>NC_084952.1:9089352-9689352 GCF_949316205.1 Platichthys flesus
GATGGCGTTTGAAGCCACGCCAAGTGATTGGGAATAATCAAATGACAATAATCAGATGAAAGGAGAGGCAATCTCAATAAACTTTGTCGTTCAACCATTCAAGGTTCAATCATATCAGAGGTGTTTTGCATAACTATGAGACCCGGGTTCTAATCCTCAAAGGGTTTTGGCGCGACGTGGCTTTGCACTGTAGTCACTCAAGGTCGCAACCCGGTAGGAAATATGGGCTGCCATAGCAACACAAAGATGGCCTCTAAAGGCTTAGCATAATTCTTCCCTAATAGAAAAATAACAGCGGCAAATCCTGTCCTTAGTGAACTGGCTTATTTGACAGAGGCAGACTCCCACCTGTGAAGCACACAGTCACCACACCAACGCGCTAAGACGACGATAAGATGAAAAAAGAGCCCGTCACTGGATGGGGATGGGCGGCCAGAGCTCAAGCCAAATTCTTTCTCTTCTCTGAAGCTGAAAACAACCCACAGTGTGTCTCCGGCCAGCTTTGGCTTTTTTCTTTTTATTGAAGCTGGACAATATGAGCTGCCAAGTGAATCATACTCTCTACATAGTACTTAACTCTGGGCTGCTTAAGCCATACACTTTGGCAGTTGAGAAAAAGGCCCATAGCATCAACTCTCAGCTTGTGATTTTTTTTTTTTTTTTTTTTTTACTTTCTCTCTTGAAATTATTTTAAACGCGAGAAGAGCTGCTGGACGCTTGGGTTGTCCAGCGGCTCTTCTTATAACTGATTTCATTTGAACTTATTGTAATAAGGACACATCTTTGTACATAGTTGTCAGCTGGCATGTACAGGCCTTCAGTGTCACTTTGGAACGTTATGTCCTGTACCTCTATTTCAACTTCTGGGGGGGGGGGGGCTGACCCTCCTCATAAGGGTCAGTCTCCTGCTTCACCTCTGGCCTCTCTATTGTTGAGCTCCTTGGAAGAGGGGCTCCGCGTTGTATTTCGCTTGGTTTGTCAGGCTAAACTGGGAATCGCCTCCGAAGGCGTTCATGGTCGGGGCCTTTTTTCTTTCGGATAAATCCCAAACGCAGACATCACCAAACAGATTACACACGTATCTGCTAGAGTGACACCAGCGTCAGTGTTTACACGATGTTCCCGTGGCAGTAATACGGCACCAGGATGTTCCAAACCCTGCCTGGTAACTGTCCTCTCCACCCTCTGATTGTGATCACAAAGTACGTGATCCCACCACAGCTACCCCTCCTCCCACTTTGTAGCCAGGTACCACAGAGATGGATTCTTGTCACTGCGTGAGTTGCATCAGGATGATGAGCGCCGGGGAGCGAATAAATTACCCGGCACACTTTGGAGTGGGCGGCGTGTAAGCATCAGCCGCCACAGCAGTGGATCGCTCTCTGCATATGGAATCGCTAATGAGGAGCGATATCCAGCGATGTTGCAGCCGCGGTGATCAGGCTAAAAAATCAAAGGCTTTATGAAGTCATTACTGTCAAAGCTAGCTCCGCGAAAAATCCAAATGATTGCCCGACACGGGTTTCTGTAAAAGGTATATGGTGCTCCACGTGATGGCTGCAGAGAGGGAGAGAGAGAGAGAGAGAGAGAGAGAGAGATGGCGTTGAGGGATGGCGTGCTTCCTCTGCACCTGAGTCAGCCATTTTTATCCTGACTGGATTTCTGTTTATTCACTACGTTCAGCAGCTAGCGCCTCATTGTGCTGCCTCTTCCTGTCAGGATGCCACTATGGATGCCAGCCACTTGTCTTAATCAGCTGCGTTTATAAAGCGTATTCCAGGATCATTCCCGCTGCATCCCGCTCCTGACTGCGTATAAGCTCATCCTCGTCGCTGCTGTTTCGCTGCTTCGTGACGTTCACGAGCGCCTAGCTGAGATGACAGAGCAGAACTGGAAGGAAGATTATTATTAAATCATAATGTCCTTACGGCTCAGGGCGGCCTAAACCACGTGTTACCTAACCCGCTGTATCAATACAAGAATCACTTAAAGGCTAATAACGATTCTCGGATTAATATCTTAATTTCATTGAGTTCATTGAATTCTCGCTATCTTAACATGTGCTGCTTGGGCTAGCGATAACCATAGGAGCGATGTATTAGTGCACTAACGGGACGTTTTTCTCATGCAAATGAGCGCTACCCGGCTTTCTTTTCTTATCAGTTCATCTTTTTTGCTGTTGGGCAAATATGTAAAATTCATTTATTAGCATTCTATCCCTCCCATTATTTTAAGACTTATTTCATTCCAAAATACCGCCATTAAAAACAATACCGTCTCCTTTGTGCTTTTACACCTTGAAATTCTTCCATCGCTACCTTTGGCAATGAAAATCTCCTCATTGGATTCCGTATATTCCCGCGGCTTGCCTATATTACGCACTGATTCACAGTGGTGGCCGCACATTAAATGGGCAATGACTTTCATGAGGGACTGAATTTGTTTGACTGCAGAGCCTCGGCTGCTCTGTTAATAGCAGAGCGGAGTAATTAAATCAACACTATATGGACGGATGTCCGAGGGAAGGCCTGACTCTGCTCCCTGAGGGGGATCCCACTGAACGTCTGCCTGTAAGCCTCCTGTTTCTCAGTCTTTTGCAGGGCACCTTTCTACATCAAAGCTTGCTCAGCACCACATCTCAAAGTACCACATCTCCAGGAAAGAATGGCCTCTGCTGAGATATGGACACCTCTGGCCTCATTTAACGTGCACGGCCCCCTCCCCCTCCCCGGGCATGAATCCAAGGATAGAGTGGCTCTATCTGACGAGATCACACAGAGAGGTGCGGGAACTTAAAGGCAAAGAGTTTCCGTGCATCCTACCAGGAGTCTCAAAAGGGTTCTATTAAATCACGCTCAATATGCCGGTCAGGGCTTTCAAAGTGCTGCACACCCTCCAGCCCTGGAAATACTCAAAGGGCATCAGTCCACATTCAGTGAGGGGAATCTGGCCCCCATTAATATAATGAGTCCAGGGTATTAGTATGCCACAGCCGGTTGTGAAGTCTCCCCTTTTTTCATCTCTGGTGGAGTTTTCAGGATAGATCCACCAACTTGGGAGTGACAAAGCTGAGCGGGGAACGAGGTGTGCTCATCTAATCTGAGATCAGTTTCCAGCCGTCACTCCTCGGAGGGCAATTTCCAGTGGTGAAGACGTCTGTGAGCGAGCTGGAGATCCCGCTGAAGAATGCAGAGTGGCACGTTTACTGTCACCAGGAGAACTTTGCTCTCTATCATGATTGCATCCTCAGAAAACACACGCCAAACTATGGGCAGGGGATTGGTGCTTGGATACTATTTGCATAACATATTTGGAAACATGCTGTGGTCATTATAGCACTGTGAGTTTTTTCATTCACATTTTGTCTAGACTCACTTCACAGTTAATTAGCTTGGTAAACAGGAGAGCTGCTTTGTAAAGCTCTAACACCTTACTTAAAGGAGAACGCACAGCCCGGCGCTATACAGTGAGCCGACACGCAACTGACAGTCACCTGTAAGAGATTACAGAGACAGCAGAGTTTGCCAGGGCCTGTCAACCAGGAAGTAGCAGCTGCTGGAGCTAATTAAAAGCAACGTAACATGGTAACATAGCCGAGCTCAGGGCTACATCAAACACTCCTCTTCATGCCAGTCCGGAGTCTCATCTCTGGGATGTGGAGGCCCTCTGTGACCTGTGCCGGCGGCCTGCTGGGCTCCGGGGCTGACCCGCGAGCCGAGGGGGGAACCAGCGTGGGTCAGGATCACTGTGGGGTGCACCTGGACCAGACTTACCTGCGTCTGTGCATCTGCATACCGAAATGTGGCCATGCGGGCGCTTGGGCGCGGGTACGTGGACTCTGACCTGCACAACAAAGGGAAAGAGAGAGGCCTGGGTGAGAGGTCAGCGGCAGAGAGAAGGCTCAGAGAAAAACACACGTAGGACGCATTGGCTAAACACGATCAGAGGGACACATGTGGGCTGAGGCAGAACCAGATGCCCTCAGATGTCCCGATGAAACACAAACCCAATGTAAACACTCCGCCTCCGCCTGGTTCGAGCTGCGGTTATGCATAATTCAGCGATAAGCTTCAATTAGGAGTCAATAATGCTGCGTTTATCAGGTCATCTCTGATAAGAAATATTACATTTGCCCACTTACAAATTAAAAAGCCCCACCAGATTACCATCTCTCAAAATAACACTGAGCTCAGCCATAATGAGCGCTCTCACGGAACAGAAGTACCTGAAGCCCACTGAAGGAAGGTTGTTCCAGCCAATATTTATAGACATGTGATAAAAGAAAAAGATAAAAGAACAGATAGTTGACTCTCCCCTGTCGGCCTGTTTCTTCTCAGAATCTGTATGTCAGCCGCGGAGCTTGTGTGTATCCAACCAGAAGGAATATACCCAAACAAATCTCTTCTGAAACTTTAGCTCAGATGCATCTAAGCGGGTAATAAACCAGAAAGAAATAATGGAAATAATTTTATCCCATAATAGAAAATATTTTTTGACCTTAGCCAAATTCCCGTCCCCTTAATCGTGAGTCAATCCGTCGATGCTTCTGCGTGAGGGAGCAGCCATTTCTCTGCTTTTCAATTTTCATCACTTTCTGTTTTCCTGTTTACTCACTTAAAAGTAATTCAGAAGATATTTAACAGCGCGGCGAGCACAATCACAAATAGGTGGCGGTCGCAGGGCTGATTCAACGTTGACTCTAAAAGGAGTGTGGCAGACGGGTGTGGGCGTCGTCTGTGTGCACTGATCTGGCCCCTGTGAGGTGGACGGCTCTGTGTGCCGCGGCTCTCGGGGCCGGCCCTGCTGCCATATCTTGGAAGATATCTGCAGCGTGGCCCCCTGGTGCGTCTCCCCAGGGAGCCACGCCGCAGCACATGGGCCACCTGAAGCAGGTCTCTGTCTCCACCTGCTACACAGGGCACTGACACAGCGTCACGCGGGGGTGCATGGAGGCCGGCGGCAGGCATGTCACCGTCAGCCGCGACACATACCAATTTGCCACTGTGCCTGGGAGGTGAATACGGCACAAATATGCAGACAGCATGTTCGAAAACCGCACCGAATCTTTTTTCTTCTTGTCTCCTAACACTTCACAATAGTGGCGAAAACTTCAGTGAAGCCCACTGGATATTTTTTGCGTGTCTGCCGAGTCGTGGGCCGGAAGAAATGAGAAAGCCCTTGACTGGATTGTGAGGGCCTGACATTAGTCTGCCACCGTGGGCAGCCCAGGTTCTCTTGTTGCGTAAAATAGAGTGAAGGCAACTTTCCGCTTCACGTCGTTCTGGCCTCATGCTCTGAGTGACTGGCTGTGAGGGTCCGACTGCTGTGTTCTTTCAGCTGCGGTCGTGTGGTCTCAATCTCTTTACACCTTTCACTGGCAGGCTCCTCTGGATCAGGCCTCCCCGAACTGTGTAGTCAGCAGATGTCTTCATAGAGCAGCCCACTGCCACGTCCTGCATTCTTTGCCAATTTCATTTTTGGCAATGTACAATTTTTTTCTTTTCTTTCAGTTTCTTCTTATTCCTTCGTGCTCAGCAGCCATGTTGAATCGGAACTTAATGTGCCCCCGAGGTTACAAACCCCGCTTCATTCAGCAGTTTGGATTCAAACGCCCGAGTGACATATCCACAATGAACTTAGATTAGTCCATTCAACACCTGCACAGACCTGCTGATTTCAACAAACGCACGCCGAGCAATTCAACAGAATCCTTCGCCCTTCACACCAAAGACAAAGTCACACCACCGGAGCAGTTCTCCACCGCCACCAGAGCGGGAGGATTTTCAGGAAAAATGACTCACTGATATTATTTTGGCTGCAAAACAAGGTCACCTGAAATACTTTACACACAAAACAAGACACACCCACAGCAGGAAGACAGATTATGCCGAGCTCTGTCATTAAAAGGCATCAGAGAATAACCAACAGGAGGTAAATAGAGAAATCAACAAACCTGCAGTGCACTGTGTTAATGAGAAGCTCGGGGTTTGTTTGGTCTGCACACACCCTCATTATGTACAAAAACTACAAAATGTACAATTAGAAATTAATTTAACAGTAACATTTGAGATATTGTACTAAAAATATTTAAATCTTTATCTTAAATGCCTGTCTCCACTGACTAACTTTTTTTTTATTTCTTCTTATATCTTATTCCACTATATTTCAGAGGGAAATATTGGTCTTTAAACATCACTGCATTTATCTGACTGTTTCATCTGCTAGGATGCTTTTAGAAAAATATTTTAATTATTATATAACAACAACCTATAATGAGTTTAAAGGGTCATTAATAAGGATTAAGCTATTTTTAGTAGATTTTCATTACTCTTGCTGAGGGTTAAGGAAAAAGGATGTCACACCCTGTTAAAGCCCTATGAGACGAATTGTAATTTGTGAATATGGGCTATACAAATACAATTTGATTGATTGATTGATTGATTGAGCTATGCTAACAATATTGAAATACAGTTAAAATTACCACAAAAAAATACCTAACCGTTTCAAACACTGAAATGCTGTGTGTGAGTGGTTATCATAACAAATATAAAAGTATGAAACAGCAATATGATCCCGAAAAAGGCCGCCTTATAAATATTCTACTTTTGATAAATACTTTTAGGCTTCGCACTCTTCTGCGCAGAAGCTGTGCTAAACTTTTACTTTCAAAACTATCTCTACAGTGTAGTTTCCCAACTTTAACTTCAGCAAAGAATCCAATCAGCCAACTTCTGTCTCTGCGAAAGTCAAAGACTGTTTCGCAAAAACTTTTTTTGGTCTGAGCATCGTCCATACACACAGCCCCGCTCCATCCACTGTGGGCTTGTGGAAACATGTGTTTTCAGGACCACAAGCACCACCCTGGGCACAGACAGGGCACCGCCATGCCAGTGTCCTTTGTCTGTCGCCAGATTCAATATTGCTGCAGAAGGTGGCAGACTTGATCGGGAATGGGTTTTATCGTGAATTGAGCTGTCAAAATTAACAGCATTTCTGCGTTTGAATAAAAAGACTGTGTCACGCGCTGAGGCAACAACTGAGACCCAAGAGGGACGCCATGATGTTTGGCGCCCGACAAATCCTTCATTACTCCATGTTATCACCTATCACAGGATTTCTACAAATCTCTCGTCAAGTCGGAAATAACCTGGCAGTTAGTGCATCTAATTATTTCACATAATTGTGTTATGTTAAGAGAAATAAAAAAGTGTTGATACTTCTGTCACTTACTCCTTAATGTCTGACCTGACCTTTGCAAGCGATCCTGTTAATGACCACTCCGTGAAGTCACTTTTTATTAATTTGCGCCATTGCGAGGTTAATGACCCCGAGGCTGTATGTGTGTGTGTGTGTGTGTGGGTGTGTGGGTGTGTGTGTGTGTGTGTGTGTGTCTGTGTCTGTGTGTGTGATCAAGGTATTACAGATTTTCGGGGGGGGAATTGTCTTCCATATGGGGACAAAAAGAAAGTCGCCATAACGTAAATCTTAACATTAGAAGGTGAAGACTAATATTAGCGTACGGGTCTGTTGGAAATGTATGTCCTTAGTCAACGCAATGTCCTCTGAAGTCATGGAGACAAGACTGTGTGTCTGTGTGTGTCTGTGTGTGTGTGACTGCATCTCATGTGGCAATGTTAGACTTGTGCACTTGGCCAGCTATTTCTTTTCTTCCCGCTGCATTCGGTGGCAGATCGGGTCTTAATAACATCATATCTTCACAGTTGTGACTCACGCGCCTCAGCGCTACAGAGGAGAGGAGGTTTCACACTTCACACGAGGACGACGGAGGACCAGGTCGCCTCGCTCCATCTTTTAGTTTACCACTTTGTGCTGGGACTGAATGAACCAGTCGCTCAGTCCACTGTGCACCAACCAAACCATTCTGTCTCCTCATCTCCTCACTGGTCTCTAAACACAACACCACTACAGTTTCTGGTAATAAAACTGAGACTACCTGCAGCACTACTGCTAAAATGTTGCAAAGGCTTTAAAACGTGAAAACAAGTAAGCCGCAAATATTTTGACAAAAAAATAAACGTTCACACAAGTTGTGATGTACGTTAAATTCAGCAACTCAGGTGACTGTAACCACGGGTTAGCTTCCACGCCCACAACAGTGCTACACATTTCAGCGTGGCTTCGTTTTTTTTCTGCTGGTCCTCACTGATCCCCAGGTAGGAGGGCGTGCAGGGGAAGGGAGGAGGGGGGAAGGGAGAAGGGGAGGGGGGGAGGGATGCATTTAGCTAATATCGAAGCTGCTCCTCCAAAATGAACGTTGCGCTAACTCTTTGAAACCTGTGCACGTTACTGTCGGCCCTGCCCCCCTCATCAGCCATGTTTGTTTTGGATGGTGTTGTGCTAAAGGCTAACTGCTACACAGCACCTCCTGGTGCTCCCCCGGAGGAAACTTTGTTTTTCTTCCTTTGGATAAAGGATTCACACATTTTAAGGTAAACCATTGAGAGCTTTTTTTCTTTTGCATGTGAGAAATTTGTATTATATTGTTCTTTTTTTTTCATGATTTAAGAAAATGGTGTGAACTTGTAATGTTACTGCTGAAGGGATCCAGGTTCTGTGTGAATCTGGGGCCTTGAAGATGTGAGGATTTGGGCTGATGATTGTGTTTGTGTCCAAAGATCAACTTCACACACTCCACAGGTAACCTCCTGCTCTCCACTGCTTCCCTTTAACTTTTCTCTTTTTCGGCTTAAACCTGACTATATGGCAGAAGAAGTATTAACTGGGACACGTCTTTCTTAAGCTCTAAGTGTGGAGTACTTGTTGACCACCAGAGATCCACTGCAGTGTGGCCCCTGTGCTCTGAAGCTTTGCTTACGCTCCGCTTTGGCACACTTGTTCTGTCCTGAGCTGCCTGTCCTTCAAATCCAGGGCTTAGTATGAGTTGGGGCACAGAGGAGGGATAAGGGCTGTCACTGCTGCTGCCGGGGTGCCCACACCAGCAGTGCGTAGAAACTAATAAAGACACACACTGGCAGGACCCCGTCGTCCAAGCAATGAGATGTCACCATAAACAAGCTGCAGGAAGTTGGCAGTCAACTTCCTGGTTATATAATGCTGACCCATTTTTACTGCAGGGAAGATTTTAGGTCCCGATCACGTGGTCAGGACGAATCTGAATTGTGTGAAACCGAAATGGGAGTAAGATACGTTGTTTTTTACATTCAGGCTCATTTTGTTATTCTCCTTGTAGCAACTATGTGAGATTTTAAAAACCCGAAAGCTAAAGGTTGACTAAGATGTCCTCTCTATGGCGGCGCCACTTGCTCGTTTAAAGCCGGCTCCTGCAGTGAAATGTGAGCAGGTCACATATCATGTGTGTCATCTTTGCAGATGTTTGGTGACATGCAGAACATGTTCCCAACTCAAACGTGGTGCATGGCAGCTTTCAGCTCAGACACGTGTTGAGATGTGATGGGTTGCGATGGCAGGACAGCTGATACCACAGATAACTTGTTTTTTTTATAATATCTAAAATAAACCTCAGCAGTCGAAGCACAGTGCTGACAAATATCAGATAGATGCCACTACATTTCTGCATAGTTGAATGTTTACAAGGTGCAGAGATGGAGAAGTGTCAAACGATCAATATTAAAGTAAAAATAGGTTAAATTGATATACAGTCTTTATATTTCTGGTAGAGCTCGTATAAACATATTATCTATGTCCTCTACAAATATATATTTATTCTTTGCTTTGATGATTTTAGTCATTTACCATCGATTTGTAACTAAGTCAAAGAAAAAAAAGCCTGCAAGTCTATAAGCAGGAAAATCACTCATGGGCCTAAAATATTAGGGTGCTTTAATTTGTGTGTGAAATTGGAACGTCTTTGAAGAGCATCCACAAAACCCAACTACCTATTTATTTCTCATCAGGGCTGGGACTCTGACTCGTCTCTTTTGTGCCCTAGAATAGTGGCCGGCCTCATTTAGGCCACGTTTAAAGAACTATGTGACCAGAAGGTGAATCAGGTGAAGCAAGTTAACTCGACACGATTAAAACAGGGCCTCTGTGATATATGCCGGCCTCCCACCTCATTTAATAATTTTCCTCTCAGAGTCTAACGCTGTGCTCATAATAGTCTCATCATCATCATCTTCGTCATCATCATCATTTCAGTTTCCCATTTTCTATATAATCTAATTGGTGTCGAAAAACATTCAGAATATCACAACAAAACGTAAACTTCGTATTTGTTAATGTTGGCGTCAACACAGAACTTATCCCTTTGTATTAAAATTGAATTAAAACAAATTGTCAATAATGGTAAAACCACAAGTCTGTTTTTAGTTCACATTAATTCTGTCGCTTAAGCCTCATTATTGTCGTTGTAAAAATAAGTTGAAATTTTCCGAACTTTAAAATTCTCCGTATTTCTGTGATAACGAAAGCAAAAATAAATAAGAACGCCAAATTTTTTCAATAAATGGTCGACTGTTAAACTTTTAATTATCTGGATTAGCGGCATTCGGATTTCAAAATATATCTCTAAATTAAATTAAAGCAGGTAATAATCTAATTTATATCTTTACCAAAGCCGAGGTTGTGGGGAAGATATTTTTTGTTTTATTTAATTTAACTTTTTGCAATAAATAAACTTCAAAGTGAATCATATCATGAAATAAATACAGATTCAATATGTTAATGTGGAATAGAAATACAGTGTAATTAAATAAAAAAAAAATTAAAATAAAAGCGACGTTGTGTTTTTATTCTGGTTTATAACGTTAATAAAAATGTTTAATTGCTGAATTAACAAGACAAATAACAGGGCTCTTATTTAAAAATAATGCCGACCCAAAATAATACTTTACAGTGTCATTGATAGAATAAGCACAGGTGTCCCACCGAACAACGTCATTTTTATCAATTTTATTTTGGAGTTTTGACGTCTTCGCACTCAAATACTTTATTATAAATAGAGACAATTCTAAGTGGGTGTTGTAGCTTTCTATACTAGTTTCTTCAGAGGGAGAAAAGAAAGTTATTTGAAAATTCTTGCTAACTTTTTCAGCTTATGTCAGACAAATAGGAAAATCTGCAAGAACAACGGGAAAGTAATTATGCTCATTTTGTGTTTGTTTAGCTGTTTGTTGAAGAAGCCATCTGTTTCTAAATGATTCTCCTCAATTGTTTCTACATTTGTGAAACTTAACGCGCGGCATCAAAAGACAAGGCAATTCATTAGCTCTCTGTTTCAAGGTGCTGTATAATTGGCAGAAGATGCTTTTATTTCAAGTTTCTCCTTTTTCTTCAAGGAGCATTGTCTGGAACAGAACGCTCTCATCACAATCTAATAATATGCAACGATAAACAAGAGCCAGCGATTTTTTTGGATCAAAAACTTGCGAGTCAAGTCAGATGTTTGTCTGAGATTGAAACGTGAAACTTCTCTCAGTTAGCAGAATGAAAGGCCACCATCTGGTTTTCATATGTCCATGTGCAGAGAGGACATTGACCTGTCAGCAGTGTCCCTCCTACTTATCAGAGCACTTACACATCCCCACAACACAAACCTTCAGCTCTGTACTGCTCCTTTGTATTGTATTTACATCCCTGGGTCAACAGCATTGAAGGAGCGAACAATAAACACTTGCTTGTTGACGGATGTTGAGTTAAAGTCATTCCTTTCGTTCGAAAAAAAGACAGAAAATCGTATTTTCGTGCAAAATCTGGCAACAACTTAAATTTAAGATAAAATACAGGTTTAATTTTATACATGTTTCACGTATTTATTTGTTTTTTGCGTCTTTCTTTCTTTATTTTCTTCTTTTCTACCTTTAACCTACATAAACCTGCCAGGGAAACTTTAAAACATTACAGAGCATATTGTGAAACCCCCCCGAACACCTCCATAATCTCAACTTTAAAATATGAGATCAGTGGGAAAGTACACTGGGAGAGAAAGTTACCAATCTCATCCTTTAAATCTCAATTACAAAGGAAACCATCTCTCACATGATTTTTCCAAAGTTAACCGTAAGGAGGAGGAGGAAAAAAAAAGAAGAGGATAAAAATTTGAAGGCTTTCCTTGTGTCATACTATGAAGACTTTCAACTGCAGCGTCTCAAACAGACTTTCATATGAAGCTGTCACATTTTTACTCATCTCATAACGCACAATTCTGGCTGAAAATATTTACATAGTCGAACTCATTCAAACACTGAAATCTGTTGAAGTGTTTTTTTTTTTTTCATTTACGTAATATCTCCATAAATTGTGTAAACTGAAAACTTTCATGCAAAGAAAACACAAATTGCACATTTTTAAAAGTCCATCACAAGTTGTAATGTAAAGAGAGCGAATTGCGTGTGTAATATTACAGAGCAGACTTTATAGAGGGGAAACTAAACGTGCGAGAGCGGAGAATTTAGCAAACGGGACAAAACGAGAACAATTCTACGATGCGGCGTGGTGCAGCGCCTCAATGTAAAGTCAACTGGGAACGTGCAGCATCCTGAGAGATCCAGCTCCATCTTCCTCCTCCCCAGTTAGCTTAGCAACAGCGGCCATTTTGTCTGCATTTGTGTAGGTCCCGGTGTCTTTCTGAGATCGTGCCACGTGTCAGTGAAGTTCTGGTTGGTTGACGGTAAGCGCCAGTTTTCTGTTGAGAATTCGCAGGAAGGAGATCTCTTAATTTTGAGCCTTTAAGCAGATATCCAGTGGATTGTATCAGGCAAGTGCTGTGCATGTCCCAGGCATGTATTGCTTTCATTTCCTGCTCAGGACGTACCAGACGGTGTTTAGCATGAACCACATGGCTGTCAGTCAAATGCACATGCATACAACACACATGTGTGTGCGCAAGATGTGGGTGCGCACACACCACAGACACACACACACAAACACTCATGCACACGCACGTTAAAATAGGATGAGCTGATCCCTTCCAGAGTCTGCATCAACCACCCACTGCTCCCAGCGCCACACCACGTAGAGAACCCACCACAGGATGTATAAGCCCAGCTGTCCAGAGGTCACCTTGGCGTGTTTACTTGACTTGGGTGGATGCACAGAGGCAGAGTTGAGCTCCACCTTCCAGCACGGCTCATCCACCTGCACGCGCTTAGCTCTCGACTCTTCTCGTGGTGGAGCCCTGGTAAGTAGCACAATCTGTACTTTTTTTTTATTTTTTACTGAAGTCAGCTGCATTGGGGGGAGAAAAAAAAAACCCCATGATGGACAGAGCTGCTGAAGACTGCGCTCGCTTACTTCAACTTTTTTCCAAATCCTGTCGTTTACTCACACGTCATCAATTAGTCAGAGATCTGCTGATGAACGCGTTCCCTTTCAAGTTTGGCAGAATAATTCACTTGGAATCAATGCATTTTTTATCTATGGTGTTTCTCAGGAAACGACTGTGGGACACTTTGCTGAGGCTGAACTAGAAAAAATGACCACACTGTACTGTAGAGGCTGCAGAGGGACAGTGTCGAGCTCGTGATCTTCTCTGCATCTCCGTGACACAGCAGCTGAAGATGAGGTCAAACACACACAGATCGAGGAGATTGAACTACTGAGACGTGCTGATCTGTGATCCACATCTGCGTTTCACAGGTTTGTGGGTCTGTCGTCACTTCACAGGCCGAGCTGCCAATCCTCAACTAACCAGGTACCTCTGAACTGTGTGTTGTCGCAGGCAGCTCTGCACACACACACAAACACGCACACAAGCCCACACAGACACTCACCTCAGCACTGCACTATTGGAAACACTGGAGCCTCATCTGATTCTTGTAAGGTCCACAATGTCCACGCACTGGGCACAGAGGGGTGAAGAAGACTGGGAGTGAGGCCCCGGGACTGGGCTTTCTGTGGTTCCTGTTCGCTGCCCTGACCACCCTGGTAAATATAGGAGAGCAAATCCTTTTCAGGTTGAGAGTATGACACAGGACTGCCACATAAATCAGTGCAGGCCCAGCCCGGCACAGGCTGGGAGCGCCATGGGAGTGGTAGGCGGCTCTACGGTGAGGTTTTTTGGTGAAGGATTATGGATTGAGACGTACAGCTGGGAGGCTAAAGTTACACTTTTCATTACCACTTCGAGGGGGTCTTGGCTGCCTGGAAGCCAGTCAGATTTGTGAAGACCTCTTTCTCCCCCTGGAATGGCTGTAATTCTGGAGGCGCATTCTTCACCTGAGGATAATTGTTTTTGATATGGCAAAAACAATTTGGCCAAACGCAATGGGAAATGCTGTTTTTCTTTTTTTCGTTCTTTTTTTCCCCCCAAACAGAAGAATGAAAAAATAAAGAAAAAGGAGAGGGCATTGTGAAAAGTCCTCATTCACCAAAAGACCAGAGTAAAGAGAGAGCAGTATGCCCCCTTCTGGCTCTTTTCTTCTCTCCCTCTTTTCTTCTCGTCTTTTTTTCCCTGGCGTCTGGAGATGTGAAGAAATGTCTTTTGATCAGCTCTGACAGAGCCTGGGCCATGTGAAGAGGGTGGTTAGCGGGACTCTGCCAATCCATGCAAGGCAAAAATGTTCCTAATAAGAGAGTAATAAGCTAACGAGTGCTGGGTGTCTGTCTGATCCACATCCTGGGCACTGCTTGTGCCAGCACACCCAGTGTCTTCTGACGTGTACGCAGCTCTCACCAGTCTTTGGACTGTTTGCCAGGTCACTGCGTTTCACCTGGGCCGTCCCATATGCTTTCACCAACGGTGCAATAGTCTGGAATTCAAGCTCCTCGTGGGCTCGGCAGAATTGAGAGAGAGCGGGTGTTTCTATTTCTGATTTTGCACACAAATCTCTGGTTTTTCAAACTGTTCAGAATGTAGGCTACACCATGTTTTGTATTTGCTTTGCTGAGAACGTATAGGGCTGGAAAAATAAAGTGCAGGGTCGGTTTTCGAAGCGAAGGAAATTTGTCTCACCTTGCCCACACAACATCAACGTGGGCTATTTCCTCAACTGACTGCTTCCATTGTATGTGTGGGTTTGAAGTGGTCACATATCAAAGGGCTCTGTCTCTGCAGGGTGGATTCTCTGCTACTCTGTACAGCAGGGAGATAGTTACCTCTCACAGCTTCTCACTGCACCATCCCAGCCCAAATAAACACATCACCTCCACTGCAGGGGGAGGACGACAACAGCACAGCTGCCACCCCCCTTGCTTTCTTCCTACCCAGCAGCACCAGCAGCCAAGTCCACAGTGCTGCAGGGCATCCCAGGCACGAACAGGTGCTGTCGTGGTGGAGCCGGGCCTGGTCTTGCAGGCCTGCGTGTCTCTGGGCCCGTGCTAAGTGCTGGATGTGTGAGGGCCAGACCGGGCCAGACTTTAATGGTGTGTCGGTGAGTCCCGGGCTCAGCGCTGGTAATTATGGTGGAGAGAAGGCGATTAGGCAGCGCTAAGCAGCCCAGCGAGGGGGACGGGCCCACACCCAGCAGGGAGGGGAGTCCTGCCATGGGAGGGACCAATCAAGTGTAAAGCAGAGCGCAGACCCTGGGCCTTGGTTCAGTGGGAACAGGCTTGGCCACTGGTTCAGAGCGCCGCAACTTTCACGGATTAGTAGAGACACTATTCTGAAGACTGAAAGGGGGAGCACAGCACGGAGGCAGCATCAATGCATGCGTGCACACACACAAACACGCAGTCACACACAGTCTCTCTCTCTCTCTCTCTCTCTCTCTCTCACACAAAAAAAATCCACCAACAGCTGGGAGGAGGGCCACAGCCATTGCCATATTACCATAGCAACGGCATATCTCACATTTGATCCCAAATGAAGACACTTTGAGCTGCAACCGAGATATTTATTCTTCCAGTTAATGGCAGCATTTTAATAGTTTCTCTCAGCGCTTGCAGAACGCTTCCCCCTGACTGAGTTAATGAGCTGCAATTGGAGGTGCTTGGTGCATCAGACGAGCATCTTTTCGTTTAGAGAATTACAGGATTTCTACACTGCGAGTTTAACTCGTGTGTTTATGTGGCAAAGGGGCTCCACCGTCAGCCGTGAGGACTTTTAAATTATAGGCTAAGCGTCGTCACTTCCTCGGGTCAACGGTGGAATTCAGGGCAAACAAATGGATCCCGTTTGAGCGAAGGGGCACTTTTAAACAATCTGATGGCAGTTTGGCCAAATTAGACGTTTTCCACTGCTCAATGCCTTTGGCTGGTCCAACAACTTTGAAGAACAAGCTTATGCTGTGCTCCACATGCATTCGATCCATTTATCCAATTGGTTTTAAATCTAATTCTTGAAAAGCAGATAAGAAACCAGGGAGAGCTGTGAAACAGCAGGGTTGGCTGCTCTGTGGAAAGAAACAACCCTAGTCGTGATTAAATGACTAAAAATGACAAATTTGTGAAAGATTAGTTTTCAAGAAACCGTTCGGTATCGAATAAAGTTTTAAAGTGGTGCAAATCGAGTCAGAGGAAACACTTGACGCTTTCTTATAACATTGTGATACAAGAAATCAAGTAAATCGACCAATTCCATTAACTGTGTTGGCACTGAAAGGCAAAGTAGTATTCTGTACCTGGAGTTAGTTAAGCGAGGGTATTAAAAGTGAAAACAAAGAAGAGTTAAGTTTCACACTAACATCTGGCCGGGAGCGCTGAAGGATAAATTGGAAGTTTTTCTGCATCGTGCTCATGTTCAGGGACTGTTTTGGTTCAGCTCTGTCCTCGTTTCGGAAAGAGTCGAGTAAAGTGGTGACTCTGATTTGTTTCTAGATGGGTTTGGATAATACGAGGGCTGGAGATCTATTCTGTTTAATGGCCTCTCTTCCCCAGACAGCGTGTGCATGTGTGTTTGTTTGTGTGTCCGTGTGTGTGTGTGTGTGTGTGTCCATGTGTGTGTCCATGTGTGTGTGTGTGTGTGTGTGTGTGTGTGTGTGTGTGTGTGTGTGTGTGCATATGAGACTTTGAGATGAGGAGAGTACGCCTGTATCCCCCCACATGCTTGCTTTCTGGTAGTGTCATCCAGCAAAGCTCTCTCTCTCTCTCACTCTCTCTCTCTCTCTCTCTCTCTCTCTCTCTCTCTCTCTCTCTCTCTCTCTCTCTCTCCCTCTATGAGCATTGCTCATCATGCTTCAACTTTGAAGTCACGGCTTTCTCTTTCCCTTTATTTTTGTCTCTGTGTGGCTTTGATGCACTAACATCCAGTGACTAGTTCCTCTAATGCCTGGATCCTTGTGCCTCATTCTTCCTCCTCTGCCGTGGAGTGCAGGAACGGTGAGTTTCTCGCCTTTGAAACGACGTCCATAAATTACAACTTGTCAAGTGTCATTTTCCTTGTTTACAGCCATTTTGGGCTCCCACTCCCTCATGTTCCTCTCTTGTGTTTCACATTTAATTGCACCAATAACGTTGGTGGTGTTCGCCAGCTCTGCACATGCAGCTTGTTGCCGCTAAGGGGGTGCGGAAACTATTAAAATATTTTCCAGGCTTTGCGAGTTTTATGTGTGTAATTTGTGTGGATATATCCCACTGTGCTACCACCAACTAGGAGAACAGAATGAGATTGTGCTGTGGCCTGCGTTACAATAGCGAGAGGGAGTTTGGCGGAGACAGGGAATGGGCTCAGGGGTAAGAGGAGGAGTTAGGGAGGAAGAGAGGAAGAAAGAGAGCAGGGTCTGTACAGGAAATCTGCACCAAGTGTTCCTAAAGAGCTTGTGTTTTTCCTCCCCTGCACAAACAGCTTAATTTATTGCATGTCTGCTGAAGTCAACAGCCCTTTATAACCCCACAATAATTTCCCATATGTTCCATATATCACCACAGAGAGAGGGCAGAGGAGAGAGAGAGAGTGGAGAGAGAGGGGGAAGAAAACGACTGAGGCTGCAAATATGTTCAAGGCCCTACACACACACACACACACACACACACACACACACACACACACACACACACACACATGCATACACACAAGAGATCTGGCCAATTGCAGCAGGGACCCACTGTCAGCAGCCTCGTCTCTTTCAGACCCACATTGGTTTCGGTGGATGTATGTGTTATTCCCCTCACACCACTACACCTGTGGGTGGGCTATGAAATATTAAACACTCTTGTTGTGGTTGTTTACTTTCATCATTAAAGGAGAGTCCTTGGTAACAGTACTCCTCTGGATGTGCAGCAGGGAGTAAACCATGAGAGGGTCAGGCACAACCTTCCCTTCCCCCAGCAAGTCTGGTTTGTTCTGGTAAAGAAAAATAATAAATAAAACATTTTATTGGAGTCAGCAGTCTTCTTCTTTTATTATTTTATTATTGCCTTTATATTAGCATTTATAAGCATATGCGAATATCTGATCGTTTATAACATACTACATAGTAGTAATAAGTCAATATAAGGACATTTCATGTTAATTAATGAACAATTACTATGAAGATATATTTTTTAAATACATTATGTGTGAATATCGTCATTCATTATCTGTTTATAGCTGTCACCTATGGACGCCCATAGGAAGGGTTATAGTTTGCTCTTATACACCATCTGCTAACAGCCATATTATACTATTTATTAAAAGTTGATATACTGCTTAATAATACTAGTGTTACAGATAAATCCACACTAGAGAGAAAAACACATGATTAAAACAACTGAGATAATGTTTTGTGAGAAATTTATTTCCTTGTAATAAATGACACCGAGCAAAATAACAATCATTTAACATGAAACATGGCATCTGTACCGACAGCAGCTTTGCTACCACAGTGGTTTATGGTTGGTGAGTTTTGTGTCAACTTATGTTTTGGCATTAGTAATAATAATGGTAGTAATAAACTTCATTTATATAGCACAAGACAAAAAATGAATAGAGTCCTTTGTGCAGCCATGAAAACCAATGGATGTGGACTTGACTCACGCCAGAGAAAAGAAGAAACAGGCAGCCCCCTGTTGGTCTGGCCGATACAGACAGGGATGGGACAGGATGGGATCCGGGCGGTGGGGGCCAGTTGGTGGTGGTGGTGGTGATGGAAGGGGGGGGGGGGGGGGGGGGGGGGTAAGGTTGAGGATGTCAGGGAGCCGATCGATCCTCAGCTGCAGGTGGCCGAGCTAGAGAGCAGTTCGGAGCACCCTGAAACCTGTCCTGCCTACCAAGGACACTGCAAACAAAGACACGTAGACGCACAAACAAAGCAGCACATATGGACGGACTATACGCTCCAGCAAACCTCTAGGGGAAATAGTTTGGAGAGTAGGAGTTGTTTGATTCAATCGTTTATCGTGAGACTCATTCATCAATATCTAGAAAAATAGTTAATTACATTATAAAAAAATAGGATTGACAAAAGAACTCAAAAATTCCCATTGTGTTTGAAATAATATTTGATTTCTGTACGTAAATAATGATGGTCACATGGCTTTGCGTGTGATTCGTGGCTTATAATAAAGCTCTATTGTTTTGATCATTGTGAGATTGAAAGCTCATAAAATGCCTCCATCACACGATTGAACACCATCAACACCATCATGAAGAAAGGAACATTTTGGTTGAACATACACATTAGAAAAATATCCATTTCAAGATATTTCTCTCCACATCTGCACAAACGAGTGAATCATCAAGTTTTATGGTGAGAAGCCGCCTCATCCGCTGCAACTCCTTCGTCATAAAGAAATAGGTTAAGCCTTGATGTATGAATCACAGGCAGAGTGTAAATCTCCTTAAATCCTTTCATGCTTGTTAAAACAAAGAGGGTCTTGCTTGGAAACATGTATTTAAGATCACAGTTTCTTGTGGCACCGGCTACGTTTGATTCACCATAAGGTGCAACGGTGTAAGAGATGGACGCAGAGCTGAAAGACGGAAAAGAAACGAGTCAGACGTGATGAATGAAAGGATATTTACCATAAAGTTGCTCTCGCCCTGAGAGAGTGGCGGCTCTCGCAGACGTGCAAGTTAGCTCAAAATGGGAGAACGAGTTAGTGTTTGGGTCCCCGGAGATGGAACCTGTCTGGACACAGTGTGCACTCAATAGCAGATCAATATCTCTACAGTATCAACCAGACCCAACCTGGCTCCCTCCTCCCACTACCCGGCACACAGACAACATGAAATGAAATCTTATTTGATGTTCCTCTGTGGGCAAATGATTGAAGGACGCCTTGGGCTAAAGAAGATCTGGCAGGAAAAGAGAACTTAAATACATCAGTGGTGCTCAATGACTTACTGTACTTACAGGGTCCCGCAGTGGAGAGCAGATGTGTTTATCACAACTACTGCTGCATGTTAATTAAGGTTTATTGCTGTTGAGTCTTGATGTAATATATTACCTTGTTATAAGGCCTGTGCGCTCCGGGTCAGGAGGCGAGGGGGAGTTTTACTGCCGCTCCAGAATCGAACAAACAGGCTTTATTTGCCCTTTCCTATTGACCCTGACGTGCAGCAGTAAAGAACCGATATTTAAAGCAGTGATGAATCCAGCATGTTTCTGCTGGGGCCACCAGTCTGGCTCGTGCATGTTGTTTTGAAGTTGTTAGAAGGAGGAAGAATTGAATCCTTGTTTAAATCCTGACCATTAGAAGAAAAGCTAGAAATGTATATATACGCCCCCAAAGACTGTTTTAAGAGGAGGGGACGATATGTGGTCCAGGCTCGAGAGGATTCACAAGCTGCAACTGCCACTGTCCGGATAAGAGCATCATCTGTTTCACCTCTCTTCAGCACAGACTCCTCTTAAAACAAAGACACAGAAAAAAGAGGGAAATGGTGCAGTTGATTTAGAGGAAACGAGTGAAATGTCAAGGACCTCTCTTCATCACCAGAAAGGCCTTCTCACAGCTCCTCCCGGTGAATGAGCTCCGGTGAATAGGCTGCAGCATTCACCCGCCATCCAATGCAAACAAGTTGTCCAAGTACCACATTGTTTCAAAGGACCTTGTGACATGCGAAAAAAGCGCGCAGTGTCTTGGACACACATACTACCCCAGACTCTTTCACGCCCAGGCTAAACGTTTAGCCACCCGGGCTAATTAACTGCTGTGAAAGAGCGTGCATCAAAGGAGGGCCGAATCTGGAGTCGCTGCGGCCAACCCTCGGGCCCAGAGGTCAGCCCCTCTCCAAGACACAAGTTGGGATGTCCTGGCCCTGGACCTCTGGACGCTAACCCTTAACCCTTGCCAGAGCATATCAAAGCTCCGGCAGCCGAGAATCGCACAGACATCCCCCAACAATAACAGGAGGACATCAAAGAGCCGGTTGGAAGAAGACGAGAGGAAAAAAAAAATAAAAGCAAGCCAATATCAGATTCCCTCTTATTCTGCCGATATTCCAAAAGATGAATATAATTAATCTCTCCAAGTTGTCATGGGTCTAAAGGGCCCTTGCTGTGCCGCAGCCTCCTTGGGGCACTTGAGGAGAATTATGTGATTAAACAGACCTGTGAATTCTGGACACAGGCGGAGAGAAGAAAGCTTCAGTCCTCTTCATAATGCCCCTAATGAAGTGGCTGGTGGCTCCGTCATCCCTGGCTGGGCCTTGTGCAGCCTGTTCACAATCTGTCTAATGACAGAGCGGGGGCTGCCGAGCGCACCAGTGCTTCCCAATGAGCAACAAAGGGAGATCACAGGCTCCATTGTGGCTAGGCACAGGAGCTTAGCACTCATCAGGCCCAATAAACCTGTCTCTAGTCAGGGTAGGACACACCCCTCCGCCGCCGGCCAAGAGCCCCACACAGCACACTCCATCAGTCGCTCACTCCGTCATTATGACATCAGAGTGACATGGCCCCGTCACCTGCTGAAATGCGACTTGCACCCTCGCTCACGACTGTTTGTATTTACATGTTGACACTGGGGTAACGGGCCTTTTCGCTCCCCTCTTGGCGACCGCCGCTGTGTGTACTGTCGTGCACATAATGTATGGGTATGTATCTGCATACAACCGGGTGTTTACTTGCCCGCCCTTTCGCCTCCATTTTAAACAGGGGCCGCTCCTCTTGGCCTGTGCTGCCTCCCAGAGCTCCTGCCAAATGTATGCAAATGAGCATGTCCACAATGGCGCCCACAGCTGCACGCAGTCGGCCAAAGACAGAGGACAAGGCAGCCGTCCCTTTCATCCGTAACCCCTGATCCCCTCTCAGTGACACGTCATGTTCACCCCAACACTGGTCCCCGCCAAAGAGCCATGTCGCCCCCCAGCCCAAATACCCACTCCCTACAGCTCCTCTCTATACACACAGATGAGCCTTTGGTCTGGCTCCCAGGAGCGTCGGTCCAGAATGGGCCCCCGACGCTCTGCGTGGCGTTCCACATACCTCCAGCATGTCGATGGCCCTCCAACCTTTGTGGGACCAAAGTGAAAAAGGAAATGTTGGGAAAAGTAAACAACTTGTGCCTTTTTACCCCCCCGCCCCCCTCCATACTTATTGAACAGGCTTTTTCCTCTGTGGTCATTATTTGGGCTAAAATCACTGCGCTGAGCGGACGAGGACAGAGGGAGGCAGGAGGGGGGAGGAGGGTTATCCCCCAAAAAAATAAAAGAGTGGGGGTAAAAAAAAAAACTGATTGCTTTAATCTCGGCGCTCGCGGCGCACCCCTTTTCATAAAGCTCTTTGGCCGTGTGATTCAGACCCAGGCCCCAGTGTTCTGCGCCCCACTATTGTTCTCACATGAAAATCAATTCCCTTGAAGACTCTCCTTAATCCCATTTTTGGCGTCAACAATGGCCACTTGTGCACGGCCCTGATAGACTAAGAGCCGGGATGATGCGGCTGTCTGCTCTGATTCCAGCCCATTCAGGTAACGGCGGCCCGCATCACTTTGTAGTGCCAAGTGCAGGACTCGACAGGAAGACGTTTGCGATCATAATTTCCTGCAGAGCAGAGGCCCGGGCACCCTACACACCCACAGGACTTTTAATTAGGGCAGACAACCACAGAGATTAGAGATCAGTCTGTAACAATGACTGTCCCTTTGAACGGGCCTCAGCCTCTGTCCCCACTGAGCCCATATGGAGAGCATAGTGCCATGATCACGCTAATAACCATCATCTTAGCAATGGCACACAGCAGTGGTCTCCACACTGGACCACATGTTCTGATCTGCACCGCTCCCTGTGTGCAAATGCAAACACATGCAATAACAGTGATGTTGGCTCCTACAACTGAACTTTAAAATGTGTAAAAGTGGAAAAGAAAAATAGCTTCTTCTTTCAAATCTACATTTTTGAGTTTGGATCAAGGTTTCCTCTGACATGTTTTAAAGGCTGAACCAGAAACCACAAACCTGCTTCCTGCTCACACATCTGTTTTGAGTTGCAGGTAGGTTTTCAGATCCTCAGTCTGTTTTGTGTCTTAAAGAAAAAAACAGTTGTGTTTTGGCCCCTCACGTGCCGGTTTTCGACAAGTTCTGATCCGCTGATCTTTTCATTGGATTCATACATCAAAACAACGCAGCTTCCATGATTGCTGGACTCCAGATATGAGCTTTTGATGCAGCCTTCCTCTGACTCTCCAAAGGCACAGGCAGGAAATGCAGCAGAGAGCAGCATCACAGCAACAATCCCCCTTAATTACAGTCAGAGCTATATCGAAAAAATCCTGATGAGGGATACAAAGGCCTAAGTCTACAGAGGAGATTTCATTACTCGTTCCTCTCCTTACCTTTTCTGTGTTTGGCAAAGAAAAGGAACAAAGGAGGAACCCTACTGATTGAAAACTAGCAGAACAGTGAAACAACAGGACACAACTGATCGCTCATGCATGGCTGGGATTAGGATAAAAGTAGAAAGAGCATGGAGAAGAAAGCACACAACAAAAGAAACAGGGGACTGACAAACTTTTTTTTTCTTTTTCTTCTGCGGTGAAAAGGATGGAATGAAAGGTCTGGTCATATGAAAAGATAGAGAGAGAACGATTACTAAACAGAGACGGTCCTTTTTCGCCGCTGTGCGCCTCCACTCTCGCTCCTTTAAACCAGCGACATGAAAGACCCGGGGACCAATACGAGACAAACACGGCAGATCAAAAAATGAATTGTGCTTCGTGACATTAGTATTAATTCATTCATTATTTGTTTAAAGGCTGTAGCCAGTTGCGTGCACGCCATCTTCAATGTGAATCGCCAAGCGAGCAGGAATGGAGCACCGTGATTCCCACTGACCAACCGGCTCGTGAAAGTTGTGCACTACACACTAACTAACAAGACAGCGCTCTTTTCAGGCCCTGCCTCCACTAAGTGGAGATCATCCAACAATACTAAGAGAGCCTGCTCTGCCTTTGGCCCTGGCTCAAATCGTTTTCTATTCTTTATTTATCTCCCTCAACAAAAAAAGGAGGGGAAGGCAAGTGATTAGAATTTCTGTCTTTGACTTCTCCTCATTTAAGGGGCTATTTGTGAATGTGGGGAGGTGATGGCTACGCCTCTATTGCCGCCGGCTCGTTTTAAGTAGCGCGCCACTCATCCTCCCTCCGTTTGGACAGAGGGTTAGTGTGGGTGTAGGGTTAGGGGTGGGGGGGCATAGTTAACTTGTCTGGAGGTGAACGGGGTCACGGCGTGAGTGTGAAGTGGAGCACAGGCTTCCGCGATAGGGTTTGAAGAATTTACAGCTATTGTGTGGACAAGAGAAAAGACTTAACTTTCAACTTTCAACGCCTCCGAGTGGTTTTGTTCCATTCAGTGAAAGAGCTATGTCCGAAATAATTGGTTTAAAACGTACTGTACCGTACAAACGCTGCGTCGGACACCCCTGGCTCTTTGTAAGCAGGTTCTTTGTCCCACCGGAGTGATGGATTAGTATTTTTAGCATCATCAACTGGTGATAATTGTTGATTCTCTGCCATTCTTGTCTCGACGTTGACTCAAAATGTGAAGAATAAAGCTCCATTCTCACAACTGGAGCTCTTGCCCAGGTGATACTACATATCTACAGAAATCTGATGTTTTTTAAAAGACCTAAGAAAGTAAAGAAATGTTGTTTTTTGTTTCCATTGCTTTCACCCACACAAAAACCTCTGATTAATGTGTTTTTCTCTGACCTTTTCTTAAAAAATATTATAATGTTAACTTCTTTTGGATATGACTTGGAATTTTTATGAAAAAAAAAAAAAAATAGATAATGCAATGTCGTTACACTTGAAAAAGACAGGTTTCTTGTGTAACACTCATATAGGTTATATATTATCATATTGAAATTAATTTTTATTGACCAGAACCTCATTCAAAAGAAATTTACAGTACATTTGTCTAGGTCTGTGTAAGTTTCAGGTCAGTTGGTCCCTACCACCTTGTAAAATATTAATAACAGAGTTAGGAGATGCGGGGTTGCTTGAAAGGGTTTGCCAGCACAAATCCCAGCTGCAGAGCAGATCAATATCAAATGTATTTAATCACATCTTACAGTTGAAGAACTACAGCTGACACGGAAATATTGCATCGTTCTCTGTAGTGAATTGTCTGAAACACACTTAACAAGCAAGTTTGTGTGGGTGTTAAACTGATAAAAATCACATATTCAGTATCACAGTAAATCAACATAATGTAATATAATGCAGTGTGAAAAACTATGTGGTCAGCGTGGGGCCTTCATTTCAATTCAGTCATAAACTGTAGAAAACTCAGGCAGTTATTCATTTGTAAATGTATTGATGAAATCAGGTTAGTGGCAAAACACTAAGTCAACAGCAAAGTAACCAGAACAGTCCTTTAATTCTGAAAGGGCCTTTTGTGTTGTGATGCGATGTGGAAGGAGCCAATCAGAGCAGAGGAGTAAAACTCAGTTTGACACTGTGCACCAGTGAGTCTCCGGAGAGAACATGGAAATCCCAGAAATACAGTTCAGCATAAACAAGAGGGATGAGTTTCTAAGTGGATGCTGAGAGAAAATGGCCGACCAGCTGTTGACGCACCAGCAAAAAAATAACCACGAGCTGGATAAAAGCTTTTAATGGTTTGCTTTTGCCAGCAATAATTACAGGCTCCCACTCTGTGACATTTAATAACCTTAAAAAACTAAAACACCATTTATTTTCATAAGCTTGTCAAACATAATTTTGAATCGAGGTGCCATATTTTTATGGGAGATTTTATCATCTATCACCACAAATGAAAAGCAAGTAAAAGTATTTATCTATTCAATGGGCCTGTTTCATATATAATGTTCTAATTGTGTAGGGCCCCCCCCCCCCCCCCGATATGTTTTATTCATATTCAAATAACGTAAACATGCAGTCAACACATCCTCAGGCTTTAATGTATGAAACTGTTCATTTGACCGGAGCAAACACAGACAAACAACAACCCTAATGCTCCAGACTCTGCGTCAACACAAGAGACTTCACCGCCCGTTATTCACGTGTTTGCTTAAGAGCTCCTTTCTCCATTGAGGAAGTTCTCCCTGTTGTCCCCGAAATATAAACCACACGTCGTCAAAGTGGCATTCTGGAAAACAATGGAGTCTGTCCTCGAATGCAAGGGGGATTCGTGGTGGATTTTTTTTCCTGTGCCACCCCCGATTCTCTCGCCGTCTTGTAGATGGCTCCTCTAATCACCATGACTGGCTGACCTTTAGGCCGGTACCCCTTTGGGATTTATAGCTTTCACTGGCCTGACCTTTGCCACCCAACACTCCTACAGACACTCCCCTCGCGTGAATCGGAGCTGGACGGGAGCCACCGCCGGCCGGTGCGTGGGCCGCCGCCGCCATACCTCAGCATGTCAAAATCTCTCTAGGTGGTAGGATTCAGTCGGTGGTTCATTAACCCCCTCTTCCGACCACCCCCGCTACCCCCCACCACCATAAAGAAAGTTTTTTTCCCCCTTTGGCCTGGAGCAAGGTAGACCTGCTTACAGCTCGGCCTAATGACGTGTGCCATGGTAGAGGAGGCTAAATGCCACCACCACATGTGGGGATGATTACAGGAAGTAGTGCAGAGTTGCAGGGGACCTTAGGACTTTGGAGGTAGGGGCGGGGGGGGGGGGGGAGGGGGGGCACTCAGTTGGGGCACAGAGGCAGTGAATTCCCAGAGGCCATTGTATGGGGCAACTCAGCAGAAGTCCCATCCTGGCCAGGTCACGCAAATTTAGGAGCCAATGAAATTTAGGTCTGACAGGGGGGGTCTGCTCTCTTAATCTTTAATTAAACAGCCCTCGCACTTTGTCTCGGCCGATTTCAAAAGGAATCTTCTTTAAGTGGTGGGTATGCGAGTGCGTGGGGTGACACTGCAGTTTTGGGAGCTCCTGAATAAAGCCTGCTCTGCTCGGTGTTGAAAACATCTAAATCCAACATAACCTCCCTCAGAAGAACACTCGTCTCTCGGAATCACAGTAGCCAAAGTAATACAGCGTTTCCTCTTCGGGGGTCAGTTAATCACCCCTGAGCAAACGCGTGTACTGGAGCGTGAAGGCACCATTTCTCACACACTCCATAATGAACCTCGTTTTACTCAGCTGGCCGAGGCGATTGCTCCACAACACGGAGAAAGCCAGATTGATTTACGGAGTTTGTCCGCGATCGTTGGGAAAAAATCTAAAATGGCCAAACTCGTGAGATGAAACTGAAGAAGCTAACAGGTTGGTCTCAGTGAACAGTTTCAACGGGCTAGACGAGCTTTTACTCAATCCGCCAGAGTGAAGCCAACACTTCTGAGTCTGTAAGACTTAAGACTTCAAAGGTCGCAAGTTATTATTTATTGCCTTGTTTGACTGTGGCTAATGAAATCCCGAGCGCCTTAATGGAGCAAGTTTGTAACCTCCTACCCAATGAAGTGGTCTTTTCTCTCCTTTCTCACCGACAAACAAAAACAAAACAACAAAGAGAGGCGGTACATAAAGGAGCTTTGGTCAGATGGGTCACATGCTGTCCATTGAGCCTCCGGTCCATCAAGACCATTCAGCCGACTCTATAAAACCGGCAGGCTGCTTAAATACCTGACAGTAAGAAAAGAAACAAAAACAAAGAGAAAGAGGGGTAACAACAGATAAAATAAATAAGACAGCCCCTGTGACTGATGTGTATAGATGGTGCCAGAGAGTCACTGACAATTCAAGAAATGTGGCTGTGGCCACAAAAGGCGGCTGGAAAATACTGAGGGAGCTTGCTGGGCACATTTTTTAGGACTTTCTCACTTGGACCCCCTTTTGAGTCTTTGTCTGTGGTGTGTTCCATGTGAAAAGTCAATCACAGACACTTGGCTGGAGATTCTTGGTTTCCCTTCTTTTCCAGCTGCTCGTTCCCCCGTGCAGCACGAAGCCAAAACCAAGATACTCAGTGTTTACGAAACTAATTAAAGACGGGGATGTCTGCTCTGGCGAATCAACAATTAAAGGAAATGGTGCTTTCCCCTGTCACACCCTGATTAATATGTTACTCGCACTTTAGCAGGAATATGTGGCGACATCAAAAGATGGGTGGAGAAGGAAGATAAATACTGGGCAGTGATTAGAATCCATATTTATACACCCAAATTTTCGTTTGCAAAGGGATTCAAGGTGTTAATTTGCAGGCTCCATTTGATCTGTGCTGAAAAAAGGAGATGTGTGAACCTCGGGGGCCTGTGATCCCTGGATAATGCATGGGGCAAAAACATTCAATTGTACTGTAAATCATATAGAGAAGGGTTTCAAAAATTGAACGGCACATTTGAAAAAAGATTAAAAATGTCTGCAGAACACAAAAAAATAAATAAATAAACAGGTTGGATCAGTGAGCAATTGGCAAAAGTCGGATAATCGCAGTTTGTGCAGCAGTGCAGCTTCGCTCAAGCAGATAAACAAGAAAAGGAAAAATGACATGACCTGAAAATACCTCCCAGCACACAACAATGTCACGTGACATCTTCCAGAGAGTTCCGAGAGCAAAGTTTACATAAATGCCTCTGCAATCCGCTTCCACGTCTCTGTCCTCTTGAATAGGCTAAACATGAAGTTGGTGTTCAGATCTTTCATTTCCCAATTCCAGTCAAGTAATCCGCTATTGCACCAGCCCCCCTCTCTTCCACGGAGCCCCCAGAGGAGCTCAGGCTCCTCCACAACTCCGAGCGAAGATTTCACAGACTGTGAAAAAAAACTGCGAAAAAAAACAGCTGTGGCAAAGTTTACTCTTTATTTGAAGGTCAAGTGTTTTCATGTTCAAGCCAAGGAATCAGTGTGTAATTTCCCCAATGCCCCGTGTTCTTGCAGTGTTTGCTATAGGTCAGAGTGGATGTGCCCTTGGGCTGTGTGGAGAGCGTTTATTTACACTGCGTGTCAGGCAGAAATCCAGCTCAGAGTGCAACCTCCGCCTCATCCTGACTGAAGATACAAACCCCGTATATCACAAATATTAATGAAACGTTGCTCTTATTCTGCAGCTCGTTACACATGCAGTTTTAATCTGTATAGTTTTACCCTTTAATCTGGCCTGAAGTAGATTTTCCGTTGCAGAACAAGACGTCTTCGATAGTCAACCATTCACATTGGATTCCATGTGTTTTCTCTGTCCCTTGGATTAAACAGTGCAGCACTGTGGTCTTTCATATTGTTACTGTCAGTAATGTCATGTACAGTTTGTCTGGATCTATTTTTATCTCCAGAAGGTCATGAGATAAAAAAACATGGAATTGATGAGAAGACAATTCCATGTTTTCAACATTTGGTACAAATTGTTCAGAAATTTAAAGGTTTGTCTTGCGCGAGGAATCAGATAATTCTCGAAAACCATTAAGTAACGTCTCAAATAAAAAATCTCCACAATTGAAGAATCATTTCTTAGTGGACAGCAACGTCTTTCACAATCATGTCTCTCACAGGCCATTCATAAAACGGATGCTAAAACCGATTAGAGCAGCGAAACCTCAGCCAAGGCCCAACACTCGCCTCAAGAAACCACATACTGTATATATCTGTTGAATCCACACCAACTTTTTCAAACATATTAATTCAGTCGCTCAAAATGTGCCTTGTTCTTTTGCCTGATGCTACAATTCTTGCATCACCTCCTTGGAGCAGATTCATGTCAAGAGTAAGTGTGGTCTTTCTTCTTGTGCGTCCCATCCCTGCACCAGCGTTCAAGGAAATCCATCCCGTAGTTTTTTGTGTGATCCTGCTGTAAAAACCATCAAACCACTGGCAAACCAGGATCTGTTCGCCGAGGCCCATCATGGCTCCTTCGAATTCAATCAAGCTGCACCGCTTTACACCCACTCGTAAATATCAGCCCCCCCCTCAATGTGCCTGATTTATGTTTTCATCGAGATCCAAGAATTATTCCCTGAGAAAAATGTCACGTTAAAGAACTTGAGAGAATACATCAAAATGTATTGAGTTGTTTCTCGACTAATGACTCATCCTTCTACCAAGTTTCATTTGAAATCCGTTCAGTAGTTTTTGCGCCAAGCTGCTGACAAACAAACAAACAAGAGGGTGACAACAGGAGGTAATGATTTTTTATAGCAAGCAAACAAATACTAACAGATAAGATTTTCTGCATCTGCTCTATAAACTCATGCCGACAAGCTGCGGTGAAGACAGATGATGATGTGCTCAACTGTTTTGTTCCCACTCATTCTGGTTTGCTTCACATGTGCATTTTCCCAAAATTGAAATTCCACTTTGTCACAGTGACCAGTGAAGAAAAAAAACAGAGAAAGAAATCCACTTAATATCAGTTCATTCTCTGCTTGAAATAGCATCTACACGAGCAATCAGGTGTTATGTCTTGCGTGTAGAGTTGCGGCCGGCTCGGCGTTTGATCTCGTGCACTCACCGGGAAGGAGTAGATTAAAAGGGTCTCGTGAAATCAAAATAAATCTCCAATTGTTTGTTTGTTTTTTGTGTGTGTGGGGGGGGGATGAGTTCTTAAATAAAGAAAAATAGCTTTATGCAAAAAAAGAGCTTTATGCAAAACATCACGGTGCACATGGTGGCAAAACCAACAGCTGCCTCGTCCACGCGTACATTTCTAATGTCCTCCTTTGAAATGCAGTGCCTGCCAGCCGGGCCCCGGTTTTTATTAAGGGATCACGTGTAACCTGAAAATCCACACTTTTAGGTTATGCTTTTACATGTGCTCAGAGATCACAGTCTATAAAATAATAAGCATGTCTTTGGTCATATTGCTGTGTGGTCAGAGGAAAGATGAGGGCTCCTTTTAGTGCAGGGCTGAAGTCAGGGGGTGGCTATTTGAAGTGAGCACAGAGAGCTGGGTTTGATTGGATAAATCTAGGGCTTCACAGAGGAGGTGCCCCTGGTACAGGAGGGGGAGAGTGGATGATTTTTTTTTTTCTTCTTTTTCTTCCTGTGGCATTTTTCACCATACAAGAAAAAAAAAAAGATGGGCACTGGAGCTAGGCTGGAACGTGATCATAGGCCAGCACCAGACCATAGAGCTCCCCATTAAGGTTTTGGGTTATAAACAGCATCTGTTTCAAATGGGGCTAAGACTAGAGGAGCTCTCACTCCCTCTCTCCCTCTGCCTGCACCACAGATCTGGCACAAACCATCAAGTCTCTCTTCTCTCCCCTTGCTTCTCCCATCTCGTCTCATCGCGTCTCTATTCTCCCTCCTCTTTAGAGTTTTATACGCCTCCTGCTCATTATGACCCACAAAGAAAGGGATTTATTTAGTGCAAAAAAAAAAAAACAGCAGAAGAAGAAGCTCAGTGCAGCATAGGCGTGCGCGCCTGGTTTGTGTTTTGTGATTTGGCTCTCACGTGCAAGCACTGCCTGCAGCCCACAGAGCCAGAGAAGTGACAACATAAACCACACAATCACCAGTTTTCCTAACTGGGCTCTGTGACATTGTCCTTATTATCCCTCTAAGCACAAAAGAAGGGGGACGGGGACACTTGGAGCAGAAATGGAAGTGACATGTGGCCTGCAGTGGAAAATAGACCTTGCAGGTTCTTAGGTAAATAGCCTGATATTACAGCTTAAGCAGCTTTCAATTGCCCTAAACTGCAGTGAGTCTGCCAGCTGAGGCCGCCTCTCTTCATGGGACTCAGAACGAGGCTGTGTGGCGTCCTCTGCTGGACAAGACGTGCAACTATGTTCCTCTCTGTTGGCAGCTCTCGCTTCCTGAGCAGATACATTTGGTCCAGTGGCTCTAAGCCTATTTACTGTATAATAAATGTTTGTCTCATTGATTGATTTACAATTGATTAAAATGCATGTCAACAAGAGGATCGTTTACAAACAGCTCATTGTGCTAATTTCAAATAAAAGACCAGCATCTTTGTGTCAAGGATGTTGCAGACACTATAAAGCCTCAGACAGGCTCAAGTCGTGTCTGCCCAGAGTAAACAGGAAGTGTGTTATATTTACACCACAAGCCCACTAATCCCTCCTCAGTGAACTGGTTCCGTTAAGGACGAGCATGAGAGTGCTCTTGGCAACTTGCCTACTCAAATAACAGCTTTTACATGGCTGCATGCTTTATTTTTTCTGTCCAACACCATCTGACACGTGATTCTAGGTCTTTCTCCGGATCACCTTATTGTGATCATTTAAAAATTCTGATTTACTGGAGGAAAAAAATCCCTTTTGCTGTTGGTTATCTGAGTATTTGTGTGTGTGTGTGTGTGTGTGTGTGTGCAGAGCTCTTAACTGCACCTATTGAACACTGTGCATTAAAGTTTATGGCAGCTTGAGGCCCATGGAGTGAGAGAGAGAAGTGAAAGAGAGAGAAAGAAATAAAGAGTTTCCAGGCGTAGAAAAAAACTAAACAAGTCCCTGCTTTACTCCGACGTGAGGACACAAAGTTGCTGCTTTGTTCTTCACCTTTTTTGACACCGTGACAGCTGAACTAAGATGATAAATTTGTATGGAGGTGTGGAGTGTGTACATTCAGCCTCTCTGGTTCTGACACCCGCGTCAAAATAAGCTCTGCAAACCACATTTCTACCCCAATAAGAGAAGACAAGGGCCCACTCCACCATTTAAAGGACTTTTCAGACGAGACAGGTTTACCTAGGTGCATTAGACTTTTGGCCGTGATGTTCCTGGCACAAAAGTCTGGGGGGGGTCGACTGGCTTACACTGTCACAGGCCACTGTCTGGACTGAGACTGGCAAACAGATGGTCACCTGGATTAATAGAGTCAATTAATTCATCCCATTATGTAATTAAGGATGGAGTCTGATGAGCAGAGTGGGCAGGGCCTGGCCTCCTAAGATGTTAAGCATCTGATTTATCTCCTAAAAAAAGCAAACTGGCGCCAGTTATCTATCAAACAGCACCGGGGTGCGAATAACAGTTGTTCAGCACGCGAGCAAAAAAAAGAAAAGTAGTACACACGCCAGGGGAGGCCACACCTGCTTTTTTTACAAATGACAAATTGAAATGTTTGTGCTGCCTCCATCTTTCATGTGGCAGAGGAAGGGATCTCCCACACACACAACAACAGATGTATGCTTTTTATGTCTTTAACACCCTCAGCGCCGGACGTTGTGTTTTTTTTTCAGGATGGATGTTACAGAAGTGAATTGTAATAAATAGATAAGTTATTAAAAAACACAGAAAAACACAATTTATTATGACTTTGTCTTACATTATGTTTCATTCAATCTATTTTTGTTTGTCCTATAAAGGCAAGGCGGGGGGGGGGGGGGCATAATTCATAAAGCACATTTCATACCGAGGTAGATTCAAGGTGCTGCACACAGTAATCGGAAAGCACAGTTTAAAACAATGTTCAAGTCAAATAAAGTATTAAGGAGATGAGAATATAAGTGGTGGGATAAATAAAAAAAGTATATATCTGTATGAAAATTTAAAAATAAGTTAAAAGAGAAAATAATACAAATAAACAATGATGGAATGACCCTGTAAAGTAGCTTGGTTTAAGATCCCAACAGCATGCCCCTACCCAGTGATCTCAGAAGTCAAACAGCCTTATATTAGACTAACACAGCATATAAATAAATGTTTACAATACAGTAGGATTAAACACTGTCTCGCTTGCTTCTTTGCCTCGCTTTCTCCACTAGAGGGAGCCCCAGTGTCCCAGCAGCAGCTCCCCCTGTCGTACAGATGAGAGGTGCAGAGGGGATCTGAGGTGAACCCAGTGTTCTAAGTCCACAGCTGCTGAGTCGTTGGCTCACACTGAGGAAGGGGAGACACATGAAAGTGTTGATGTCTTACTGATCGCTGCCTTTCTTCCTTTCCCGGAGACCTGCTCCCTCACATCCATTACATCTGGATTCAGACAGAATTAAGTGGCCTAATCTTCATTACGTGCCCTCCTGTGTTATTGCAATTGCTTTGCAAGTCTGCCTGTGTTTTCCCAATCGCGTTATTGTATGATAAATGCTGCATTTGCACATCTGGTGAGATGGAATAGTTGCCGTGAATGATTTCCTGTCACGATCAATATTGCTATGTAGCCCTCACCGGTTTTTCTCATGTTCTAATTATAAACCGTATTTCTATTCTGATGTAAGCCTCCTTGCAACATGTGTTCTGCCGAGCACAAAGCAAAACAAGCACACACTTGCACTGCATTGCTTTATCTCACTCATGGCGGTTCATTAAAAACTGGAATGAAAAGCAAATGCGTTGAATATAATCCTGTAATGTAGATCACGTTGTGTCATTGTGTTAATGTGTCTGAAGGAGCGGAGATACAGAATAGCGGGAAACCTCTTAAACGGTGACTTTGGCCAGACATCTCCCAGTAGGGGGCACAATCAGTGGGGGGTATGTCCGGCTGGAGGCCTCCAGTGAGCTTGGGGGGGTCAAACTCACACACTCACACACTCACACACACACAGGCACACACATGTACACACTCCAATACAAGCAAGCATGTTGTAATCTCAGCTACTCTTATTAATTACCACTGTCTAATCTCCCAGGGTTTTCACACATATCAAGATGTTGCCCTGTGCTCATTTAATTTAACGTAGGTTAGCGGGGGGGAGGATAAGAGGCGGGACAGTTAAGCTGATCTCCCCCCCCCCCCCCCCCCCCCCCCCAACCACCACCACCACCACCTTTTCCTCAACATCCCTCTGAACCCAGGCCAGCCAGAGAAAGAGGATGCCGTCTAAGACGTCTAATCTCTGCATAAACTCTTAGTCTCGCCGGCGTGCAAACTGTTAGTCGTCTAAGAACGATGTTGTGTCTGAATCCGATGACCTCCCGTCGATGGGTTTGTTTTGCCCCTGAACGTCGGCCATTTTGGGACCTGGCGGATTTGATTGCCTGTGTATGTGTCTTTGGAGCCTTGAGGTCTGAGCGATGCGAGGAAATGGCCCGGGCCCTCAGTGTGGCCGGCGTGGGAGGGTCCTGCTGCCCTTTGCCGGATTGCGCTTGCTACATCAAAGAGCCTCATGTGCTCTGTGCTCATCCCAGAGCAAAGCGGTTTCCAGTATGGAGTTTAGATCTCACTGGGGAACATGGGGGAAATGAGGTTAGCGCAGCACAATTTACAGGTTAGAAGAGAGGAGGGGGAGAGGGGGGGGGGGGGAGAGGACAGGAGAGGAGAGGAGAGGAGAGGCGAGGAGAGGAGAGGAGAGGAGGTGACACCAAATTCATAAACCATATTTGCAGCTTTTAATATTCAGTGTTCGTGAGTAGTTAAACATTTCAAACTTCAGTTTCCTATAAACAGTATGAAAGCTTTTATATTGAATCAGTGGAAAACTTGATAAAAACACAAGCCATCAGTCAAAATATATAAATAGTTATGAAAGGTTTATTTTTAATAGCATCTGATCGTCCATTTGGATGAAACACTTTGAACGAAGCCAAACTTATACCTAAGAGTAAGAATGAGAGTTATGTAATAGAACTAATAAACACAAGCTATTTTAAACACTATTTGCACTATGACATAGAACTCCAACAAATTTGCATCATCTTACCTTTTTGTTTTTTTATTTTCTTATCATTTTCTGATTATTATTTTTATTATTATGTTTTCCTGCTCTTATTTAATATGAATAAACACTGAATCTTTCCGTGCATTTAAAATACATATTACATATATTTTGATTTTTTTCCTGTTTGGTTTAATCCCAGAGTGGAGACATGTCGTTTAAAAAATGCCAACTCAATTCTGATCCCATGTAAATGTCACTAGAACCACAGGTGAGATAAGCCACCTGACGATTCACCTGATATCTAACAGATTTCAGTTATAGTCTAATGTGTCTATTTACGTTTCTGTGCCTTAACAACAAGAAACATAGATTTAACTAATTCACAAATATGTCCCAAACATTTCCTTCTGTTTGCCAGCAGATGGCAGCATTGCACGAGAAATGCAGTCGCCGGCAAAGGGAAACAAAAATCCGTTTCAAATCACAGAGGTCAGAATTAATTCCATCTGTCGGCTTGATGTATTTATATCCACCTCATTTCTGTTTTTGTCAAGCAACAAACGACACAGGCTCTTTTGAGGCCGCCAGATAATTTCAACGCTCACGTGAAACAATGACAGAATCCACGACAGCATGTTTTGACAGGAGTCTCTCGGGACCGTTACAACGTGCACCTCTGTCTCCTCATCATCTCCCTGCAGTCACATCTGTTTGAGGTCCCATGCCACACAGAAGACAAGACTTATCTTTCTATTATAGTCTGTTCATTTTTTTTTATCGTCTCACTTGAACTGAACAAAGTGCTCGTTGAGATTTGAACCATCAGCGTGCGGCCCTGAATCCATATCCCCCATGAAGAGCCATCACTCACTCTCACGTCCTATCACAGGGGGCTTGTTATTGACCCTGACAGTCTGCCACTCTACAGGGAAACATTCCCAATAGTGAGGGCTAACCTCAGGAGCACTAACACAGGCTGTGGTGGACTGAGCGTGGATGCCTAATGCACCTATATGGAAATGGAAGGGGGGGGGGGGGGGGGGGGGTCGAGCAAATTCGGGAAGTTGGTGCAAAAGTGAGATGATGATGAGGGGGGGGGGGGGGGAGGGGTTGGGGTGATTGGCACAGCGAGCCAGAGGAGGAAGTGTGGAGCTGTTAAGAGAAACATGACCCCGGGGCATTTTCCCATTGCACAGACCAGTGTAAAGTGAGACTGGTTGGACCGCAGGGGGCTCTAACGCTGGAGAATCTGGCGTCAGTAATGGATTGACCGGCTTTAAGCCGAGAGAAGATCAAAGGATAAGACAAAGTGATTGCACCAAGTCAGATATCAAAGGCTACTACTAAACAGACTTCAGATACCCTGCAGTGGTTTTCTGCTTCTTATTCAGGTGGATACAAGTTAAGTTACTCCGTACTTCTGTGATCAATGAAAAGGAACTAAGTATCAATGGTTTGTCTCTTGCGCTTCTTCTTCTTTTTACTACAAATCAGTATTCACAATTTTAGGTTTACCCAGCACAAGGAGGTCCATAGACTACATTCCTCTAAAACAAAACTGAACCGCACTTTACTGGCTTTCTCTTACATTATAGAACTTTTGGACATATCAGAGACACTCTGCCCCATCTTTTAATACTCCGGAGAGACTTTGGGCTGCCGTACGACTCTATCTTACACCGATAGCTATGCTGCTAAGACTCGTGCTCTGTTGAATTGGAAGTCGGCCATTGCAGCCTGCTTTCTGCACTGGTTCAAGGAGACGCTGCACAAATCACAGGACGGACGAGTGAGCGAGTCTCAGATCACTTCACGTTAATAGGGATTAACATGCATTGCTGCGTGAACAAATTTGGCATTTAACTTGATTAATTTGTTCATGCTGATCAACTTGGGGCAGTCAGAGGATTAAACTGAACTTTATTTTAATGTCTAAATCCTCACACTCCTCTGAAATCTGTTAAAATCATTTACTCTTCATCAAAGGAGGATAGAGCTGCTTCACTCCTGCAGACGTTGTCCTCACCCATCACACCAGTCTTGACCCACTTCCTTCACGACCTCCATCTTCAAAACATCCTCACAGAACCTCAAATAGATTCCTTACTTTCAGAAATGATCGGTTGATCGATCAGAAACTCTTTTGGCACGGTGATGTTCCCTCCCACCCAGAAATATCCAATATATTCAGAGGGTGTCGGCTTCTCTCCGGAGCTCACTGAGGCTTTCAGGTTTATAAGAGAGATCTATATCTACAGCCCGACATCCAACGCTGTCAGCCTCCACAGGCCCGGCATGCTGTGATTGCATAATGAGGATCTGAATATGGGAGAGGAGACAGGAGGAAAAAGACATACTGTACCGGTGATAATTATCCAGCACTCCGTCCCAGCGCTGCAGCAGCCTCTGATAATCCCGGCTGTACAATAGATCAGAGGCACAAACTTCAAATTCAGGCCGATGTGATCCCTTTTGAGGGTGACATTAAAAATAGTCTCTCTGAGCGTAAGATAGCGCCTGAGCAGCATTTGTAATGACTTTTTAAATAATTGCTAATTTGATGATGATCACGTATGATAAGTAATGTGCAGGCAATAAAACAAGGGGGAGAGGATTCAGATTAAAATACAAAGATTACAGTGGTTCTCATTTGGGTGAAAGTCAGAAAAGACCTCAGGGTCAACGAGCGTCCACACAGCTGCTCTGTAATAAAGCTGCAGGGATGTGACCTTGACGTCTCAGAGGAACAAGTATCTTCATGATCTGTTAATATTTTATCAAGCTCTGAATCGTGTGCATTTAAAAAAGGCTCTGTTCATTGTCCGGCCTTGGTTCATTCATTTCTTAAAGGAATATCCTCTTGTTTACTCCCAATCCATTGAGGACAATAACCTTGTGTAAACATGAAGTTGTGGCTCCGCTATAACAGAGAATTTGTCCTTGCTCTTTGTAAAAATGCCAAATGTGAAGCTGTGTGTTTATTCAAGCCACTTAAATGTTCTCTCCCTGCGCTCCTGAGCCCGAAAGATGATAAACTTGACGCCTTTGAGACTTTTACACGAGACACATTTGCTGCCTCAGGAGTCATGTTTATGGGCCCTACTGGGTCCGACCGCGATGCTGCGTCCTCCTGGGATCGGCGAGGTTGGGGCTAAGTGCTGTCAGAGGTCAGGTCAGGGTCGAGGCCAGGGGTGACGTGACAGAGCCTGTAAATTACACCGAAGGAAGCAATGAGACAGAAAGAAACTGAACACCGATCTGTGTCGAGGGAAGTCGAGCGTTTTATGCGCCCTCTGCTAACTGTAAAAGTCGGCGACCAAAGGCTCACCGGTGCTACGGCCGCGCAGTGGGCCAGATGGAGGGAGAAGAGAGGACGGCCGCCCTCTGATGTGTCAGCGACATGCGGACAGCACCGACACGGACCCTGGGTGCTTCCCCCTGTGGAACTTGAAAGGGCTCAGGTACGGCGCCATTCATCTCCACCCATAAAGCTGTAACTACAGTAGGTTTCTTGAACTGTGCCTCACCGTTCAGAGTCAACAAGAAGGAGGTTAAATCAAAGCACTTGAACCCGTAAATGTAGTAATTCGCACGTGCAGTCATCGGCATTGCTGGGAAATAGAAGTGCAAATTGAAAATAAATCTAATCTAATCTAATAAATCGAATAACCCATTTTTTTGTTTTTTTGGGAAGCAGAATGTGTCACCTGTAACTGGCAACCTTGTTCTAAATAAAATCCCAAGTCTGTTCCAAGGTAAAACCATGCAGAAAGCAAGTGTTTCAACCTGGTTTATAACATTCAGTTATAACACATCTATATGTATTGATTTCATTCATTAGACTAAGGTAACCACTTTTGCCCGTATTCCTTTCAAGGCTTTTCAATGGCTGCAAAAAGCCCCTATAGTAAGAAGACCCACTGTGAAATGTTCCCCCTTATTACATCACTGATTTGGTCCATAACCGAAAATGCAGCAGCAGAGAGGCAGCGCTGACACAATTTGTCACAGAAGCATCAGACATGTTGTGAGAGATTTAGCACACGGCAGTGGAAAAAGAAGAAAAGCTCTCAGGTCGTCGTGATGTCATGTAATCCTGTCCAGTGGATAATCCATAAAGGGCAGAGGTAAAACTCCACTAATCATCCTAAACACCCTGGTCGTTCATCCCTAACTTTCAAAATAACACTTTCTCTCCACGGAATCTGTCCTCGGCGTCTTTGTGTCTCTTTGACTGTGGGATCCTTTTTCTGTCTGACCACACCCAAACCTCTGTCTCCGCACTCCCCCCCCCCCCCCCCCCCCCCCAACCTGTCCATCCTCTTTGCCGCCTGATCCTCCCTCAGGATCGGCCTCCTTCTCAGTGTCTCTCACGGTGGCTCCTCTGCTCCTGTGCCTGTTGTCCTGGCTGACATGAATTAATGATAACAGCAGTGGCTCCACAGAGCAGGCTCATCCATTACATAAGCCAGGCCGCTCTGCCAGCGGATCCACACCGTTTCTGACACTTAATGCACAGACACTGTACCTGGGGTTCCACGGCTGACCCTCTTTACCCTGCTCTTCTCATCTCCTGAGTATTTGATATATGGTGCAGTGTGTATGCAGCCATATGGCAAGAGTCACAAGTGAGCGATCGGTCAAAAGTTTTAGAACACCCCAAATTATCAGGAGAATAACCTTAAATTGTAAATAAAAGTTATTGTTAAACTGGGGTAAAACATTTATAATAATCAAATATGGAAAAAAGACAAATTATTCACCATTCTTTTTTTGAATTGCTTTTCTTGGATTGCATTAACCTGCAGACTTGAATGTAAATGAAGCCTTGAAAGTGAAATAAAAACACTTTCTCAAGGTGCCCCCACTTTTTCATTCTTTGTCATTAACAACCCTCTATCTATATACCAAGGCAGCGCTGGAACAAACTGTGCCACTTCACCCTCTGATGCATATAGGACAGTGCTGTACCGCAGGGAGTAGAGGGCTACTGTATATACTGCTTCAGAATGTACAGACAATGGTGTAAGACAACAAATGAGGACAGTAGGGTCACTCATGGCTTCATCACGCGGCAAAAAGCAGCTACAGTGTCCAGACATCAGCCTCATGGAGGTGGTTTGGGAGGAACTGCACAAAAGGTCAAAGCAAAGAAACTTTGTGGGAACTTTCACCAACAAGTGTGTTCAGCTGCAGAATGAGTCACAAGTTTAGTAAGGTGACCAGGTCTTTTCTGTCGGGGTCCTTTTTTAAATCTCTCTTTTTATAGGCGTGTGTTTCTCCCAGTTCTGATCTTACCGTCTATTTTAAATCATTTTATAATGTTTCATTATATTTCCTTGTTTCTTTTTTCTCATCTACAACATTTTTTTATTTCTATATCTGGGTTTAAATGCTGTGTGATCTTCGAATAGCTTTAAAATAGTTTCTTGCTGTTTGCTTTTTAAATGTTTCCTATTGTTTGCCCTCAATTTTTGATTTTTAAAAACTTATAAATCACCATGAAACTCTGTTTTCAAAGGATTTATGAAAACATTTTTATTCTTATTACAAATTTGTGTGTCAGACTAGAAAAAAACAAAAACTTGCACTGCAGTACAGAAAGAGAAATCTCCAGATGTTTAACATTTAAAAATCAATCAATCAATCAATTTATTTGATGGTGTGACATGGTGTGACATCCTCTGCCCTTAACCCTCAACAAGAGTCAGGAAAAACTGCTAAAAACCCTTTAACAGGGTAGAATACATCGAAACCTCAGAGAAAATGCTTCTTATACCTAACAAACAAATGATCACCATCTGTCACAATGACGTTGGGTCGTGCTATTCTGTAATAACCTAGAGGGGGGGCTCTGTATTTGTAAGAGGAGTAGGAATCTGCAAGTCATCTCTCTACTGCCATAAGGCAGCAAGTGGCCATTATGTGTGATCATTAATAGAAATTAATCTGCCTCAGCACCCCAGGGAGCCCTGAATGCCGTGGGGGTTCCCTGCCACCTGGATGCACCTCATTATGTAGACTCTGCAAAACCACACAGGAGTCAACTAGGTAACTAGAGGAGGAAGTAACTACACACTCTGGATAGAAAGTGTGCTAGCTTAGTCTCAAAAGCATTTGCCCTCAGAGGTGTTTCCACAGGTGTTGGTCAATGCATTTCCCAATGTAAAATCTCCAGAATCTCTCAAGAATGATATGACATTTTTTATTTTACCTGCTCACACTGTTCACATGTTGAACCAAGAACCCGCCCTCCGGAAAAATCACTTATCGTGAAGTGTGAATGAGTACAGTGTGTTTTTAATGACAGCCTGAGGTGTTTAATCTGCAGTATAAATTTAGCATCCTTCTGAGGCAGTTACTCAAAGCACCGTCAGAATTTTCCCCATAAGGACCGTTTCTATTCATCCCACATTCCTCCTGCACAACAACATAATGAAATATTGAGTAACTCCTTGCAGAATAACAAACCTACACGCTGCGGGTCCTTGTTTTGTTGCGCCCTTTCCTTGTTCCCAGCATGCTCGACAAAGTAAGTGCACTGATATGGAACAATATCCACCATCTCTCCTGTGCCGGGGATGGAATAACAACATTTGGTGCAGTAAAATACATTTGGTGTAGTAAAATACATTTGGTGAAGTAAAATACACTCCTAAATGTCAGTGTTTTTTGTATCTTAATCTGCACAAATGTGAACCCAAAGTTGACAAATAAGCAGCAAGCACTGTTCAGGCGACAGAGCTAATCCAACCTTCACATACAGTAGATCTGCATTTGTTCCATTTTCTCTCCCCCGTGTCTTTCTATTGTTTACAAGAATGTACATTTCCTTCTGTCTCCCTTCTCTTCTTGTCTCGCTTCTGTCTTCTGGACTGAGTCTTACTGTTTTTTTCCCCCTTCTTGTTTCATCTATCTCCCCCTCACTGTCCCTGCCCCTCTCCTCCTCCTCCCCCTCCTCATCCTCTTTATCCAGCTTCACAGTTAAAATATGGCCATTTAATGCTGTGGAAAAGCTGTGATAGGCCATTAACAAAGGATTAGCCATAACAATTCCGTTTCCTCTCTGCTCATGTGCAGTTATCTCGGAGTCAAATGCTCCAAACCTCTAATTATAGGCTCTTTGAATTACTGTCTCAGGACAAAGGGCTGGGCTGAAGCCAATGAATTTGATTTACACAATGTAAAAGGTGTGTGTCAGTTATGATTTAATACTCAAGTTATTGTGCAATACGTATATTGGGCCTAAACTAACTTTATGGGGAGTTTTTTGTCTTTTTGCTTCTGCTCTTTTTTCTCTCCCAGGATGCCTGGACTTGAAATGTGCAGTTCTGCTCTGTGGCCAAGGTTGTCTAAATCCAGAGGGCTTTTAATGCACACACTGACACACACACTGACACACACACACACACACACACACACACACACACACACAAGTGATCTTAATCACATCTGACCTTTGCCAAGTTTGCACAGCTGTTAAAAAGTAGGAAAAAGCACGAAAACACACTGTGGCTGTAATGGAAGTGTCATAAATAGTTCATAGCCGTTTTCCAGCAGGCAGCAGCACCTTGCAGCCTCTGAATCGCTGCTCGGCTTTACAGTGGGAACTCCTCCAGAATTACATAATGCATCAGAAGTGTGTCTTGTTTGCCCATATGCTGGCACACAATGTGAGTGCTGCTCCCCTTACATGAAATTAGTGCTGTCTCTCTCTCACTCACACACACACACGCACACACAAACACACACACACAAACCTGTTTCTGATGATCAGCCCTTCCTCTGTGTGTTTTCTCGGCACACAGTCACATGCATCTCTGTACGGTCATGTGTGAAATGGTAAATACGAGCTAAGCTGAATTTATTTATTCAATAACTGCTTATTTGTGGAACATAAATATCCATGTGTTCCTCACTTAAATGTAAATTTCATCTCCCTGCATGCTGGGAAGACATTATTCTATACAGCTTTCTCCAGAGACAAAAGGCCACTAGCAGGGGGCTTAAATGGAGGCTGAGCAGGAAGAGCAGCTCATAATCATGTAACCCTGAAACCACTGTCCACATATTTCTATTAAGCGAGTCTTCATATAAACATCACTTGGGGAGGTGCCTTTGAACGTTCGCCTGAATGTTTATTGTTGAATCACAGCAAAGCGTGAAGAGAGTTAATTGAAAAGAAGAGGGGTTGTTGGGAAATTGACTGCACTGCCTCTGTCATGACTCACTGCCTCCCCCTCCTGCTGTTGCCGCCATCTTTGAATGGCCAGAAACTGCATGGTAACAGAGAATAGTCATATGAAACCAGTTCAGTTACTTACATTTAGGTGAAGTTTAATCTCACAAAAGTGACCAATGACCGAGATGTACCTACTCAATTTCCTTTTAAGTGAGAGCACAATGAGAACCATAGCGTATACAAAACGCATCTTGATCGCCATCTGGTGGCTGGCTGCGGTTTTGGTCATAATACCCACCTCCTATGTTTGTGGATGGGACATTGTCCAAGCTTAAAAGTGAAAGCGTGCATCAAATAAGTCTGTCTCAAAGATGTTTTCTGTGTTTGTACATCACAGTGATGTATGTCCAAGTTTTAATTTATTATCTTATGCTATGGAAAAACATAGGGTGAAATGTCTTGATCTACACCAGAGACTGACCCACAATTGGTCAAGTGCTGCTCAAGACCCCAATTGCTACTGCGCAGACTTTTGGTTCCAAATGTATCGGGGATATTTCAGCTTCATGTCTGGATAGTAGGAGGAGACATCCATCTTCTTATTCAGGGCGGCTATGGCTCAGCGGTCGTCCTCTAACCAGAAGGTCGGAACGTTCGATCCCTGTCTTCCCCATTTCACATGCCGAAGTGTCCAAGGGTTAAGATACTGAAACCCCCCAAAATATCCCCGTATCATAGAGAGAAAAGTGTATGTCAGAAACTAAAGAACCTGTGGCAAAGATGCTCTATGGTTTGTCCCATCTTGTATCTGGAAGGAGATTTGAAAGAGTCTTCAGTATCCCTGGGATTTGTTCACCATTGTTTTCTCCAGTTGTGGGTGTTTCACCAGATTGTTTGTTTCACTTTACCAGTTACCAGTCAGTGTTGTCAGTGTAATCAATATGACTAGACTCATGGTTCAAGACCAAGCCAGAGCAAACCGTAAAAGCCTTTGGTTCATCTGTTGTTATCTTTTAGAGCTGGTTTTAAAAAGTGGGAGAGTGGGAGCACACAGTTACTGGGGCCAGAAGAACACGCTGCCTATTAAACAATTGAAAAAAGAGAATATACAAAGAAATTACCTATTTTCACGGCAGCGTTTTACCCTGAAGCCCTCCCTTCATTGATTTCCACATTAAGCAGACCTTTACACTAACATTGTTTCCAGACACTTCTCGGAGAGCTTATTGATTGTGCTGGACAGCCAGACACCACAGACGCATCCCCAATCACCAATTGCAGAATTAAACATGTCCTTAAGATAGCTGGGTATCTAATTATCGTTTGAGTTTAGAGGAAGAATGAGTGCTGCTGTGGAGAGAAAGGGAGGGAGGGAGGCAGAGGGACCCTCCGGCCTCACATTTCAAGATAATGAGCTGAATCTCTCGTGCACAGAGCAGGATAATGCAGTATTTGTGTGCAAGGGTCGAGGGTGGGTCTGTAAGGGTTTGATTTATCAAATGTTAAGATTTCATTGAAAAATATTCAAGGGGTTTCAGGCAGTTTCCTGCAGAAAATCATGAAATCAGTGATCTGCTAGGCCCAAGTCACAGGACATAAGCACACAGCCACAGCACTATTGAAAATCACTGGCTTACAGAGGGTCATGTGATGTGTTGCAATCAATCTCTACATGTTGTCTTATCCTCCACGGTTGAACTGTCGATGATTGGCTCCATCGGTTCTCCTCGCTGAGATGCTTGTCTGTGATTTATGCTGATCACAGGAACACTCTTGTTTGTCTTTGGGCATTATGACATAACAGTTGTAGTACCAGTTCCAGAGCTGCACACTCACACTTTGCATATAACTGTACGCATATCTCAAGGCCCCTGTTTCCTGTCTGTACACAGGCACCTAATGTATAGAAAGATGTTGTATGCTGATTAAATGAGCCCTCATGCATCTTGGACACAACCCACATGATCTTGTTATTCTCCTCCGTTGTGGATGAGCATCTTCCGTCCATGGAGACATGATTCATTTAACACTGTCTCTCATCCTTTACATCAAATATCTCCATCATTTGGCTCATATAGGGCCCCATGTTTTCTATTCATTTTACTACCTATAGCTACACGCTATGCAATTAAAAAGCATCAGGCTGACACCATGTTTTGTGTGAATTGTGTATTGAAAAGGGCTATGCTGATAATATGTATAATGTGAAATACTTTGAAACACTTTGAAACACTATCAGAGACATCTCCGTCAGACACACACATGCACACACATATCCTCAAGATGCAGTAAATCAGGACCGCAAAGAGAAATGTGAGGAGTCAACTGCTGTCTCCATGACAGCAAGATAGGAAGGTGGGCGTCGGACTATTCAGCAGGGATTGGCCTCCGCAGGGTGACCCTGATCAGTGGAATCACAGGAACTAAGCTCCTCGCCTCCGTTGGCCCAGACCTGGAGCCAGGCTCAGAGATGCCCTCTCCCCTGCTCCAGGCTACTGCCTTCTCAAAGGCATATTAAGTCCTGGGTTGCACGATTAAGGAACACAGTCAACGCAGGAGCACAGTCTCCTGCATGGTGTTTGGTGCGGAATGCAGAAGCCAGTGGGCAGAATGTGTGGGATTGGTTCTTCATACTGTACTTGGCTTCCTGTGTGTTTGAGCATGCTGTGGTTAAAACTGCTCGACATATAAAATATGTATTGGTCTATAAGTAGGTCATAAATGAGGGTAGATTTAACAGGCCTGCAGATGTTTCTACTGCACAGCACGTACTATACATGGGTGTATATATGAAGGTATGCAATTCTATCTGCTGTATCTATCTTTCAATGTGTACTGTCCTAATATTCTTTCTAGAGCAAAACACTTATATTGATATGAGTGTTGTACAGGATTTGTGTATGCATATATGTAAGTTCTACCATCACAGTGTTGCTGAATGTCCTTGTGTATAATTCTTTACATCTGTACTGCGGAGATCACTGTGTTTGTGGAGCACAGTCATGTGCCCACTGTCTTGATCTGGAATAGTGATGGCGGATGCTTGGCGAGCGGGGCTGCTCCACCGAAGTGGGGTGATCTACAGGGGTGCATTTCGGCCCCCTGTTGGGGCGCAGCAGGAGGGTGTGTAAAGGTGAAGTTCTGGGTCTCAGGGCCCACAATGCCGACCCCCCGGGGAGGGTAATCACCATGAGGCCAGCAACAGTCAGCACAGCAGTGGCCTCTCGTCACAAAGACACTCCTCTCCAGAGACATGGCTGCGCCTTTGTGCTGCCCCACACTCTGAGTGTGCCCCACTCCAGGGGGCTTGAGAGGCACCACGGGGTGCCCATTAAACCATTACGAGTGGAGGAGAGGCCTGACAACCTGATACACAAACACACACACTCACATACAAATACACATAAGCATTCTGAACCTTTACACGTGTACGGGACACAAGCGCCCTGGGATGACAAAAGCGACGCATTGTTAACATCACTCGCAGTCATTCAGAGCTCAAATGGCAGAACAGTCAGTCACGTTTGTTTACTCGCGCTCTCGCTGGCGTAGTCACTCGCTCACTCGCTCACACACTCTCTTAATATCTATGAAAACCACACAATGTCCCATAGACTGTGGGGTATAGTCAGAACATAAACAATAATGCACAGCTTCATTCACCTGTCTTCTTAGTGTAAATTGATTTACTGCTCCCACTGAACGCCCTTCGATCGTCATATACATTTTCGGTGGTCACTCAGACATAGTTGTGTTCATGGCTATCGCCGATTATATTTCTTTGCATAAATAAGGTTAATAATCACTCAAGGTAATGATAGTACTTGATTAAAGGTGTTTGAATCAAGATAAACTGACTTATTAATATAAGTTATATTAAAATAAAAAAAGTACATTTCATTGGACCCCATAACCACAACTACAATAATTAGCCGAGATGGAAAGTGAAGTGAAATAGATCGATTTCCACTTTTTGTGCTGTTAAGTTAAATGTAAAAAACTATTTGATGATACAGATGTTATGCATTTAAAATATGTTAAAGTATTAAAGTATGTAACTAGTTCTACAGCTGGTTTGCTTTAGATACACACTTTGTCTTGTTTGTCCTCTGTGTAGTGTTTCGTTTTTTTGACAGCACCTGAAGGCAGCACCAAAAACGAAACTTACCTGAGTGAGATCGATCCGCACTGTTTAGGGATCGATATCGACTCATTCAAATCAAGATCATATTTAATCAGAGAACACTTTTATGAAACCAGTCCTGTGTATGAGCAGCAGCTCAGAAAATAGGAAATTCTGACGGGGCGAATGAAACAAACGTGAAACAGAATAAAGTTGACCGTGTGGGCAGAGAAGAACTTTCTAGAAGCTTCTAGATGAACAGTTGTAGCTAACAGGCTGAGTGGCTTGTACAGGTCAGACAAACGGGTTTTAAGTAGGAGACAAACTTCAGGAGACATGTTTGACAGATTCTGGAGAGAGGACTGGCTGTGTGTCTTCAGCTACTGCGTTTTACCTGTGGCAGCGGTGGAGGTGGAAGCTGATAGCTGCTAAGGAAAGGCTTCATCAGAGAGGATTTACCAAACACCAAGATGGACACTGTTAGCGCAACCTACAGGTCAACACAGGGGACTTCATCAAGCAGTAAGTGCAAGATTCATTTTTCTCTTTCTGCTGTTGTTTGTGTTGTTGTTGTCACCTGAGCTAACTGCTGTCAGACCTCTGGACTTGAACTGGCTCCAGTGCAGGTTGTTATTGTTGTTGTTGTTGTTGTTGTTGTTGTGGCTGCTGCTGAGTAATATCCACCTGGTTGTGATCACTCCTTATAATTAGCTGACTCTTTTTTAGTTAATATTATGGATTACAGTTTTGTTATTTTTGCAGCCATCCCATCATAACATTCAGCTGTGACCCCGCAGTGACAGTCAATGTTAAAGCCTGGTATATCAGAAAGGAAATGCATACGTAGCCTAATTGTGACCTGATTATTATATGTATTTGTGGTTAGATTACACTTTTCACTTCTAAGGACAGCAGCATATCCCTGCTTCAGTATTTGGGATATTATTTTTACACAGAAGAAGAATATGACCACAAACCGATGCTGGGCAATAAAAGACACAAACTAACAACCAAAAACAAAATCATTTTCATCATTAGAAATATAACAAACGTTTACTATATAGTAGCTGTATGTCTATGCCTATCATTTACCCCAGATTTGTAAAATGTTAATTGTCAAGTTTAAGACCGCAGCCATCACTGTGGATTAAAAATCCAACAGCATTTGTCATGATTATTGTTGATATCGACAAATATGACAGCCCTTTATTGCAAATTATGATGATTTTCTTCTAATGATATGACTCCTCCTATCATAAATACAGCTACTATATATAATACTATAATGGACACAATTCCTCTTCAGCTGCAGATGGCTGATGTACACTTTTGCCTGTACCATGTGCTTGCTAGTCACAGATCTCGCCATATCATGATTTTTCAAGACGTACGAGTGGTAAATATTCCATGCTACAATAATCCATTCCCCTCAGTTATGGTTCTAAATTCTGTGAAAAATAAAAAAGAGATGTGTGTAATAAAAAATATATGGCTATAAGTTTCAAGACTGTCTGTCAATACGATTCATCTGTGTGACCTCATGTGCTAAGTTGCCCAAAAGGTTTCACCATGATCACATTACTAATTGAATTTCAAGAATGACCTTTAGGTAGTGTTTCGGTGTTGTCACATTAACCAGATTACTGAGAACACGAGTGTGTAACCTGTTATAATTTACAGGATTCAATTTAGTGGAGATGCTGACAAACAGGTCCTGCATTCATCTTATCACAAAGACTATATAGGTGAGTTGTGTTTGAAAGGATCAGGATTTGTGAGAGAATGTGGACAGACATTACTCAACTAAAACATAATTTGTGCTGCTTAAAAAAACCATTGTGATCAGTGCTTTTGTCTTCTTTTTTCTTACGTAACATATTTTTGCATGTTGGCCAGTCCTGTGTTGTAGTGTATTTACTGCAGGCAGGAACATCTGTTGACCAGTAAGCATCTGCGTGCATGAATGTGTGTGTGCGTGCATGTGTGTGTTCACATATGGGATGGATGTGTTCAGTCACATTGTGGTTCATAATCACAACATCAGGTGGATTTCAACTGCCTATGTAGGTCATTGCCTCATTATTATAAGTCATATTATTCTCACAATTGTGGGGGTATGCGGGACATATTACTTCTTCTACCTTTGCTCAGTTTAATACTTGATTGTATTTTCTTTTTTTAAATTGCCTGAGTTTATACTGAAAAACGAAAACCAAAAGAATTCATCTTTGATCATTATAATTCAACAGGAAGACTGTAAATTAAATCCAAATAAAAGCATCAAAACATAACATAAAACTTTGTTTTGTGTGTGTGTGTGTGTGTCTGGCTGTCTGCGTGTCAGCGAGAGAGAGAGAAGTGAGCAGCGGAGTCAGTGTGTGTGTGTGTGTGTGGTGCCGTCTCCTTTCCTTTAAGTTCTCAGACTATCTTACAGAAGCTATGCAAATAATTTGAGGTTATCAACTGCTAATAGTGATGAATTTGGCCCGAGACAAACGTGATCACTAAAAGCAGTTTCCACTGCACAAGAACTTTGTCGGAAGGTGGCAAAAGTTTGAGAGAGGCAGCCACCTCGCAATTCTCCATGCAGGAAAAACCCTGACAGCTACGGGGGCTGCTCCAACACTGAGTTGTAATTGCCCACCTGTAGTAAGAAATCAGGGGAATTTCTTCTCTGTAACAGAGAAACACGAGTATGAATCAATACTTATGAACATATCCTGTCAGCTTGTATTCTGCGTGAATATTCTTGCAGGGGGCACTTACAGACCATGATTTATAGGTGTGTGGAAAATGAATTCCACTCTACAGAAATGATGAATTACGTGCGGTATTCTTGGGAGTGAATTTACACACTTGGGATTGAGTTCATACATCGGTATCATAGTGAACTACATGTATTCAGTACAAGTCAATAAGTTTTGAATATACCGATACTTCTTGTACGGGACACTCTCTACGTACAGTGTGTTTGGGACTCTGTTCTTGCTCATTGGTGAAGTGCAGTTCAGCAGCCATGGTGCGTTTCTCAGCTTAATTTGACCGACCTCCTCCGTCTCTGTCATCGGTGGGCTGTTTCTGGACCTGGCGAACACATTATTAATAACGTTGATACATTCTCATTTGGCCTGCTAGGGGAAATGAATTATTCTAATGGGCTTAATTCCACTGTCGCTCCAATTCCCCCTGCTTAGCGTGTGGGGCAAGATGGATGAGATGTGTGATTGAGTGGAACAGTGACATGGATGCGGCGATTAAATCTCATAAGCTGAAAAAAAACATTTGTATCAAACGTTTACTCGAACAAGCACAATGCGGGAGACTGTGTTGGGGGCAGGGAGCCATTCAATGAGTAATCAAGTCGTTATGTGATGAATATTAATTAGCTGATATGAACGAGGTTCCCTCTGGGCAAACAATCTTTTAACAGTTCACTCATCTGTGGGAGGTCAGCCGGGCCAGTGCTGTCCAAACGAAGAAAGCTGTTGTTTATCACAGTGACTGCTCTTATTTCCTCAATCACGGTCTCCATTTGAGCGTGTGCTCTCTCTCTCTCTCTCTCTCTCTCTCTCTCTCTCTCTCTCTCTCTCTCTCTCTATTTTTCCTGGCCCTTTCCATCAGCCAGTGTTTTGGTTCACAATAACTCAGCTCTTCTACACCCAACTTTGAAAAATGTGCTGTGATATATAATAAAAAAAGCAACCACTTGGCTTTGCTCGAGCTGGTCCGGAGCCATACTCTAATTGGAAACAGTGTGATCTTGTTGGACTCTAATTATGGTTTCCGTAGCAACCGCACCAAAAGAAGGCTTCGAGAAACGAATACATCCAAAGCAGAGTGCGGTCTCCTTTCATCTGTTCTGTTCCGGCTTGTGCTGTATACCTGTAACACCTGGTGAGGTAAAATTCAATTTGTACTAATGATCTGATGATGATCATTAGTAATGATAATGATCATCCTGCCAAGATACAATCACTGTAGATAGAGGATGGTAGCACTTCCTCTGTGTATATTTCCTCTGTAGTGCAGCTCAGGTCTGTGAAGTTATTGAAGTTCTGAGTTGTGGATTCGGTAATCCCCTGGTTATTGTTTTCAGCTCCCTCCTCTGCATACATCTCTCTCGCAATTTTAAAATAACCCGGTGCACAAACACACACACACACACACACAAATACGCACAGACTCATACATTTGCCCAAATTATTCATGCTTTAGATATGCACATTAAAAATGTTTTAGGGCAACTACTGTGAGCCAATTTTAAGTTATAGCACAGCAGAAGCATATCGTGGTTCTGTGCATGTGTGGGTGTGCACATCCGTGTGCGTTTGTTTTGGACAAAAAAAGCGGCTTAGTTAAATATAGTCGGTTTCGGCTGATTAATGAGCTTCTAGATCATTAGATACGGCCATTCTTCAGCCCCGTTTAAACAATATTAATAAAGCAGATCTTTTGTAACTCCACACTAATGGGTTTCAAAATTACCTTTAATGACAAGAGCAAATACGTTTTTTAATTCTATCAATGTAAGAGTCTGTATTGTTTTGTGCCATTTATTCAGTTACGCTTGCTTAAGATTGAATACTGTGATTCCTGTAGATGCTGTGAGTTCAGTCGAAAGGTTCTAAGTCTCTGCGTAAAAAAACATCTGACAACATGTTGCCTTGTTCTCTCTATTGTGGTCCTCAAGATGCTGCCACATGAAAAGCTGAAGTCCAGTCGTTACTCAACACAGAGAAAGTCATCCTGTCCACTTGGTACAGATGTCTGTGACGGGTACGGGTAGCTGGGGAGCCGGATGCATGATCAGTCTGAGTGTGACGGAGGCAGCTTCCCAGTCAGGCGCCACAGTAATGTAATAATCTCCCCTTCATTTAGAGTGGGAGAATTTAAAGCTCACAGCAATAGTCTATGGCTTTTACTTTGATATCCAGTGTGGGCAAAAAGATTACGTTGTCCATTTCCCAACGTTAGCCTCGTTAGCCAAGATAATTCGCCATGTTTACTGTATTTATGTGAACGTCATCATTGTTGTTGTGTTTATGACTTCTTGTTGGAAATAAAAGTATAAGGTACTTAGGCCAACATTTTTTACCTTTTTTTAAAAACCTGTTTGCGCATATATGTGAGTCACAAATGCCAGTGAAACCCGGGGACTGTCAGACCGTGGTGGGATAATGATCTGACACATGCAGGAGAGGGACAGTGTTGGTCTGTTCTTGGAAACCTGCGTTGCTCCATCTGCTGCTGTTCGGCAACCAGCTGCCTGTCTCCCATCGGCCCGGCAACACTAGCCCCAACTACTCAGAAACCATGGAAACCGGCTCCCCTCTGTGGGCTGCCCAGGATGCGTGACCCTCCTCCCCCCCCTGTCCTTATCCATCTTTCCTGTCTCTCGTGTTCTTTTTACAATAGTGTCGAGGATTCTTTTTAAATGGACTCTGAATTTGAAATTGAAGTCTTCATCGTTCCTCTGCTTCAAAATCTGCATTTAATATTTTAGAAGCTACAAATGTAATCCTGAACTGTGTTATGCATTGAAATGTACTCACATGAAGCATTTTGTCAATACAGGGTGGCCCTGGGAATAGTTAAGCTCTAACCATGTGCACCTACATTACACACCCACATCACAGCGTCCCTCTTGCTCATAGGCTCAGTCATTTGCAGACTCAGACGATTACATTTCAGCCTGATGTAAACAGAAGGACTCCTTCCATTCAGCGATGGCCTCTCTTTTCTCCACATCTCCTGTTGAGAGATTGATTATTAGCACTCAGAGCTTCAGGGACCCCCACCCCCCACCACTCCTTAATCCTCATCAACAACAGATATTTCACTCTCACTCTCTCACATACACACAAACCATCAAATTCAAAACTGTAGAAAATGCAGTGAGTAGTTGCTTAAGTCATATTCTAGTCAAATCAGAGGCAGATCATAGCTAGAGTCATCTAGATTATATTTCTGTGACCAGGGGTTTTGACATAGCTGTGTGTTATGTTATTGTTAAGCAGTTCAATAATTGATTTTACATGTGAATATTTGAAGATGCATGCATTTTTTGTTTTTCACATTTCGAACTTTTGGAGAGAGTGTCGCAGCCCCCACCCTCTGGAACTCTCCCCCTGGTGAAATACGCAACGCTGAATCTCTTGACATTTTCAAAAAATCCTCAAGCACCACCTCTTCACTAAGGCCTTTGGCTTCTGTTAATTATCCACCCTGCTGTAAAAAAACTATCCTGCTATCACATGTATTATCCCTTTGTCCTTGGGTATATATATGTGGAATTGTTCTTTGCTTCAATCATTCATTCATATTACGATGCAACTTGTGAGGGAGAGTATGAGATGTGGCTATCGCCGATTTTCTCTTTACTTCCCTCTGTTGTATGTAGTGTCAGTATGTTATTTCTGTAATTTAGTGTCCAACATGTTGGTCATGGCTGAGCCTGTACTAAGCAGGAACACAGCTGCCTATCCTCTGCTGCCCAGTGGAATCCCAGCATTGCTTGGCATGGCTCATCTAAAGTAAACCGTCATGGGCCCATGGACAAACCCTAGCTTCCATTCATCCAGGGCAGAAATATTTGGCCACCAAAGGCAAAACATCTGCTGTTCCTCCACTGGGGTTGAGCCAGAATTCCAATATGCTTAAAACTTAAAACCCTCAGCTCAAACTGCAGCATGGTTTGTCTGTCCAATGTGACTCAAAGTTGAATGACTCTCTTAATCAGTTAAAGAGAAGTTATTAACGTGACCGATCCGGTCAACTGAAGCAGACCTGTCAGCAGTGAAGTGTCATGTCATCACTCAAGGGTTAGGGTTAGGGTTAACTTGCATACGACTTGATTCATTCTAATACATTAATATATAAGACATTCATTCTGGTTCTGAAAAGGTGTCCTACAAAGTCCTAAATTGTCCTTTTTGAAACCTGCAGATACCATGTGGTGTATTCCTGTAGTCTTGTTACTCTGTGTGGGCCAGTATTTGCAAATCTTTTTGCACAAAAGTACATATGTGTTGCTGATTAATGTTGGGTGGCGGAGATGCCGTCTTCTTGCCAGCTCACACAGCAAGACTGGCAGACATTACTGCCTCTCAGTGAAACCGGCTCAGCCCTCAGCTTCTCAATGTAAACACTTGGCATTAGATGATTACATCTTCTGTGTCAATATCATTTGCATATATATATCTTTTTTTTCATATAAATCTTTTGACATGTCCATTTCGTGAAATATGATATTTCAACATCCTGGAGTTAACTTGCTTAACTTACTGTGCACAGAGTATAGAGATTCTGACTTTAATTAAATACTGACACCTTAAGGCCGGCAGGTTGATCTGGCTCCCACAGCTGCTGGCTCCTGCTCGAATTGAAAAGCTGATAGACAGTTAGTCATGATATCGACATACTGGTTCATTTGAGCTCAGAGACTGAGCTGTTAATGGGAATTTAAGCCACAGATATCAAAGCATGTGCATTATTCGTCCTCACCACGAGTCCTACTATTGATAAGTGGAATGAACACCAAATTATCAGAGAGACGGAAAGGAGAGGGAGAAGAGGAGGAGGAGAGAGAGAGAGAGAGAGAGGGAGAGGGAGAGGGACAGGGAGAGGGAGAGGTGGATGTACAGGATAAAAGCAATTTCAACAACAGTGGTGTGAAGCGCAGAGACAAAAATCACCCAGAGATAGAGCTTAAAGATGTGATGCGCAAGTACAAAGCACAAGAAAGCTTCAGCCGGAGGGAGAGAGAAAGTGATGTCGCACAGGAGATGAGACCAGAAGAGAGCAGAACAGAGAGAACCATGGGATAAACTGAGAATGGCAGTGTAACGTGTGGAAGAGGAGGGGAGATGGTGTGATGTGGGAGAGAGAGAAATAAAGATGAGAGAGAAGGAGCAAGATCAGAAAGGAAACTTGGTATGTGTAAAAACAGACGCACACAAAGAATGTTGGACAGATTATAATTATTAATGCTAAAGTGCTGCCCTTAGATGCTCTGTATGATTGTGTGTGTGTGTGAATGGTTGAGAAATTACTGCAAAGTGTTCTGAGTGTTCATCGAGACTAGAAAAGCTCGATATAAATACAAACTGCTTTCCTTTTACCATTATCCATCAGTTGATCGGACCAGGTTGAGTGTGATTAAGCCCAGACTACTTACTGCTGACATTTACGAGATTATGTTTTGCACCATGTTATGTTTTGTTAAAGTGAAGTAGCTTCCTGCTCCAGTGCATTCCCATTATTACAATAAAAACTAGAATAGCACTTAGAGCACAGACCTGTCTGCATACTTATATGTGTCAGTTCCCCAGCTTGTTTTTCAGAATCCATGAATTATTCCCTCGGAAATTGTTAAAAAAAACCTTTCATCCCCTGATCCAGATCTGCACTCAAACGTACTGGTTTCTTCCATGGCCCAGACTGCATGGTTCCATCAGTTTTGTTGTAATCCGTCCAGTAGATTTATTTTAATCTTGATTACAGACACACCAACCAACAAACAAGCAGATGACTGAAAACATTAACCTCTTTGGCTGAGATTATAATCTTATTCTTGATTTGTACAACTAAATCTAGGCTTGTCACAGGTGTGAGTTTGGTAATTTTCATTTTTTTTTATCTGAAGATGGTGAGTGTTTGAAAGAAAAAAGTGTCACAAAACGGTCAATTATTAGGGCTTCCCTGCAGGCAGCTTGACGTTTTGCCCCCTTTTTTTTTTACTGTGATCATTTTATAATCTCTCTTCTCCCCTCGCTTATTTACTCTCGCTCACACAAGTCTTAAAGCCCTTTCTTCATCTTCTGTACACTAACAATCTCATGCTCCATGTCAAGGCCATTTCTTTGTGTGGGGGTGTTACTCGTATGCATATGTCGAGGAGGAAACCGCTCTCACAAACCGTCATGTTTTCTCAGCAGAGCAAATTGCTTTCCTCAAATATCAGACCAGTAAATCACTGCATCCAACCAATAAGATCAGGGCGGTGATATTGATTCGTTCCTGGACCTCGGCTTGTGGCAGTCCATCCAGCAGGATATTAAAGCCGCTCATGTTTTGACAAGAACAGACATCGTAGACTGCATCTTTTCCATATTCCTTTTTCATCTCGCTGTTTATCACTGATATGTATTTCCACGTAATATCAAAACATTATGACACACACCAGTCATGGATTTTTAATCAGATATTCCGTAGATATCTCGGATAAACACATTTTCTTCTTTCGACAGGCAGTGATATGAGTTCTCATTAATGTTCCCTCTGGCTCTCTCTGTTTATTGTATCCCTACGAGTCTAGTGTACTGTATGTTCCAGCTCCTATTTTGGTTGGGGGGGGGGGGGGGGGGGGGGTTGGTGCAGGAGAGGATGGTGCAGGATGGTAGACAGGAGGCAAAAAGGTTTCCCCACCCAGCTGTTTAGTGTTGTCTGCTGTACTGTAGCAGGACAGGGCAAGAATGCATTTATGCTGCAGAGGCTTCATGAATATTGGATGTGGCCCCTGCCGGCCTCTCCCTGCCTGCCTGATTGCCTGACTGCATGCTAACAGAGGTGAGTGCTGGTTGTCTGGCTCGTCCGCTCCCTGTTACGTGATGCCTGAGTTCATCCACTGCAGTGAGGAAAGAGTTGGGATTCCCTCCTGCACATGGAAACGAGGAGTGAGACGAATGGGAGGAAGGGACGGAGGGAGAGAGAACAACAAGAGAATAAATGGGTGGTTGATGACGATGAGATTGTAGACGGGCAGGATGGAGGGGAAATCATTCATTTCGGCTGCAAATGACAAAGATAATGCTAAAAAGTGGTTGAGTGGCTGATGATGGGAAATAGGAATGGGTGATTCATAATGCCCGAGATAGTGTGTATATTTGTCAGGCACAGGCAAAACGAGTAGTACACCAATTGTTGTCTCTTGTCCTGAGGGAATGACTTTGCTTTGCAGGGCTGAGATTTGAATATGTTGAGGTTGAAAGTACTGAAGCAAATCCAGTTGGAAAGGGTAAAGAGGTAGGAAAACCAAAAAATGGAGGCGTTTTGTGAAATGCTCTGCCGTTGCATAACACTCCATGCTGGTGGTTTGGGCATCTCTTAAATGAATCCAATTTCAATTGAAATGAATTGTTAATGTCCCTGTCTGTAAGATTATTTTAATGACATTTAAATTTGGTACTATACTGTGGAGAATTCGCACAACGATGAACTGGGAATGTAGAAATCTGGTTGGTGGGTCTAACGTGAGACAAGTTAATAGTATCTAACAAAAAAGGACAAAAGCATCTGAAAAGAAATTATTGAAACGGTGTGTCGACAAATGAAATAGTTAAATCAAGAAATCAAGACAATTATGTAACATCTCTCTGTCGTTTGGCGTGGAGGGAGGGTGTGACCTCAGACCGTAGGTGCTACTTGAACCCACAATATGAAAGCAGATGAACTGGGTCTGATACTATTCTCTTACGTAAGACTCACAGCCATAAAGTCCCAGACTCAGTGTACCGATGCATTATTGTTTTTCTCAAAGTGATATGACTGTTTTATACTGAATATGTGGGAAACAGTCTAAAAAACAACCTTATGTCAAAGATAAAAAGTTAACAAAGCTGATCTTATTTCTGTGATATGCAAAGTGAGTGGAAAACATATTTTAGATTTATCTTTCTCTACCAATTAACAGGTTGTTGTATTTTTACAGCCAAATAATCAGCTCTCACACATTATATTTTTGTGTCATTTTAATATATGCAGCATAATTCACATTCCCATCACAGATAATTTTACCACTTTAAAATACTTGAAACGAGTAACAATGACAATTCTTTGGCACAAAAGAAAAACGTCTCTGCAGTAAACATCGGACTTTGGTGTCAGTGCCTCAGATTCAAAGTGGAAGAGGATCTTACCGGATAAAAATCTTTCACTGACATTTAATAATCCTCCAGGAAGAGCTGCATCATTAATGAATCAGAGATGCTACTCTCTCCAGATTTAAATGTCAATAGACCAGAATACCATGCAGCCACTAGGTAATATTGTAATTTATTGTGCAAAGCAACATGTACCTTTTACTGATTACCCACAAAACCATTTTCTTCAGTTATGTCATATATACTGTATTATGTCACTACACGCTTTGTGTTGTGTGTTCTTATAGCCAATATGAGGTTGCACATTTTAGCAATTTAGCTAAAATGTCACCAATCAGGACAATAAGTCACGTTGGAAATGTCAACGATGAGAGAAGAACAGCAGCACACTTTGAAAACTGCATTTAAACGACCCGATAATTACAATGAGTCCTAAAGCAACAGAGATAATGGACACACTTGTTCAGGTCATTGTTTTAAACTCTCTGATGATATTGGAACATCTCTTTTTATAATCATATTGAAGTGAATTGGACTGTGGACTTTACTGTAACTGGAGCAGACTACATCAAGATCACAGTAGTTGGATAAAACATGTACGGTTAGATGCTAAAGTTACTGTAACCTCCCACATGGAAAACTCCTGAGCTTGTCCAGAGTTTACATGAGAATATGATCGCAGCTGGTGTCCTTTTTTTTACCCCAGGGCCACACGGAGGTTTGGAAGGAATAATAAAAACAATGGTGAGAGCAGCTGCCATACACAACAGAGAAAACATTCATCCTTTCCTCCTTACATTATCCATAATTCCCATTCAAAGCTGCTCTTATATGTTATTAACTGGGAATTATTCATTAAAGTAATGGGTTGCTGGATTATACAAATGTTAATCTGACCTTCCTGGCTGAGACAGGGATATGTGCTCAATCATTGGTTGGTCAAACCCTTTTCAGGCTTTTGTGGTGCTGCGTCAACTAATTATTTTTCTCCTTCAGTCTGATTACATTCCCGCTCTTTATCAAATATTTGACATGATTACTGGTCCCAGTAAAAACATTCAGAATATGTAGGTGTACACAATCTGACATGAAAGGTGTGAGAAATGAAATAGCAGTTTTTGTGTTGTTTGTTTAAACATATGGTCTAAATCTATTGAGATAAAGCAATGTGATAGTGTAATTCAAAGTTTCCACAAGATGCAATTCAGCTATCTTGAGAAAACAAGGGTGGTCGGTCAGATGTGCCGGTCCACCACTTTGGATGGTTTGACTATACATTCCTTTCAAGCATTCATGGTCCCCAGAGGATGAATTCCATATCTCAGCATGGACTGGCATTTTTTCAGGATTCCCCAAGGGACAAATTATAGCATGTTATTTTCAGATAGCTACAGTGGTAAATTACACCTGTATCAACATGTACATATACAGCTTATGTACATCCTGACAGAGCTGCTTGAAAGGCTGCATTTGTGAGATTTTAAACAAAGGCTATATTGGAGAAGCGAACCAATGTAGCATGCCAATTTTCTTCAATTTACTAACAAGGCACCTGAAAAGTTAATTACTGTGAAACTGTGGAAGGTTTTTGACTGAGCAAGTGCATCATTTCACCTCAATCTAATTAAGCCTGACTTTACTTGGCTGAAAACAATGCTGGGGTCAAGAAGTCCCAGAAACTAACAAGAAGTGACAATGGAGACTACTTCACAGGCGTCCACTGATGTCTCAGGTCCTGTTCATACTTGACATTAACACGCATCATGGGTGATGTTTCCACTGTGATCAGATCGCCCAAGATACAGTACATAATAATTATCTGACCATGACTGTCCAGTGCCAAGTGCGTCATTTCACACCACATCAGAATGTGTCTCCAAATACGTCACGAGTGACCACTTGTGATCTGATCTCACTTCCCCGTTCGACTTGCAATAAACACATACGTAATTTGTTTTTGACCGAAAGCCCTGTTGTTCTTAGCCAGTCTTACAGACGGCTCTGGCATCGATGTGTGTGAGTGAGCGTGTCAGTGAGTGAGTAACAGAGAGAGAGTCAGTGCACTGTGCTGTAAAAACTCAGACAGTACGAGTCAGTGGTGATTAGCACTATTACCTCACAGCAACAAGGTTCTCTGCCACCACCACAATATCAACATTTACATTGACAGGTTATGTTGCCGACCTGTCCAGAGTGTACCCTCAAAGGACAAGCAGCATATAGATAATGGATGGATGAAATTGGAAACCAAAACTAAAAAAAAACATGCTATTGTGGCGGTACAGTCACAAATAAAACAATGTAATTAAAAGGGCTCACTTACGTCAACACTACTAAAAGAATTAGGCTGAGGCGTCTGATGGCTCACCTGGTTGAGTGTGTGTCACATGTACGGAGGCTTGAGTTTTGTTTCATCTCATCACTGCTCTCTTTCCCACTTTCATAGTGTCCTATTAATGAATGCCATAGTACCCAAAGTGCCCAGACCACAGGGTACAGCCACAGATTGTGGTCTTATTGATCTGATCTGAAATGCTTCCTGTCTTCTCGTGATCAGTTCACCTGAGACCAATGTTAATTGCTTATAGGTTACAGACCTCAATAAATCAATGGTCATTATTATGCAGGGGAAAGGGCAACACTTTCTATTCAGATGTTTATACTCTCAAATCAAGGCTTAGAGTCAGTTCTGTAACTGTATACATTTCAAATTTAGTGTCATGTTCTGCTGTACTGAGCCAACACACAACACAAACTAATTCCTTGTTCTGAATTGTCACCTTTTTAGTTTATTTCCTGTAAACACAAGTAGGTCAAGCTATCTCCTCTGATAAACAATACACAAGCAATCCAACTATAGACTGAACAATAAGCGGGAGGTGCCCCCCCAGCTGTACTGCACCTCTAATGGGGGACGCAGCAACATCTGATGCTATTTGTGGTGGATGTTATCAATGTGCATTCTCTGGCTGTGCGTCTTTCCCATCTTTTCTGCCTGTCCCTGGTGCTGTGACGTGCTGCTGGCGATGATAAGCAGAGGTGAGAGACACTCTCTGCTCAGGGTAATCTGTTGAGAATGAAGCCATCGCCTTTCCTGTGCCAACCGGGGCCACGGGGGGAGGATGAGGGAAGGGAGGTTGTAACAGGGACAAATGGCAGTAAACTCTATCTGGAGCCTGGGTTTGCAGAGAGCACATGGGCGTACAACAGGGTGCAGCGGGGTTAGCAGCGGTGCATTTCTTTCAATTTCATCAGTTTCTCGTCCCCATCATTTTTCTTCTTCTACATGAGCCAAAGACATGAAAACTGTCAGCTTTAGTCTTTGACTGCAGTAAGCTGATGACAGAGTAAACGATTGCTAAGTTGCCTACAACTAACGGATACGAGAGGAGTAAATGAGAGCTGCAGCTGCTCCTCGTGGGAGGTTTCTGCATCAGCCATTCAATTAAATTCAGTTGTCTTTATCTTCCCTCTGAGGTTTTAAAAGCGTCAGTACTTCTTGGAAGCTGCACTTAACTGGCTGTACAATAAATGCAAAATGGAGCAAATCATTCCAGCTTGTTTCATAATTAGCATCATTTCATGCAATGACTTCTTGACTGGCAGGAGGAAACCTTTTTTCTCAACAACATAACGCTTGTGACAACACAAAGCGCAGAATCCTGACAGGCAACAAGACGCATTTGTAACATCTGTATTTAAATTAGTACAAAACCTGGAAAGAGTATTTAGTTGGCATTTAGTCTAGTTTTCAGCTTTACCTTTGTGTCAGTCTAATATTTATAACGACGCAGGGGTTGTAAATTGTTATTTTTTACTTTCTCAATGTCCATAATTTATTTATAATATCATTTTATGGTCATGTTTTATTTAATTCCTGATATGTTGAGTGTTAATGAATAAATTATGTTAATAGGATTATAGATAAATAAAAATTGTGAAGTTGTGTCAAAAGTGAAAAGATCATTCTGTGAGCCTTGATATTCAGTTTGCCATGTGAAGCTGTTGATTGATGCCATTTCTGTGCATGAAAATAATGTGGCGCAGTAAATTGAATTTGTAAAGGAGATGGAGTGACAGGAAGGCAGACCGGGTGGGAGAAAGATATGAAGCTAGTCAGGATGATGAAGGGTAATGAGTTACAGCATTCACAGGTACACAGCGCTCACATATATCACAGCTCCAGCCGCTCTGTATGATTCCCGAAAGATTATATATCACTCTCAAATCTCAAAATCGCTATAGCCTTACTTGATGTGTGTGTGTGTGTGTGTGTGAGACCCCCATCCTCTGGTTTTTCCTCTGCTTTTTTTCGGCGCCCCCTCAAAAACTCATTAGTCTGTCCAGGCGAGGGGCAGAATAACTGATTGGTCAGTGAGTGAAGGAAAGTGAGAGGGTAAGAGAGCGAAAGAGAGAAAGAGACCCTACCGAGGGAGTGAAGCTGCTCCTCGCATCACCATCGCCAGGCAGCCTCAGCTAATAAATGTGACTGTTCCATGCTAATGAATAGAGTCCAGAAACGAGCAAGAGGAAATGAAGGGAGCAGGGGGATGTCAAACTACATGAACGATGAAGTAGCCTATATTACTGAGGCCTATTAGTTCCCCTGTCTCTGCCGGCAATAGGCGCAATGAGGCAGTCTCTGAAAGACCAAATGGAAGCCTTCTCTATCTCACGCTCCACGGATTAGAAGCAAGTTTATTGGAGAGTTGTACAACGTTCTGCAGTGACCAGCCAACATCTCTAGTGCTCATTCACAATTGTATAATGAAATGACTCATATCTTAAGACCAGTGTAAGATTACTAAAATGAATTCACTCCACATTTGAGTTTGTCAAATAACATTCAGGACCACCGTCTATTTTCTCTTTTAATGGTGCTTAATGCAGCAGATGATAACCACTGTACATTAGCAGCACTCTGAACAAAAACATTCTAGTTCTCTAAAGAGACTGTGCAGTCGCAGTGTTTTGCTGCTGATGAGGGAAGACGAGTCAGTCTGAGCTGAATGAGGCTCTCTGAGAAAAGGAAGGAAATGCATATAGACTTGCGGCTTATTTTCATAATTTCTGTTAATTATATAGAAAAATATGCGGTACTATCCAGTGCTTCATTAATTAGAATGTGCCAGTTTGGCTTAAGGACTATAGGCTGGTAATTAATGTAAAGCTAAAAAACTGTTGTCATCTGATTCATTTGTTTGTAGAATATGAAAGATACATTAATGTTTCCATTGAAATGATCTTTTACTTTATAGTATATAGTATATAACCAATTTTATGATGATAAAAGTGAAAGTATCTTGTTATCACCCTAAGGAATATATTTATGTATATTTATACATTTTTCTCTGCATCACATTTTGACACCCTGCAGCAGCATCTTTTCTGACGTGCACTGTGGTATACAATCAGGGCAAAGTGATCATCAGCAAAGTCCCTCATTAAAGATGACCGAAAGGGTGAGGAAGAGGGCTGACCTTATTAACAAAGCCTGAAAGGTTAACACAATGTCATGTCATCATTCAGATCTCTTTCTCCCAACTTCTTTTAGCTGTGACAGACTGGCCAGGTAATTACCGCCTCCTGTCATGTCCTCCCCGCACGCATTAAGATCCTATTGCGCAGAACGGTTCCAATTGAACCCATCAAACAGGAGTGTTGTTTTTTTTGTACTTTGCTAATTAGGTAAAGACATGTTTGATGTTGCACACTACAGCCTGCAGTTCTCCTCACTGGGAAGGAATCTTACATTTTTAGCTTCTGTGTTTGTTCACAATGTCTTTCTTTGGGAAGAGAATATTTCAAATATCTTTACTAAAACCAATCTCAAGGGTGACCTCGTTGAGATGTCGCTGAGCCAAGGCAACCATCATGTACATGCCGGGAAGAACCACAGCAGCTGATGCAATATCCAAGCATTCTACCCTTTAGCTCTTCAAATCCAGAAGAGATTGATTTATTAGATAGAGTGAGCCCTGTAAGCCTGTGCACTAGCCTCGACTCTGAGGCAATTAAGGTTAAATCCCTCCTCGATATGTTGGCATCCACAGATCGAAAAAGATGGCGGGTATGAGTCTATGTTCAGGAGTTTCCTCTAGAGGGAAAGTAGAATTCAGCGTAGATGATTCACCGCTCTACACCACCAATTATTGCAGATCTTGCCAACTAACATCTACTTCCCAAAACCCAGTCTCCAATATAATTGTGATGTTTGTTGTGCATCTGAAAAGGCCAAAGAAGACACTCTGACACATTTTAAAAGTATATCTTAATATAAACATTTTATTCAGTGCATTTTTGTGTATACAACAAATAATAAACAACTGGAAGTTATCAGACAGCCACAATGCCCGTCTGTATATGTTGTTTCATCAGATTTAGCCTGGTAGCTTGGAACACATGATCCAACATGGGTTAATACACATAGCCTACATCATGCAGCTCTAGACCAGAATTCCCCTGCCTTCTCCCATGCAACAGATAGGTTCACCTAATACAAACCATCTCCGGAGGAAACCAAGAAAAGAAAACCTCCCAGAAGCATGTACCAGAAAGAAGTTATGTAGCTGAAGGGAAGAGTACATAGCCCATAAAAAGGGTCCTTTTTGTACATAATTGTGTTTGTACATGCCCTGTGCAAGAAAGGGAAGATGTTCATTTTTGTTTTTAGTTTTTTTATCTTCATTTTTTTCACTATTACAAATATGACGTGTCCTATAAAATGTTAAGCCACCTAAAAGTCCACAGTATTCATTTTTTTTAATATAGAAAATATTGTCACCACAATAAGATACTCAAACACATAACAAGCATCCTGGGACGGGGCTTGTTGCACCATATTCCTATGGTGAACTGTCAAGAGAAGTCGACAAAAAAGGATGGCGGGGCGGGTTGAAGCATGACACAAGCACAGAGGGGGAGGAAACAGATCACGAGGACAAAAGACGGAGACATTGTGGACACAGAGGTAACAGAGGGAATGGGGACATATATTAATTGTTTAAGACCGCGGCCATTGAGCACATCAGCAAAAAGCACGACATCAAGCACGCTGCCAACTTTTAAGTGTTTAAAATCACTTCCTCTTTTTTTTTTTACCATTGTTCCTTTTTGCCCCACAAAATCTTTGCTTTCTTTCGTTAAAAATGTACAGTGAAAATAAAATTCCAGCTTGGCCTTTATCCTGACTCGGTTTTCAGTGGCTTAAAGGGACACTCTTACGTTCTGTCTTTGGTTTGCTGGAATTTCTTTCAATGATCCAACGGTGACAAAAAATACAAATACTGAACAATGGTAAGGGGAGAGAACAACAGGGGACAAAGACAAAAACCAGTTATCAAATAAAAAGCTCTTGGCTAATTCAGAAAATTAGCAAATAAACAAGGTGCAGCTGTGGTGTCTCTGGAAAAAAAAAACGGCAAGAGAGCCACACTGCCCCTTTTTATATTTCGGGTCAGCTGGACATAGGCTTTGTTTTCCCATGCTAGAGAGCTCAGTCTCGGAGCGTGTGCACTAGGATGCAGGAGAGCTACCGTCTGGCTGGCCACAGTCCCCAGCAACTCCAGGCTGTGCCAAGCCGGGGAGTTTATAGGCTTTGTATTCACAGAAGCAGGGAAGAGACAGAGATCAGGGCTTGTACTGTACCACTGCAGCCTTTGTACACCAGCACCATTACTGGTTGCCCTGAATGCCTACACGTCTAACTTCCTGTCCCTGTCTGACAGACGCACAAGTGCTTGTTGTCTAAATGACCTAAGAAAAGTTATTGTCCACGTGAGAAATTAAGACAAAACATTGTGAGATAAACATGAGCTAACTGGTATGCAATCATCACCAAAAGAGTGATCAAGATAATAAATGATCTCAAGGCCCAAAAGAAAAGTTTACAATTGTTTTCAAAGTCCAGAATGGTTTATGTGCCTTTTAAGTTTCATAAATATTGATAGTATTTTTGAGAGAGAAACAATGGTTGACAAGTTTTTTAATAATTTTTTTTTAATATATAGATGGTGTGTGGGTCTTTGTGTGTTGTTTGTTGTAGCTAGTCCTGAACCGCTGATCGGTGAGAGAAGTCTGCTTGGAGTCACGCTCTGCTGGAGGTAAGGTTTTCATGGTTCGGCCACAGGCCTTGATTCGGCGACCGGGCTACGTGGACTCGTGCTGGCTTACAGCTTTGCCCCCGTTGAGTACGGCCGAGGCACTCCGACTCTTAGTGGGCGTGCCACTGCCTGAGCGGGAGAACTCTGTCAAGTCATGGAGGGATGGTTCTCTGTACATTGCCACTGTGGAAACAGAGAAGTGTGAATCAGACAGACAGGCAAACCATAACAATAACAAGAATTGTGGTAATGAAGTGGTCGTCTACTTTGGTTATTAGAGAAGGTCCTGCCATGGTATATATTTGTTTGACCTATAGTTCCCTTCAATCTGCTGAATCAAGAGATCCCAGCAGATACTTGGTGCTGAAGTAAAAAAAAAAGTCCTGCATTTTACAGCACAGCATTATAAATTCAGGAGTTGCTAGTGCTTTGCTGTGTATGCAGCGCTGGTCCAATCTGCATCTCAGCAGTTGCTTTTCAGAAGAAATATCAGTAATCTGAGGTTGTGAGTCTTTGGTTTCAGGATGTTGTCAACATCCTTCTGCCTAGAATGCTATTTGATGTTCCTTCCTCAGGGAATCTGTGGCTGAAACAGCAAACAGAGTCTTTTAGACACTTCAGTTAGCCCAGAATGTTCTCCTGAGCTGCAACCCAGAGACCGTCCTAGTGTTTACACATCAAGAGACTGCTGGTGATTGGTAACAGTCTTGTTAGTTAGAGTGTTGCAAAGTTGCGATGGTTGGGGACTGATCCCAGGGTCAAGGTATCACCTCCACAACAACAGAACAACTACTTTTCAATTGTATAAATAATCCCCAGCAACAACCAGCCATCTAGTCTTTTTAACATTCCTCCAAACTGGTCTCATTGTGCTGTCTGAGAAAGACACCACTTAACGGGATACACACTTTCCTGAGCTCTTTGTGTCTTGCATCAAGACTTTCTGGAAGAATCGTAAGAGGATTTTCATGTTTTTGTTTGACTGATGTGAGCTGAACTTGCTCCATCCAGAGGAAGACAGAACGAGACGCTGTGGGCTCAGACTCACTGGACTGGAACCAGAGGAGCAGTGAGTAATGGCTGCAGGCAATGCCACTGCCAATGCAGAGACAGCTTCTTAATTGGTGCCCTGTAGCACCAGTGCCTCTGAATCTTTATGAGCTGCTGGAACAAATTCTCCTTTATTTCTCATCCTCTCTCTCTTTGCCTAACAAAGTGCATTACAAACCACTTGCCGCAAACTTGACTTACATATTTGAGTGTTACAGTAAACACATCTATTTCATAAAATGTTCTCTTTTGCAGTTGGACCTCAAATACTATATATCTGCCTTTGGATACAAGGAAGTTGAGGGCAAGGTTTTTCGCTGTCTGTTAGAATGAACGTGTCATCAAGCCTATATCTATCCTTGTTATTCTCTTTCTCAGTTTGCTCTCAGCATAAAGTGAGGCAATTACTCTTTAGCTGTTGCTCCTAAGTGTGTTTGAGAACCCCTGGACTGTCTGTTAAATGAACGTGAAAAGCTATTATAGTGTTCTCGCAGGGCAGATGGATTCTTAATCACATGCTGGCTGGAGGGGCTAGCAAGAAGGGGCAGCATTACGTTGACAAATAGAAGAAAATGAGAATTGAACTCACTAGTGAAATCGATGCTATGATTATATACAAGCGAAGCCGCTCAGATAGTTGCAGATGTATTAAATCTACAACCTCTACTGTCTTTGCCGTGAAGATGTATCTGGCAAGTCTTTAAATAGATGTTTTGTGGAATGTTATCCATTTAAAATAAAATAAAAAAAACATCTTTACAGAGGAGCGTGTTTGCCAAAAGTCAACCTTACCACAAAGTTATATAATACTGTACTGTTTTGTAAATCATAAGATTATCCAGATGCATCTCTAGTCAAAATTCATTTTTTTTTTCTTTTTCATAAGACATCTAAAAGCGAGATTAATTAAATTGTCTATTCAACATATTCAATTGTGGGAAGAATACCTTTAAGACACCAAATGATTTCTACTTTGACCATTTTACCTAATTGAGAACATTCTGTATCAGATTTTTCACCAAACTAATAGGTTTAAGTATGCAACCAGAATTTCTAGTAGGCAAGTCACGCAAGGCACACACAAAAGAACACGGAGACGCTATAAAAAGAGCCTCATGTCACAGATCCAAACTGTAGTGAGCAATCAGCTATCTAAAAAAATGCCCTATGTCATTTTTGTCATGGAGTATTTTGCACTTCAAGCCTTTCATTTCTTACTTAGTGAACGGAAGGAATAAAATCTCTTATATTATCCCACTGAAGTGAAAACACTGAAAATGTGTCGACAGGTAAATCTGTTTCTTTTTGAGGATGAAAGTCGTCTTAAGAAGCATTTCTTCGTCGCTCCACCCTGGTTTCTTTCCAGCGGTACTATCACACACAGGGTTTCGGTGGAAGCGTGTCTCTTTGGCTTCACTGATTAGAAAATAAATCCTGCTACTATTCACAGCATTTAAATACATTGTTCCGGCTGCTTTTGGTCACACATGATGGCCCAGGCCTGATTCTGTTCTGTATCTGCAGCGGAGTGAGACCAGTTGGAGGAAGCCACTAATTACATATACGCCAGGATCTTAAAGGAGACTGCTCAATGGCAGAGAGTCAACTAGAAATAAGCTAATTTAGCCTTTAAAGCACACAAAAGCTTGTCGTCAGAAACTGGTTCTTATTGGGGAAAAATACCCTTTTGCCAGAAAGACAAATGACATTGCTGATTAATCCAAAAAAACATTCCCAAAAAAGATAATGTAGCTGCGGAAACTTTATCCCTGAGGCCTTGGATATCACTCTTCTCAAGTTGTGAGTATTATTGCATATCTGGTTGCTGGATGGTCGGATAGCTTCAGAAACACATCGGTCAGCTGTTCATAGCTGAAACATGAGCCAGAATGTGAACTTCTCTATTTAGCAATTGTTTTCTTCGTGCACCACAGTAAAGAAAAAAGAACACACATATCTCAGGATGATTGAGAGGTGCCATACACGTAGATGTTCTTCAAGCAATTTAAAACAAGTAAGCTTTTCATTTCCCACGTGGATGAACAACACATTGTTGATCAACTGACCCATGATGTTGAACATTAAAGTGTGCATGACAATATGGATAGGCTTACCCTTTAGAGGTTTGGGAAGGAAGTGGGCTGCTGGCTTGTTTTTCTTGACATGGTTCCCCTTCATGATTTCTCCCTCCTTGTTCAGACCGAGGTACCAGCCCCTGCCCGACTGCTGCTGCCGGTATATCATGGAGGAGTATGTCACATAATAGTTCTCGAACACCGACTCCTTGAATTTGCACTCCGGTGTAAAGTGTTCCTGGGGGGAAAGGGAGAAGCAGATCCAGTGTATAGTAGTTGTTGAACAGCAATTCACGAGAAATCACAGGTCTCTGACATCCTGTTATGAAGAGAAACAGCCGTTCATTACTTGAGAGGGCAACTTAATGACGGTACATCGCTCTGCACGTCCAGCGCACGCTCGCCCACATAAAGGGCAGAGGGGCCATCTCACGATGCAATTCCTGCTAAAAGAGTTTAGTCCCTTGAGAATTTTCCAAATCTATTCATTCCATTTACCATGGTGAATAATGCAGCACATTATAGCATAGATAACAGCAATATGACAGATACAGATGAGCATTAATAAAACATGCAGGCCAGATGAAGAGTACATTCTCATTTAGTTCCTAGCTGTTAATTATGCATTCGCAGTTCATCATCTTTCCGAGTGTTATCCACAGTAGTTATGAATATGTTGGACGTGATAATTTACTGTGGGCATTTTACTGACTGTAACACGCAATACCTTTTAAATCACATTATCGAAATACTGTCACTAAGTGGCTTTCATAGTTTTTTGTACAATCTGTGTGCACCCTGGTAGTGCACAGAAGTGTCTCCACCTGTGTTTGGATGTTATTGGGGTACTTTGCTAATCTTTTTATTCAACAAAATTATAAAAAAACTTTTTAGAGAGTTGACTTTGCTGTTAATTTTCCAGACTCTGTGCTGTGTAAGAGTGTAATGTTTCTCTGTTTACAATCCCATATAGGATTTTTGCTATTAATTCTACCATAGTGTGGCTGGGGTTTATTTCCCCCGAGGTATGGTTTTGTGTGTGTGTGCGTGCACACTCCCAAGTTGGGACTGTGGGACTTGTATATACGTGTACGTCCTTGGGTGTGCAAGTGTGTGTGGGTGTTTGTCCAATTTGTCCAATTTGCAGAGCTGCTTGGGCAGCGAGTCTGCATAACAGTCTAATCCGTAAGAATACAATTCCCTTGGAGAAAGACAGAGACCGAGGGAAAGTGTATAAGGGAGAGGGTGCTAGAAACAGGTGAGGTTGGGGAGCGCTAACTTTTTTTGCCATAACTTTCTTCTAAAGACTCTGTGTTTGCAACTAAAAATCACAGTATATGCTGGCACCATCATGGCAAACCATTTCACACAGTTGAAATAACCAGTGGGTCTAACGATTACAACGTGAGCTTTCTTACAAGACAGATGAATGTCTCTTTCAGATTGAACGTGTATCCAGGATCAGTCCTAACACAGCAAAAATAACCGATCACTCCGCTGGGTGTCAATAGTGAGTGATGATGTGTCCACGGGCCAAACACTCCCTGTGAGCGCATGACAAACAACATGCCACTAACAGACTGGGAGTCATCCATAACAGCCAGCCTTTTTTTCTTTTTTCATTTACTCTTCATGTGCAGTGCTAAGAGGACTTCAAAGGCTGAATGAGGTTTATGTCTGGTGATGATGTCCTTTGATCTATTGTCGAAATGCACAATACAGTGCAGATAAAACCTTCAAAAGCCACGTGATGTAAAACAGTGAACAAAAATGGCCTAGACAATGTCCACTTGTTGAACTGGTTTAAAGGGCAACCTTGTATACACACATAATGTCACACCCAAACCCGAGACCTACTTGCTGTGACAGACCAGTTTACCATCCTCTTTCATCATCCTCTCTCACTGATCTAGAACCAGACACAAATTATCTCTTGCCTTGAGGAGTATAGGTTGTTATTGTGTCAAATATATATATTTTAAAACAATACTGATATAATTGTCCTGTTTAATTGACTGCTTTCTGTAGTAGCTGTAGCAAGGGCAGCCCATTAAAGTATAAGAGGACAAAATCCAAAGTCCTTACTCTGCAAAATGCCTTCCTTGGTCAAATAAAGCTCATGGACAAAGAAAATCGACAACATTAAATCAGTTGACTGGTTTTGATGTAATGGCTGAACCATTGTAAGGCGGCATCGATGTGATTAAGACAAATCAAGCTTGAAATGTTATCTCTTCTATCTAACACTAATTTATTGTTATGTGATGAACACTTAGCCCCTGAGGACATACATCTGACTTTATGATCTGTAGTCTTTTGCAGGTATTGGTATGGGACCTGTTTAAGAGATTCTGAAAATCCCTTCAGCCATCACTGAAAGATTTCTTCTGTTTAACAACTAAATCTTGGAGAGTATTCAAGATCTTTTCACAGACTGTTAACAGCTCCAGAGCAGTTCCAGGACAGCCCCGGTGTTTTTTTTATCACCATATTCAGCTTGCTTGCATTGCCAGGTCTGGTGATTCTGCCCCAGCAGACTGCAACAATATTGCTGTCACAACGACAGAGTTGTTAAAGTTATGCAAAGCTTTTCTGTGTTCATTAAAATAAAAAAAGATTCCTTAAGAAATTTAGACTGCTTTGGCCCCTCCCACAGGCACCTTGGCATTGTCCTTCCAGATCAGTATGAAGGTAATGTAGACTTTTTAGTGTTGAGATACCATTACATTACATGTCATTTCTTATGTGTTATGCTGCTTTCAGACATGCACTGAAGTTTGGACAGTTTTCAAACATTTTCTGGAGGGGCTGTGTGTGTTGATTGCTCCGGACATTTTCTGGAAAATGTCCTGCCAAACCATTTGTAGATAATGGTTGTACAAATATCTCAGGATAAAAAAGAGGTGCCATGAAAGTAGAACAGGCATACGAAATGTCAGCTGCGAAAGAAAACAAAATTCCAGAACTTTTGGGGATAAGAGCTAACACCAGTGTAGATGTGCTGTAAACAAAAATATAAATAACGTTCTGTCCTGCCCCCTTCGTGCTCTACCCAGGCGCTGCCTCCCGTCTGATTGTCTGGATGACATTTGTTGTGATCCAGACAATCTCATGCATCCTTCTTCATATGTGAATGATATTTCAAGTTTAGACATTTTCTTGTTAAGGCTGATAAGCAGCAGATTTAGAAAAAGCTGGTGAGCATCCATCTCAGATATGCAGCAGCCAGAAGCTGTACAACTGCTGCTCAGATGTTGATCCAGCTCCGGAGCCAGGAGTTCTGTTTTACCTATAATAATGAGCTTATGTGGATTTGGCTGGTTTCACTTACCTTGGACAAAAAATAAGAGTGATTGATAAACAGACACATAGAGATACAGGCACATTCAGAGCCAAAATGGAGGAGAGGCTGCTGGCGAGAAACTGCTGCATTGGACTTGGTCTGTGGACGACAGCCGCGCTCAGACTGACACAAGGAGGGGCCAAAATGGCAGGGGATCCCCATTTTGTGTCTAACAGGGCTGTGATAGACAGACACATACAGATTCTTTTGAATGAGTTCCAGTTGTGTCTTCTTCAGTCAATAGCATATCTATTGTTCTCTGACATGAATCTCCCAATGAAAACAACACACATTACTTTAATCATGACTCCAGTGCCAGATGGAGAGAGAGGAAATCACTTTAGAAATAGAAAATGCAGGAGATTATCTGCAAAGAAATAATATCTGCGTTGTCATCTCCCTTCCTCATTTCTCTGGGATGGTTTGGCTAAATTGACTTTTAATGATCCCATTACACTACATGGACTTTTGCTTGAAATATGCAACTGAGACCTGTTCTTGTTCAAATGATGCACAGCTGGCAGTCTTACCTACATAATGTCTAGGCAAGCGTATTTCTAAAAAGTAAAAAAAAGGATAAAAACACAACATTGTGTACACTACACATACTGCTGTTATGAGCTGTACAGAACTAATTGGGTTAAAAGAAAATGAGATGGAAAGCTCTGGTATTTTCTATGCAATAAAGACTTTGATGAGCTGCATGCATGCCCCTTGTTTCTGTAGCTATGAGGAAATTCACATTTGTCTTTCCTTATTCTCTCCTCTTTTCTAAAGCATCCATGTGGTGATATGGCAGTGTTTCTGTTTAACTTCATAAACGTTTTATAGGAGCAAATAAGTGCAGAAGAGGAGAGAGGATTCAAAACTTTAGGGTCTCATTTTCTGTTCCATCTCCCATTTTGTAACCTCATACAGTCCCAAAGCGACATTAAGTTTATGCCGTTCTATGTTGGAGCAGCCATACAAGAATCAAGGATTCCACTGTATAATATTTATCTTAGTGAAAACTATATACAGAGGAGACTTAATTATTTTTCTAGTTTGATATCCTAAAATTATCTCAATTTATCTTAGTTTTAAATTGAACGTATAATGAAGTAGTAGTTTGCCCAAGAAAAACTTTCCTTCCTGGACATAGTGATCCTTGTGTTCTTTTGAAAATGTAAGTGTTCAGTGCAGCATATTTTTACTGCACTTGTATATATACTCGTACATACTACAAAAATAATCATAACTGTCGGATTAAGTGAATTTTAATCTCATTTGCAAAGACAGATGGAGGAGGTTCTTGTGTTTTGCAGCCAGGGTGAATCTCTACTGAATTTACAGTGGTATTTCCTGAGCTCTTTATGATCCAACAACAGCCTTTTATGGACGAAACATGTAAAGGATGATGCAAGTGATGCACTTAACGTACTTAAGAAGGTTTACCTGTCATTTGTATTATCCATGAATTTAAAAAGGCCAGACACACATGCACAGACACACACTTCCTATACTGAGAAACCTTGTTGTACTCTTTTCACACAATTAGACATTTCAAGAGTGATGAGGGAAACCGTAAGATAGACTAATGTTGAGTAAACACTATTGATTAAGATGAACTCTCAACAGCATTCTCAGTAATTGCAGCTGAATAAGGTCAATCAACAGGAGGAGAAATACTAGCATAATGGATCTCGTCTGTGAAAATATTGGACAGATTTTACCTTTGATAACCAAATCAATGCTGCCCTTTGTGTATTCAACGGCCACGTCGAAACTTGAACAACACCAATTTGGCCAATTGGATATCAGGGTTGATGGCTGTTCTTGTGTCTTTACAAGCTAAATCAATCTTGGGAGACTTACAAAGCTAATCCTATGGCTGGGTGGGGAAGAGAAATCAAGCTAAATCCAGCTTTTCAATGTCTGCCTTTTCCAGTAGAGTAGAAGTGGATTAAAAAGCACCTTATTTTTCTTGAGCTAAAGATAAAGTACGCTCACGGTATTCATTTGTTTGGGAATAAATTGGACAGGTTTAAGCTAGTGGAAAAGACCCTCACACAAACATAAACACAAACACAAACACAAACACAAACACATACACACACACACACACACACACACGTACAAACACCACAAACTAGTTAATGACACAGCTCAGTGGAGTGAAACCCGACAGCAGTGGTTATTTACCAGAAGCATTGTGCTGGTTGAAAAGCTATGGCTGTGAGCCAACTACATAGTTAACAGTGTTTTTTCCGTCTGTATCATATTTGATCTTTTAAATATACAATAAATTAACATTTAATCATTAAAATATATTCCAGAAGCCTCCTTTTGAAGTATAAATTATGCCAACATCCAAACAAAATTAGCGGGGAAATGCTTAATGTAGGTGTGGCTGCTTATCTTAGCAGCCTTTAACTTTTACTTCATCATTATTCTTTTGTCTACCTGTTTGCATTATCCAGGTTATCTTTTTTTCACTATACTTTTTCCAAACAGTACTTAATACATATCCAGAGTTCCTTTTAGGAAGTGATGTAATGAAGAATCTGACTATTGCAGGGATTTTAACAGGGGCAGTATTTTACGTACAAAGAGATTGTAAATCTCATCGCTAGCCTGGTGAATGTTTTCACCCGAGGGCCCTGAACTCTCCATTTTACACTCGAACACAGCAGTCTGGCGAGACTCGACTGGAGCCTCACTGACTCACACTAATTCAAATATGACCGACGAGGAAATTAATAACACCACTTCAAAGGCACCACGTTTGATATATGGACACTACTTAGCTCCGGACCTAAAAATAAACCCACTGATATGAAAATATATCAAACTAAAATCAAGGCACTCCGGTTGTGGGTCTCCACCAACCAGTGAATATTTCTACATACTTTTATTCCATGTTTATATAAGGTTCACTTTGCTCTTTGCTCTTTGAACTTTGACCGCTGATACCTGATCACATTAATTCTTAGTCAAGTGAACGTTGTACTAAATTTGAAGAAATTCCCTCAAGCTGATCTTAAGACATCATGTTCAATAACAACACAAACATACTTTGTGAGTCCGCCTTAACCTTTGACCCTTGGCTGCCAAAATGAAGTCCAAGTGAATATGTGTACCAAATTTGAAGGGAGTCACTCTTGAGATATCACATTCACAGGAATGGGACGGATGTATGGACTGTGGAAGGTCTCACTTTATGCAAACAAATGCTATAATATATGTTCGTCAGGTTCAGTAGAAATATATTACTTTCTTCCTCTCAAATGTAAATATATCTTGTCTGGAGTAGAACATGCTTCTGTAGTTCTGATGCACACTTCCTCCATATCCTCTGTAGAAGTCGTCGGGCGAACAGGAAAACAGCGAATAGTATATATTAATACATATTAATTGGTTCTTCCTCTCCCACACATTGATACTGAAAGATGAATATATTTTCAGTGGTGCATTGTGCCTCCCCCACACATGTGCATTCTTTTTCTCACTCTTTTTCTCTCCCTCTCTTTTTCTTGGTTTATGTTCTCTGCTCTGTCACATTGAACAAGGTACTGTATATGTTCAAGCTGATGCACATGCACCAGATGCATATAAGGTGACTCAGTGTTTCCTCTGTAGTGCTCTAAACCACTCAGATTAATTCTAGCACAGGAAAATGTATGACCATAGTTTAAATCTGGCTGTGGCTGAGGGGTAGAGCGGTCGTCCTCCAACCAGAAGGCCGATGGCTTGAACCCTGAATTGCTTCTCATAGATGTTGAATGCACTGATTGGAAAACGCTTCTGATAAAAGCATCAGCTAAATGACATGCAATGTAATGTAGCTCTAAACCTACGCATATTTATAATTTAGTATGAACAATATTTCTCAAAATATCTAAAGAGATTAGATTTAGCATGTGAATCATAGGAATTCTATATATTAATCCCATTCATCCATGTGCTTATGCAGACATGTGTGCAATAATCCAAGACACTCAGTTCCTGGCAGCAGCACTCCATCCCCCCAACCCACAATACATCATCTGTTGTCTCTCCACTTTGATTGGGAATCTCCTTCCAACACTGACCTGCTATTGGCTTGTTAAATGTGTGGTTTCACGGCAGAACTTTGCCATAGCAGCAAGACAGTACACTACACTACAAGGCAGCCAGCTACACATTCAATTCAATTCCCTCTCTGATTTAGCTGAAACTAAAGGCTCTGTAACCCATCCCCCTACTGCACTCCTCCAATTCCACACCACACAGTATTTCACATGGAGGCTAGTATTCAGCAATGCCGCATGCTATTACATATTATAGTGTGCGCTGGTAGTATTCTTCTGGGATTGCAGTTTATATGCTGATTAAAAAACAAACATGAAAAACAAACTGAGAATAAATACATAAATTAGAGAAATACATTTTTAGATGAAAATAAGATCATACTCAAATTGTAATGATCGCAAGAAGTTTCTGATCATGCCTTCTGATTGTATTGGTTTTTAAATTGCGGTTTCAATTCTTTGAATCAAATATAAGAATGCTAAAATATTTTACAGATATAAAATATAGTTTAAGTAAAAAATATATTGTCACAAACATTGATTTACTTATTAACATAGTATAGTATAGCAATCGGTTTTAGTTCATCTTGAAAGACATGAAAGTGCCTTAAATCAAAGAACATTATAAGCTGGTACACAAATGTAACGTAAACTAAACAAAGGCAATCTAAAGTTGTTTTTAATGGTGTCTACCTCGACAACACAATAGTCAAGTCCCACAGGATTGACTTTAAGAAGTTTAGAAACCACAAACTAAAATGCATTGGCTTCCAGGTAGAACAAACTATTTTCTGTCACATCTTGAAATTCACTTGGCCCACAAAAATTGGAAGGTCTTATTATCAGTTTGAGTGGAACAATATAAAAAGCAAAGAGAATGGGACCTGAGAAGGAACCTTGGGGCACACCACACGTTGCACATGAGAAGGCAATTTACAAAAGCAGCTGAGAAACTATCACAGAGATGAACATGAATACGTTTTTCAGTTTAGAATACTCTCATTTCCAACGTGAAAGGGAGCACTGACAAACTCCAACAGTTTCAAAATAGATGACTTTCCTGTTGCACTGTGCATTAAGATGTCACTGAAGACGGCAAACAGCTGCTTCAGTGAACTGCAACAGACAAAAGCAAGACTGAAACCTATTTCACTCTTTGGCATTTCCATTTACTCAAACCTTAGTATGAAAAGGATGTTTAGAAAAAGGCTGGTACTTCTACTGCAGTTCCTTGTGCAGCCTTTGCCAGCAGGATCCCTCTTCATTAAATTAATACTACAGCTTGCTGCATGTGCTTAATTACTTGACAGCCAAGTTCATATCTTTAAAATCAGTCACTGGGAGCTGTGTCCTGCCGGGGAACCATGTTAAATACAGTGCATGACTGTGTGTGTGTTGGAAGGTGTTTAAACAGTACATTGTATGTCAATTATTCCTGTATATTTCCCCACATGCCTTCTAAGCTCAGGCAACCCACATGGATATGTTGTCAAACAAATGCTAGCACTCTTTAAAACGTAATTATAGGCAAAACATACAATGATCACAACGGCTGCTGTGATTATGTTTTCATTCTTTTGGTGACACAAATATCATATTGAGTGGCATTGTTGTTCCCAAGCATAAATTTGAAGAGATTTGATACAGTACGTCACACTCGATGAGCAGCATTTTACTTCTTCCATGTTTTTGTGACATTTAATATATAAATTATTTATTTTATATTCTGCTAATATCATGCTGCTTGATGTCAGTTATCACAATGATGATCTTGTATTTATTGTCTATTATTTGTCATAATTATGCTTTGCTAATGTCTAATGTTCCTGGTTATTTTGCTCATTGAGGAGTTCTTTAGTTCTTTCACCCGAATCCTTGTTCCTCGGGTTGGATTGAGAGCTCCCCAAAGGGCGGAGCTTCTTTTACCAAATAAACCATTTGCAACTCCTTGACATTAAGTGTATCTGAGTGAAGTCAGGCTTGGCGAGAGCTGGCACATAAACCCTATTTATTAATGCATTTGGGTGTTTGTTTTCTCAGGGGAGAGAGAGATTTAGACCAGAGGGCCAGTTTCCTTCAGCGTTCATCACATTACTGTCAAAGAATGTAACAGATCATTTGTCAGCAGCAGAAAAGCTACTAGATCATTAATCATTAGGTTTTCTTGGCTGTTTCTCAGCTTGTTTCTATCAATCATCAGCGAATCTGCCAACTGAAACCTTTACCACACGGAACGATCTTTACAAATTCGACTATGAGGGATGTCTGTCAACAGTGACTGCGTGTGTGCACGCCCTCTGGGTGCACATCCAACCAGCCTGTCAGTCTTCGCTGCCACACAATGCAGAGGTGGGATTTGGAAGGAAGACGAACAGAAACCTTGCTCGGCCTGGAACTGAATAATTCATACACTTGCACATTCCATCAGAGACTAATAGTCAGCTGCCATGGTCAGATATGCCACTGCTCCACCCCACTGCTCCACCCGCTTACACAATACTTGAACTTTTTTATTCACAACGAAATATATCAGAAAAAAAGATGCAGGTGTTTCATCAGGTTTAATATGGTGTGTCTGTGTTTAAAATCCATTTATTTAAATTAAACGAACCAATAAAATATAAAGACTAACATTTCTGCCTTTTCTTTTAAGTACATATGTCTTCTCTCTGTCTCGCAGGATTTTCGTTTCTTCTTTGGCTCTTCCAGAAACCTATATTTGCAGGTCACACTAGTGATATGCATAGTACAAAACAAATTGTATTTTAGCAGTAGCAAGACAGCTCAGCTGTTTCAGCTGATTTGCAAGTTTCCCTTGGCATATTTAGTAACTTAATGTTGGACGTCAACTTTGCAAGTTTGGAAGTTAGCCCAGAAATATGAAAAAACTCACTGAGATTTAATGTCCAGGTTTGAGTATAAATAATGATAATTAAGGTTGATGTGTAATGAATAATGTTTGATTTCAATTTCTTAATTTATGGGCTACTTGGATTTGTTTGCGGTAATTCATATATCATATTGATATTAATAAAACACAGCAGTCAAATACTGATCTGTATTTCAACTACCAAGGCATTGGCTAAAGCTCCAAAGCATTCATGTTATACCCTTGTTTCTTCCAATCACTTATGTCAACAAAGTAACTTATATATCTGTCATATCCAACGACCCAACGTTCTGCTGGAGTAGACCGACTCCAGGACCTCATCTTATACACACACAAGCACTCAGACATACTTTGTACTTACTGATGTGTACAGGAAGCCCTCACTGTTCATAGCCAGATAGAGTTTGGTCTGCACCCCCTGGATGGCCACCACTCGCAGCCCCACTGGAATAAGGTTGAACGTGGCTGAAAGAGATGAAGAGCAGAGAGTTAGTATAAACATGGTACATCTTCATCTTCATTCAACACACTTACACATGTGTGTTATAGATACTTGATAGATGTAGCATTTGAGCAGTTTGTAACATAGTACACACACTGGCACTGCACAAACCAGAACAGGACAAATGTTACTGAAAGAAATTCAAGCTCAACAGTCCTCTGCCTGGTCAACTGTTGTAATCACCTTGTGAGGTGAAGGTGGAAGTGTTCCTTGTCCCTGTCGGAATGTAAGAGTGAGTCATCAACCCAAACCACAAATAGAGGTAAGACATAAGCTCAGGGACTCAGCTGCTCTCTCCCGGGGGTGGTGACGAATGAACAAAATCAGAAATTACACAAAAACAGACGAACTGTTGAGATGCTGCTGTCGCTCTCAATTTGATGTATTGACACGCGGCAACTGACGTTATCGGCTCTGTTCAGTTAAACCTGTGTTTTGCAAACACATTAGGTAAAACAATTGAAAAGTAAATGAACTAAAATAAGAAAACAAATTGTTTAGTATTTATAATAATGAAATTAATGTTATGTGACAACCTTGCTGTCTAAATGTCCTACCAGTGGTCACTCTGTAATGGAGCATTACATGCGCACACACACACACACACACACACACAAGTAAACCAGTCTGTTAACAACAGAGCCAACAAAAGCCCAGTTGGTCCGTTAAGTAAACCTTTATCTAATTAATGTCGGTCTGTATTGTTTGTGTGTGTATCTGTGTGTGTGTTTGTGTGTGTGTGTGTGTGTGTGTGTTTGTATGTGTGTTTGTATGTGTGTGTATGTGTTTCATGAGATACTGGCAGGCAAGGCACAGGCTGAATAGAGGGAAGCACATGAGCGTCCACCTGATAATCTCAAAAAGAAAACTTCTGGCGTATGGTTCTGCCTGTTGGACACTCACTAAATACCCACAGGACAGGACATCACAGCCTTCCTCTAGACTTTTAAGAGGAGAAACGGAAGTCAATCCTCACATTAGTGAAGCTGTGAGTCACTCTGCCTTTACTATTATAGGTCCGCTTGTCGACCACTTAGTAGAATCCTATCTGCAGACCTCTTTGAGCAAAGTGCACTATAGTGGCTTTTTGATTCATCTGCCCTTTTAACTTTAACACTGCGGACCAGCTTCTCTCTGGGCTTTCATTGTAAACAACGGCCATAGGAATGGTTAATGTATTTACTCGGTGGAGTAAACGGACATTTGCTGCAGAATCTGGGTTCAGCGGAAAGGCAGAACCACTGAGTTCGCTTTCTCTCTGCCACTCGCCTCCCCCTCTGTCTTTTCATCCTTCTCTGTCCATCGTTACATCGGTTTCTGTTTTTTGGTTCCTCACATGCCACGAGAAAGATATTTTTCAATATACACCATTGTTTGATCTCATGTGCCAAATGAGATGTTTGAAATATTGTATTAGTCAGTGAATAATAACTTAAATGTTACCAATAAAAGCAGAATTTTGTCAAAACAGACAGATATCCCATATGTTTATCTGCAGATCCTCTGGGAACAGGCCACGCACTGAATATCTGTTTCCCACCACTGTTGTCAATTATATTCCAATATACAGTATGGTCAAACACATTCGCAAAGACATTGTCAGTCATATAAAAGTTCAGCAATCACAAGATGGCGCCCCGGGGAAAGACACACACTGTCTTGACACCATCTTTTGTCGAGCAGTATATTTAGTGATGCATGCTTTGGCAGCTATGTAAAGCAGAAGCTGCCAGTAAAATGTATATCTCAAACAGATTAGACCTGCTATTTACAACCTCAATATCTGCAGTATTTTTAGATGTGCTGTACATTCATCTTGTGCATTCGTTAAGCTGGCAAACCAATGGATCTGCTTGCCAGATTTGTATTTATTGACAGTGAGCCAGAAACAAATTAAAATAAGATTTCAGTATTTATTTATTTATGGGTTGCACTGTATGAACTATACACTGTGTAGGGTGTCTAGATGTTGCACTTAACTACTGTTGTTCACCACAAATCATCTCAAACATTTTCTCCTCCATAAGGGGGGGGGGGGACTCCTAATGTCCAAAATAAAACAGTCATTAAAACATGACTACACCTTATTGGCACAAATTCTACCAGAGAGGAGGAACAAGCCTTTAATACTATTGATTTGTTTTTATTCATTTCGACAAAAGTCTTCTTGAGTTTTGCAGCTTTATGGAAGTTTCTTTCCGTGCTGCAGTGTGGAGGCTAATCGATTTCTTGCCAGAAATTCAAGCTCACAGGTTACAGATGGCACGATCCAGCAAACATTCTCCACCATTGTTCAGATTGATCCACTCCTGCCTTGCAGTGCTAGAGGGGGTGAGATAGTGTTTTTATAAGAACTCTCTCCTCTCTAGTATGGCAAACTCATATTTGCAGGCTCATTAAATTATAGATAAAATCCCTTTGAATTTGTGTGAATATAGGTTTTGATGTATTATTTCTAATATACAGTATAGTGCTAGATTTGGTGATCAATCTTTATTATTGCGCCCTTCTTCCATTGTGCCCCTCACTGAGTTTCCTCCCTCTGTACTCCCACCACGAGGCACACGCACACTTCTGCAGACCTCTTCATTTCAGAAGGATTACCAGCCACTATGCTGATGGAGATTTTCAAGAGGGGAAACTCAATTACTTCCTGGCTCCTATAAACACCTGAGCACACTGAAGAGGGTGGCAGGGCTGCCACCCACTCACAGACTTTCCTGCTGCAGAGGGGGCCTGATCGACAGTTATCACGATTGCTTGTCCTCTGTCTCTCCGAGTGTCACTTCCACCCCCTAACTAGTCTGGGAATCCTGACCAATACAGAGTGGAAATCACTTTTTAAACATTTGTCCTGTCTGTTCCCACTGTGGCCACAGCATGCTGGAAATTAGAGAAGTCTGAATACGACAGCACGATAAAGTTTCTGAGCTAAAAACTAAGCTGCTGCGGCAAAATTACACGACACTTCTGTGGTCTGATGTTTAATCACATTGGTTATTTTATAAGGAAAGTGGGTTACTTAAAGAAAATGTCAGGCTGAGTAACTAGGTAAATAATGCAAGACTATTCAGCATAAAAGCTGTAAATGTAATTCGACTGCATAGCATAGTACGTCTGATATGATTTATATTACAGGAAAATCTGTAATTTCTTTGCCTAATTTATACAGCAACACACTGTAGCTGAAATCTTGCTGAAAATAGCTGGAAAAACGTTTTTTTTTTTATTGAATATAATATAAATATAAAAGACTTTTGAGTTTTATAAACCAAACATCTTGCTACAATTTAAACAGTGCCTTCATTTTGAAAGAGAACGATTTGGAGAAGTCTTCCAACTCAGAGTTTTTTTGTCTCCGGATACACAGTGGGTTTACCTAGTTGTGATGTAATGCAGGAGAATGGCTCACTCTATACACAATGTATGAGACTAGGATTTGTTATTTCTGACATTGTTTGCTCTCCTAATGAAAATGTCACAGAAATATCAAACAACTTTATTGCCGCAGCCAAACGGCCACAGTAGTAAAGATCAAGTCCTGTGTGTGTGCGTGTGTGTGTGTACGTGTGTGTGTGTTTGTGTACGTGTGTGTACGTGCGCATTAGAGTAGGTCCTCTTCCACCATCACAAGACACCAGAAGCTCCAAGAGGACTGTGCTCTGCGTCACCATGGAGACAAGTGCGCCCAGCGCCTAACAACGCTATTTTTGGAGCAGTGCAAAAAGCTTCACTCTCTCTCCTCTTCCTATTCACCAATATAGTATAATATTGTTCGCGATTATGTGATATTGTCGTCTGCTTTGCTCTATGTCTTATTTAACCATGCTATCATTTTATTTAGGAAACTAAATGCACACAAATTACAAAGTATCATCTGCTTAGACAACGTCCCACTTGCCCAGAGCTGCTATTTATGTCAGATACACACGCCATCTCCCCCAAGGGGCTAATTGAAAACAGAGGTACTAATTCAGAAGCTCCAAAAGTGTTTACATCTGCTTAGCGTTGGGATTACACACTAAGTGTTACATCAAAGCTGTTTCAGGGTGCCAGGCAGACACTGTATTTCCATCAACAACATTGTTTTCGGTAAAGAGGTCAAAGTTGATTTCATGTACCTCACTAACAACTGCGCTTGTCTGATCTTTAAAAGCATGTGGTGTTCACGGAGCTGTCTAATTACAAGCGGGTTAATTTCTGCTGCGTTGATACCAGACGAGTGGCCGTGTTGTTAATCTTCCAGTGATCTCCTCTGTTTTCTGTCTATTAGAAAACAAAGTGCTGGTGGGTGTAGTGGCAGCGATAGGGATGCATCAATACATCATTTAAGATCAAACTGGCTCTCTGGCCACCGAACAGTGTGTAGGAGAGTAAAAAAGCCAATTATCGGTTCTGCAGGCAGGTTACTACAGAATGACTTTGATTAGATCAGATTAAACAGGTGCTCAGTACGGCAGCTCTTCAGGTTTTTTCCCTTTAATCTGCATAAATCCAGCAGTGGATATGATCAAACCCAATACAAATTAGTCTTAAAAGATCAGTGGTCATGACTTTGATGTTAATGTTGATAATGTGTCGATACTCCATTTGAAGGTTTGAACTAACAAAATAAATCTCATCAACTTACTCTTCAAGCAATGGTTCGGTCCTGGTGATAGGAAGATCTGCATGTTATTGCAAAGTTCACTAAATCAGTCGCCTTTCTTAGACTACATGTATTTAAAATAACCATGATAAGCAGTGTTACTGTATTATTAAATATTTTTAACCCAATAATTAATCAAGTATATTGAAACATGCCACTTTTGTTATGTTGACAGTGACACTCAAAAACTCAGGCATTGAACACAGACTGGTGAGCCTACCAGTTATGCCACGTTAGTTGTTTTGCTGTTTCCGACTTTACAATTGTCTTTTAAGTCACTTTTGCTTTAATAAAATGAAGCCACACTGACAATTTCTTTGACAAGGAGTCAGCTAATTTGTAACCGAGCCCTGAGTAAGTGTTAAGTGATGATTGAGTAGGTTGAGGCTTTCATTCTCCATTAGGTTTGATGAGGCCATTTGAAATGAACGCAATACTTGAAATGGGCAAACCAATGAGAATATGTTTGGACAAGAGCACATTGACCAACAATTTGACCAGTCAAACAGGACCCTACAGCCCTTAAAGCGAATGCACACCTGTCTGTGTCGTACATGGGATTCTTTGTACTCAGGTGAATGGTTCCTCCTGATCAACAGTATAGCAGTGAATTTATGAACAGAAGTGATGGTAAACATTTTTTACTGGATTTTTACTCACTGTAACCATTGTCTTCCTCCTTCGTTCCATCAATGGTTCCATCTGCCTGCAGCTGCAAGTGGAAACCTTGTCGACTGTACAGCTTCGTCACAATCCCCTTCAGCTGGGGCTCTGGAGAGGCACAGAGGAAACGGAGAGGGAAGACACAAGAATGAAACCACACACACCTGATAACATTTCTGTAGCAACGTTATGTGATGTACACATTACACTTTGCAAAGGACATTTTGAAGCTTCAGTTTCAATGTACTGCTTGTCGCCATTTCCTGGAACCGCAAAATCCAATTTAGTCAAAGAGAAGCACGGCTGAGTAGAGCAGGGATGGAGGGGGGAACAACAACAACAACTACAACAATTAATAGACTGATTGATGGGCTGAGACACCTGTCAATCAAGCAATGACTCAAGATCATGTCAGACTAATGTAATTCAGCTATCAAGATATGTCATTTTGGAAAATAATCATATATTTTTTTATGGAACCTGTATTTTTAGACATAGTTTTAACGGAAGATTCTTTTACACATTTGCCTCGAACACTGACAGTTATGGGATTTGCTGGTTTATGAAACAAGAGGACTGATGTGTCTGGTTTTGCTGATATCATGTTCAGACTCCTGCTGATCTATAGCCACTTTCCAAGCACCATTTCATTCTCTTTCTCAATGGGATATATACAAATAAATCAAAACAACAGAGGAATTGAAACGATTTAAATAACATTTATTTATATATATTAATGCAACTGCAAGATCAGACGCTGAAGTAATTCGTAGAAGCTGTTATGATGGGAAGACCGGGAACAGTGATGATTTACAGCAGTCTGCCCCTGTGGCTCGACAACAGATATGATCACAGATGGACGTGAGCAAATGGTATCAAGTCTGAAATGGCTTTGGGGGCATCTGGTTCGTCAAAGACAAATTTTGCGTGTCAACCGCTCTTTCTGTTTCTCCATTCTTGCCGTGATTCTTTACTGCACATGATCTGTCCAATAAAAAGAGATAGAAATGTCAGAACCAGCTGCCTTGGTTTCCAGAGAGTCATTTCATGCTTGATGTGTGCAGTATTGAAAAATAAAGCAACATGAACAATCTAAACTAAATTAAGAATCCGGGAGCTGCATTTCCCAAGTCTCTCTTAAAACAAGGACAAGACTATGGAGTAATAAAATGAATAATAGTTTCACCAATAAAAAAGGGAACAAGCTACACTATTACACTATTAGGGCGGCAACATTACATCAAGCATCTGTAAGTCTGAGAGACAATAATTTTAAGTGGCAGAGCATTTACTTCTGAAGCGGCCGGGCAGCCTGCCTGTGTTACATCAGTGTAATGTCTGATAAGAGCTAAGTGCTCTCCATTCCCTGGTTACTGTCCCTGGTGGAGTGTCCTTTACTGTGGTTTACCACACCTTTCATCTACCCTTTCATCTCACTACCCTCTCAGCCCTGCCGTTCCTATCCTTACTAACTTTGCTTTGGCTGGTTTATTCAGGCACATATTGTGTAGTCAAGTCATTTTAATTTATTATGTTTAAGACACTGAGACGAGAAGAACTGTGTTTATTGAGCTGTGCATTAAGAAATGTGGGCCTACATATGTCAACATGTACTGTGAACACACAAGAACATATGACTGCGACATAAGCAGACAGAGGTACATACTAATCCACACTATTTCCAAAGATCCCAGATTTTGTTTCTGGAGCGGCCCCATCTGTAAGTAACACTCAGACAACGCCTTCTGCTTGGCGCTTATCGCTTCCTCCACAGGATAGCAATGGAAATTGGAAGTGAGAGCGGTGCACAAACTGTTATAGTTCTGCTGTTGCATAAACAGACACCCTAACCTCCAGGTACTGTTATAAAACATATTGGATGAAGTGGCTGAAGTAGAAGTTTGGGAGAAAACGCAAAGAGCTGAATATCGTAAGGCTGGGCACTATCCCCGAGGACGCTGTGATTAGATCAGATGTGCAACTGTGGCTTCTGCACTGGGTTTGTAAGGGAGTGGCTGCTACAGAGACACACTCCTGTCATATGTGGAGGGATACATTAACTCATCCCTTTGGTGTTATAAGTACAAGTTATCATTTTATAAGCAGTTATACTAAAATCTAGTAAATATATGTTTCAATCAAATAAATTATAAGACTTTCAGAAAGAAATAGTTTTGTGATATATACAAGTAAATTTGTGTAGTCTGCTCGCATTGCGAAAACAAGTTTTGACCACGTCATCAAGTTTGCTCTCTCGCTCTCTCTTAAATATTACTAAGAAACTATATTCAATGCATTTTCTACTCAAATGAGCTTTACATTGGTCTTGGGAAGCCTATGAATCCATGTAGGACAATGATGAAGGAGACATTTTAAACGACCATAAACCTCCTGATTGTCGATAATTGAACAGTGAAAAATGAGAAGTTGTGTATTTAGTCTAGTTTTCTGAATAACAAGACATTGAAGTTAATATTTGTATCAGCACAGCCTGAGGAGCCAGATGTCACTTCTCTGTGGACAAACTTCTCGAGGGAACCTCCTTATTCTCCCACCAGGTTTGTCAGCGTTGATTATCTTATGAGATGTCAAATATAAAATGTTGTTTTAATGCATTTTGAAATATACTAAAACCCTATAATAGATACAGATTTAGGTATTGTGTTAGCCTGATGAAACTGCACCACAGACCTGGTCGTCTCCTTCGCCTCTTCTTGGAACCAAAGAGTTTGACTCTGGAGAAAACGTTCAGTCGGTTGGGCTTTTCACAGGTCCCTTTGGCTTTAGTGGGGCTGCTCACGCAGCGGCAGGCATTCGACTTCTCCCGCTCCCTCGCCTGCCTCTTCTGCCTTATGAGGGAGCTGGCGATCGCTGCAGCCATGGCCAGTTTGGCAGCGTTTTGGATAAAACAACTTGCTGGGAAATTATCACTCCCTTTGAATCCAGAAAAACTGGATTCTGAAAGGGAAAACGTCCAGGCGCGGTGGAGACAATCTGAGGCAGCTACAGCGATGCGTTAAATGACAAAGTAGATAAAGAATTATTCACGATCAAATAGTCCCAGCGGTGCTGTGAGGCCTGTTAGATGATGTCCAGGTGAATCATTTTTCATTCAGGAATTGTCCGTAGCGTGTCCGTGAACAAAAGTGAAACTTAAAAAATGAAAACCACACATTGCAGCGTGAAGCTGCGCAAAGTCTTTCACCGCGACGCGCCGCATGTTCCCCCAACGGTACCATCTCCTCAGCAGCACAACAATTACGCACGCACCCAGACTCTGCTAGTGGCTTTGCATCATGTCTCTAAAGTACATGTGCAGACGGTGTTCGAGGAGGCAGGCCGTCGTGAAGGAAGCTCAGTGCTCAGCCATAGGATGTAAACACCTGTTTGCACTGCTCTCGTTTCTGGGTTCCCCCCTAATCCCCCACTGCTGCTGCAGGAGGAGAGACTTCCACCCCGTGTCAGTAAGGCAACGAGGATATGAGCGACTCACTGAGGAACCTCCATCTGTTCTCCTGTCTTCTGCAGAAGCGAGGCAGCGCAAGGTAAAAGCAGGAGGCGCCTCATCGTGGATGCAGTATCCGAGCGCAGCGCAAAGCACAGACTCAGCGGTTCTGCTGAGAGCATCCCACTTCCAGCCTGGGGAATGAGCAGTGGAGGGGAGGAGGAGGAGGCGGAGGAGGACAGGGATCCTCACTAGTGACACATAAACCCAGTCAGTGTTCACAGTGACATTATCTCCGTATAGGCTGTCATATCGAGATAATACATTTCAAGAACAAATGGGCGTAGTTGGCATCATGGTGGCGCTGGAGAGTCAAAGAGGAGCGAGACGCGAGAAAAGAGGAACGAAGCCCACAAATTCTGGATATTTTATTAGATTAAAAAAGGATAAGAACTACTGATGCAGAACTGCCGCTTTAACTGTAACCATCTCGATTTTTCACTAAAAGATAGAACACCAAATATAGCTAATACTGAACATATTTGGTTATTTATTAACAATTTTCCATTGATCTCTTTAAAGGACGAGTGTGAGGGACATACCAGCAGGTAGTCAGACATGTTATTAATGTAGTTGAAGGCCGTGGGTTTTTCCTGTAGCTCAATAAAAGTATTTGAAAAATAGAGATGGTATATTTTTCACTATGAATGTACAGTATATGAATGGCTTTTTTTTTCCACCTTTAAAATGTCTATATCCTCATACAGCATTTATACCAGGCTCATACTTATAAATAATGTATGTACGTCAGCTCAGCGCTATTTTAGTGCCTATAACTCGCAGAGAAAAGTTTATGTTCGGTCTCTCTGTCCTCTCTTACCCCCTCTGACTGTCCGGGCCACTTCTCCTCTGCTCTCCCTCCGTTATGAATTGACCACAGTTTACAGCCTAACCAATACTGCCATCTACAGTCCCCATACAAAACTGTCGTCGGAATTTAGTTAATTTCATCTGATTTATACTCGAGCACTGTCGAACGAGAGATTGTGATTTTTTTTTTTTTAACACACAGACCTGGAAAGAGTATTTCTTCAGCAAGAAGCAGGATGTGAGCGCATCATATCTCACAATACAAGGATCATGAAGCTGGACTTTTACTATTTCTGTATATATGTCGTATGAGAAACATTATTCTTGTTGTTGGTTGTCTGTGGATTAGTTTTGTTATTTTTCCTTTATTCACCTTGTGTCTACTTGATTCCTGATGTAGCTTTATTTCATGCATATCTATTTTAAAATTATAATGAAAAGACAAACAAAGAATTTGGATTTTTTGTTGGTTATAATGAGGTGTGGCGCAGACAAGCTGAACATAAAGGTTGAGGAAATATAGTAAAAAAAGTGAAAGTTTGAATTACAACTCAAAGGTGCTCAAACTGTTTATCTAAGGCCACCTTCACTTCAGCACCACGGAGAGCTCCGCCACAGTTTACTACGCGAAACACTGAGGTCGACAATTTTTAACAAAATAAAACACACACACAGACACACACACTCACAACTACCAGCATATCTAAAGATCACAGACACATAATATCAATATAAGTGAGGACGCTTTGTGTGAGTCACACTTAAAACATCATTTGAAGCCGAACAACAACACAACAAATGCAAAGTGTAAATATAAATAGAACAGCAACAATACCTGACACTGTTCTTCGCAAGGGAAAAGTCATGATTCGCTTTGGGTGATGGCAAAAAGCAGTGACTTGCAGTGATAGTCACGGTCCCCGGGTGTAGTCAAGTGTGGACGAGTATGCTCTAGTTGCAAATCAGCAAAGTTCAGACAACTGTTAGAGGCGCGGTGGAAAAGAGGAAGCATCGAGGCGTGGCCATCAACAGGAAGATCATTAGAGGACATTAGCGACGTGCCATTATGACTCCGAAAAAAGCTCATTAAAGATTAATCTAGAGGTTTGCTCCCTCCACTGTGCTGCCGCTGCTGCTGCTGTACGCTCCGACCAACGGGGCCAGATTGAGGGAGAAAGTGATCGAAAACGCAGCCTGGGATTGCACTTCCTTCCCGGGCAAGAGACTTTCATCTCATGTTACAAAAAAAAATGATGTAAAATGATCCGATAATGCGTTGACTAAACCGGTTATACAGGCCTGGTCACTTTGCACAGAAATCTATCGATGTACAATCGGTTGAGACAACAGTGTGCATTAGGCAGAGTGTTTTTTTTGTTTTTTTTTTACAAAGACAGAAAAATACACTGTAAAGGAAGCTTTTATAACATCCAGCTGAAATTTACCAAATATGACGTGTGTTTTTTTTTTCCGGCTTTACGACATAAATCAATCTCAATAAAAAGAGCTTTTCTTGATTTGCTTTCCCACCTCTGCTTCATATCACATTTATAAATACTGTAAGTTAATGCAGATGATGTTTTATGGCTCTTTGCAGATGCACCGTCAATTAGAACAGATTGAACATTGAGCTCTAGGATGTAATGACTCTTAGTCGGCACTCATGAGGGTCAGGTTTCTGGCTGTGCGCGCATGTGAACACTAGGGGGAGCAAGTGGACAGACTATCAACAGCGGCGTGTTGATAGTTGATAGATTACTTGAGTAATTTTTAAAGTCAACGTAAAACCATCAGAACTTAAAGTTGCAACTTAGAACATTGCTCTGTTCACATTAAAGTAGCAACTGACTATTTGTATCACTTATATTTGAAAATGGGTTCGATTTAATATAGAGATCATTGTGATTAAGAAAATGTGCTCATATAAACATCACCATTAACAATCGATATATTATGTATTGTCTGAGCTGACGGACACTGAGCTGTACAATTTGGCTCATACACTGGTGATATTTAAGATTAGATGGTCCTGGGTAATAAAGCTAAATGCAGTCAGCCACTCACAATAAAGTACTTCCCCTCATAAAAGGTTAATTTACTTTAATGGTTTCCACTTGTACATCTAAATCACTTGATAGGGATATAAGTTGTTAATGGAGCCGGGATCAATATATTGATTTACAAGGGATGTGGCTTAAATAGCATGAGATACACTGTGGAGATAAACCGATTTGTTTTCAGTTTCACTGCCATTCATGTTCTCCATTGAGTCTAACCTTTAACCCTGCACGAGCTAAGAAAAGATGGTGGTCAGAGGTTGTATCAAGGTTGAACTCGGATTTATATATTCATCATCGGCTTGGAAAACAGCCGGAGCCACAGAGGCAACACTGGCTGTGATAAAGAGTCAAATGTTTATGATATCGCAAGAAAGGCAAAACAACAATAATGTACCTCAAGCAACACAAAATAATGTGTTTAATGCCGTATGTCATAATGAAATGTTGAAAATGGGAGATTTACTCTTAAAGTCTTAAAAATGTATAAGGCAAATACAAATCAATACATTGTATTTAAAATGTGGAACAATAACAACACTATAACTATTATAACAGCAGGCTTAACATATTATGTGATTAAAACTGACATATCTGAATAAATGCAGGGAAAAAAGGCGTTTTAAATCACCTCAAACTCTGCAGTGAGCAAACACAGACAGACCTGCACTCTCACAGAGGCAGATACCAGGTTTAGCTTCAGTCGTCCCATCACTGATAAACTGGTGCCATCACTCAAGTAGACACTGTGGCTCTTTAGGAGGATGACTGGGTTTATCACCGACAGTTAAGAGGACAGAGGGAGCTGATGAGAATCCGGCTGAATTGTAGCAACACGAATCAAACACCTGAGATGATATCAAACAAAGTGCCAATGTGTGCAAGCCTGATTATGTCCGTCCTGCTAACAGCACTTTGCTCAGCAGCAGCCATGCAGTGATGGAGAAGTAAAGATAGAAAACATCGTACAATGGCTTGAGGAGAGCTGGTGAGATAAGTTAAGCACTGAGCCACATTTTACATAAACAAGGTCTTAAAAATAGTAAAAATGTGACACATTTTCACGATTTATATTCAAAATTCTTTGAAGTAAATATAGCCCTAATCCTTTCTATCTTTTTTGTAATTTTTGCAAAGTGAAAAAAGACTGTGTATGTATATTTGACACCTTTGGCTCAATACTGCTCATTTACCATTGAACTGTGACCTCGCAGATACAAGATAACACAATAATAACATAATCTCCTAACCTACAAAATGTATCTGTCTCAACAAAGACACAAGTGACCTCTGTAACCGTCTCCTCAAGTAGATAAATAATATAAATAAGAGAGACAACCAAGAAACACAAACACACACACAAACTTTGGTTGCTTGTATGGCAATGTACCAGCGGCGTATTCATTACTGTAATGCTCCACAATGCAAGTCTACTGTGGCCTCCCAGGGGCACCTTCATAGTACTGGAGTTACACACACACTCACACACACACACAGACACACACACACAGGGGAGAGGAGTCCTATAAAGCAATCATGCTTAATGCCCCAAACTACTAGATATTTGTCTTAACAAAACAACCATATGTTTGCATTACCCATTTTACTTTTTTAACATTTCATTGCTAAACCATGTTTTTCATAAACAGGACAGTGAAAAAGTAAACTGTAGCCGTAGAAGAGACTCAGCGGGTTGCACTTAATCATCCATATAAATCCAACTGTTCTATGAAAAACATAAGTCAGTCTGTATTTACACAACCAACCAGTACAGCAGGACTTCCGGCTGACCCACAGTGTCCCAGCACCCTGCTGCTCGTTCCATCTCCGGTCACTAGAGAGCAGACCTCCAGAGGAGACGAGAGAGACCAGCCTGTGCGCTGCCAAGGTTGAGCACTGTGATGCCCTTTGTACTATTAAACACAGCCAAACAATTAAAGCGTTCTCTTCTTACTAATAACCTGAGGCTGTCGAGGCAACACCCAGAGTTTAATGAATATTTTACATTCAGCCGGGAAAAAGAGTTTGCCTCCAAGGGCACACACTGAATAAGTGGGGAGGTCAAGCTGCTCATGGTACTTAGTAGAGGGCAAATGATTCTGCCACTGATTATATCGAGACATTTAACGTCCATCTAAATTCCTATTTCTCTTTACCTTACCTCATATACTGCAGTAACATATTTTGATCATTTTATTTGACCCTCCTGGTGCAGAGTGAGGGGATGAAGTGACATATTATCAGAGGAGAGGGGAAGGATCGTGATAAGCTGAAACCATTCAGCCTTTTGGCAGCATTCTGCTGGCTGTCTGTTCTTTGTGTTTGTGCTGGTACAGTAAATCTGCCACAACAGTCGTTTGCAGAATGTTGGGCCACCAGTGCCATAGTGATACCATGCGTTACCATGGAGACTGCATATACGTAATAGAGGGTGTGTGTGCAAGATACAGAGAGAGAGAGAGAGAGAGAGAGAGAGAGAGAGAGAGAGAGAGAGAGAGAGAGAGAGAGAGAGAATGCGTATATGTTAAGAATGGGGGTTGGGTATTGCAGAAGAGGAAACCATCAGTCAGTGGAGTTTCCAATAGGGGAGGGGGATTCAATACAGTCATGGCTGACTGGCAGACCAGTGGCAATGATTGTGTGATTTATGCTGCAGCTCCGGAGCCAGAGGACTGTGTTCAGTTCAAGAAAGCAGAGAATCAGTAGACTGAAACCGGAGGACACAAGTGCCATTATTTCCCTCAGCGGGCAAAGCAGGATGATCTCCCTCATGGGGACCAACAAGCTGGCTGAGTGTAGAGGAAGAGCCCGGAGCTCCTCTGTAGGAGCTACGCTTCAGTGACGAGCTCCTCTCTACATTAGATCTATGAAATAAAGACATTAAGTGTCATGATCTGTGCTGCTTCATTATTTGGTTCTTATCCTGTGTCAGAGCCAAAGAGATGATATGCACACTTCATTTACTGACAGAGCTTTTTACTAGCAGTGAAAACAGAACATGTTTTTTAAAAAAGATCAATTAAGTATTACAAATATGAAAATCTGAGCTGTATGTCAGTATGCGCCTCATAAGAGCACCCCCGCTCCACCTCACCTTAAAATGGTAAAAATAATAATTAGGAGCAGACAGCAAGCCTGGCGTTTGTAGTCTAACCTCTAACAACCGGCTTCAAAGTCTTCGTCTGCTGCTGATCAGCGCCGCCATATTCTGTCTCACACAGAAAGTAATGACAGAGCTTTTTATACTGCCCGAGCCAAAGCAACACAATTCTATTTTATACATCACTAAAAGTTAAATATGCCACTGACACACAGAACTGAAGCCATTTCAGGAGCCGAGCGTCCGCCAGGCACTTTGAAACAGTTTGTGATACAAATTGTTGAGGATGTGCGGCACTGAATCACTCTCCTCCGTTAGATTTATATTTGCAATCTGCTGCTTCACAACTAAATGCAAGAGTCATATATACAATGCAAATAATAGGATTCTTGCCTGAACAATACCAAATCCTTCCACCAGGTTTTGTGGAAATCATTTCACTTGTTTTTTGTGTAGATTTTCCTACAAACGACAACCCCCCCCCCAAAAAAAAAACGGATAGGGGGGGAATACTTAACATCTTTGATAGAGGCAATCAGTTCCAACTATCTGGAACTCATAAGCCATGAAAAAGAAATCACACAGTTACATGACTACAGAGCTTTTTTACATGTTACCCTTCAAACTGTGTGTTATTTAAGAAGTACAACTTGACCTGAGTGTTTCTAACATGTAGTTAAAATAAGCTGTCCCCTGATATTGCTTGGTACAGCTTTGACAGAAATTACTGAATGGAACTTAGCAAATACACTGGTGAATATTTGTCACACCAGCTTACCTCGACAAGCTGTCACCTCTTAATTTAACGGCATGTGAAGGACATCATTTAGCTTAGAAGCATACTGTCGGATTTCACACGGCATGGCCCCTGCGTTCTTTGTGTCTGTGTATGCGTGTATGCGTATGTGTGTGTGTGTGTGTGTGTGTGTGTGTCTGTGCGTGTGTGTGTGTGTGCGCGAGACTAGGCCTTAATGAAGTGGAGAAATCTCAATCAGAGGCACCAAACGGTGTGTGAAATAGCCAGTGCTCAGACAGCAGCCAGCTCAGAATGACTAATGCCGTAGCAGTGATGTGCTCTCATTACTCCCAAAGAGCTTCAAACTACAGACCACAGTGTCTCTCTCTCTTTCCTGTCCTTTAACCAGCTGACCCTCGCTTCTCCTCTGACTTAGAACAATGATGGGAATGATTGGTGATATTTTACTCAGAAACTATAACAGAATCTCTCTTTTTCTCGGAAAAAAAAACGGACAAAGTAGTCAATGTTCTATTTGCCCCTCAGGTGCCCTATGAGCAAAAATATTGAAAAACAAAAAGGTTTATTTTTCCACGCATGTGAATGGTTATGAATCATCAGCGAGATGATGTCAGGAGGCTGCAGATTTGTTAGGTCCACTAATGGAAATTTAAATGTATTATCTGTGTGTGTGTGTGCGTCATGTGTGTGTGTTAGGGTGAGTGTTGCAGATGTAGTGGTTATGGTTATGGTTAAGTTAAGTTTCCAGGAAATGAATGTCAGTAAAGGTGAACATGACAACAGGTGTGTTTGTGTGAGTAGTCTAGTAATTACTTGTGTTGTGGGGACCTCGACCTGTCACGTAACAGGGACTTGTTTTAGGGTTAGTCAAGTAGTAGTTAAGGTTAGAGTTACCCTTCAGAAAATGAATGTAAGTCAATGTAATCACCTCTGAATTCACTGAGATGGGACTCTGTGTGGATGTGCGGTGTGAGTGAACGTGTGTCCGCCAGCTCCATGACCCGGCACCTCTCAGGACCCCTGGGGGATTGTGGGTAAATCATAACCAGTGTTGTTGTGAGCAGGAGGCAGGTGGATAAAAGCCCCTGGGACTGATTACCAGAGTCCTCAATAGGGTGAAGACGTTGAACAGCAGCAGGTCTTGTGGAAGAGAAGCTGCATTCAGTTAAATAGATTGTTGGTGTGGCTTCATGGTTTTTTGGCCTAAGTCCTGCAGCCAATATCATTTCGCAGCAGCTCAATTATCACAGGTCCCGTCTGCTGTTCAGAAAGAAAGCTTCATCACCACAGGCCTAATATGGCATTCCAAAAAGGGCCTGTGCAGAAGGGGCAGTCGTCTGTGATTCCACCTTAGTGTTCCATCAGCCGTCTGAGTCAGTGCAAGAGGAAGATAAGATCACTCAGCATGATGTATGCACACAACTACTTGTGTTTGATATAATATACGAGCACACATACATGCATATACAACAGATGCACACAAGTACCCACGGGCAGCCATCCTGCCAAAGCTAATGAGTCTCCAAATAGCTTTTATCGGAAAAAAACCCCAGTATCGAGTCGAGTGTGGGAGATGGTCCCTTGCCAAAGACGGTGAGTCAATGGTAGCCCTTTGGCATTTTCCATTATAGTGAAAAAGCTACAGGGAAACAGCATTTATGAGTTGAATGATTATAAATAACAAAATCACTTTTTGCTCTTTCAAGTTATTCCCCTCCCATTAAGCAGAACACATCCAGGAAATGGGCTCTCGTCACAGTGAAGAGGGACAGCTGCTATCAAAGAGGGATCAGGGAAATGTGCTACAGCCAAAATATAGACTTTCTGAAAGTTTGGATTAATAACACCAATCTAATTATATCCTGTCTAGCAAGAGTGGTCTTAGTCCCAGAATACAGTTAAGTGGTGTGATGTTGTCCTACATATCCCTTCCAGTGTGACACATCAAGCAAAGGAATGGAGTGAGATTAAAGGCATCATTTCAGACACCAGCAGGCTTAAACTGTCAACGTAGTGATGGAGACACAAAGGAAGCTCACTGACTCGCACAAGAGCATGAGGTCACGTTTTTTTCTTTTTTAGGAGTAGCTAACTTAGTCTTATGTGACAGACACTTCCTCAAAAGGATGATGAAAGAACAAACTGTGCTTTTCTTGAAAACCAAACTGCAGCTAACATGTTTTTTTAATTTATTTTATAAATGACAAGCTCCTAACAGATGTGAAAACACCTTGTTTCTCTTGTTGGAAGCAATGCGGACATCTGTCGAGGTGTTTGTCTCCTCTGTTATGCAGGTGTTTGTAATAAGCTCTGTTCTTAGCCGTTAACCAGATCCCTGTCCTCAGAATAACCCCACCACTTCCCTGGGCTCAAGAATAAGTGTAAATATTATGCAATGAGGTCAAATGTGCAGTGCAATGAACTGCATGTGAACATTAATGAAGCTCATTTTAGTCCATCCACACTCTGCTGGATTTCCCCAGCCTCGGATGCACTTCCTGGAGGAAGGGGTCGGAGCGTGGCACAGTGATGTGTCATGATACCAGACTGCAGATTAGAGAAACAGGGTAGATGTAGATGCAGGGCGCAGAATTCCTCTTCAGCTGTTGTGTATACAGTAAATGTCGGATGCTTATGTCCACATTTCAAGCCTGTTCTACTCCTGTTGAGGTTAAATTAATATATATCTTTGAAAAAATTTAAATCTGGATGTTTGTACACTTGCCAGCGTAGTTGCATGCTTCAGATTGGCATGGATTATTCCACTTTACTTAAAAGCCCAATGTGTGTGGTGGAACAGATCGGCTAAGCTGGAAGTGACACGACAGGAGACATGACTCAACTGACGGGAGTGGGTGGGTAAATAGGTCATGTTCCCTACCCAGCACAGAGTATCCCACTTTTCACTTTCAGCCCCTGTGCTTGTTAGTGAAGTCGGCACACAGAGAAATCAATGGCCACAGAATGACAATGGATGGTAGTGGACCGGCGTTTGGAACATAACGGGAGGGAGGAGCTGTGAAGAGCTGATAGAGAACCCTGCAGAGAGGTAGTGGAAAAGTAGGCCAAATCTCAGCAGTGAAGCACGGATGGCTCTCTGCGGTTTGGAGCAGCCTTTATGATATAAAACGCAACACTACTACAGGACAGCATTGGACTAGTAAAATCATACATAAATCTTCAGTCAAAATACCTTGTAATCTAATCCCATTGCTTGGATTACACTACTGTAAGACATTTATACCAGCCACCGGCCAAAAGCGCGGTAACTCGCAACTGGTTACCACAGTGAAGAGGACTTTGACTAAACAAAAATAAACTACTACCCAAATAATTTCCTCTGTGCTGGAGCCTGTAGTGAATCTGCTGTCCTGCTTTTTTATTTTGAAAAGCTTCACAGCTATTAATATAAATCCAAAGCACATTCCAAGATGTCAGACAAAGATGATCTACTGACGTCAAGCTAAGGCTACTGAATTATTATCATACCATCCCTTTAAGCGTGAGTGGTGCCATTGAACTCAAACCATTTCTCACTACGAGTGTCTGGAACCAAAGATGAAGCAAAAACGCTCTTTGTTGGCGACATGATTCATTGCCTATTGGGGACGGCAGCATCACTCATCATCCGCAGGGAAGACAAATAAGTGACCATTATGCCTTTTTGTTCGTTGCTTATCATGGTATCGTCATCTCATTGAAAACACATTATTTTGAAAAGCCTATGTGGTTCAGAACACATTCAGACATTTGAAATCCAAGTATCAGCAGCTGAGCAGCAGAACAAAACATACGAATGTCAAAGTATCAATTTGTCAAAAATGTTGAACAATGTTACAGTTGTGTATCTTTAGAGACGTACACTTTTTTTTTTTTTTACAGTTACAGTATTTTTAAGGTAACTTACTCCCAATGCAGCCAGCTGATTCTTCAGATCAGAAATTCAACTATTTTCAAAAGCAGCGCAGCATCTTATTTTTATGCAGCCCTTTGATTTGAGCTGTGAACAGTTAAATAGGAATGATCCATGTGCAATATTCATGCATTCTCCAAATCTGCAGTCTTTATGAAGCACTTCATACTGTGTGTGTGTGTGTGTGTGTGTGTGTGTGTGTGTGTGTGTGTGTGTGCAGCTCTGGTGAGGGAAGAGGTCTGGAGGATTTAGTAGTTGTGCCTTTAACTTGTTTCTGTGTGTATGATTGTGTGTGTACTGTATATTTGTTGCGATACGACTTCTGGCATCGCGTCTGTAGAGGAATAAAGAAACTGTAGAGCAACTCCCCTGCACTTTTTTAGTCCTGCTCTCTACACCCTTGGATACTACACTCCTGGTTCTCAGTACTTTCCATGCAGTCATAATTTCTGCCTGAGCCTTTTGCTAGAATCTTGATCAAAGAGTGCCACAGGTTTAAATGATAAATGGCTGCAGATGGATTTTAAACCTATGATGTAACACTTGAGCTTAAAAGGATAATAGGATTTTGTATATTTACCTAAAAACTCTGAAGCAGGTTTACAGACTTATTTCTGTTCACGAAATCTGCATTCCAGGTCCTGCCCATCGACAGTAACAGAGTTCATACGAAATTGATTCTGTTGCCCACAAATTCCAATGGTGCAGTATGTTTTGTTGTACTTGGTAATGGTTATTAAGGGCTGAAAGTGACATTCAAATAATTTTCCTTCCATTATTATACTAACATGGATCTTATGGCACAATTACTCAGCAAGCACAAAAAGACGTGTTGTATTAATTTTCTAGATAAAAAAACTTAGATGAATTTAACACTTGGGAATACATATGTGATTAAGAGTGGCTGAGGCAAAGCTATTGGACTGAGGTTTATTCTCTGTACGGCTGTGAAGGGAATAAAAGCAGAACATCCTTTGCTCTCTTTGGGCTTCGTCTCCAATCAGAGCCTGCAGCCAGATCCACCCCAGCGGCATGCAGCAGGTCAGAGGTCAGGCTTTAACATGATTGAATGATTGCACTGAGCCTGCTGCTGCCAATTGAAGAATCTGTGTAAGTGACCGGAGCCCATATTATGTTGCTAAGGCGAAGTTCCTGCTGTAGCACAGCTGCTGTGGTGTTTCGTGTCTGGAACTCCGTCAGTTTATTGAGTGGCCGTCACAAAACCTATTCAACAAGTTAGAGCAATCCTCTCCTCTCCTCTCAGGGATGTTTCTTTGTGTCCGATTTGTACCACAAAGAAACATCCCTGAATCTCTAGACATGACCTCTGATAAACACTGTCATCCACTGCCACTCTGTGTGTGTGTGTGTGTGTGTGTTTGCAATTGAGGAGATAACATGAGGAGATTAGGACATATTAACCAATGCTTTGGCTTTCAGGAGCACAGATTAGAGACGGGCGGCTGCGTGACACTGGCCTGTTGTGATGATGGTTCAGTGTTACTGAAGCACTGCCTCTCTGTCTGTCTGATTGCAATACATTACATCATTCTGAACATGCAGCTGAGGCCTGTGACCTCCTACTCACGCACATCAACAGAACAGTGTCAAGAGCACATTCCTGTTATCCACAAGTACATTGAAGAGGCACCGTTTTATGATAACACGCAATCAACATGAAGTCCCCTCTTTTTGATTTGAGCTATCATAACCTTTTGACCTTGTGATCTTTTTAACCGCTGGTCGTTCGTTTTTTGTCCTTCTTTCATTCTGAGTGTGTGTGAGGGACAGCGAGAGGAACAAAGAGAGACAGCTGTCAATGTACCCCAGCAAGGCTTGGTGAGATGTGCAAGGTCTAATTATCTCTCCAGCCAGTGGATTTGGGAGCTACCCTTATGTCTGCCATGAGTGCATAGGTCCAAGAGTGCATTCCGATAATTCTTCAAATATAAAGTGGATATATGTGCCAGGCATGTTATAGGGGAGGAGACACATCTCTAAAAGAATCTTACGTAGTAACGTTCGGTGACGTCAAACATTGCGATTGTATGACAGAATCCCAGCTCCTCCCCTGAAATAGACAATCACCTACTAGAGTAGGAAACATTGCAAACCAAGCTCAACTGATGGTGGAAGCAAGTGCCCGACGGACTTCAAGTAAAGGAGACTGTTATCAAAACTAAAAAGTTGTGTTATGCATCAACTACATTTATTTCAATACATAAACTACCTTCGTTCAAGTACCCCCTTGATACTAATCAGTTTGGATCAGCTGATTATCAAGTCACAGCTCTCTGGATTGAGCTGCTAAAGATGAATGAAACCTTGCAGAAGTATAACACACAAGAAAGAAAAGCATTTGGCGGAAACTTAATTTTCTAATCATATCATTTCTTTGTTCTGGGGACCATTGTAAGCAGAGTTATGGATCGCTCCCGATTCCTTTAGATAGGACCCTGGTAGGCCCTGATGCAAGATGGCTGTTGAGTCGCGAGACCTGCCTGCAAGGACTTTGGATGTAATGTGTTTTTTTGTATTACAAATTCTAGGCTAGTAGCCATACGACGTGGTTTTGAGGAACTTCGGAATCTGGCAGGTCCTTTAGGAAACAGCAGAGGGGAAGGAGGCCAGGAGGACGCTTTAAGGATGACCTTTGTGAGAAGAGTTTGGTGAGTTGCATGGGCCGGACAATGCGGCGAGGACCTAAATACATAAAGAAATGTCTTCATTGCTGCAGTCCATATACATTTGTATGTGAGCAAGCTTGCTGCTTTGTCTCAGCAATGCCTGACAGCTGAGGTTAAGCACAGCCGCGCAGATGCAACACCTCCGTGCTGTTGTTTATTCAGTCCTATGCACCAGCCTGTCCCGCTCTCCGGCGCTCGTATGCACGCTGTAAAATTAGATTTGAGTCTGCGATAATGACTTACGGGGGCCGCTGTTCCCTGCATACTGATGTATCACACCCGGCGGAGGGTTTGTGTGTGTGTTTGTTTGTGTGTATGGTGTGAGAGTTGAGGAGTGCTACACTCTGCTGGGGATTGTTCGAGGCGAAGGGCACATCACGCAGGTCAATTGAGTTACTTACAACAGCGCTCATTTGACAAACACCTGCAGAGGGTAATGTTCACCTCCGTGGACAGAAACACATGCTGGAGGGAGCTGATGTCTGTCGACTGAAAGGGAGTGATTGAGAGGGATCAGTGTTTGTCTGTCGAAGAGTAACCTTTTCATTAGCACTGTGCATTATTTACATCCATCCCATCGATTGTCCGGGAAAATGCAGCTACATTGACCTTGACGGATCACACCGGGCTGCTGATGGACACAATATGAAATTTGAGAAGATTGTTGTTCTTCTTTTTCTTTTGTATTTGATTTAACTTTGTTAAAATGTCTCTAATGACTTGTGTCATTCATACAAACCTTTATGAAATATGAGTTATGGGTTATTCAGTAATCATACTACAAAGTACAACCAAGCATAGGTCTACAAGCACCAGAAGGTAAATATAGTTGCTAGCATTTATATTTAGATGACGTACTGAGCAGTGTTGCTGACGCAGGAAAGCGAGGGTCAAGTTGCTCAGAGGGACAAGTTAATGGAAGCTAAAACATGGAAAGTGCAGGAAGTGGAGAAGAGGTCATGGCATGCTAATGTAATGGATTTTGTATTTGCTGTCGGCAATTTTTCAATTTCAAACTCGTCTTTCTGTTTGTGTTGTGAGCTCCCTTGCTTTCTGTGTATTGGAGCTCCTCAGTGAGTGACTGTGTGAGCTATCAGGATGCAATTTGACGGGATCACAACACAGTTTCTGAAGACAGCTAAGCCGTCTGGTGATGCAAACAAACTGTGGCATCATCTGTCAAGTCAGAACATCCACTTCTAAAATGCAATAGTTCCCCGTCAGTTCCCCACTCAGCCAATCTGGAAAAATCAACTATTCTCAAAGTTTACGACTCCGAGATCTCACATCGCATCAAAGTGCTTCATGATAAAATGAGTTGTGACAGCACCCTTTTAAATCCTGATATGTAGCAGTCTATTTGGTTGCAAACCTGTGTCAGACCTCCTTTATGGTTTTCTCATGCAATAAGGATGTCGGTTGGTGGATTATGTCAAACTGGGGTGGAACAGGAGAAAAACAGTGAGCAGAAAACCAATTTAAACCGCCCTTATAATACACCACTGTAGTTAATCAAAATATAACTGTGATGTTAAGCTGTTTTTAATAGTAGCTGCTGTTGCAAAGTTGGGGAGGTCGTTGCACAGCGCCCGGATCACACACTCAGCACTAAATTGGCTCAGGCAACTATGGAATACCCTGGACACCATCTTTCTAACATTGAGCAGGCAGTAAATAAACTGTCACTCCCCCTGTGTCTCTAATATGTCTCTGGTGCAGCACACAGAGCTACAGCCAAGAGAGTGGAACGGGGCGAGGAAACAGAAAAATCTTTCTGGCTGGCGACGCATTTTACCCGAATGGTGGTTATCATTCTGATCCCATTCCCGACTAAAAATGTTCCTGAATATGAGCAAAAAAACTTTTCTCCAACTTCTGGAAATATGGCTGCAAAGTGTTTTCTGTTTATGTGGAGGAGCGTCTGACGCTGGCAGGCGACATGATGGGAGAAATTGGGTGTCTGCATGAATCTTAACCAACATTAGCCCTGGCTGGCAGCCTGGCATATTACTTGGTGACCCCCCGAGATGAAACATGCAAGGACTTTACATAATCGCGTCCAACACCCAAGATGACCCCTCCAACTGTCTGTATGTGTCTGATCCACGCTAAACTCCTGGTCTCTTCTACTTTGATGCTTGGGCAGCTCTGGGAATGAGGGGGTCTGAGGAACTGTTGAGGTCATGAAAGTTCAAAGCTATTTTTTTTGACTTTTTTTGACAATCTTTAATGTCAGGGTGTCACAATTAGGCAAGTTTGACAAGTTTACAGTTCAATCGGTATTTTGCTATAAACATACAGTAAAGCATGTTTTTAAAGGTTTGTTTTCATCTTCATTTGTTTTTTTTTAGTTTGATTCAATTAGTGAGCAGGATTACAAAAAAACTACTGGATAACCGCAAACCTTAGAGGAAGGATGCAGTATGGGTGAGGGAAGAAGCCATTACATTTTTCTGTGATGCAGTTTAATTGATTTAAAGGGCGGTATGCACTCTACTGAGTGCCATTCTAGTTTAAGAATTGTGACTATGATATGCAGCAATTGGGACATTTCATGATTTAAAACTAATTCACTAAATCTTAATGGACGTAATCACATCTTTGGCATATCTAGTCCTTAGCATTTCCTTTTGAATTGATTAACAGCTGACATATAAGACACTATCTAAGAACTGGTATTTGTCCTATAAACAGAATGCAGAGGACTTGCTTGAGAAATAAATGAGTTACACACTCAAATTTGAATTTGGCTAATTACCATCCATATTACCCTGGATATCACAGGCTGCTGGATAAAAACATCAAAAAAGGCTTTAAAGGCACAGAAAGGGGAGAGTGGGAACAGTGGCTACCAGTGAATGTCTGGGTTAGTGACGGGGAAAAGAGGCAGGCTGATGAATAGTGAGCAGAAGCATACTGCAGTGTTGGCAGGCAACCAGATACTGTACATAGGCTGCACCCTGTTGACATTGACCGGGATCATATGAAGTACTCTACGGACTGTATGGGTTAAAACATTTGTCTGGGTTTGTTATGGGTTCTGGAAAATGCTGGGAAAAAATGTATATATAAAAAAGAATAACTACACAACAGAAAGGTTGACCAAACTGGATCTTCACCCACCGCTGCATGACTCAACAGAGATATACTATTATGTTGAAAAATGGCTTTGGACTCATTGACTTGTTGATATATTACAATACTACTCCCCAATTACGGACTGAAATTTGCAGGTCTGCAGTCTCTATACCCACAGCTGTCAGGGGACACTTTGCTAGCCTCCCATTAATGTGGTGCTGACTGAGCAGTTTGCCTCATTGCCCCAATTAAATAGCTTAACGCTTGTTTACTCTCGGGGGAATTTGCCCACCGCTTGTGTCACAGTCACTTTAGGCCGACAGCTCTACTGATCGTTCCCGTTCAGCTCGACCTGTAGTTAAAAAGAGGAACATAAACTGAGTGAAACAATAATAGAGCGAGTCCATTAGTGGTATAAACTGGGATTTTAGTGTCAAGTAGGTTGTGAGGTTTGTCATAGCTGAGGCACTGGGAATGATGGGGACTATCTAAACGTTAATTTGACCCCATTGTCAATACATAATGATTTATACATCTCTTAAACGAGAAAAATCTCTCTTCATGGCTGTGCTCATTAATTCAGCTCGTGCTTAGTCTGTTCGTTCTCTCCTCTCTCTCTCTCTCTCTCTCTCTCTCTCTCTCTCTCTCTCTCTCTCTCGCACTATTATTCAGAGTGGGCCATTGATACAAATACGGTTTCAGGTTCCAAAAAGTTGGGTTGGAAAGAGATTGTTTTAGTTTGAAGACCCTAACCCTTGTTGTGGATGTAGACTTGCATCATATACATGTCAGTATGCAAACCTCATATTACTTTAACTGTACAGTACATCCTAGAATCACTGATACTTAAGATTAAGATTAAGATGAATTATTTAGTCCAAAACACATGCACAGACATGCAAAGGCACACTCAATGCATGTAGGGAAATTTAATCTCTGCTTTTGAGTCAAAAGCAGAGATTAAATTTTGGGTCAATAAAGTTTTGACCCATCTGGTGCAGGACACACAGAGCAGTGAGCCACCATGTACAGCGCTCGGGGAGCAGATGTTGGGGGAGTAAGGTGCCTTGCTCAGGGGCACTAGACAGGGTAGGGAGACTCTTGGATTTTTGGACAGATCAATCCAGGTTCGTCTTTTTGTTGTCTCTCCGTGGAGTCGAACCAGAGACGAACCAGAGACCTTCTCTGCCCATAGTCCAAGTTTGTGCCACTAGACCACCGCCTCTATACTATTCATTCAGAACAAACTAGTGGTCTGTTTGAACAGAAGGCTCTTGTATTCCATTCTGTGTGGCGAGTCTGCTACAGAGGACCTGGGACACAAAGACGAATGTGAGAGAAGTGCTAATTAAACAGACAGTGATTTAATGTAATAGGCCTGGCAACTTTGCTCAGCCTCATTTCTCGCCCTGTCTCCAGAGTGGTTCCTCATTAATGTTGTCATATACACCCACTCCTGCTGTTTGTCTGTGCCTTTGGTTCAAACCCCGGAGGAGTAACAAATTGACACGATTTCAGGCTAAATTAGAGGAGGTAAGTAGTGAAAATACTTGCGGGGGAAGATGACATCAAGCCAATGGAGCGTGCACACTACCCTTTGCTCCTTTTTTCTATTTTTATCCTCTTTTTTTCTGCTAAAGTCCTGGATTTTTAAACTACAATTTAAACTTTAAATATGGGACTATTTGACACATGTTGTCTTACTTGCTCTTGTTAGGTCAGGATCTGCTAACACATTCATATGACGCAAATTGGCCTTTTAAGCTCTCACACGTGACCAGACCGGTCCGGCTAGTACAGCAGTGCTGATGGGACACTGACACTCTCCTGCTGGCGTGCTCTCTCCAGGCACCGACTCGCATTATCATACACATTATTTATTCATGCACAGTCTATTTATGTATTGACGTCGACAAACAGAGCTGTGGCTTTCATGCAGAAAGGTAGACGGCAATGGAGAAGAAAGAAAATTTGAACAAGCCGTTTAATTGGAGCACGGGTGCATCCTGAGGCTGCGTGTTTGTCCCCTGTCAACATCGCAGCAGTGTGTGCAGGACTTCTCTGTCATGAGGAGCGACGCTGGCCCCTTAAATGTAATAGCGTCATGTCAACTTTGTGGTGAATCACTGCCATGCATTTTACATCGGGTGTGGGGAAATGGATGTGGCTACTCATTCCTCTTGCACTTCTGCTCACATTTACTCGGCTGAGTGAGCAGCAGATGAGTTATTTTGTCAATAAGGCTGAAACAGATTAGATAGGGGAGTGGACTTTGTGCTGCACACACTCTGGACCTCATTCTGTCTCCAAGAGACAAATGGCATCAATGACTTTCATTATACAGCTTGAGATATTATATCTTAGAACTCACAGTTGTTTAATACTGTAAAAGGTTAACTGGTGACTGATTAGATCAGGTGGATGCTTTTTAAACGGAGTCGTGTTGGCCCTGTTGACTTTTTATTCATAATATACAATGTAATTCAAGAAAAGTCCGTCCCTGTGTTTCAGTCATTCTGCATTTTACAACGTGTAATCTGAACTCCTCATTGGACACACACATGCCGCTGTCTCATCCGTCTGTGTTTACATATCTCTATAGATATCCATCCGTCTGTGTATGCATTGCACAGCCTGAAACCATAAACACAGTCTTGCAGTCATTTGAATTATGGATGGGATATTTACACATCGGCCCCTCAAGCACCGTCTTTTGTTTCCGCTGCGGGTCCAAAGTCACAGAGGGAGAGAGAGAGAGAAACGGAGGCAGAGGAGACAGGAGAGACAGATTTGAGAATGGCGAGGAATTGATAGGTGATGACACAGAGTTACCAAAGAGAGTACAATAGAGAACAAACTGTGTGACAGCGGGCAGCAAACACGGGCCTGAGGATGGAGGAAAGAAATTCCGGTACACTCTCTGTCTGTGGTCTCCTTACACCTCTACAGAGATAAACTGACATGATTTGATCTCATTCTCTTGGGTGCTACAGTCCTAGCCCATGTGCTGCTGGTATGCTGTTCTGTGAACCCTGACTCCAATAAGCCAATGTTATGGTCTCTGCATCAGTCATGTCAGTGTAATGTTGGAATGCATCTGGAGCAAGAGACTCAGGCTACTTCGATACTACTATGTTTTTTGCAAGTAAAACCTCTGTCCACAGAAGCCTTTTTGGCTCCATATCAGTTTAAATCCCTGTCCATACTAACACATCTAAGCAAAGTCCACAGGGTCCGAGTGACACCTAGCCACTCAACAAAATCACGACTTTTTGCCGTCCTGGCTCTAAAATGGTGGAACGAGCTCCCCATTGACATCAAGACAGCAGAACATCTTCACATCTTCCGCCACAGGCTAAAAAACACATCTCCTCCGACTAAACATCCGGCTAAGAAGATGGTCTGAGTCAAGTTGAATTTATATGAGTAGTGATTGATTCTTGCTGTTTTGGGTTTGTACCTTCATTATTGAATGCACTTATTGGAAGTCGCTAATTTATGTGTAATGCAATGTAAAAGGTCATATTGCAGTGGAACTCTGAAGGCTACTGCCGTGATAGGAGCCTGATGAATCAGCAAAGACTACGTTCCATACATTGAAAAGACTCAGTCGGCAAGTGGATGGTAATGTTGAAGATGTTCAAACTATTCAATTTCTGCCCATCCAGAGTAGTGTAGATGGCAGACGTATCCAATGCAGAGATGATTCCATTTCAAATGGAAACGTAATAGTGTGGATGTAGCATCAGAGGAAACTATACTGCAAATTACAGACCTCAGCAAAGCCTTGTTAATGTTTGCACCTGTCAGAGACCTGTCAGTGATCCACCTGTAGCAGACAAACTCCAGCATCTAAGCACAAACACAGATTAAACCTCACAGGGGAAGAACTTATTCAAAGTCTAAACACTTTAATATTCAGTGTCTGTATCCAAACACTGCTAAGAGGCTAATCAACTCATTAAGTACTTGAGGTCCAGATCCAGGCATTGGACACATTACTGGCCTCTGAGCACAGATAAGTAAAAGCCCCACTTCCACCCGTCCTATATAAGCCACATCTCTGTGTGTCCTTATTTTGTGTCTCTTTGGGAAATTTTTTTTTGTGTATTCTCTTCCTCACTAAACAATCTGTGCTGCAATCCACATCCAAAGTCAACTGAACATTTAGCCACAGTGAGCGCTGATTGAAATCCATGAAAATCCTTAATAAGTGCAACATAAAGCCGTGGGGATGTGTTGCCATGATAACAATGTGACAAGGCCGGCTTTCCTGCTCAGATCCCTGAAAACAAACCTTCTTGTTTTTCTTTTCAAAACAAAAGTAGATTTACCAACAAAAGTAGGCTATAGGTGCTAATAGTGATGATAGTGCTGATGAACAAAGGGTAAAACCAGGACAATTGTGTGGAGTGGTGAAACAGGAAGTCAATTCATCCATTTATAGGGCATCATCACAGGAGTACTATGGATTGATGATTATATAAATTATCAAATCCTATGTTGTAGTCACCAGACCTATGGGACATTTTTAGGATTGACTCAAAACACCAAATGAGGGAATATCTTAAAGTTAAGAGACTTGTAGTATCAATGCTTATAAGCAATGGAGCTGTTCTGATGGGTCATGGACAATTTATGTTGGTTTTTCCTTTAATTCCAAAAGTATTTTGGTCACACGTGTTTGGGAAAGTAGACAAGTCTTTATCGTAGGTTGTGTGTTCTTGTGTCTGTAAACCCTACTCCACACATGGTTTTACACAGTTTCCATCAACATCGTCCATCAACAGTAATGACGTCCTCATCATCCGCTTACGTAAGAGTCATATTCTCCCCTCCTTCCTTTGTAAATTCAGTCACGTCCAACTGGAGCTGCAGCCAAACTGAATAATACATCTGAACGTCACCAGCCAGACCTCTGCTAGTGATTCCTCTTCTTAATCTCTCCCCCTCTCTCTCTCTCTCTCTCTCTCTTTTTCTCACAAGGATAAGTGCATGTGCTTGAGTCCTTCAGCGGCTACACAGACAGCCTCCAACAGGTTAACCGATGTCCAAGTTTAGAAATACTGTACCAAACATAGAGGCAACACGAGATGGAGCAGTGCTTTGAAGAGGACACATCAGCAGTGAGATAATTCATATCTTACCGAGCTGGAAGTCTGCAAAGGAAAAGCAATTTCTACAATCTTAGCACTCTATTGGGGGTTGGATGATAAATGAGGCATTCAGAGAACCCGAGTATCAGACAGTGCCGGGTATGGTTGCATGCTTGGAGCACATTTTTTTTATTATTATTGTATTCTTTACTTTACTGCAAATCCTACAACAGCAGATAACATAAAAAGAGTGCAGACATATCATCATGCTTCGAGGAAAGGAAGGCTGATGAAAGATGACGGGACGGAGGGATGGAAGGAAGAATAGAGGGAAGGAGGATGTAAGGGAGTATGGAAGGAAGGATAGACGGAGGGAAGGAAAGAACATTAGACGAAGGGATGGAAGGAATGAGGGAGTCGGGGAAGAGAGAAAGGAAGGAAGGAAGGAAGGAAGGAAGGAAGGGAGGGAGGGAGGGAGGGAGGGAGGAAGGAAGGAAGGAAGGAAGGAAGGAAGGAAGGAAGGAAGGACTGAACAAGGCTACAGGCAGATGCAAGGAAGCAGTGGTGGGGATTAGCTGACTTGAAGTCTGTAGCATTGTTAATCATGAATATGAAACCTTTCAATCTCACATAGTCTTCAGGAGAGGAAGATGAAAAGAGTTTCACTGTTTTGTTGTGTGAGGTTAGTGGAAGTGGAAGCACATACAGAAATTGCCTTGTCATTGAACTCATTAAGGCGGCAGCTGCCTCCGTCTACAACCCCTTTTCTTTTTGCACTTTGTTTTGGTCTGTGCCTGCGCCTCAGGGTAGCAATGACCGACTTAATGGTTTGGGATAGGGAGGGGTGGGCTACAGATGCTATGCTCCTCGGTCCAACTTATGGGGTGTGCAGACACACACACACACACACACACACACACAAACTCATACAAACAGTGGAAGAGGGCAGAGATGGAGATTTGCCCTCGTACAGGTTCTCTGTGAGCAAACATGCCCCAAGCAGTCTTATACTTTGCTCAAACACACTCACACGCAGACCCTCGCACTTGCACCCACTTACACACACGTTCCTACACAAACACATGCATGCTCGAAAGGGGAAGAGGCACACCAGATGCTCTCTAAAAAATGGGACAGCAATGAAAGAGAACTTAGTTTGGAGGGGAGGAGAACTATCAGTTCACACAGAATATGAGAGAGGGGGGAAAACAAGACGGGAGTAAGCAGGGGAGACGAGGAGCATCAGCAAATCAAAACAAAGAGGGGGTGCGAACAAACCTTCGGGCTCTGTGCTCTCTCTGTGGATGGCTTGCTTCAGCGGGCAGCAGAAGATTTCGTGACACTTAGCACGAAAGGGGGACCCTTTACTCCTTATATCCGCAGAGTGGATGGAGTCCTGCCGTAACATAATGTACTCCTGGGTACCTGGGGCAGCGTCATCCTGGACTGCGGTGGTGCCATAACAGAATGAACTGGGGTTAGAAGGCTCACCACACACAGAAACCAAAAGAAAACAACAACAAGAGGCAAAGAACACAGGGCTTAAACACAGGCAAATCAAAAAACAGCATACATTAGCTACAGCAATGGCTTTAAATAACTGTAGAGAACAAAGGAGAGAGGAAAGGGGGATAGAAGACAATAAGAAAGATAGAGACAGGCTTAGATCAAGAATAACCAAACTCTCAAAATAACTCAATTTAAAGAGAACCATCACACAAAAGTGAGGGCTCGGCTAAATTTATCCTCGGTCGCTGAAAAAGAAAAGTAGCACAAAGTAACATCAAAAGAAACAGTGTGACGTTCAAAATCAGTGTTATGGCAGGTTTTCAGCAGGAACTGAACCAGGACCCGCTGGTAGAGAGGGAAAAGGTCTCTTGAAATGAGTTCAGGTGGTGTGTGATGGTGCCCGCCCCCCCCACCCTCACCTTCTGTCTACTGTATGAGCAGGCAAGCAGATGCAAAGGCATGCACAGGCCCCCGGGTCACACTGCGGTGGCCGGGCTTTTCTTTTATGAAGTCATGCTTATACTCAGAGTTAGATGAATACAGATCCCGCAACGTCCCATACACGTCTGCAGAGATGATGTACTGGGATCCGGTGAAAAGCCCAGTGTTCCTGTCTGTGTGTGTCGGGCCTACTGCAACTGTCCTCGTCTGGGCACAGGCCTTGGCTTCGATCATTGACCTATTTTGCGTTGATGGATTAGCTACAAGCGAATCAGTCCAAATATATTGTATCTTCTTTTCCTAATGGATTTTCAGGGCCAGAGGTCTGACACATTTACAACTTTGTGAAAAGGCCTTTCACCACCACCACCACACCATGCACAACCCCATTTACAACAAGTAGTAGCAACAAATCTTATTTTGACTTTTGTTTCTCTGAACTCTCACCATTGAGGAAAAATGTCATCCTCAATGGTGTTAGAAATTCACTCTTGACCCATTTTCCCACTCACACAGAGTTTTGCTTGATGACACTATTTCCTTTCTGTGAAAATATCAGGTTCTTGTGTAAACCTCAGTCTCATCATGAGCGATGAATCACGACTGTATTACAGTGCTGCCTCAGTTTCAACTTCCTGTAAGAATACGCTAAGCTAATAAATACACTCAGACAATATCAGACGCAGATTCCCATGTGCTGTATTTTGACTGAGAGCGCAAAGTGTTTCCTTCACAACAAAAGATCAAGAAAAACACACACACGCCTATCCTTGTGTTTCAAACAAAAAAACGAATTCACATATATTCGAGGCACATGGGTTCAATATTTTTTTAATGGGACACGCAGCACTGGACAGTGAACACTGTACACAAAAAGGTGTAAGGTGAAAACTAATACCTAGAAATTGCAGGCAAAGGGATTAAAAACATTAAACTGATTTAAGTCCATTTATGTGATGAGAATGGTTTATGTCGTTTATGAAGTTTGTATATTTGACTCGCGTAATCTGAGTGGCTGCGATGTTACAAGCATCAAATCCATCAAATGTTCCGCACTCCATTCACGACCACTACACACTCACTCTTATTGGTGACAACCAGCTGTAGAGAGCCAAAACCACTTACTGCTGATTATTGGCTGTACTGTAGATTTACTTTCATTCATAAAGCCCCTTTACAAAAATAGTATCTCATCTCGGGGACCAGTTATCTGGGACTGTAATTGGTCTTATCATCCAAATTTCAAACTGATATTCAGATACTTTCAATTTTGTTTTGCCATGTTGATAATAAGTTGGCTTAGCACATCTCTGCTATAACTTCCCGGGCAACCTACATGTAACAAAAGAGAAACGAACTGCTCGCCAATCAGGCAGTCAGCTGATTTGTTTTCCCTTCCACTCTTTGTATTGGTGCGCCGTGGATCACAATCACTCGTTTCAGTTTGCCGTGTAACAGGAATAAAAGCTAGCAACTCCCATGATTTCACGTAACTTTAGAGACCTTTAATGGCCGAAGTTATCCAGTTAGCCAAAGTTAAAGGCCAGAAAGCAACTGATGCTTCTTGAGTAGTTTCAATATCGGTCAGGTCAGCCGTTGCCTGACACTAGACTCTCTTGTGTTTTTACCCTATAAAACACACACACAAACAGGGAGTAGATAATCAGGGCCCCAGACCCAGTGCAATTAATCAACCACATGCCTCTTCCCCTACAGGACTTATCAGTATCTCAGTGCCTCCTTCGAGCTCCTAAATAACCTTCTACTCTAACACCCCCACAGCGGGAGAAGGTTCTGAGAACCCAACTGATACAATCCACTGCAGCATGGAACTATAATTGTGCTTTGGTATGACAGAGCTGGGACCTAAGTCTCCTTCCAGGAATATTTTTTGCTCCTGGGGCACAGAGGTGCTGTCGCAGAGGAGAAACTGTCCCTTTAAACCACTTAAATTCTGAGCTATCAGGAGTCAATCGGCTATCATCTGATGACGAATTACCCTCTGGAGGCCATGGGCAATATTGTAGGGCTTCCGGTGTAGATTGCAGATATCCAGGCAAAGCCTCTCTTGTGTTTATTGTACTCCGTTATGAGTCCGCCTTGTTTATTTAATCACAAAAGTCGAACGTTTCTCCAAACAGAATCCAAACAGAGAATATTTGTTGATGTGTTTTAGGTCACATTTTGACTAATCTCTATTAACATTTATCTACATTTGAATACAGATACATTTAAAAAGCTGACATTTGGGTCAATTCAATGTGTTCTGGGTCTTTTGCTCTCCATTTGGATCGTTTACCTGCAGGCAACCAAAGCCTTCACAAACGAGACTGTGTCAAACAGGGTCCAGAAGTTTTCTGGCACCAGATTATTGTCCCACTCTAGATAATCACACTCAGAATCGATATATCTACATATAAAAAACATTTTCTAAGTAGTCCACCGATCTGCCCGATGAGTTTCTTTGCCCTTCAAAAAAGAGAAAAGAATGAAGACTTTATCTCATCTGCACCAGACATGTGTTACTGAGAGTCCTCCAGAATTTAGATGGAAAAGGATTGAACTCTTTTTTGCTCATCGACACAAATATGAATTCACTCTGGAGCTGCGTACTGTCTGTCATCCTCACCATCCTGTCTGATACTTAGTATTCTCCAGTGAACCCAATGCTTAGGTGGGAAATGCAGGTAGTGGAAGATGGAGGGAATCGACTTTTGAGAACTTCAATAACTGCCTGATTCCACTCGCCATTTATTAACGAGCCCGCTAACCGCCGCCTCATCAGAGGTAATAAAACTGAATGACGGTAGGACTGGGAGGACGGGCAGGGGAGGGGTGGGCACCATCTTTTACAGCCTGTCTCCTTCATCCTTGCCCCAGCCTTGATGTAGAACGTATACCGGGATTGAAGGATTCGTGATGGATCACCCGACAGGGCGTGGGACCTCACTCTCTATCAGAGCAGCAGCCACTCAGAGTGAGCTGTCAGCCAGGTCCATGATAGGCAGTGATCTACAGGCACCAGTGTTGCCACACTGGACCTTCAGAACACTGCAATGGATGTCCTTGCCCCTGTGACAGGAATAAATCTCACAGTAAGGAGAGGTGGGGATGTGTGAGATGTATCTTGCTTGGGTTAGTTGCTCATCTATTTAAAGCCTCGTATGAATGCCATGTTCAGGTTTAAAGGCAACAGTATGGAGGGTGTGCTATCTGCGTAGGCAGTATTTACTTGGAGCATAAAGCTGTGATTTGCGATGACTGTGCTGTGCGTCTGTTCATGTGTGGACACATCTGTTGGTTGGATGAGCAGGCTTGATGTGTCAAGGCGTCATCAGTGACACCCGGGCTCACAAACGCCACGATGTCATGAACGAATGGGGTTCAAGGACGCGTGTAATCAACTGAAGCACTGCGGGGTCTGGATAAATGAACCACACTTCCATTTATGAGGTACAATCTGCACAATTTACTCAAGTCATGGCAGATATATCCATCAAGGAAGTGGAACGCTTCCATCACGACTTGACAAATGGCATACTCACTAAATTAGAATCAGAATTAAGCACAGACACAGGTCTGTAGCCTAAGGTTTGTGTTTTGAAAATAGCTTGGCCTCGATGTGGTTTTGGAAGGAGCAGAATCTAGCACATTGTCTTACGGGATGACTTTGGTTCAGCACGGCTCCATCTCGAGAAAGACATTTTTTTCTCTGGTTGTAAATCACCTTGCAGGTAGCAGAGAAAGTGAACTTGAGGTTTTCTTTGAAACGTAGAATGAGCTCACATTTTTATACAGCTCTTACATCTCTCTGAGCTCATTGTTTATCTCTCGCTCTCCTTCTTTGTCTCTTTCTCCCGTTTGTTGTGTTGCCGATTTGTTATAAACAGAAACCTATAGTGTGACTTGATAGCTTTGGACAAATGTTGTAGCCTTTTGTAAGCAGAGAGATGTTAATTAAAATAAATGTGACATTTTTTGAGGGGCTATAGTATACCTCCACTGTTATTTTGAATAATGGCTATTAGCTTTATGGTGCTGTAAAACACAGCGCCCTATAGGTTTCACATTATGTAAAATACCAAACTTGTGCATGCTCTATGACTAATGTATTAAACATATTTGAGAGTCTTAGTGTCATCAGCATAAAGAAATTATGATGCAGAAAAGATGAATCAAATGCAGCAGAATAATGTCATCATGGCTCCAGTCGAGCTCTGTGCACCAAAGCAATTCATTTACGCTGACATGCAGAATGTAAAGATGCTACGGATCTGCCTCAGAGGGCAGTCAAGCATCTTATCTTACCACAGCATTCAACAACACTAAGTACACCCCCTGGTCAGTATCACTAAAATGTAAAAAGTAATAACAAACTGTCTTCATTTATTTAACCTTTTTTTTTTTCAAAGCCCAAGAGGAAGGACGGGCTTTAATTTGAAATACAGAAATGTTTGATTGTTGAAACTACAGTGAAATGACTATAGTGCATCAAGAAAGGTCAACACACCTTCATTTGTGAGATTTCAGTCTTTGATTTTTGCAGTATTTCGTCCTAATATTTAATGATATATTTGAATTTGGACATGCTCCTTCAGTCTAAGCTTCTCTTCACTCTGATTTAAAATATTGCTCTTTTTTTTTTTTATTGAATTCAAGTTGGGTTACATACTTAGCCAGGTAATTGTTTTACAAATGTTTTCTTCTTTAATCGTTTTTGTGGGTTATATATTTGTCCTTGCGTCTGAAATCAGTATCATGTCGGTAAATTCCTCTCCTGCCAACCTTATTGGCATTTTCTTACAGTATTTACATAATTTCCCCTACATCATTGGCACTCACTCTCCCTGTATCAGCAGATTCCCACCTCCATGTTTCCTAGTCAGCACAATGCTGTGGTCCTGGCCCGGTCAATGCCAAACATGCTGGACCCTCATCTGACCGGGGACTGTGCTGCCAATATTCATCTTCTTTTAGAATTCTTTGGCAAAGTTTATTCTCTCAGTTTTGTGAGCAACGTATTTTTCTTCTTTCGACACCGTCTGTAGAGGTTGACTTCATGCGGTGTCCTTTGAACTGTGAGCTGTGAGCCACCAGTTTCCACAGATGGTCCTTGTTCAAAGTCAGAGGCACTCGTCTGTTTTTTTAATGCAGGGTTAGAAACTTATGTGTGGAGTCATTTCTTAGATGAGAAATTCACCCTCTCTTTTTCAAGACATGTTTTTATTCCTATACCTCTTTTGGATCATGTTCAGTAATGTGCCCTCTTCTCCTTTCCATGAATTCTCACTTTGTCTCAGTCAGGCAGTTCCTCACCTTGTGGGGTCCATTTAACATTAGAAATACAATCTTGTTCAGGAAATGATCCTTGTGTGTAAATCACATGTTCCATCACATTTGTTGCAGTGGCACACAGGTGTAGTCATTTATGTTGCATTGAGGTTGTACTTTGGGGCCCACACTTTTACTGTAGTCCATCTTATTTGTTGTCCTTATATCATCCTGTTTTCAACTATGGTAAAAAATATATCTGAGGTTCTATATTTCAACTTAAAGATGTGGGCTGTGCAATATGACGATATTTATCATGTTACAATCGAAAAACCTCTATTGCTTCATATTATGCTCTACTTTTTATTTTCTTGTGTCACAAATCACTCTTTTTATAGCGATGTTTTGCAGTTGACGTTATTGTTTTGTGTGTTTATGTGTGTGTGTGTGTGTTTGTGTGTGTGAGTGTTGTGTTTGCTTGCAGTGGAAGGAAATGAGCAGGTTGTGAGGAGCACGAGTAATGCTGCTGCTTGCCAATACAACACGTCTACAGAGAGGAATGTGATGAAACTGTTTTTGAGGGCCCAGTGATCGACACATATAGCGCTCACATGAAAACCTATTGATCCAGCATCAAAGAGTGGCCTTGCAGAGAACTCATTTTGCCTCATTGTGACAGCTTCCTTAGCCTCAGGGTTAACGGCTCTCGCTCTCCCACGAGATATATGTGATATTCTATCTGTTTACGAGCTTGTTTGTGTGTTTATGTGGTGGCTGGGGGCTGAGGGCTGGGGTAGGGCTATATAATGTCACTCTTAACTTTAAACACCAAAGAGACGCTCTTCTCTGCCACAAGGCCAACTTCATGAATTGGTTTCCAGGTCATTCTGTTTGGAAATAGTTAGGCTAGAGGTCCACTCAGATATGAAATTGTGAGATGGGGTCAAAACATTGAATGGGCACACACAGTCTATTAAACACAAAAAAATTGTGTTATAATATCCAATGCATCTAAAAGAAATGGCTAACATATTCAAAAGGCTAAAGCCTCTTTCTTGAAACTTGTTTCTGACCTGGATGTCGTCTTCCTGAGCTTTGTGACAAAATGATTACATGGACAGCAGTATTCTGACCTGACCTTATTCTGAATAAGACATTATTCTATTGATTATGATGTTTACATGTATCGCAAATAAAATACTCCCTTTAAATTCCCTTTTACATGTTACAGACTATAGTCTGATCATTTACATTAACTTGTTTCCAGTCAAACCTATAGGGCAGCTGTCATCAACTTTAAACTGACGTATGTCGATGTTGCAAAATGCTCTGAAAATTCCAATAAGAAGTTATAATGTAATGAATAAATGTCTACATAATGGGACTAAGGTCAGAATACTACACGTCTTAATTCGATAATTGCTTATGCGGCGTTTGACCTCATCAGGGTTAAGTGAATCCGAAACTGTGAACCCTACATGGGAGCTGCTTATTCAGACTGGTGTTTTATCAGGCTGATGTTGGAATATTTGTGTCCACATAAACAAGTCTATTGAGAAGTCTGTGTTTGACATTGTCAAGGTGACCCAATCCCCTCCTGAGTTCTGCCTCGGCTTTGTGTTCATTTTTTTCTCGACAGTTCTCTCTGATGCAGCTTTGTTAGAAACTAAGCCTATTAATAAAGAATATTTATAGATTATTTATAAAATAAGAATCCTTTCCTCACATTTCAACCTGAAAACTATTTTTGTAAACCAGTCGTTTCATTGTGGAGATTTGAAGCCCTGGAATGCATCAGTCATCTTGAAAATATGCCAGACTGAGAAAATCTATATTATTACAGAAATACTGTTTGGGTGTGAACTCATTCACAAGCTCTCTCTGTCTGTTTTATGTTACTTTAAAATACAACTTTACATATTAATGGCCGAGTGAAAGCAGATACAACTCAACGACACACAGAAATATGCTAAAACATACTCACTTACATAAAACAATTTTAAACGCACTATATTATTGTGACGTTCACTGAGACGCAACTCTGTAAAATATTAAATTATCAAAGCAGAGCTTCATCGTATGGCTTTAGTCTCATCATTACAATGTTGTGTATTGACATTGTGTTATAATTCTCTGTATCATAGCCCTGTATGCCCTGATGAAAACATTCATCTCATTAAACCCCATGAGAAAGAGTACATAGGTATGTCATGCACACGACGTCCTTTATCCTTATCGTGGATTCGAATACTTCATGGCTATCGTGTCAACAGACAGGGATCAAACACAAACTCCTGCTAAGGCGGATTAATGCTAAGGATCCCTTCCACGGCAATTAACAGCTGACGACAGCAAATAGGATTGAGAAGCATATACCACAGCCTTCCGATCAGTCGGCCTCTGAGATCTGAAAGATTGAACCACAGTGGGAAGAGGTTCAAGTGTAATAGGATCAAAGCAGCCTGAGCAGTAAGTGATGCAGAGCTTATGATATATGTCAAATCCCATTCAAAGGCACATATGATTCCGACGTGTTCTATTCATGTCGATTCTGTGCTTCTGTCACTGAGGCTCGACCCCTACTGAACGTGTCCTTTATTTGGAAAGATTACTTCTGTAACACTAGCACAGTGAGAGCTTATATAAAAATCCTGTAATAATGGAAATGGCTGTTGATGGTGTTGCCATCATTATGGGTTGTTCCTTCTGGAATTAACTTTAAGAAACGTAAACTTTACAGATGATGAAGTCGCCGAAATCCCTCAAGAAAACTGACATTTAAATGCCACAATCTGTTTTTTTTTAAAAAGGTGAAATAACACACTCGGCTCCAAGGGGCACATTTGTTGCTTCATGCTGAAAAAACTCATATGCCACGTTACATGGATTTTAATTAAAATCTTAGCCATGACATATAAATACTAATTAACTTTGAGATAGTTGACTAAAAATATTTATCGGGCTTTATAAAAGCATATTGGACAACACGGGGGGATCAATTCAATTTCCCATAGCTTCAGCACTGCAGTAATGTATCAACCACTTTAGAGTTTGCTAAAGTCACAAACGCGTGTCCTCCGGTGGCCCAGGGGAAGGAGGGGCCTCAAGTGCTCCGTGCCAACAGAGCGCTGTCGTGGTGAGTTGCATTACAGGTTGTTGATCTCAGTGTGAGACCTGCAGCTCAGAGCAAGGAAAGAGACGCAGAGTCTGAATCCAAGCATATAAGTCCGAGGCCAATGTGCTGACACACAACAAGCTGTGGACTGGCATCAGATTTTACGTTAAAGTCAACCAAAAAGAATGCTACGTTAAATCTGAATTCTGTTTTTGTTGGAACGAATGACGTTATACTGTAAGGGCATGAGAATATGATGTGAGCGACAGGAGTGACCGTCCCTGACCTTCTGTCCTGTCACAAACCACAGTGCACTTACTGACGTCTCTGTGAGAGGCTGACTAAGTGACATTCCTCTCACATCCATCGCCCACAAGTTAATGTGGTGTGGACAGGTTCTCTGCAAGCTAACACCTCAGCTCTGCCAGACGACAAAACCTTAACTGACCCTCACTTGTTTTTCCCTTTCTATATTTCATGCAGATTTCAGTCTGATTTGACAATTTAACTAAAACTTTGGTAAAAGAGTGATTTGAAAAAAACTAGAAATGACTCAGAGAGCAAATACCTCCGCAGAGGCCCCTGCCAACCGGATCGCTTCCCTCCCAGATGGACATGAGAACCACACACCCCTGCAGGTTATTAATGCACATTTACAGCCTTTCGTGTTCATCATAGGGGAGTTTAACAGAGGGAGAGGGGGAGGAGGAGAACAGGACTAATAGGTGGAGCAGAGAAAAAGGATTTCACTGACTGTTTGTCTTAACATCTCTCGTTAATGAACAATCAATATTTTACAGAGAAACGACAGGAAGGAGGAAACTGAGAGATTCAAAGAGGATAATGAAAACAACCACGTTTCTGTTTACTCACAGATTCTTTTAGAAATGTATTTATGTTCCAATGATATTAAGATGCATATTTCTAACTGATTGTGGTTAAAATATGACAACAATAATGTTATTTAATTTGTATATATTTAATTTTGACAACTGGGATCTTAAGTTATTGTAGTTCAGGGTTTTAATTCTGGTGCATATTTTTCTAGAAATATTCTGGTGTATTTCTACAATTTTCCTGGTTCATTAGTATATTAGTATCTAGTATATTCATATTCTATCCTATTTGAATATTCATTCCTTTGTGTGCGTCTGAATTTCTTCCTGTTTGCTTGTGTAAAGATGTTCGCAATTATTTTTTATGGCTTATTGACTGGGAGATTATAATTTATCTTTGGTGGCAGATGAAGACGAGCTCCAGGGACAATAAAACACTTTGATGAACCAACTAATAATCACCAATAAACCACTTCAATAAACTCTCCACAATGACTATACAGAAAATTGGCTAGCAATGGACCACTGCAGAACTCAAATAATATTATTTTACATGAGGCATCACATCAATGGCTTCATCTAAAGGAATGAAATAAAATCAGGTGCACATTGTGAGGCCATGGGAACAGAGACGCCCTGCCGCAGTAAAGGATCAGAAGAAAAGCAAGAGGATCAAACATTAGCCCTGCATGACGTTACTTCAGAAAATAGTTGTCAAAAAAAACAGACACTCTCAGACAAAAGGATTATGCCAGTATTATGGCTAACCCTACTGCTATATTACCAAGTCATGAACACTCTTTCAATTCCAATTGACCCAAGAGTCCCAACTAGCTTGGCCTTGATGCAAGATTACATAAAGGATTCAAATCCAGGCATTCAGAGGAAGGAGATTTAGGAACAGCTAACTCCAACGCTATCAGAATCATCAAATGTACAGGATTAGTGTTTGATGGCTCAGTTTCGTGATGATGCATTTTTAAGAGGGACAAATCCACACACGCACGCGCACACTCATACACACACACAGTTTGGATCCAGGCATTTATTTCGCTTTGTCCAATCCACAGTAAAATTGCCTTTAGAGGAAGGAAAAGAGAGACAGAATATAAAGGAGATCTGTATTTCTAGTCTCTTCTCTGAGATGACACATTCTGAACTTAGGCGACGGAAGAGTTCATTCATTAACTGTTTAACCATGTGCTCTTCGCATGTGCTTTGTAATTCACTGATTCTAATTAAATCTCACAACTCACACAAGCTTGTCTTTTGCTGCTAATCCTTCTTTCATTCACTGCAACATGGAAGAGTTGAAGTTAACATCTATTGCACTTCTCTCAGTCCTGGGAGAGAGATCAGTCACATGGGGCTCTCTCTGAGGTCTATAGGTTTCCCAGCATGTTAATAGTGTTTTATAGGTGGTTTTTCCTGACTCTTGTTGAGAGCCAGAGGATTTTGCACATGTTTTAGCCCTTCTAAAAGAAAACGTTTGAGTATTGTGTCTGTGTTTGTCTCTGACACTGGACGGGTACTGTTCTCTCGCAGCTGTTTCACAGCCTGAACATTTCTTACCTCAGGAGCCAAGTCATCCCAGCTGTTCACCTATCATGTGCCTGACACACTGTCCCAAACACACACACACACACACACACACATACTGTAATGGTCAGAAAGGGGGGTTAACAGGGACAATGAAGGGTGGTGCTGACATGCCCCCGAATAGTTGTGGTGTCCTCAGAGACAGCGATGCAGACTACAGGTCATGTCAGTCAACATGACGACATACGGCTTCACAAAACAATCTCACTCTTGTCTGTTAGTTCGCTGCAATACATGTCCACTGGAGCAGGATAACATCAGAGGCTTCTTCGTGGCTTCTTCAGGGTCAACTATGTTCCATGTCAGTAAAAACAATCTGATTTGTGTTTGAATCTTAGTATTTGTTCATTTTCTGTCACACTCTAATGTATTTTTGAATATTCTAGTACCACGCAGGAGCTGTCCATTTAGGGGACTTTCTCATTTTGCCATCCTATCCATTGTGTCCACGACCTGTCTGCAGGTCCCATGAAAACAACAGGCTGTCCTGTTGGATCTGTCACTTTGAAGAGAACAAACCGGAGCGTGGGCCTGTAACACTCATGTCACAGCATGACAGCAGTGACCATAATATGCAATCTGCTGTTGGCAGCGAGGTCATGATCACTGGTCATTCGTTCCATGTTTCTCCAAACAGACTCGCAAAATTGCATGTGTGCGATTGTGCATGTGTGTGCCTGTGTGTTTCTATGTGTGTGTCTGATATAACAAATATCACAGTGCATAGTGAAGTGTGTGTAGGCAGAATTGTCCGGGGAGTCCATCTGCCCGATGGGCCTCAAGGCGGCAGGACACTGTGCGTGCACACGTGTGCCTCAGTGTGTTCTTCTATGTGTGTATAAAGTGCATACAACGATTTCAGATTTTATTGGATCAGGATTTGCACAAGCTTGTAAATCATTATATACAATGAACAATGACATTGTTCATTATAAACAATGACCAATGGCATTTCAATAGCTTAAATGTTAGTAATGTCAGTGGTTGCATTGGAGTGAAAGCCACTGCAGGCCAACAGAAGAGACATGCAGCTTCATATTGATTTATTCTTTGCCCACCATTGCTAATTCTAAATTAAGGACCGTTTGTCAAAGGATAAAACTGTGAGTTTCTTGTTGAGTATTTTGCAGACATGAGGTTGAACATTCTTTCGGTACTCGCGTGCATTTGTAAACTAACCCAACTTAACCCCTGCATAGTGTCGACTGCCCTTGTCTTATCTAAAGTGGCCCTCTCTCAGACTTAATGCTAATTCACTACAGCAAAAGCTGTCCAAACACGTGCACACACAAGCCTGTATGCCACCAACTTCAGGGCACGGCTGACTTCCTCTTATAGCTCCAGATGTTAATTGATAATGTGTCCCACTAGAATGAGTGTGGAACAACAAGACTGTAAATTAAACGAATCACCCGAAGGACACAGAGCAAATCACACCTGGTGAGCTCTGCAGACGACTGCTCGGTGGAGCAGCTTTCTGTGATAATCCAAATGTAGTAAAAGTAGTAGTTGTAGCAGTAGTTGTGTTAGTAGTTAATAAAAACATTGTGGATGATTTAAAATCAACCACCTGACTACAAGCAGGCCACGCTCTTGGATCACAAATATTTATTCAAGACAATGACAATGGCTATGTGGTTTAAGAGGATTCTTAAAATATAATAGCCCACGTCCTTCTAAGTTATCACAAACAGCATCTTACAGGCAAGATGTAACCTTTGGACCACAGAACAGTGTGATAAATTTAGAATGGCTACAAGGAGCCGCAATTCTAAGTGGAGTGGAGACTGGGTCTGACTGTCCCAGGTTGTTATATTGTGCATGTCTGTTTTTCCTTCTGTGTGTTTGTGTGTGTGTGTGTGTCTGTGTGTGTTGAGGGGTAGGCTGGGCATTAGTTGATGTTACAAGCATTTGACGACTACACACAACCCATTAAACAGTAGAGGAGTACATGGAGAGAGGGGGGGGGGGGTTTAGGATTTAGCTCTACCCCAGGACATGAATTATGAAGTCAGGCCATCCTGACATGTAGCTGTGTATCTTTTATAAATGCCTTACAGAGGCAATGCAAGTTTAGCTAAAGTTTACTCCCACCACCACTGAGTGGTACAAATCGGGGGAGAGTTAATAGGAGGGTGGGGGCTGGGGGGGTATCTCGGCAGCAGAAGCTTCTGGCAACACCCGTGACAAAAAGTGACATCCGAGAGCGATGCAGCAAAAAAAAAAAAAAGGAGAAGTTCATGCCATCCTTCTTACGCAGGCACTGCACTGGACGGATTTAAAAACGATCCACAGAGCAGAGTCCTCCCCGCCTCCCTCCCACTCTGATCCTGAGTGAGGCATTTACAAGATGCACACTGGGTCATGGCCATAAATGGGGCAAGGGGCACCATTTCTGCGGAATTTGGGCTGAATGAGCAGGGTCACCACGTTAAGCCCTGCAGATGGTGACCAATCAAAAACACGAGTGCTGCAAATGGCCACTCATTTACAAAAAACATGTTCAGCCATTATAGCAGTAAGCCATTTAGTTTTTAAGGAGGATTATCATATTAGGGGCTCCACAGAGGACTAGGTGTCAGGTGTGTATGCGTGCAGGGTTGCGTGTGTGTTGTCATCTATAAATCCAGGTGTATCGGCATGAAGAAGAGAGCAAGAGAGAAAACGAGGGGAAAAGTGCGCATGTGTGTCCAATGCTCTGGGCTAGGTTTACTATCTGGTGTTTACAGAGCGCCTGATCAGAGGGATTACAATTACAGAGGAACTGCTTAAGACAGCTGCTTTACTCAGCATTATGAAACCACCCACACTTGCCATATGCTGACGACCGACAACACACAACAAGTGGTAAATGGAAATCTACACCCTTGCTATAATTTACAAACACTTGCTCCGCCAACAGGTGACTAACCAGGGCGCTGGTGGTTTTATTGTCAACATTTCTCCCGGGATTACTGGCAGGAGTCCTAAAAAAGCCTTATACTCCAGTCTGATGTGTCAAAAGCACAGTTCACACAGGGATGTATTTGAGCAACCTTTTTACAAACTTTAGACACCGACGTATTCTCACTGACAAAACTCATCAACTGGTATCTGAAGTCGAAGTTCCTGTATACTTGACTAAAACCTTTAAGATTTACGGGGACTTCGTGTGTAGATGACAAAGGGTTTGATTTATAGTTCAGCATGTGCCGTGCAATCGCTGCAATTATGTTCTTTCATTCACAGGGAGAGACAATCACTTGAGCATCTGGTTTGCAGTGGTAATGACTTTGCCATAGAACGCAGCAAAACTTCCCAGAAGATGTTTTCACAAACTACCTTTACTGGGAAACTCTGGAGTTTGTAAAGAGAAAACTGTCAAGCTGCTCTACCACAGTTCTTGTGGTCTTTATGCAGAATCGTCCCATCTAGCTATAAGATGCATGTCAGCTACATTGTAGATATATACTTCAGGCTTCTTAGCTTTTCCCTAATCCCCTTTCTCTCTAAATCTATACATGCATCTTAAGTAGGTTAAAACATGCTAAAATATGTATTCTTTCTATGGCAGCATCCGCAAAGTTTAATTTCAGTTGCTGTTCTGATGCCAAATGCACCAATTCAGTCTAAAATCATATGACGCATGCACTTAATACGTAAGACATGACAGTTTTCAGTTTCAACGGACTTGAGCCAGCTCCAGGACTGTCAAGTTAATCAAGTGCACCCATTTTGGACTTGAACCAAAGTCCCGATCCACTGGAGAAAAGCTGGCGATATAACTTGGCACAAAACCACATGAAGTTGTTCTGACATGACAGCAGGTTGATCCTTCACACCTGGACTCAGACAGACGCTAAAAGCCTTAATATTACAGATATCATGTGATCGTGAATGGCAGCTATGGGGAGGGGCCAGTGTGAGGAGTGGGAAAGTACCAGTTGCCGTGATCCTCGTGTGAAAATGGTTCTGTAACTGAAAACCGCTCGTTACGCCGCCGGAGTTTTCCAGAACAGTCTCTACCGCGAGGCCTGGAGGGGGGGGGGGGCGAGCAGCTGGAGAGGCAGACTCAGATCCTCTCTCCCTGGTTTCACTCCAGCCTCAAAGTTTTTTGTAATATTGATTTTATTCTGTTATTCGCTCATTTATTGTTGAATGGGCTGCTGAACCGAATCCAGCACTCGCATCTGTCCTCCACCTGCACAGAGAGATAATTGTGTTCTTCCCCCCGTTAACGGCCTCACAGTTGTTTGTGTGTTTGTTTGTGTTTGAACAGCCACCTCTGATGAGCACGAGCTGAGGCCACACAACACTCAGCTGCTTCACCGCGAGGCAGATAATAACCAGGACAACATCCACGGCTTTACAGGGAAAACAGGGCAGAGAGGCTGGTGAACGAATACTACAATGTGACAGAAATCCATCAGATGAGGCAGTTCATCTCCTGGGATACTGGCAATTCGTTTTTTTCAATATTTGTTTAATGAGGAACAGTTGTAACAATAACGCCTTCAATGCTTCATCAGAGTTATCAGCCGTGATGCTTGCGCCGTTGAGTCGAGTGGAGTGGGCTTCACCTGCCGTTCAGTGTCCCACTTGATTCTCGTCAGAACGCAGCCACACATTATTCAACCAGCAGAGATAAATTCATGCCCTGTCAGCGCTGGATAGGTGTGCATATCCTCGTCTATGCTGCTGCTAACTTGAATTTTTCACAGTCTGATGAAAACGAATCCTAGACGTCGCTTCGGCGATAGGCCTCTGAAATAAAAAGTGCCGTTTTCCGACTGCTCTACTTCAGCATGAGTCCTTGTCAACTACGCCGTGATATGATAAATATTTGATGGCCATGTATGTGCAGCAAAGAGCTATTTGCAGCAAGCAATGCCGGCTTTGATTCAATCACTGCCAAGTGCATTTGTGCCGAGGCGGATGTGCAACAGACAAGAGAATATTGGTGTGTTGTTTTTAGAATAAACAACAAGGCTTTTTCAGTCCTCTAAAAGCAATGCACTTTTATTTAAACTGAAGACACTGATATAATGCATCTGTGCAGCCGTTGCATGTGTGTCTGTGTATCAGTGCTCTTCAGTTTTGTCAATTTGAAGATGTCCTGCCCTTTTGTTTCAACACAAAGTCGAGCAGCACACTGGAAGCAAAGGACACATTACTGCACTACAGCTTCCATTTCTTCATGTCCTTACGGTTGTATTGCTAGAGGGCCAGATGTCCCATTCAGCTGAGATGAAGAGATACTAACAATAAACCCAATATCCGCGGTGCTTCATAACATTACAGCATGCAAATCTATCAGTTGTGCAGCACTATTAAATCACGTCGCATGACTCACATCACATGGTGATCGATAGCAATGTTTCTCGTCTTGACCTCTGCATGACACTGGAGCATTATGACGATAAGTCAATATCAGCTCTCGGTCAATTAGTCTCAATGGCAATTTTAATTTTAATTATGGATTATGCTGTTTGATGCTATGAAAGTTCATCTTAACCTCAATATACAAAGTAAATAACAGTGATTTTCTAAACTAAGAAATTGAGAAATTTGACATTTATCTTCTGTGTTGTAGTTGCATTTTGATAACTATAAAAAAAAGTGGCAGTGACAAAAGGATGGAAGGACTGGTGATTTCGTGTTGTACCATATTTCTATTAGTGATGCAACCACACTTACTACAATTTGCAATAATATCTTCAGTGTTTAAAGCCTAAATGTTAAATAGTTTTGTTGTCAAATGCCAGAACAGGTGCTATTTTTATTATAAATTAAATATACGAGTAATACTTGTTCCAAAGACCAAAGATTAATCCAAGAATCTAGAAAAGAATCACTCAGATTAATCGATAATATCAAAAGGATAAAAAGCTAAAATATTAATATTACGAGTGCTAATTCCCCAAGGTTAAAGGATTCACAAGAAAGAGGTATGTCAAAATGGTCATAATTGAACCAAGGGATGCTGAGATATCTTTACTTTTAGTCCCCGTTGTAAGTCAAGCTCCCAAAACTCTGTCTCTTACTATTCCCATCATGCAGTTGGACACTGTCTGTCTCCTAGATATCCGCTTCTGTCCACCCCCCCACAGCTCCAGTGTAGTGGACCGTGAGTCACTCTCTTCGTTACCTTCTGTGTAAAATCAGTGGCGTGGCCCTTTATCTAATGTCTTGGTCACAGCCCACCAGTGTTCCAAATAAGATTTTTGATTGTAGAACTAATGATGGAGTTTGTGTCCCACTTTCACATCACATGTGTGTGTTTGTGTGTGTGTGTGTGTGTGTGTGTGTGTGTGTGTGTGTGTGTGTGTGGTTTGTATGTGTGTGTGTGTGTTTCAGCTGGAGGAGGTTGTGTTTCTGCTGCGTTACACCACAGCCCTTTTTAATATCACAGCTGTAGAGATAAGGAAAAGATGAACATGCTACAAAAGGCAACATGGAGCAGCTTACAAATGTATAACATCATCGCAGACTTTAACACTGCTGTTCTCTCCACACTCGATCAGGTTTAAATCTGGATTCGCCCCCGTCCTTCACCTGACCCAACCGCAAACACTCCATCATGGCTCCAAGCCATAATATCCAGAGGGACCGTAGTAAAGCACATAAAGCACCTCTGGTCCGGTGCAATTCCCTTAACTGAACTTTTCCAGCGTAACTTTGATTAGAAGGGTGTGCCAAAAAACCATCTGGGACAATTTCTCATTCCACACAATGGGCCTTTTTGTGTACTTCACATTCTGATCAGTTGGTAATGTCAGTCACTGTGGTTTTCACTCAGAAAGCCTGAAAGTGAACAAATAAGGTAAAATGGAGATGAAAAAAAGAGTATTATTGTGTGAAATAACAGGGTGGGCTTAACAGCCAGGTTTAATAATGTAGCTTAGCAAAACTAATCAACAAAGCGAGCAGCCGCCGTTTCACAATGACCTTTGCTGTTACTGGCCGGCAGTTTGTCCACAGGGGGACTGTGGGTAAAGCAGCAGAGATGAAGGGAGGTGTCTTTCAGGATTGCATCGTTCTACGAAGGACAAAGCAGACGCATATACACAAAGACAAGGAGACCTATAGGAGTGAAGACACATACAGAGAGATAAGAAAAAGACATTAATTCGTTTGGCTTGTAGAAAAAAGCTTTTTCGCAACTCACACCGAAATTTATAAAGTGATCCAGTGCAATAACAAATTCAGATTTTCTTTATTTTTTATATTTCTTACAAACTAATATTACTTGGCAGTAATGACGACCTTATTTAGCAAAGTGAATCTATTTAACACCAATGACCTAATTCCTTTTTGTTGTAGAACACACTTTTTTCAATCACCCCACCTGTCACTCCCCGGCACCTCAGGGGTCACCTTCAAAAGAAAAGCACCACAGCCAGAGGATGAGGCAAATACTCCAGGGGCAAAGAGCAGCACATCACATCCGTCCGTCATCTTTCATCTCATCCTCAGTGCTCGGTGCTCTGCCCCCTGACCTTTGCCATAAACAGCAGTAATGACATCACGTTGGGTCGAAACTGGGAACATGGCACTCCAAGGCTGAGCGCACGATGATGACAGCTTAGCGACCGTCAATGCCTTAAATAAATCAGGTCCTGCAACACAAAAACTGACCCAGAGCTTGGGTTTGATGACCTAAGCGGATGGTGGACTTTATCGTTTGGCACTAAGAGTGGAACAAGGTGGTGTCTAGTTTTTTGTACTCCCCCTGCACTGCATCTTTGCCCCATGTTAAGTCCCACGGTTTGAGCACGGTTTGGTGTCGACTGCCAAGTATTTCTTCTGATACATATGGACAGTTATTAGATTCCTTTATAGGTTCCAGCTGAGAACACTGCCAACTGTGTTAAAGAGGGCGACCGGCCAAGCTAGAAATTACTCTGCTGTGAGGTGAGAGGTTTCTCCACTGACACCCTGAAGCCCTTTACTATATGACTTTAAGATTTTTATTTCAGTTTTTTAAAACTATGTTTCATTTACAAAGATAAATGAAAATTATTTTTGAGATTATATAGAAACAGCTTCCTCAAGTTTCTCAGCGATCAACACCAGTGGGTTCAAATGTCACAGAATTGAAAAACGTCTTCACTGCACAAATTTAAAACCAGTTCATACTAAATTAAAATGTCAGAGGTTGAGTCTTCATTAAATGGTGAGGGGATAATGTCTCATATGGTCATTTAAGGTCTCTTCTATTGAAAAACTGAGAGTCTCAGCTAATATCGTCTCTAATCAACCTAAACATGTCTTCTTTGAAATTAACTGGAGAGATATTTACTATTTAAAGCCTCCCTCTCCCCTTTCTCCCCCTCTGAGTGGATCAAGAGGAGCGTCTGACTGCATATGGGTCATTAGGACATGAAGACTATTCAAATGGTAAATTCGTGTTATTGTGAAAATCCTCTCAGCAGCAGCCTGAGCATCACACAAACTAAGACAGGTGAGAGAAAAAGAAAAAAGATCAGGATTGTTTCCAAATCAATTTAATTAAAGAAGGACACAGCTACAGAATCTCAGGTGGGATTCGATAAAATCTCTCACAGGAAATACAAACAATTCATTTAACATAATGGAAGATATCTGGTTCAAACCAGTGAGACAAAAAGCATGATACAAAACCAGTTTCAGGCAATTACAGCAGGAGACACATATTCAAACTCAATACTTTTTAAACCCTTCGAACGTTGCTGTTCCCGTCTTCACACACTGTGTGATTTGAATTCGTCCAATAAAGAACAAAAGAGGGGGGAAAAAAGACAATACAGTATTTCGGAGGATTATATTTCTATTCAAATGTGTCTTTCCAGAAATAGCTTGTTGTCAGCTCCATCCAGTTTAAGCTTTCGCTGATGAATTATTCAGCGAGAAATTTACAGGTGAAAATCTGCTCATCCACATCACTAGTGCTGCCTCAGCCGCGGCAACCATGCTAAGAACAACACACACCATACTCAGTCTTGCACATCCAACTATACATGACATCATACATGTGCTTCATCACATGTGCTAGTGGCACACAGACACAGTGGTCCACTTCATGCAACCCCCCCCCCCCCCCTTACTCAGACCCATGCTGTGGGTTACCCTACCTATAGGTGAGCCTGCATCCTACATTATGACCTAGATGGGAGAAAGAAGGACAGAGAGGAGACTTAAACACTCTTCTCTGTCTGCTGTCGAAGTAGAAGTGCACATCCATTTTTATCTGACATGCTCCGCCACCTAGTGAGGCCTTGTTGGTTTGTTTTTGTGTGTGTCTGTGTGAAAGAGAGGGAGACGCGTTAATCCTACCTCACCTCCCAGCAGCTCTACGACCTCTTCAGCAGCCACTCTGGGCTCAGGTAGAGAGCATTCTTGTTATAGTCCATTTCCCAACCAGTGAGTCTCAAACAGAGGGCTTTGGTGCATTCAAGCCTTTATGAAAATGAGGCTACGCGGTGCAGGTTTGTGACCAGAGGGGGTGAGAAGTGCCACACCAGGCAAATGCTCAGTGTCTCTGTCAGAACTTTTGCTTTCAAGGTTAAATCGACCAGTTTTGAGCTTAAGTAGGACTGAGTAACTGGGCTAGTCCGATCTCGTCTAATCTGGGCCGGGTTGTTCCGTGCCTGTCTGTTGACTGTCCCCTGCTCGGCTCTGCCAGTTTGGACCCAGAGGGCCTGTTATTTTGGGAGCTCAGCTGAGAAGAGATGACAACATCACGGCCTGCTTAAGCTGCTTACATTTCCTCAAGCACTCCCATTGCACCCTGGGATCGACGCCCTTGTGTTGCTCCCGTCACTGACATTGCTCCACACGCATCTACTGCGTGTGAACAGCCATTGTGTTGGTGTTTGAACATGCCACACATTGGAAATCTGATCCTCGTAAGATGCTAATTAGAAAATACATGTCCTGGCAGCATGTGATTGCCTGATAAAGGTGCAAAGATCACAGTGCAAAACGTCAATGAAGCACTGAGACTCACTGTGTGAGTTTGTGTGTGTGTGTGTGTGTGTGTGTGTGTGTGTGTGTGTGTGTGTGTGTCATTTAATGCCATGGGAAATACAATTTGGAAAGATAAAAAAATTGACACAAGGGAAACACTACTCGACCAGACAACACATTGCAATTGTAAAAGTTCTCCCTAACCTTGGAATAGGCAGTGTCACTGATGTATTCATCAAATGACAATTGAACTTAGCAGATTCAATTTCATTCATGTGTAGAACTTTACCTACTTTTTTGAAAAAACATTTGAGTTGTTTCCACAGTTTGCAGTATGCTGTGCAGAGTGGAGGCAGAGGAGATCAACAGGGTTCACGGGGTGAGCTGTCAGCATGGCCCTCCTCGATTATGTGAGCTGATACTTTAACAGCAGACTTAATGCGTGCATGACAGACTCACTCCTCTCCAGTTATAACTGCTCACCCTGCACTCGAGTAGCCAGACCCCCGACGCAAACGGCACAGACAGGCCCACAGTAAAACCTCTGGCCCGGGTAATTACAGGCTCGTTGACCGGCAGAGCAACATCAAATTTGACAACGTGAAATCCAAGTGTCGACGGGGGAGGAAGAGGAGGAGCCGAGAGGGATGTGTCTTTACGAGAGTAAACTCGGCCTGGAAGTAACAGTAGGAAAAGTAGACTGGCAAAATGATTTAGACCCTTTAGACCCTTTCTGCAAAGGGAGGATTAATATTCTGCTCGAAGTCGTATGGAGTGCTGAGAGCCTGGTGTGCGGAGAAAGGAACAGTGGGGCCAAAAAGATGGTTACGTTTTCTGAGGGTTGTAGATTTGATGTTATTATCAAGGCATTTAGAAAAAAAATTCTATGGAGTGGTTTCAATTAGTGACAATAGTTTCTCTGTCAATAGATTCTCATTGGAAAACACTTCAATGATGCATTAACCTCTAATTTGGGATTCTCATTCGCTGATGCAGTGCAAGTTTGTTGGAGTTGTACTAAACATGTGTAACCCTCAATCGCTCTAATGCTGCAAACATAGATATGTTCCTTTTCTTTTGCACTCGCCGGACGACACAAAGGTTACATATGAGGTGAGGAAAAACCCTCCAGCCTGAGGAGTCAGAAGAGACCACATGCACGGGCCTCAGCCATGCAAACTCTGCTGATACCTACAATAGTAAAGCAGCAATACTGTGTTAAGCACTGTGATAAGTGAGTGGGTGCTACTCTGCATTTTGACTTGTAGTAAAAACTCCTACAGCTTGATCTGTTTAGAGTCATCTCAGGTTCAGTGATCACTTGAGCACATTCAATACAGAAAAGCTTGTCTTCAAGAATAAAGTTAAAAGCTTAATATTCTGTGCGAAAACATTTTAGATTTTATAAATGATTTTGAAATATATGAAATGAGCGTGAGCATATCCTGCCATCCTGTTGTACCAGACAGAATCTGTTTTAATCTGAGCGATGAAGCTGTGTCTCAGTGAGAACTGCGATGAGCGTGTGTAGATTATTCTGCGTGTCAGCCCCGGCTGTGACTTCATTCACGCTGTGATCGTCACGCCACACCACCCGCAGCCATCTGCATGCAAATGTACATGAAGATCCTCAAGAGCAAATGTGCTTCTGGACTAAATCTGACAAGCACGCGCTCGCACTTTGTTTCTAGTAATGTCGCCAGAATGAACTCAAATTACCTGGCTGCTCTCAGGTAATTTGTATTAGGTGACATGCAGGAGCACAAGGCCCCTCAGTAGCCCAACACACACACACACACACACACACACACAGCAGACGGAAAAGCCATTAGGGTCTACACCAGCTCACTTAACCCCTGCCCCCTGAGGGCTTGATTTTTACACAGTCTGAGGTATGGGTTAAAATACTGATCCTTTAAAATAAAAGCTGGGATTCCACTTGACACTCCTGTTAGAACCTGACTCCACACTTTTGAACAGCGGGGGATAAGCCACCAAATAGCTGACAAGCGTCTTTCTGCTCTTCCTTCCACTTCTTGTCATATCAAACATCCCGACACAGTAAACCACAAACACTCATTCTAACAATTTATATGCTAATAACAAAAACTGCTGGGGAAACAGCAGACAGGCCATGTTGGACCCTAACCTATATATTCTGATGAATTCCAACCACCAAGCATATTTAACAATGACTTGTCACTGTAGAATAATTGAAGCTTCCACCAGATCTTTAACCTTCTACTGACAATTTGATGATGGTGCTTCAAAACATTTCTTCAACTAACATATGCTCATGTTCATATCAAACAATAATGTGAGGTAATAACAAACTTCACAAGAGGACAGAATATGAGCCGAGAAAGAACCTATATGATCAAGTTTTTTTTTATTGGGTGTTTTGGGCATTTTAGATTAATAGATTTCAAGGGGGATATTTCATGCAGCTTAATGAAAAAGGCATATTTAGGGAGCTGATCTATTGAATTTAAATCACGTGTGGTTTCATAAGGTGACTGTAAGTCTTTGGCGTAAGTACTGTACGTGCTCTACCGACTAATTTCCCCTTTTATGAAAAAAATGAGGCTGTGGTCACCTTCAATTCAAACAATTAGATTCCCCTGTTCACAGTTTTCAGGTAGAAAAAGAAGAGTGAAAGAAAGTAAATATAAATAACATTCAAATGGACAAGGAAGAAGTGCATGATTTAGGAGCATTGCATCATATTTCACTTTTACACGGTGAGACTTAGAATCATTTGAATGCTTCTGATTAACATGGATCCACGTTGGCCACAGCCCCAGTTCACGAAGAAGTAAACAAAGATAAAAAATAACTTATTGTTGTATTGTATAAAGAACAGGAGAGTTTGATCTTCAAAAGAAGGACTCTGAGTGGAGAACCACTTCTACGATTATTCTTTTTTTCACTCATATTTCTATAAACCCGTTGAATAAGACTCGAGTGAGCAACAGCGTTACTCCGTTTCTCCTTAAACATCAGTGCTTTTCAATCGAGGGAAGCCTGCGCTCTCAATAACCTCCACAGGAACCTTCAGAGCAGCCACACGACTGCCTGTTAACAAGCCCAAGCTGGCGTGATGCGCGTGTGACGTGCCTCCGCACTGCCTCGGAGAAAATCTGCCACCGACGGGTCGTTTTTCTTTCATTTTTCTGCTTTCATCCCCCCTTCAATCCACAGGCAGGGTGCTGCGACACAACCACTCATTAGTAAGCAGCAGTGGGCAGGCGGAGATCGCTTTGCAAAGACAAACAACTTAATTAGTGGCAGCACAGTTTTAATAAGATCTGCTGAAAATAGTTTGGAAAAGCGAGAGAGAGAAACATAACATCACCGGCGCTGCAATTATGTCGGGCTGGATTTGGACTTCACGTTTTAAGAGGGAGGCACCGTTACTGTGGCTGTTGTTTGCTGAAGCTTTCACTGTGTTGTTGTTATTCTCCTGGATGTGGTGTCAACAAGCCAACAAGTGATGCAACTGTTATAGTATTAATATATGACATTTAATTGGGCATGTGCAGTTAAGACACACACACACACACACACACACACACACACACACCTCATATGTAAGTGGATCCTCTGAGCAATTATTTGCTCTACATTGTTAATTTGAGGAACTCAGGGGTAGATTTGTGCACCTGTAATAACAATCAATATCTTCTTTGTGTTTGTGTGTGTGTGTGTGTCTGTGTGTCCCTTTGGTGTCTGTGTTTGTGTAAGGAGATGATTAAATAGAATCACGTATGTTCTTCTCCACAACTGCAGGAGGACTTCCATCAAATCCACCATGAGCTGGTAGGTTAACCTGTTTGTATCGGTCCACCGTCCCCTCACTGTGCAGTGGACTGTCACTTCTACACAGGGCCAGTTTGCACCGCATCGCTCATTCAATTATTGCTCTTAATCTGCTTGTAATTAGTGCCTGATTATTAAGGTAATTAAGTTACCCCAGACAGGGACCGGGCATTAACGCAGTGTACTGGAGGGAATTCATCTGAGAACAGCAAACACAGAAGAGAAATAAAGCTTGATAAAGATACGATATAAGATTATAGACTATTTCAAGAGCAACATATATAAGCATTTTAAAAACCATATGCTCTGATGCTGCAACTACTATAAAGCTGTCATGTGGAGATTTAGAGTATAGTGAAGCTTTATCACATCTATCCTAAGAACCCAATGAACTTTAAATACCTGGCATAATTTCGGAAGTTTTCATCTTCTTGTAAAATAACGTGGTGCCTTTAAGTTTAATGAAAACCAGCTGACCAGTGGCCTGTCGCAGCGATTAGTTTGATTCCAGCACAGTTACTGGTTATCACAGAGTAGGCAGCTTGGTTAGCCTGCAGGGTAGAGGGACCTCTTCCATATGTGTATGTGTATGTGTGTGTGTAAGAGTGTGTGTGTGGGTTTGTGTGTAGGTATACACTGTATGATGCCACAGCCAAGACAGGATGGAGACCCAGAGCCAAAGACAAGAGACCGGTAGACCAAGTCACAAAGACACTGAACAGCCATCTGTCCCTCGGAGCTTTGCAGCAGAGTGCTGAGGAGCCACCCACACAAACACATGCGCACACGTTGGCACTGTACACAATTTAGCTGATGGATGCTGTGCATTTGTAGAGTAGCATGTTATGAGCACCATGCTTAAGCACTGAATCCCCAGGGTCTGTGCCTGCACTGCGTCCTATATGTCCTATGAGCATTGCCCGCAATCCAAGAACGAATGAAAAAAATTGAATGGATCCATTTTGCAATCTAAAATCAATGCTCATATATTTGTCTTCATATCCGGCAGCCCGCCAAGCGTCTGCTATGCATGATATATGGTAGCCTTTTCCATCGACACCAAAAAAGGGATTGCACTGTTGGGTAGAGGGTGGAATTGTTATGGAAATAGCAATTGCTCTTATTTTTCTTTCTTCTCTGAAAGATTAAACGCAAAAACAAAGAATATATATATAACGCAGTGCCCAGAGCTCAACAACCCCACAAGAAAATGCTTTGCTTTTTAGCTTTCCAAAGTCTTACGGCAAGGTAGAGATGCATGTTTTTCAAATATAAATATATATATGGGTGTGATGACTGATTTTACAGCTAGTGTGAGGACTGCCTCCACACAGTGTCAACAACACATTCTGTTCATCCGACCAAAATACCCACAGGATCCAAATACAGTTTGGTAGCAGACACACTAGCTTACACATTATGTAAAATGAACCCATAAAACAGCTGCAGCAGCATGAAGGCGTGGAGGTAATGTTCAGATTAATATTGTCTGAAAGGCTGTTTAACTCACTGCTCTGTATCAAAAACCATTATGAATTATCTTTCACTGGGATGTGCATATTTCTACTGGGTTTTTTTTGCGCATGAAAGAAACTACCGTAGTTTTGCGGAGATGTGTGTTCATGTGAGTGTCTACAGATGTTCACATTACATTAAGAATTCATGCATCAGTGTGAATGTGTTACCATTTAATTGCATGAAACCAGATGTGGATAGATTAGTACTCAAAGACTTCGCTGCAGCCGTAGCAGCATCTCTCCTGCATTGTTGTGGTCGGTGAATGTTCCACTCCATCGTAGAAGAAAGGAAAGAAAGGAGGAGCATGGCAGATGTTTTGGGAGAAGAGAGAGCGGGAACATACAGGACGCAAACACTTCTTTTTGCATCCTGTATGTTCCACGAGGAATGTCTCACCCGATTTCATATCATCAAATGACTTATTAAAACCTAAATTAATACTTGAACATTAATCAGTGTGATTAACAACTAAACATCTCGACGAAAACTGTATTTCTCGTGGACAATTTTTTTTCATTTTGTCCATGTCCCCTTCACTAACAAGGAGGAGGTGGGACTTGCGACTTATTCAGCAGCATGCCACCAGGTGGCGAAAAAAGATGCTTTGGCCTTGATTTCCTCCATCTTGTAATGCAGTTTTGATCAAACTATCATCTTTTCCAAATTATTAAGAAGTCCTAAAACACGTCCGGAAAAAAAGCCTATCACAGTTTTCCAAATCCAGGGCCAGCCTTTTTTTGGCGGACTTATCGTACACATTTTCATATATATAAATACATTATGGTGAATTCATATAGACAATCACAGTATGCAAACACAACAGAAAAAACAAATCTGGGCTCTGAACAAACACCAGATGCCTCCCGCTCTGAATTACCAAGTCAAGCCAATTTCAGAGCGAGCCCTGCAAAATCCTGAGATAACACTGGCAGACCAGCCTGAAAACACATGGGCACACGTGCACATACAGAAAATTATACACGGATCATCATGTGAACACAGGAGCCGTCTCAGACTCCACTGGCTGCAGTGAATCTCCTTCACTGTCAGATACATTCTGAAGGTTGCTGCGATACGAAGGTCTTTGTGCTATGAATAGTGCAGCGAAGACTTTAAAAGAAGAAGTTTAAAGACCGTCTGTTGAGTAAGAGCGGGGAGAACAACTGGCCGCATGATCGCACAGCACAACCAAACACAGGCACATGGCACAAGCTTCTCATGACTGTTTTAGGCAGCGTTTTACTTAGCCCTGCTGTACATGTCCACAAAATCGGGCCTGGTTTGCCTGTGACATGAGATTATCTGAGGAATACTACTGTAACCCGGTATAAGATCTGGGTTACACTACCAGCATTTTGACATATTCCTAAAATCAACAAAAGAGTCAACAGCACAGTTTCATGTGTTGGAAAAATGTCTCTCTCCGATCTCACATGGGCTCACGCTTAAATTCTCCTGAACTGGCCAGAACATTTTCAGCTACGCAAGTAGCCCCCCAGGACGTTTCCACGAAACTCCTGAGTTCATTGCGTGTCTGAAAGAAGCTTAAAATAGAAACAAAATGCCTGTAATTAGTATTGAAGGTACAAGTCAAGGAGCCGTGGCAGGTGAAGGAAGTGAAGCAGGTCTCCAATGTCCCTGTCCTAATTTTCCGCTGTAACCTTTAAGCAAAGCTGAAGCGTTTAGTCATTATTGCATGTAACCTTTTCATGTCGCCTACAGCACTGCGCATCTCCTTTATGGAAGCCACTTCTGCGGTTATGGATTACTGTTAGATCACCGACTACCATCTCCCTCTCTCTTACTCCCTCCTTCTCTTTGTCCCTTTGCTTTCCTGCCATCTTTTTTCTCTCACTCCCTCCCTCTCTTTGTCCCTTCCTGCCATCTTTTTTTTCTCTGCTCTGCCTCCCTCCCTCTCTACTGCAGTGTAGGCAGAGGCTTGTCTCTTCTGATTACACTGCAAATGATGTGATCATTCACCACGGAGAAATCTCTGATGACATCTGACAAAAAAAAGAGAAAAGTTTGTCAGGTCGGAAACTGAATCATAGGTTGGAGCTGCAGCACCAACGTTTACATGTTTTCAACCATTTTTGACGATTCAAACCGGGTGAAGGGTTTCACATGCATATAAGAAGCCATCAAAGGTCTCAGCTTGGAAGGACAATGACATTCAAGAGCTTTTGATGATTAAGGTCAAACAACACGTGGTTTTTACAGCGGAAATTATACGTAAGGTCCTGCTGTACCCACCCCTCATCTGAATGATGCATTTTCCTATTTTCTTGAACCTGTCTAGCATGGAAAATCTCCTGCTGTGCTCTTCATATGTGAAAGGCCCGGGGAATTATCGGACGCAATTTTCTGGACAGTTTTCATGTCTGAAAGCGGTTTACGTGTTAACCAACAGAGAGGATCTCATAAAATGCACAACACCACAGTAAAGTTGTGCGACCTCGTAAAACAACTGTGCACCAACACACGCCGACTCTCAACCACTAATTTCTCCGTGTAATGTTTACACCACATGTTCACAACTCCCACCCCAACATTCAATCACACCACACACAGCTCCAGCCCTTCTGCCAGCACCAACCCAGAGGACCACTCGTTTACCGCTGCCTTGCCACCCTTTACTTTCTAATCAAGTGTGTTTCTCCACTCTCTCTGTCCCCTGGGCTCGGAGCGTATGTTTATTTGTGTGCGCATGTGACAGTGCATGTGACTGCAGCTCCCAGCACATCAAGAGTGTAATGCTAGGAAGGCACCTTGGTATCCACCCCCCCCCCCGTGAATGACGAGTCCCATGCTTATTGAGGCTTTGTTGCCTTGGCAGCGTCTCATTATGTAGATGATGTCTCCCTGATGAGAAGGAGGAAGGCGCAGCCGCGATGTTCACTGCTCCAGACTGTGTAAAATTGGCTTCAGGGACCAGTGAAGGACCGCTGCTATATTTAGCATCATCATCTTAACAATGTTTTCGTCGCCCATTCTTACTCACATGCTGAAAACAGGAATCCTGCTCACATTTAAGTCGCTTCATCATTTTTCATACAGCAAGTGCTGAAACGTTCCTGAAATGAACACACAAACTGATTTTAACCGTCCACCAATTCATCTGAATTTCTTTTATCTTCTCCCTTTTTAATATTTCACTTCTATTGTATTACCCGTCCATTCTCTGTTCTCATCAGTGCTGAATAAATGAGTTTTCTCTGAGGAACGGTACTAATGGCTTTCTGCTATATGTCATCTATCTTACTCCAGCTCAAGAGAAGCCAAAGCTAAGTGCCCCGGTCACTCTAGACATTAAACGTGGCCTCAAGACATGGATCCATACAGTACATATATATTACTGTAAAGTAGCCGTGATAGGAGGAATAGTCTTTCAGCTGTCTCTGAAGATGTCAGTGATTGTGTCCATTGACATTAGACACGTAACACACACTAACATTTAGGCCATGTTTAGCTCGAGCAAACACTTGGCTGCATCCTCGGTCTTCACATTACAGATTGTGTCCGTATCTCCGATCTAATGTAAACTGCTTTTTTGAGTGAGTGACCCCGAGATCAATATGGTCGATAGTATTAACCTCCAGAGTGCACAGTATCCTGGTGAAGCTAAGGGGAGCAGTCAAGGTCTTAATTAATGAGCCGCAACTGAAACTGTTTTCTATTCTCAAACACTTACAGCTCTTGCCATATAGCAACTATGCATCCTCTCGTACACCCAACACACAGCTGGCTAAACAGCAATGCCATTTTATATCAATTTCATGTGCAAAGGCAAAAACAATTTGAGTAATATTGCTGCAAAAAAGTTCCTTGCATCTGTTTTACAGTTTGATATTCATGAAAACACAAATATCCACTTTCTTCCACTTATCCTAGATTGTGTTATGCATGCAGCAGGCTAAGGGGGATGTTCCAGATATCCTTCTCCCCAGCCACACTTTGCAGCTCTTCCTGAGGGATCCCGAAGCGTTCCCAGTCCAGATGGGACATGTAGTCCCTCCAGCAAGTTCTGGGTCTACGGCTGGGTCTCCTCCCAGTAGGGCATGTCCGGTAAACCTCCAAAGTAAGGCACCCAGGAGGCATCCAGATAACATGCCCGAACCACCTCAACTCGCTCCTTTCAACATGAAGGAGCAGATGTTTGGATGTTACGCTTTGGAAAGAATTGTGTTCCCGGTAAATTATTCCACTGCCTCCAAGTACTTCACCTACTGAGGCTGTGTAGGACACGAGAGACACTCTGGAGAAGGAACACCAAGATTTAAAAAACATTGGGTTTCCTTCTATGGATGATGAAGTGGCCTGTTTGACGATGAAACCTGTTTCCTCAGGAAATCCTTCTGCCTCCAATTCCTCAACCTGCTGACAGTGTGTTGGATTGCATTTTACACAGTGATGAGGAGAAGTACCCAGATTAGAAAGACATCAGGTCCCCATCTCTGGACGACCAAACTGATAAAAAGCATCCTGCAGCCTCAGGATATTCCGCTGCTACAAGACCTGCTGATGCTGCACATCATGTTAAATGCATCTGTGAGATGTTCCCAGATTTAATAATCACTGGGGTTTCCTTCTCTGCTGGCCTGTTTGTTGACCCAGCATCTCAGTGTAATGGCATGTGAGGTTCCAATTTCTCCAACAACCACCCATCTGCTGATGCTACACATTATAAGATATATATATTGATGAAAAGCATTCAGGATTCCCGTTCCGTATGGTTTCCTACCCTTGATGATAAACTGCGAGATCTGATGTCTATATCAAAGGCATATCAAACTAGGCCGCCATTAAAAGATCTATTTGAGGTGATATATCGAGACCAACCCGGAAGAGGATCGTCGTCTCAATCAAGGCTCATCATGGTAACGTTTTTCTGTTGCTACATTGCTAATGTCAGCGTTATATTCATCATCTCTTTACTTGGTCAGAATTGTTTGTTAGAAAGCAAGAACAACGTGAACTCTTGGTTTGCCTCCATTCCTATCCCATCATCACATCTACTGAATTTAGCATGCTAACCAGCTAGCCAAGGCAGCCCATCTCACAGCCCCAGTAGTCCCAGTAGTAGTGACTGGTTTGCGATGGAGATTGAGTGCAGAATGGTTATAATCAGTTACATCATAATGTCAAGTCTTGTAAATGCCACAGCGGGGACGAAGGACTTGACAAGCGGCTCTCAACACCAATCGCTCCAAGTTAGAAACCATCATGTAGCAAAGAAAACTTACATAAGGCAATTTGTATGTGATGAAACCAAGCAGGGTTTTAACCACTGCCACAGACCCAGCAGTTTTCTGGTATTTACAGTAAATGACATGGTCTGGTCTGCCAACAATATGTCCACGCTTCTAACAGCAGAAGCAATGTTGCACTTCCAGATTTAGGCTTAACAGTGGAGCTCAGGCGCAGAATTAGTAGCTCTCTGAGCAGGGCCTCCAGGATGAGTCTGTGAGTTCAGGCAGATGGTTGCCTACAAAAGCAAACTTGTGGGTCACCACAAATTAGTCAGATAACACTGCTTAGAAACGTTTTACTCGTGAAAAAGGGTAGCAACAGCTGGAATACACTTTTTCTAGGAGATGTTAAAGCAGATCAAGAATCTTCAACCTTTAAAATGCGAGAACTGTAATTTGAACAAACGGTCTGTCTCTTGAACACTTTAAATGAGGTTGTCAGTTTCCTTCAGTAGATATTTTCATGATCTAAGTCGGTCCTTTTACTTATTGAGTATGTGTTCTATAATGGAGCAGCATTCCTACTTGAGTACAGCTTTTGGATATGCTACCTCCCTCAGCTGAACAAACAAAACCCCAAATAGCACCAACGACACAAGAAAACGTGACCTCTAAAAAACGAATCAACACAAATATTAACCTGAACTAATACAAATAAAAGTAGCAAAACAAAGTGCACACACTACACAATTACAAAATGTAATTTAAAGCTCCAACAGTGGCTCAAACGATTCCTTATATTTTGCATCTCAGCTCTCCTAAGGTTTCCCTATATTATATTGTACAGTGTCAAAATTGAGCTTTATATAATATAATACCCATGATGAGAGGAGTAGGACAGTTTCTCTTTTTAACCTGCAACACAATCAAACTACGAATTCAGTTTACAGCCAACAGCAGCACTTTAGAGACACGCCACACTCGTACGATGTCATTAAACATTATACGTTAAATAACCTTGCATTTAGAGAAGCTCAGGGTGTTTTTAGATATTTGGACCTAGAGACAAACAAATAATGGATCTGGTGTTATAAAGCCCTTTTCTGTCTCTTAAAAATGCCTGAGCCCTGAGCTGAAGAATTGACGAAGAGGAAGAATCCTGTTAATTATTCTCTGCATGTGTGCAGAGGAGATGCTGGTCTGCTGTGTTGGTTTCATCCTGGTGAATCATCACCACTGAGACCACAGCTCAAAGCTGAGAAACTGCCAATCTGCATTCTCGTCAAAAAGGAGGCAATCATTCCCCTATAACCATCAGGCTGCTGGCAAGTACACTGCCTCCCAGTTCCTGCACTATTCCAGCCTTTAGCTCCTGTTTATTACCACTGGTCTTCGCCTTATCGCCTCCTTTTCTTACCTCACTTTAATCCCCTTCATAATTTTCACCAACTTTAATTAGTTCATGTCCACAGCAACGATTAATCCTGGGCACGATTTAAAATATAGAATCCAGCCGCTCATAAAAACCTTTCAGCACTACATGATTTTGAGGCCTTGACCTCACACATAAATATTTCATCAGTGACACTCTGACCAGAAAACAGCCCTTTCTTCAATCTTTAAAACACAATAATTCCACCTGAAGCTGCTCCAATCCCTCAAGGCTCCGTGCATGTTGTCGGCAGCAATCCATTGCTCCTGCGGTAACCTTGGAATACTGTAATTGCTTCTGTGACCTCTTTGTGCACTAAAAACCCACATCTCTCCATGTCGTCATTTATGGTCTGTTGTCGTATAAATTCATGTATTCATGAAAAACCAAAGAGGACAACCAACACTGAAATCGATTGTATACGTGCCCTTAAGTATGGGTTTCACTCCTGTGTTTCAAATATTAATAACATTGAACTCTCTTCTGAAGCAAGCTTGATGAAATTTCCTTGAAGGACTTGCTACATTAAGACACACGTGAATTCACAAAATAATAAACTTGGAGTTTTTTAGCTCCTCAGTGAGGCTTTTATTCTGAGGTAAATGAAGATGACATCGGGGGTGTGCAGCTCCTGCAAGAACTGCTGGTGGCACAGGCTGCGCACAATCTGAGAGTGAGCTCAGGGTGGTGTGAAAGCTCACAGACAAATGAGTCAGTGCTGCCACATGCTCTGCCGAGCAGATGAGCTCTTCCCTTCATCTCACGTGGGCTAGAAGCATTTGATCTGCGATGAGCTTGTTATAGCACTCAGAGTCAGTTTGCCACGCACATGGTAAATGTATACAGGGGGATGAATAGATTCTGCCAGTTGTCATCTCCTCAATATGAGGAATGCAAAAAAAAACATACAATGCCATTAAAGTGCTCTATCGTCAGGGCGGCAGAAGAAAGCAGAGCGGAATTAAAGACTCACTTAAGAACAATTTTCTGCCGATGTCATCTTGGTCCAATTTTGCAGATAAGAAGCCATTGGAAAAATGGTCATGTCCTCCACCGTCCTTGTCTTATTAAGGCTCTGCATCAAGACGATTTCTGCTCACCTCGAATTGGCTTCTATAGGCATTTGCATTTAAAGTAAAGGGTTAGTGGGTCCCTTATAGCTGATCCCTTATGTCTTGTGTGACATCGTTTTTAAATACGCGGTAAAAAATCGGTCATCCTACTCTGTATTAGTATTTCATTGTTCATGCCCTGTAGAAACCTCTTTTATTGTTATTAGGCAAGTTTGACACACACAACTACAATTATGGAGGATTATCTAGAGTTGGGATTAACGACTGTGGCATGAAGTGCTTTACTGAAAGTAAAATTGCAGTGATCATGTTGTTGATAATCCCACACCTATTTATTTCCGAGTTATGATCCGCGCCATTACTTTGATGAAAGAATTTGGGAGTAGAAATTAGATTACGATCGTGAGCCGTGTTCAACATCAATGGTTCATCGACAAATGGGAAGCAGGCCACAGAAAGAAAAGTGGTTTTATCACAACACTACATCATCATTTGGCTCCGAGTTTTATCCTTAACACTGTACACTTCTAAAGAATACTCTTAACCACGTAAAAATAAACACCTCTGCTGGTTCCTCACAGCCTCAATGTCACTCATACATAAACATTAAGCGTTACTTCAGTTCACAATAATATAACTGCATAGCTGCTGGGTCTGAGTGTCCCTGTGTTGTGGAACAGCGGCGAGATTTAGCAGAGAGCCAGATGTTTTAACATTCATGGCCATTTTGTAAACGAGGATTAAAACCCTTGAGTCCTTCTGAGTGACAACATTTAAAGAGGAAGCCAAATGACACAAGCAACTTAACATCCAACAAGAGAAATGTCACTATGCCGAGAAATGGATAAAAAAAGGGAAAAGAGGATGAATCAGGATAATGCAGAGGAACAGAAAGGCCAAGAAGTTGAATAGAAGAAAGAAGCTGTGCATGGATAGCAGTGACATGTCTCCACCGGCTCTGTGGCCTCACAAATAACCAGAGGCAGGCATGTTGCAGTGGGAGCCGAGGGGACAGCTCGCAAAGCCATTCACCTCAGAAGACATGCAGCTCTGTGGATTACCAGCAGCAAGCTGACTAATGCACCAGAGCAGCCAGGTATTTAGAGATTTTAGGGGCAGAGCACATCTGACAGCGATGACGTAAGACAGAGCGTGATTCCAGTTCTTAGTCAGGAGAAATAACAGGATGTTTTTCCTGGACATGCTGCAGATACATTTCCCAGCTAATTGATAAATAACTAAGCTCGTCACACTTTTGCTCAAACCAACTCCAACGCTGTGGCTGGCTCACTTATAAGAAAAAGTTTCTCCTCAAAGAAACAAATTGTTCAAAATCCCAGAGACCACAAGAGGACAGAAAAGCAGAAGCCAATCACAGCTCGGGCAGCCCATCTCAGAGACCCAGACTGACAGAGGAATCGAGGAGACGGGCTCGCGACATTAACAAACAGTGATCAGGGCGCTAGTCAGAGAGGGAGAGTGGCAGGTCTCTGATGCGAGGCGAGCCAGTTTCCTCGGGGCTGCGGGGCCGGATCTGCGTCAGTACCAGGGAAGCATCTGACAGGGGAAAACAACTCCGCCACCCTGACACCTCAGATATGTCCAGCTGAACGTGTCCTCACGAAAACCCAGTGTTTACATGAGACAAACAGTTTTTCTGTTGTGCTGCATCTGGAATATAAAACTGAACGAGCCCTTAAGTTGTGGCTCTTTTCCTTTTTTTTAGGAAAATACATGTTTCGACTGATTTAAAAAGAAAAAGGAATCTGTCCTGAGCTTACACCTCAAATTCTAATCATGACACCCCGGTGCAGGATCGGCACAGGTTACTATAAGTGTTAAAACAAATATTGCCTTTGATTTCTACATTCTCCAAGATGGACAGAGAAAAAACGCCTGAGCTGAATTTTGTATTAGTAACATAGAAAAAATCTAATTTAAGCTGACCCCGTCAAATAGGGGAAAATCCTGTGAGCTTGCTGGGTTGAAGATTTATTTTGGAATCATGTCCAAAAAACCCTGGGATTAGAATTTGAGGACCCCAACATGAAAATCCCCTTTTACTACCAGCTGAGCTCGCACACACCACAGTGCATGTGCATGTGAAACCGAACACTCTGTGCTGCTGTGATCTGTCAATGCGTGCGCAGTGGCATGTGCCCGTTGACAGCTGATCACAGCTTTTAAAAAAAAAGAAACAGATGTAGTGACTCTGCACTTGCACTTATCTTTCTAAGTGAGAGACGACCTAACGGCGCTGATACTGACTTCCTCTCATGTGATGTGATAATAATTCGCCCACAGTCAAATCCTCTCTTGACCACACTCTATTGAGCGAGGCTCCTCAGATTAGATAGAGAGATCTTAATGACGGTGTAGACAGCTCATGGTTTCACAGATGAGATTAGAGCAGGTGTCAGTGTTGAGGAGGACCGAGCGGCCTGTGCTGTGATTAATGAAGCGGCTACAAACTCCTCTCTGGTTATCTATTGATTCTCTTCCGGCGGCGGGCCTCATGCTGGATTAATCTGCTTGCGAGTATGCACGTCTAATGCACTCTGCTCCGCTCGGACCTGCAATTTAAGGCGGGACATGAATCCACTGCTTGACACTCACGCCTCAAGAGGGGGGGTGTCTATCAATGCATTGCGCTGAGATGAAATCTGAAGAGTCAAAGTTCCTCGCCAGAATGAATGTGGGATTTTAAAGAAATGGGAAAAGTGATGGAAACTGTCGTGGGCCCAAACAGGGTGGAAATATCTATACAGTGCATCACTGTTAATGGTTAAAAACAGTTCATGAAATCCATATTCAGGCTTTGTGTAGTGTGTGTGTGTGTGTGTGTGTGTGTGTGTGTGTGTGTGTGTGTGTGTGTGTGTGTGTGTGTGTGTGTGTGTGTGTGTGTGTGTGTCTGTGCGCGCGTGCATGTGTGTACGTCATGCTTTGACACTTTGTCTCGACAACTTAGGTTCACAAGGACAGGCGGAGACTAACATAACGGGATAGTTGATACTGGAGCTCTCATACATACCACTTCCTTCCACCCCCCTGCTTCTCTCTCTCTTTGCTCTCTCTCTCTTTCTTTTTCCTTCTCTCTCTCTCTCTCTGTATCTCTTTCTTTCTCTTTCTCACTCTCTTTGTCACTCTTTCTTTTTCTCTCTCCCTGTGCCCTTGCAGACTTTCTTTTTTCACATGCGCTGCTACAGGACGAACTCTGGCTTTTCTACAAAACACATTACACTCCACAGTCTAGAAAACACCTGGTTAATAAACATAACTGAGACTTGAGGATTGAGAGTCCAACATTCAAAACGATGAGGGTAGATTGGGGGGGGGGTGAGGGTATCAAAATCCAGGCAGTCCCTAGCTTGTGCAGGCCAGCAGCTTGCGTAAAGACTGTGGAGATGGCAGGTGGCTCTGCAGCTAATTGACTGTTTCCCTGAAATAATTTGTGGGGCAGGTGGTTGCCAGCGTTGGCAGGGTCAGCGCTGATATACCCCCCCACGCAATTCTCTGACCCTGTGCCACTCAAGTCTCTGATGGAGGGCAGCTGGCACCAAGTGAACCTCTTAGGGATGCAGCTCCTTTTTTATTTTTTCTCCTAAAACCGAAAGGCAGCGGAGTCAAGCCGGCTCTTGGCTCTCGCCTTTGCAACTGTAAAACTAGAGTGGGCTCTGTGGAGCCCTCTCGTCTCAGGTGAAGATGTTTTTGTCTTTTCATCCGAGAGTTTTTTGGGAGATGTTGCTGCCCTGGAGCGTAAATGAGTCAGACGTTCACACATGCCATTGATTTCCAGAGGGAGTAGAGAGGGGAAAGTTGCTGTGGAGGTTAATCTAGAAATCAATTATTTTCAGCATGTCTTGCTTTCCTGTGTCGTCAGCAAAACATGCGGCGCGAGTACCTCTATTCTGGGCTGCTTTAATTTTAGCTTCATAGGCTTGTTGTTGTTGTTGATGGTTGTTTCTTGTCATTCACCAGGTAGAAAAGCACCAATCATTCCATTTGAAGGGTCATGGCTCTAAATTCAACATAATGCAAAGTAAATGCCTCATTATTAACATGTTTTACTTGCGCCATTATTAATGAAAATGATATTCTACACATCAGTGCCCTCTTACACAATATCATTGCACACAAACATCTTTATAGTTATACAATATACAGCTCTTTAGTGTACTACAGTGAATTCATTTTGATTAAAGTACCTGCCTTTATACATTTAACAGTCTTTACGGATAAGTATATTAGATTATTATGTATTTCTCCACAAATACAGTAGCCTATACATCCTTTTGCAATGTGCCTATGCCTTTTACTGAAGTATATTGCTCTACAAACAATATTTCCTTAGTGAAAGTTGTATATTAGTATATACATATTCTCTTCATTATTTGTATTCTATCAAAGAGGCGGTGGACTATGGGCAGAGAAGGTCTCTGGTTCGATTGATCTGGATTGATCTGTCCTGGATTGATCTGTCCAAAAACCCAAGAGGATTCTCCCTACCCTGTGTAGTGCCCCTGAGCAAGGCACCTTACTCCCCCAACTGCTCCCCGGGCACCGTACATGGTCGCTCACTGCTCTGTGTGTCCTGCACAAGATGGGTCAAAAGCAGAGGTTAAATTTCCCTACCTGCATGAGTGTGCCTGTGCATGTGTTTGGGACAAATAAATGCATCTTAATCTTAATCCTATTCTTTTGTTTTGTCTACATACGCGATCTTATCTTATCTTAAAAAGGAACATAACAAAGAAATCAAATCCATGCCTCAGATTAAGCTTTGCAGTAAGCCATCTCTGATATACATGGTAATAATATTATTCAGGTTTCGTGTATTTAATTCTGCTGGAATCCATCAGCAAACTAGCGGTGCTCAAAATGATATCTATAAATGCAACAGCTGAAATAAATGTAAAGGGAACCGACCAACTAAAGGTGTCTTCTCAGGGACAGTGTCTAGTGCAGGTCTCTACAGGGCCATCATAACTGTGAGCACCACCTAATGTAGCTTCCATCAATGGGCAGCATCATCACTTCAAGCTGTGCTGCCAAATATAAGCCAATTAGATTTATCGATTTGTAGCGAGCACCTTAAATAGACCCGGAACCTGACAACAGGGGGATCCAGCTGAATTAGGAACAAACAGGAAGACCTAGGTGGGCAGGCTGCCAGCTCGCTTTGTACAATGGCAATACAAAATAGTCTTTAAGCGATAGAAAGTCAAGGATCCTGATTTAACAGAGGATACAAAGACGAACTCAACAACAAGGTTTCTTAAGGTGGAAATGGTCCCTGGTCTAAAACAAATACTGACGCAATAAAACCGCATCATTGTCGACAGGATTTATTTATTTATGTATCTTTCCATCACCGAGACAAAGGTGCAGTAATGTGTGTGCCGGTGCGTAAAGTGTCGTGCACATCCCCCCCCCCCCGCGTGGAGAAGGAGCGACCACGATAACCAGCACCTCTAGGTTTCTCTGGCAACCCAGCCTCCGCTCTGTCTCCATGGCAATGGGCGGCCAGTTTACTTTCTCTCATCCAGAGCGGTAAATGGCCTCATGGTTTTTTTTTTACGGCGGCTGCAGGACCGAAAAGCCTCCGTGCGTCGTGCTCGCACAGATGTGAGGAGACTTTGCGGATGCGGTGCGAGCGAGAGACACAAAGGGACACTTCAACAGGATGCCAGCGACACACATACAGGGGGTCGCTGCATCGCTCCGGCGCTATCATGTTTATTTACCTCATGCAAACTGAATCATGATTCCGTGCGCAACCTGTGCACCCGCAGCCCACCGGTCTGCAACACAATCCCCGGTCGTCGCTGTGTCTAATTAGTCAATGCAAGTGAAGCATGTGATGTGAAGCCAACACATCGTGCAGCATGGAGGCCTACAGCAGCAAGTGCTCGCGTCTCGCACAGCAGTGACCACATGCACCGTGCTGGGAATGGCTCGCCATCCTAGTGGCTGCTATTGTTTTCAGGGAACCTTCGGTGGGTGATTTGAGCTCCATGCAGGGAGATGAATGGGTGTTCATAGAAACCTGTGATTTAAGGAAGGGGGGGGGGGGGGGGGTTAAAGCAGTCTGTGCAAGGCAAGGCTCGCTTCTTACCCTTGGAAGCATCCTTGTCTTCTTTAGGCTTCGCCACTTTTCCGCTCATAGATCCCAGTTTGGATGTGTAATTCCCGATTTAGGTAAGAATCGAAATCCCTTTAATTGCCGCGTGTCCTCAATGAAATCCTGAGCAGAGGTTCCAGGCGCCGAGATAAGGGTTCTGCGGAGAGAGGCATGTTTTAATCAGAATTACATTTCCCTTTCATAACATACATGCAGCAGTGGCAGCAGCAGCGTTTGCTGAGGCTACAACGAGACAATAGAGCATGAGCTGCTCCGGCTGCCTGGTGTTTATCAGCTGGATGTCAATGGGAGCATCCAAGTGTTGCTGCCGTCCACACACACGACAAACAGCCCATATGGCTCCAATAAACACCAAGAACTAGCCTGCGCGTCCGTGCACGACAAAACCCACCTTATCTCCTCCACGCTTTCTGCTACATCAATGCACATTGATGAAGGGAAACGCTCCCACCATGAATCCCGTTGTGTTACATAGAAAAAGCACGACCTACTCTACTGTGACAACGAGGAGAAGCTGCGTAATGGAGCCCAGGTTGTTTAGTTTTGTTGTTGTTGTCGGTGGTTTTCTCTCGTCCGAGGTCTTCAAGCAGTGGTTGGGAAACAAAAAGTGCCAGTGGAGCGTCCTATGTGCAAACAAGCCGCGGGAGAAATGCCATCCAGTGCGGCTCCTGCGACCAGGCTGTGGTGTGTGAGGCTCCTCTCGCTGACGAGCTGTGCCACAATCAACAGGATCCCCCGCGTGAGCGCGCTCCCCCCGTCACAGCGAGCACATCTGCCTGTTTTCTCCTCTTTCACTTCGTCGAGCCGAGCCGAGATGAGGACGAGCCGCTCCATCCACACGCGCAGGCAAAGTGTTGAGAGCTGTGCCGTCGACGCGCCGCGGATGGATTAAAGCGGGAGGCTGCGCTGCTGCGTGCTGCGTCTCACTGTGGATCCCATTCACTCGCCTGTGCAGAGCCACGCGTTTTTAAAATACAGTCTGTGGTTATAACCCCAGTCACACACAGCCGGCGTGCACGTTTTCCTCTGACGTGATCTGAGGGGTTTTCATTGAGAAACGCAGGACATGCAATCAAATAAAGTCAAGCTGATTCATTAAGCAGTTCGTGTTCATTCTCGGACTGCTTGATTGAATTGAATTGCTTTAAAAAGAAATATTTCAGGAAAGTAGGCCATCATCTCAATGTCTTCTGTATATTTGTTGAGCAATCATGTGCAGACCATAGGTTGGTGAGGTATAACAAAACTAGGGCAACTTGGAATAAGGACAACTTGATTCAGTTTGAGTAGTGTTGAAAACATTCTGACAGTTTCAGAAAAACCATGAGAGTTCACTTCCTCCTGGTAAAATAATACCGACATTTAATCATTCCTTACCATTCTGAGAGATCCAGATCAATGCCTGATGAAAAGCATCGGTTCCTCGCTGCCATAATCGATTATCTTGCTTTGTCCTTAGTTCACCCTATATACCACCCTGTATTTCAGAGCACTGGGTACTGACATTGTCTGGAGTTTGTCTTTCACATGTGAACTACACAGCAGGAGATTGTCCAGATCAGACACGTTCACAGGAAAATGCCCAGAGTGTTCCTGTGAGGGTTGGCACCTAGCTGGAGCTTTCAGGAGGCAGGACATGATGTATGATATCCACTGTAGAAATCAAGCCCTCATCGCCAAAAGCTCTTACATCTCATTGTTTTTCCAAGCTGACATTCATTTGTTTCTTCTGGCACCTCTTCTTCCTCCTGAGTTATCTTTCTTTTATTTTACTGTTTCGTGTCTGTCGCGTGTCGGAAACGTCATAAACACGCTGGCTGTGAATTTTCCAGACACTTCCCTGCTGTATTCTCACATGGTGTCACTCCTCAGACATTTTACCAACATTTTAGCGCGCTGGCAACACGTCTGAAAGCAGCTTGACTCCGACATGCCAAAAGGTTTTATTTGGCTGTGCTTTCAGATATCCATATCCAGGATCACTAATAACCCCAGTACAACAAGGAGCTCAATCCCATTTCATTCATGAGCAGTGCATTTCTAGTTCTTTCCAGAAACCAAGTGCCTGATACTCAGGATTATGCTCTTCACCGTGGACAGCCTTCATAACTGTCCACCAACAATAACAGTCTGTTTACCAAGGTTTGACCTCAGAGCAACTCGAGTCTGCAGCACATTTCTAAGAGTAAACAAACACTATCCCGTCAAGAGACTGTGGAGACACGTTGTCCATCATGATTGAGTCTTATCAGTGGCACAGCTCACATCCCTATTTATGATTCTTCCCAGCAAGCCTCTGTCCAGATGTGTTTTGGATTTTAAAGCTCAAAGTGTGTGAGGTACTAACCTTTAAAAAACCTGTGAAGATGTCACACCTCGTCCGTCATGTGGACTCCCAGGAAACCGCTCCGTTCCTAATGCCCAGTGATCCACGAGGATGATCAGAAATCCAAATGGTTAAATCCACCGTCGAGGACACTGGTGCTCTTAAAGTGACGGGTATTGTTTTGATCAGGTTTCATTCAGAAGTCCCAGTCCAATCCCTGTCTCATATGTGCGGAGAGTTTTTATCACTTCTCTTGATGTCGCAGGTCTGTTCACACTCAGCGGCAGCAGAGTGAAAAGATCTGCGGGTTGAGGGTTACAAGATCTATATGGATGCTATTTTTAGAGGAAACTGGAGCCCTTTCAAACTTTCTTCACATGCTCAGATCTTCCTGAGACGTTTAAGGAACACTGGTGCGTTTGGCTCTGCCGGGAAAAGGTAAAATCAGTGCATTTTTTAAAACAGCATTCATTCTGAGTTCACTCCTCTTCTCTCTGCAGTTAGTTAGACAAAGTGAACTCAAATTCAGTTAGAGGAGGACGGATACTAAGCACGTTGAAATGTTATCTACAGCATTTGTCAGTGTTTCATTGTGTTTATCTGTGTCTGTCCTGAAAGCTGTTGCCTCCATTTTTATCGACACAGACTAAAATATCAAACTTGAACCACAAAAACTGGTTTGATGCCTATTAAAAGATTGCAGCATTGTAGCCACGCCACACACTCATTTCAATTCATATTCCTTGTTGTGAATCTTCAACTCTTTAAATAACAGACGCAGGCTTTTTTTTAAAATGAGTAGCACTTTTATTTATAGCCTCTGACCGTCAGAACTATTCCTGTTAGATGTCCAGCTTGTCTCGGTGCTTATTTCCATAATTCCTTCATGTAGACAGCTGAGTCACTGTCCATGTGTTCTTTTATTCTTATCATATCGTAAATCAAAGCCCATCCACTGAGAGTTGTTGCTCACTCTTTTTGGAGGAAATGCATAGACTCATCTCCTTTCCTTAAATCAGGGGATGTGACAGCTCATTAGAATTCACTGGCACTCAGAGGGCGCGCTGCTATTCTTTTTCAGAGCGGCTATCTATCTTAGCGCCAGAGTCGAATCGAGAAGACTGTGAATCAATAGGAGCTGACCACAAGGAGCTGGGAGGTCAAGGAGGTGACACTGGGAGAGGGAGGAGGAGTGGGGGGGTCAACGACTGGATGTCTCTTTGAGAGAATCAATCTCTCGTTCGGCTAAGAAAACACTCAAACTGCACATAAACATTACAAGCACCACACAGGCATTGAATGAGCAATGACACTCATCTGAAGAATAATGTAAGTTAGTGTGAAAATGAATAACATCTCTCATCATAATGTGAATATATGTTAGTGAGGGGTTTGGTAATAACAATAAGTGAAATCTTGATAGAACCATTAAGTTTATCGGCCTTTTCCGAATCTTAAATAACCCTAATTTAATCAGAAATTATTATGCAGTATATAAACAAACTTAAACGACAAAACCTGAGACAAAACTTGACAAAACACAGATGCAGCCATACCATTGTGTTCTGTGCAAATATGTCGTAGTATTTCCACAATATTTCATGGGATACAGGGGAGAATTAGGCCATCGCAGGATCCATCCATTCATATACTGCCGATCCTTCGAGGGTCGTGGGTCTGTATCCTAGTTGGGAGAGGTGGGGTGCACTGTAAATCCACACAGAAAGGCCCTCACCTCTGGATACTGTCCTTTTGCCAATGGATACTGTTGAGCTGGCTAGATATCATGTCTCTAAATATAATTTATATGAATTGTTTTTAGGTAGAGATGTTAGTGGATTAATGTCATAAGAGCACAAAAGGTGTTTCTGTTTGTACTCCACGAGTTCTTCAAGGCGTGTGTAAGTGAGGCAGAGCTCTGACTCACCAACTGGACTCTTCCAAGCATGTTGGGAATGTGGTATAAAGACCGGGAGGGGGGGGGGGGGGGGTTAGAGAGACTGTAAATGTCAGTGGGTTGTATCACCACTGTGTCCATGGCCTTTGGCCCCCTTCGACCTTTCCCACACGGCAACACACACAAACCACAGTGCTACATTCACCTCCGGCCCCTTTAAAGCTGAAGACTCGGCATCGTGGCTGCTGCTGCACAAACAAACTCCTGTGATCACACCTCTGATGTCACATCGCAGGCCGCGTCCAGCAGTGGCACCGAATAACCCTAAGACTCACACACCGAAGACACGTGTGTGAGTCTGCTGATGGAAGGAGTTCTGCTGGAGCACGCACCACCAGCCCGACCTCACGCTGCCCCACACGCGTGACGTCAGCTCGTCAAACAGATCTGCTCTACTTCCTGATGTCTGTCATGTGTAACGGTTTCAAATAATAATGCATTAGCCAAACAAGATCAGCTGGAAGGCTCCAAGATCCACAAATGAACCTCTTTAAACTGCCTCTTTTATTATCATTTCGTGGTTTTTGCCAGAACACCGTGCGAGGTAACACAATGTTTAATTCATGTCGGATGAAACATTCATTAAAATGTTCTGCTGAGGGAGGTACTGATTTTAGACCTATTCTGAGCTTCTTGTTCACCTAAATTACATGAAGTTGACAATTCTCTGCACAACTCCCTGTGAATATGAATAATTTACAAATGTAGTCTGAACATTATGCTTCAGTTGACAATCTTACAACTGCAACCAACCCGACAGCTGATTCTTTAAATATCAAACGGTCTTGTTTTATATTGCATCAGACTTTAAAGACATTCCTGTTGTATTTTGATCCCTTGACACCTTGTACTTAACCTAAAGTTTGAATCACTGCGCATTTCTTCATTTTCATTTTCTTGTGAACATACAGCTTAAAAATGCACAGTTTACCGAGAGCTTTTCGAGCTGCAGCCCAGTTCTATTCACAGAAAGTGCGTATCGGTCATGGTCGTCAAGTCAAAATCAATTTCCCATTGCATTGGATAAAGGCCCCTCCCCCCAATCTGCCGTCTGAGCTGATTTATAAATCCATCGCATATAATGACAGGGCAACACTGGACCCACAGTGAAGGAGCTGCTTGATATGTGACTCTGCCGGACTGAAATTCACCCAAGGTGATATTCGTGGAGGAGCCGGTTCGGGAGCTCATGAGGGTTCAGCCCCAAAATTCATTTTCTGGGACAGGCAGTGAGGTGTTGGAGGGTGATTAATGTCCCAACGTTGTGCGGGGGGGTGAACCGTCGGCCTCTGCTCAGAGGTGCGAGCTGGATTCCAGCTCTGTGTGCGGCTGATAAGACGATCAGGCTGCGTCTGTTGGGGGGGGGGCGATGATGACACTGGATACAAGCTGGAGGTCGGAGGAGTGTTTGTAGAGTTTGTGTCTGTATCGGTTTTTTAGTATGGATTAAATTTATCACAGACAATCATCTGTGTCACACTGACAGTGAGCCCAAAGTTCCATGAATCATCGGGTCATTCACTCTTAAACCGGGTAAATTACAGGTTTACTTGGTTGTTTATATACAACATGGAAAAGTATAGAAAATGAAAAAATTTACTTGAACATACTAAGTAAATCTTTGCTGTCGGGGGAAGAAGATACAACTAATGCAGGAGAAGGCAGTGTCGTATATGTGTTTGGCCACATTGCTGTAACGATTCTGAAATTATAAATAATTCGCACAACCTTGTATCATAATGCAAGACAACAAATTCTTATTTTACCTATGTAACATCTTCCATATTGGAAAAAGGCAAGTAAGCGCATATATTACACTTATTTGTATTGCTATCTAATTCTATGTTGGGAATATTTTAATCCAACCATGATTGAGACAATGCACCAGTGGTAAATGTTATACTAGTTTATACTTGTTAGCTCAAGATGGAAAATAACACTGATATTTCAGGCCCTGATGTGGGAACATTTTCATTATGCGCACCCCCTTAAAAAAGGAAAGAATTTATGGTATGAGCCAAACTGCAGCTCAAAAAATCAATGTGTGAACATAACCGTAGATCTGGAGAATCACCCCCCCCCCACCCCCCCTGCTGTTGTAATCATCAATGTGAAAGCCGAGCAGCAACAGCAGGATAATACAAGCAAAGAGCTGGAAAGCAGTACCAGTGTTTGTGTATTTGTGTGTGTGTGTGTGTTTTTGTGTCTTCACTCCTGCACATAAAAGTGATGGATTCCATCAAACAATACTCACAGCACTCGGGCACCTGCTCATTTATCTGCGAGCTGAAGCACTCTGACCTCAGAGGTCAGAACGGGGTCAGCAAGTTATTTCAAAACTAAAGAGGTCAGGGTGGAAAGGTGTGACCCACGCCCGTATTTCTGTCATGTCTTCCTATAAGCTGCCTCACAATTGGCTCGGCAGCTCCCCAGATTGCATTTTTATATCTCTCATGCCAGAGTCAGGGTGTATTTCAGCTGTTGGATGACGGATGATCTTCCTGTGTTTGGTGCAGCTCATACTCATTTAACGTTCAAGTCTTCATCAGCCTAACAGCCGGTGAGTTACTGTACCAGCACCAGAAAGTAGGTTTCACTGTGTAAAGAAACAAAAATTCATTCAGAATTCATTCATTATTATAAAAAATTCATCTGATTCATTTCCACCTTGTCGGCTGATTCCGATGCAGCTTTCTGCCGACTCCTTTTTGACATTGAGCAGTGAAACAGTGAGCTTCACAGGCACTCTCTGACCAGCAGGGATGGGAGCTCCACTTTTCATTAACGCTGGCTGAACATCCCGGCGCCGCCAGCGTCTGTCAGCTCGGCTGCATCACGGCTCACAGAACCAGGAGTGGATTGGAGCTCTCACTTCTCAGGAACTCACAGCAGCACACTGTCTTTCTGGGTCATTATTTTCAGCGCTGGATTATTTTTCTCAATTCAGCTTCATTTGTTCCACGTCTATATTTAGCGACTTTGAAGAAGACACGTTGGACAAACAAGCTTAATGCACCTCGATGCATTTAACTAAACCTATGAACTAATTAGACAAAGTGTTACTGGGTCACTGACCTATTTAGCTTCACTGAGTTTAAAGTATGGAATCCACACCTGAGAGGAGAAATACTGTAGGAGTGTTTTTTCCTGGATTTGTGTACGAGAGTGATATCAATTTAGCCACTTTTCAAGTTGAAGGCTAAAAAAAACTCTTTTAACTTGGTGATATCTTCAGCAGCTTTCACTACCAGTGCATCCTTGGTTTGAAAATCTCGTCTTTTGTAGGTTTTTCACTCGCAGCATTTCATTTAACGGCCTCCAAACAGTGGATTTCAGACCAGTGGACTGTGACTTCAGCTGTAAGCCTGGAAATCCAAACACTAGCTCTCCAGCTTCAGCAAGAATGTCAAGCCAAATGTTTAAATGTCAGTGTGTTGGGCCTGCTAGGAGGTGCACGTGGGCAGGCGGGGGGGGGGGGGGGGGGGGGGGGGGGGGGAACGCCGCGCTTTTGAATTACAGAAAATGACTAATTAACGAAGCGAGACGCTCTCAAATATCACATTAATGTCAATGACTTTATACGGAGGGGGGGGGGGGGGGGGGGCGGCTGCAATGCTTCTCTTTGCGGCTCCCCGCGGATCTTACTGTACAAGCTCAACACATTAGAGAAGTAAAAGCCCAATAACACAAGTCTGGAGTCATTATTTGAGTTTCAAACACATAGAATAACATATCTTTATTTACAAGTGCGTTCAAACTTTTGTGGCCAAAGTTAAATACTGAAAATAACAGAGCAGCCCATACAAATTATAACAGTACTACAAACATGAGTTGTAGTGAACATTGTTTGTTTGCACTGATATTGTTTGCGTCTGTTTTGCATATCCCCATTTTCTTGTTTTCCACACTGATTTTCATAAAGATCACTGATTGGTCCTTTGAATAACACAAAGTTCAGTTATTTCAGTTGTTTCTTCATCGGGCAGATTTTTCCCAGATCTCGCTGCCCTTGTTTGATCTTTGCAAACATTTTGATTCACACTGTCAGAGGCCTCTGCAAATTACACCGTGTCCCTGGTGAAAAACTGAAGTCTTGGCTGCCTGATCTCCCTCGCAGCCCAGGAGATTCTGCAGAGTAACAATCGATAGCTCTGAATAAGCATCAGAGTTTTTTTACTATTTGTGAGGCTCTGACTCGATCCTCCAGCGCGATGACTAATCTAATCGGAGCCGACGCAGACTCCCCGGCTGTGTGTGGTGCTGCCAAAGCACCAGAGAAGTTCTGTTCTGGAGATCTTCACAAATCAATATTCACTCTCAGACAGTTTTGCTTCTATCCATTCATACGTTCACACCATCCGTCCAACACAGTCCTATTATTCTCCACCCACAACTAATCACCTTCTAATTGCTCAAATGTTGTTATTTTTCTTCTGTACTTTCTAAAGTTGTCTCGGTTAATGGTCTGTATCTACTCTGCTATTACAGCAGCCTGAGAGACTGGAAAGTAGGTGAGGCGGTTATTAAACCCACAGCTTCGCTTCTTCTCAGCAACAGACTTACATTTAGACATTAGAGTCAATGAGCGTACTGTATGGTGCAGTGTGGCTGCTGCAGTGTTCTGGACTTCAGTTGAAGAACCTGCAATAAATCTCAGTCACAATTCTTTCTTTCTCTTGGGGCACCAGACAAAATCAACAACACTTAACTCTGATATCTGTCCTGGCTGGAGGTGATGGAGAAGCTCCTGTATCGAGCAGACAGTGTTAATTACTCAAGTATGAATTATTCAGCTTTTGAACGACTCAATGAAATATAAATGCCTCCAGTCAATAGATGGCAACATTGGAGAAGGCTTTGGACTCCCTGTGGGGGGATTTCAGAGCCGGTGATTGGCTGCATCGTATATCCCAGACCACACAATGACACCAGAGGTAAATCTGCAGCCGGCCTGCTGAATCAGCACGAGCTGCACATCCACCCACTACATCATTGTCTCGGGGATTGATTAACTATATGGAACAATTATGAAATGGTTCGTGGACATGAGATTTAATAAAACATAAGTTTGCAAAATCAATATCTTCTGTTCCGATGATGTGCAAGCAAATGTTTTCTGACAAACAAATTCTAAACACTCTATGTAAGAAATGTGATTTAACCATGTACCAGTCATGAAGACAAATAAAATAAACAATATGTTCAAAAACAAATTCCAATATAATCATTTCATTATTCTCAGCTTAAAGATGGAAAACCTTAAGAGAAACATGTAGCCTAAGCTGTTATTTCAGGATATGTAGGTAAGACTGTGTTTAACATCTGCACAAACAGAACAGGACAGAAAAGTTCATTCATTATTCACTGAATGCATTGGACCTTACACCCTCAAGGTACCAGGAGCATAAGTGAGGAGAGTCAGGGGTGATCTCAAAATGATCTTGCAGATATTATCTTTTGCAGCACAGATGAAAGCGATGAAATGCTTATGGAACCCATCATATACACAATCAACTGTATACTAGATCCCACAGCTAGTCGGCTAAAGGAATTACACTTCTCTCAAATATTATGAGAGAGGGAAGTGCTTAAAAAGAAAGACTTACTAATTTTAATTCTGATAGAACTGATTACAATAACAAAGCAATAGTTTAACCAAATGGAAATGTTTATTTAATGCTACATTAACTGAGTCATTTAAAAATAAATTTGAAAATGTGTCTGATATTTAGACAGCAAACACTACCTGGATATAATAGTGTCCCTTATGTTTTATTATCTCCATTTGACTGAATGCAAAACCTACTCAAGACGTAGTTTAGAAAACCCTTAAATTACTTTTTGTTTATCAAAGATAATTTTTTTTAGCTAGATTCAGATTCATTGTTTCCATCGCCCCTGTTATTTGTAATTTGTTCTGTCCACGAACTTCCTCTCAAGCTAAATCATGAGAATCATGATCCAATTCCCAGTCTCCTACAGTTTTACTGTGGTGATGAATGACTGAGGTGTATGTACGCCATCTAGTGGTGAAAAGTCCTAAGTGCTTTTCATCCACTGAGCGGCTCCTTTTCTGGTCTGAGGTTCAGAAGAGGAAAAGAGAAGTTGGCTGAGTGAAAGGTTTGACTTGAATGACTTGAATTAATCAAAAGCTGATTCAGGATTATGTCATTACACAAAGTATCATTAGACCAACTCAACGGAGAAAAAAACAAACTCCAATTATTTGAAGTATATTCTGATAGTGTTTGGATTTAGAGAAAGGACAATAAGGTAAATTTAAAGAGATATCACATTTGTGTAGTGCCTCTGTGTTAAAACCATTGTGTGAACTATATCATCTCTTTTGGATATAATTAAACATAACATCATAACACATCAAACATTGATTAAATCTATATGTGTAAACAGGCAGTCCAGTTTTCATATCAAGTACATATAAATAAGTCATGTGTTTGTTAACGGCTGCTTTTATGAGAATGGCACCGCTGCCAAGGCCCAACAGTCCATTTCAATTCAATAAATCAGTTCCACTATTATGCCAGATTTTTTTCATAAAGATTTATGACTCATACCCTGGGGTACTTGGGTCTGAAAATGATGTCTTGCAATGTTAAAAAGCGCAAACACTTTTCTTTGTTTACTTTCTGGATCCACCCTTTAGTCCAGATCTGTTGTTTTTGTGTAATCCTGCTGACAAACAAACAAACAACTGGACATGGGTGAATCATAACCTCCTCTAGTGTTGCGGTAAAAAAAGCCTCTGGAGCAGAACACTGGGCAGTTTGGATAACATAAGATATTGATAATCTCTGCTGAGTCTAATGACTCATGTGTGAAAACCCAACTCTGACCAGAGGTGAAGGTCAGGACGCCAGTTGTTTTAATGATGTTTCGAAACTTTCTTTCTGGGAACATGAAGTCTAGATATTTCCCTCAGTTTGGTTTTACTCTTCTCATATTGTGTAAAATTTGTAAAATACAAATAAACATTGTATCTCTCTTTTCTCATTGATGTTGACAAGGTGAGGTTTGCCAGATTTATTTTTTTCTTCCTGAATAAACACAACTAATTGTGAGTGTGCGTGTGCAAACAGAGTTTTGTACTTTGGAGTGTGTGTCTGTGGAGACATCGCTGCAGTTTGGAATGGAGCTGCTGTCTGTGCTGTTTTGGTCTCTGCTGGGCGTCCAGCTGGGCTCTGGAGGTATTATACGTTTATTTATGATGCTCACAAATCATTTCTCTTGTGCTTCCGGGTTATGTTAGGAGTGCAGTCTCTCCTGGGGAGTGCTGTTTGTCACATATTCATCGTATTGATTCATAAAGAGTATCTATTTGTATTCCTCATTGATCTGGGTCTCTTTCACCGGCTCCAGCCCCGGCTCCGGCCTCGGGCCCCGTGTTTCTCTCAGGGCAGGCAGCCGACAGCGTTCTGCGGCGGCACAAGCGCTACAACACGGGCGTGTTTGAGGAGCTGCTGGAAGGTAACCTGGAGAGAGAGTGTATCGAGGAGAAGTGTGACTTGGAGGAGGCCAGGGAGTTCTTTGAGAATGATCAGAAGACGGTGGGTGTTCATTCACTCTGTTATTGTTTTAGTCTTCGATATTTTGACCTATTTCTCAGAGGCTTTACTTTGTATTTCAGATGGAATTCTGGTCAGGATATATAGGTAAGACTGTGTTTAAATAATTTGTTCTGTCTGATCAATATAAATAATCAAAACTTCATACTCCTCCTGAAATACACACCTTTAATTTCCAGCATATGCTTTTATCTAAAGACGTTTCTCTTTCTGCTATTTAAAAAAATATTCCGTGAAAACCGCTTCATGCTAAATGACGTCTGCAGATGACTGAGTGCTGACGTGTTGTGTCTGGACGTCCACAGATGGAAATCAGTGTATCTCAAGTCCATGTCTGAACAAGGGCTCGTGCAAAGACCTTCTGGGCTCCTTCACCTGCACGTGTGAGGAGGCCTTCACCGGCAGGAGATGTGAGATCGGTAAGTCGTGAATCCTGTGGCTGGATTTGAAAATGTGATCAAAAGAAATTAGATATTTCTGCTACATGATACAAATTTGTTTGGGATATGAGATCAGATCTGATCCGATGTCAGTCTCAAAGGATAAACAGCCTGATGCTCTTTCTAAATTAAATTAAGGCCTCGCATCAAGCTTCAGTTTGGTTTTAGGTTCCCAATTTAGATTTGTCTATTTTGGAGATTCTATAAACAGCAGCTCAAGTGCCCTCCCTGACACAACAACACAACAACAACACGAGTTAGCATCCTATGTGGTGACAACACGTCATAGTACAGGTACATTTAGAATAAGGAGATGCCTTTTCATCATTTCTGTATGATTTTCTTCACAGCTCTTCTGAAAAGATGTGACGTGAACAACGGAGACTGTCTGCATTTCTGTGAGGCGATGGGAACCTTTGGAGCTAAATGTTCCTGTGCCACAGGATACAGGCTGATGGAGGACGGAGTCAACTGTGAACCACAAGGTGTTGGACAAGGCCCGGATGTCCGCCTGACTTTTTCATCTAGATTTATGGATCCGGGCTTTATCCGGATCTTTGCCAGAATTGAATGGGTTCTATCTTGGCGAACGTCTCATCCTTCCACCGAGTTCCGAAGAAGTCTGTTCTTTAGTTTTGTCGTAATCCGGTGGATAATCAAACAAACTGGATTGGCCGTCAGTACAGTTTAATATGCCTGAATCAATCATTCTCTGAGAAATCTGTGAAAAGTTTGAATAATAACAGCTCAGACCTTTACCGCATCCTTCTGCCAAGTTTTATGGAAATATGTTCAATCGTTTTTTTGTTGACAAACAACGGGCGTGGGGGGGAAATAACCTCCCCGGGGAAGGTGATTAATTCTGTGCTTGACATTAACTGACTCTTAATTCAACAATGTGACTCCCAGTTCTCTCTTCTCATCACCAGCTGAATTCCCGTGTGGCAGAACGGCTCATCCGCCAGTGACCTCAGTATCCAAGAGGTCTCTGCCCGGCCCAGAGAAAAGCACGTCCCTGAGCCACAACGTCACCACCACGTCCCCTCCCTCCTCTCCAGCCAGCACCACAGAGTCTCCTCCAGACACAACTGATTCAGCAAAATATCAAGGCAGAAAGAGGCTTCCTCTGTGGGTGTACCTGGAGGACGAGGGCCCCACTGAGAAGCAACCTCGTGCTTTTAAACGCATTGTAGGTGGCCAGATGGTCACTCCCGGAGAGATCCCGTGGCAGGTATCGTACGGGAGGATTTATACCTGCTAGGCTTTGTTTTGAAAAGAATCAGCAGCTGTTATGTGTCCTGATCTCTACACACAGCTCTTCTGTTGCTGTTCTTCTTGGATTCAGGTGGCCTTGGTGTTCCATTCCAGTGGGGAGCTATTCTGTGGAGGCTCCATCCTCGGTGAGAGTTGGGTTGTGACTGCTGCTCACTGCCTGGCGGAGAGGAGGGGCCCCTTCTTTGTCAGAGTTGGTAAGAGTGAACTCACGTCACCTCTGCTGAAGTAATGATGAAGAAGCTCTTTGTAAAGTAGACTTTAAATGATCGGTCACTTTATTTTAGATGAGATAAGAGAGATTAGGCTAAAATAACTCAGAAATTATAACTTCTGTGTTGTGAGGATTTGCTGTTATAATAATATTTTATTATAACAGCAAATCCTCTGTTTTTCATTTACTGACTCATCCAGACAAGTACTGACAAAGTCAAATATGAACCTCAGTGGAACACACACCTCCACCAAGGCTGGATGGTTCCCTTCCCTTCAATTCAATCAAACTGGACCAAATTTCATTCACTCATAAATATGTGTCCCTGTTTTATTTCATCAAGATCCATGAATTATTCCCTGAGAAATCAAGGGAAATGTTGAAAATTTCCAATTAGAGGTTCAAATGAATCCTTGATGAAAAAGTTTTTGTGTCAAAGTCCATTAAATGATTTTTAAATTTGTCTTATTTATTACACGTCTAAGGGGGAAATCTTTCCATCCACTGCATGTGTTACTGTAGAATAAATCTCAGTTATCTGTGTGTCTGACGTGTCTTCCTGCAGGAGAGTACAACGTCTACATCAATGACACCACGGAGCAGGACTATGAAGTGTTGAGTCAGCACACACACCCGCGCTACAACGCCAGCGTGAGCCTGTACAACCACGACATCGCCCTGCTGTACCTCAGGTCCCCCATCACCTTCTCCAAGACAGTGCGGCCCATCTGCATCGGGCCCACGGCTTTCATCGAGGCCCTCGTGAAGAACTCCTCCCCGGCCACAGTCAGCGGCTGGGGCCGGACGCGCTTCCTCGGGAGCACGGCCGACATCCTGCAGAAGGTCGAGGTTCCCTTCGTGGAGAGGACAGAGTGTAAGAGCAGCAGCAGCCACAGGATCACTCCTGTCATGTTCTGTGCAGGATACGACAAGGACGCCAGAGACGCCTGTCAGGGCGACAGCGGCGGCCCTCATGCAAACAGACGCCATGACACATGGTTCCTGACAGGCATCGTGAGCTGGGGGGAGGAATGTGCCAAGGATGGGAAATACGGAGTGTACACCCGGGTGTCACTTTACTACCGCTGGATAAACCACGTCATGGGATTAACTAAACACAGGCAGGCGTTTGATCTGGAAGATCCTGACCTTTAAAAATACTGGTTTACAAAACTGTGTATAAAATGACTTCTTTCTTGCATGATATTGAAGTTGCAATAAATTGCATAACGTTGCTTGAATAATTTTGTGTCCAACTCATGCATTTAAGTTTTAAATAATCACACTACTGACAGATCTACAAAAACAGTGTACACAGCAAAGACTCAACACCCCCATCTGCTGGTGATCAAGAGCTGTACAAGTTGAGTATCTGCAAATTCATGACAAAAACTCAAAAAGAGAAACGTCTGCATAATTTTACTGTCAAAATTGGCTTCCATTAAAACAAGAAGACTTAAATAATAGATGAAATCAGGGCGGATGACAAAGAGCAGCACGCATGATAGAATATTTGAATTATTTCAGTGACTAATGCAAAAACTGTTATTGCAATAAATAGTTTATTTTGGATTATTTCATACAGAAGTGAAGCTGTACAAAAAGAAGCCAGGTGAGAGCAGTCACAGTCTCACAGTACAAACCTGCTCATTGCTCCGTTGCCATGCATTTTCATTTTAAAGCAACATTCAGCAACATGTTGAGGCTACTTGGCTCATCGGGATACATCATATTTCAATATTTCAAGCAGGTTTCTCTTTTGTTTTCCAAGCTGGAAAAAGAAATGTGCAAAATCTGCAGCATTTTGGATTGAAGCTAAACACAAAGACATCAAATTCTGTCATATGAGCTAAAAGGCAAAATATAAAAAAAGAGCTAAGGGGCCTGATTTTCGTGCAGTCAAGCAGAGCTACTGTAAATATGTGGAAACGTAATTTCATTCGGGGGGGCTGCAAAGATACTTCACAATATGAAGGAATAACATAACAGCAAAATAAATAAATTAACAACATAGGAAATGTGTAATGCGAAGAGGCCCCTGCTGCTTCGCACACTCATTTCCATATCAAACACAGCATATCAAAGGCAGGCCTACAACTGGGGCCTCGATTTGATGTTGGTAAATTCTTATAAGTCTGCAATCAATATTTAATTAAGCGTTCGACACAGAGGGTATTTTTCATGTTGGCCGCATGATCCCTTTTAATGCGGAACTAGAGATTAACCGAGCTGTAACGGTGCTGAGGAAACAATCCGCCTGCGTGATGGAGGGGCACACGGAGCGTAATCTCTCCCTCTCTCTCTCGTTTCCTCCTAAACTGACACCGCTCTGCCCGGCTCCAGGCCCTGACTGACAGCCGAGCTGCCAGAAGGCCCAGAGGAGAGCCACGCCGCTTGCTGCTCTGCGGCACACGCCTCACGTTTGTTTACGGCACACACCGAGGAATACTTTGCCATCACTCTCCATCGCGTCCGCCCGTGTCTTACATCACGATCACTGACATGTCGGCTGCTGCCTGCGAGCGGGGGGGGATGTCTCCCCTGCCTCCCTAACACGTCATTCAAGGGTAAACAAAGGAAGTAACAGCAGGAATAAGGGGGAATACACGGCACCAGAGGTAAAGCAGCGAGCAAACAAGACATCCAGGAGACAATAGGTGGCTTTTTTTGTCTCTTTTGTCCTTCCACATGATCAAAGTGCCTGTTTGGTGAGGTCAGGTTAAAGCATGAGGAGCATTTGACTCTGCAAACAGTACAAGAGACTCCAAAAGAGCAGGGAATAAAAAAGGCAATATGGCATGGCACATTTTGGCGTTTCAACCTCACAGTCTGCCTCATGGAATGAAATGTCAGAAATCGACGGTGACGAAGTTCAATGGAAAAAAACTAACCACGCAAAAAGATGAAACACCCACGTATATATATAACAAATGTTAAAAATGATATTGTACATATACAAAAGCCTTTAATAAATGTTTCAGGCAAATCCTTTGTGCGGCTCCATCGCGCTCACACTGAGACAACAGTGACACACACACACAGAGGCTGGAACCTCAAGTTTTTAGCTGGAATGGAAACGGGTTGAAAAATGATTCCGGGACCCAGTCCTGCAGCAGCATTGTCATTTCCTCAATGTGTGTGTGTGTGTGTGTGTTTGTGTTGCAGATTGAGCGCCAGAGGAAGAGGAAACTCCTCATCACTCAGAAAAGAGGAAGACCAATCAGGATCCTGGCATCGAGATTTGATTGTCCAAGAGGGCGAAGTAGTTCCTGTGCTGTCCCAATCCGCCAGGAGACTGTCCATCAGGTCTCTACATTCCCACGTGTTTGTCTGTTCAATGACCGAACTGTGCTGAGGAGAGCAGCCGGCTCCAGGGAGGGAGGAGCTGATAGTGCAGCAGTTAGGGTTCAGGTGCGGCTCCGTCCGGTCCTTCTGTCTGCTCATCGTCCGCAGGCCACTTTGAGATTCACATTCTGTGCTTGCTTCTCTACGGGGAGCTGAGCTTTCGCACTTTCAGGTTCCCGCCTTCTACAAGAAAACACAAGATTTTTTTAAAATAGAAGTCAGGAAATGAAACAGCTCATGGTTATCGCGATTTTGATAATCCAGGTGTTTTCTTTACCTCCGAGTCTGGAGGAGCGTCCTCGGCTACTGTCTCCTACAATCAGCTGCAGGCTGGTGGCAGCTATGAAGCCCTCCTGTCGACGACTCAGATTTTTCACCAGCCTGAATAGTGAGGGGAAAAAAGAGAGAGAGTATGAATCAGTTGAAAACACTTTGAATGTGTCGTCCAGGTTTAAGAAGCTGTCAACTCACCAGCGTCCCTTGTTGTTCTCAGAGTGCAGTTGGATCACGTCCCCACATTTGATGGTGACGCTGTCTGGTCCGTTCTGAGGACAGTCGGCCAAAGCCTTGTATCTGCCGGGAGACTAACACACACAGAAACTGTCAGGCACAAAGTCAGGGAGGAAATGATCTAGCCCTGATTTTGACGCCCACTTTGACCTGGTTTCCGAACACTGTTTATCCGTGGCAGAAGACATGATCGGCTCTGTCCGCAGAGTGAAGGCTCCCTGACTGTTTATTCAAAATTTATGAACATTGTAAGTTTCTTGTGTCCAAATCGCACTAAATTCAACATTGCACCTCTCGGGCCACCAACAAAACATGTGCGTGAAGTCAATGAGATGATCGGTTTGTGAGATCCAGTCTCACCAGTGGCACCAGAACCTCCTCGCCCGAGTCAAACGGGCGGAAAGCGTCCCGACCTCCAGGCCACTCCTCCAGACCCTCGCAGTTGTCTCCCGAGTGATGAGCTCCGGGCCAACCTGACACACACACACACACACACACACACACACACACACACACACACACACACACACACACACACACACACACACACACACACACACACACACACACACACACACACACACACACACACACACACACACACACACACACACACACACACACACACACACACCCTCCGTCACTTGCTGTCAAAACAATATGAATGTAGAATAAAAAGCTAAACTCAGGAGCTTGTTCCCCCAAATTCCTCCGTGGGTGTGGTTCTTCAGGTCAAAGTCTACCTGAACTGCTGGGGGGGGGGGGGGGGTTACTGAGTATCTACTTGATTACATTGTGTATGTCAGTAGTTGCTCTCACTCCTGCGGTTGTGCTGGTGTTTAGGGGAGTGAGGCTGGGGGTCCGGACTGCTCCTCCCCGACTCCGTGTCCTCCGAGCTCACCGACGCCCTCTGCTGCTTGCTGGGAGGACAACACAGGACAAATGAATTATCACCAAATACTACAAGTCAGCAGACGCACTCAGGATAGAGGTTATCCTCAGTCACACAATCTGGGGACAACTCTCGCTCTCTGGATCTGATCCACATCTACAAGAGGACGATTCAGTGAAGCTGGTCCCAGATCAGTGCCGAAGAACAACTCTGTCCTGTTGTTTCCCTCACAGCCGAGACCATTCAGGCACCAGCCAGACAGCAGGTCAGAGCACAGAGCAGCACGAGCAAGCTTCTCTGCAACAGGTGGAAACAAGGACTCAGGCTGTTTGCATGTGTCAAACACAAGGGAAGATCTGGTCTCGATTTATCGAGATCAAACTATAGAGATCTGGTTCTTTCATAATTAAAATACTGAGAAATAATGTTTCTTGAAGCAAATTCCTCTGACGTTGATTAGATCTCAAGAAACGAGCCCCATCGTGAGAAGCAGCTGTCATGAGGAAATCAGGAAAATTCATGAAATGAAGCCAAAACTCTTTTCTTGTCGTTCTCCCTTTGCATATCATGCACAATAGCAAATCTGAGATGCAGAGCAGAGAGTGTCTGTGTTTGATACGGTGTTAGAAAAACCATGGCAGAGGTGCCGAGACACTCTCATCGTGAAGAGGGAGTGACGGGTCAGTTATGAACCACAATGAGGTTACACAGGCAGGTTGCAGGTGACAAATCATTATGCAAACACAGTAGCTCTGGGTTGGTGGTCCCCAAGCTGGGCCAGATGGGTCATGCCAGGGCGAGGCGAGCTAGGCAGGGTTTACCACTGAGCGTTAGGGCGGGTCAGTGGCGCTGGGGGCGGTGGCGGGGGCGTGGCCGGGGCCGTTGCCGGGGGCTCCGGGGACGGGGGCTCCGGGAGCGAAGGCAGAGAAACACGTCGGCCGACAGCGAGACAAAGTCCAGCCCCGGCAGACAGCCCCTGGGGACCCGTCTGGACGGTCGCATGCCCCTGCAGGGGGGGGGACGGCAGGAATGGGGATAGGCAACCAGACAGCTGTGGACAGAGAGGGGCCTGCCCCACGTTCTCACACACCGCCACACCCACACAAAGCCTTCTACCACAGCAACGTGACACGATGCTTTCACTGTCACTTCAAACTTAGATCTAGATTGTGGTGCTGTGGCTGCAAGTGTTTGTGTGTGTGTGTGTTTGTGTGTGTGTGTGTGTGTGTGTGTGTGTTTTCTCTGCCTCTTTTGTTTGTATGTTTGTGCAACTGTAGCCTAAAGTCATGCAATTAGCTCCCTACTGTAAAGTGTGTGTGAAAACTGACCTCTCAGAGAGCGGGGGGGACAGCGGCATGTGCTCTGCCATTTGGCCTTGTTGATACGCTTCATCTGGGAGGAGAAACGAGGAAAAGTGAGGTTATGAAGATGGATTATTAATATTCGTTCTTTCCTGTACAACATTCTCGTGATTCTAATTATAATATCACTTTTAAGTGTGTATGTTTATTATTATCTCTAAAGAACTGGTGAAGAAAATCTGAGCACAGAGGTCCACTGGCGAGCTCCAGAGCTTTTGACCACATCTCATGTTGAAAGGCAGTAAAGTAAGTGAAGCTTTGTGTTTGGACTCTTTCTCACAGACCTCTGAGCAGCTTCTGTTGGTTGGTCAGGATTCTACGCAGCTCGTTGAGCCAGGCCATCTTCACTTCCACTGTGGGAGCCTGAGAAACAACAGTGACACGGCAACAGGACAAATCAGACCAAGACTTTTTATATAACTTTTCTTTTTCCAAAAATCACATTTCCGATGATGGAACATTCTTTCTGTGTGGAAGACATTTGCTTTTCTGCTTAATAACTTGGCAAAAGATCAATTAATGATCAGAATTGTCTTTCCGGTGGTTGAAAAGTTAAGATGATCAACTACTCGGGTTGAATTATCAGTCAGGCATTCATTGACTTTCCTTACCTGAACCACATACACTTCCTCCCTGCCACTGTACCAGATCTCAAACTTTTTCACATCTCCTTTGACGTTCTCTGTGATCCCCACAGCTGTCATCTGCCAAGAGACGCACACGGTTTACACACACACACACACACACATGCAGGATTAGGGCAGGCAGCACAAACAGCAGCTCATACATCAGACTTACATCATGTAACACATCTGTCAGAACACAAACACTCAGGCTCACAGACACACCTCCGCTGTGTGACGGCTTCCTCCCACATCCTCAATAATAAATCAAGAGCAGCAGCTGTTGCTGACACCGGCATTAACCACTGGTAGATCGTTCACTTTCTTGATGTTGTGGAATGTTGTGCCACTTAACATTTTTCTACATGCATACATTTACACTTTGGGCCTTCTGACAAGCAGATAAACAGCAGGAAGTAATCGATTTTGTTTTTAGACTTGTGATTAGTTATATTATTATATATATATATATATAAAATCACAGGATGTCATATTTTCACATTAGAGACACCAGTGGTCACTCAGATCATGTGTTTTATTCTTCGTGGCACATGTATGTTAACCAGGAGACACAAACCACTTCCTGTGAGCTGCGGACCGACCTTGAGACAGTGCTTGAAGCTGTAGGACGGCGTCTTGTCGCAGCCGTCCCCGTGCTCCTCCCTCCGCTTGCAGAACAGCAGAGCCCTCTCGTACAGGAACAGGTGTCGCTGCATCGGTTTGAAGCGAGCCAGCTCCTTCATGCGCGTGGGACCTCTCTTATGGCTGATCCACACGCTGAAGGAGCCCTGCATCAGCACCCGGCCCAGCTCACACATGTCACCCTGCGTACGACGGAAGGAGACATGTATGTGTAAAGTGTTTTTACATATGTGTTATAGCACATTTATCACAGGTTTAATATTGAATAGAAATGTTGTCCACCTCATATCCTGTGATGGCTATCTGATGCATGGAGTCATTGACTGATTTGAGCAGGTCCAGCATGGCTGTTAGCGCCCCCTGCAGTTCAGAAGTCCCCTCACAGTCCGGACTGTATTTTAGCAGTTCCTGAGAGCATACACACACACGTACACACACACAGACACACACACACACACACACACAAACACACACACACACACATACACACACACACACACACACACACACACACACACAAACATACACATGATAAACAGCCATGTATGAAAATCCACACACAAGCACACATGCGCCCTCTAGGGGTATGAACTAATAATGAAGCTCTCTGGTGAACTATTTAATTGTACAGAGAATAATAAATAATAAATGACTCACATCAAAGCATTGTCAGCCACAATCTGTTGAATAATTTGAACTATATATTTAAGGTCAAGTTTGAAACAACCTCCACAATAAAAGCGTCAGCTCTGTGTGAGTTTAGACTGCCTCTCACCTTGAGCAGCAGCTGGTATTTGGTGAGACGTTGCACCGGCTTCAGAAGGTACGAGTCCAGGCCCAGTTTGTGCTCCAGCTTCTTCTGACATTCCTTCAGAGGAAAAACAAATCAAATTAAAATTATTTTTCTTTAACTTTGCCAGATACGTTTTTTTTTTTACATTTCACCTATTTCCTTAGGAAAAATTCTGAGATTTAGAAAAACAAATTTGTCATAATCAGGGGAGTGATACCTATGAATGTATGTGAGTCGATGCAGATTGATTTATTGTGATGGGACTGTTTGGCCTTTGCTGAGGTATACGATCGCCATTTTGGTTGTTATCTGTAATTTGAAATGCTGTTTGTTCCGACTCAGTTCAAAACTGTTGAAGTACAAACACATTTTAAAATATTTATAGTACTTGAACATATACTGTATATATTTGACAACTAACAAATCGAAATAAAAAATGTAAACGCTGCTGGAAATCCTGGTGAAACTGACCTGAAAGAAGGCACAGTCGGAGAACTGTCTCCACAGCGCATCCGAGCGCAGCTTATTCTGACAGTAGCACTCGTACATCTCAAAACTCTCTTTCTGGAGGAGACAGAGAAGATTCACAGTTCGTTACCGATAAATAGGAATCAACCGTATGATTCAAATAACGATCGATTTCTTGTCTCACCCGCTTCAGAAAACAAGCTCCCACGCCTTCAGGAGCCTCCAGGCATCCTTCCAGGTCCTGAAGGAAGACCCTGGATTCACAGAAAGGTCAAAAGCCGAACATCAACGTCATTGTATCGTGGTGTGTACAGTATGTTGAAGTACATGTTGTCTAATGTAAGTAGAGTAATGACAGAAGTCGTGGAGACGACACAACAAATCTGGAGATTATGATTAAATGAATGAATCACTCATTTCTCACATTGTACTATTACTTTTACTGTTTTTATCTTTTTATTTTTGTCATTTATTTAACTAAGTGCTAGTTTTTTTTTAAAGCTTTTATTTCTGTCATCTTACGTTGCTTTTACAATTTGTCATGATGCTTTTTGGTCTTAATTATATTTTCTTATCTCATCTCATCTTATGCACTTTGAATTTCTTTCCAAACAAACTTCTCTTGCCTAAAGATATGTGGAGAGCGTTTAGGGCTAAGTGCTGATGCTAACTTTATTATTCCTATTCAAGCACAACATCAGCTTTGAGTCTTAATTTGGAATGATTCTGTTAATTTACACTTTTCCTCTCACACACACATCATCAACAACAGTCGTGACATAGATAAAAACTCTGTGTGCCTGACGATCGATGTGTGATATCATACATGCTCATCTTCAGTGTGTTCAAATAGATTCACAGTGCGTTTGATGCGTGTCGTTAATCACTTGCCTGCTGTGAAAGTTGTAGATCTCTGGCATGTTTCCAAACAGGACGTCTCTCTTGCTGCGCAGGATCGGAGGCAGAAGGGCTGACAGAACTGGGTTCTCCATCTGAGCCCTGTAACCCTACATTATTTAATCACAGCAACACATTAAAGGAAGTGTAATGTTTACGTATATAGAGAAAAATATGGATCATCGGGAATAATTTAGCATTAAAACATCATTGGAGACCATACAGAGCCCAGGCACATGGGAGGGTTTACAATATTTATAGTTGTGTGACATGCTTTTAAAGAAAAGAAAGCGTGTTTTCTCACCAGCAGCACTGAGAGCAGCTCTTCAGCGTAGATCCTCTCAGTCTCGATGAGCTCCCTCATCACATGTCTGTGTCACAAACACACAGGAGAGGGCAGAGAGAGAAGCCAGAGGGCATCGTTAGCTCTGAACAAAGAGAATCACAGAGTCAACAACATCAAGAGCAGTGCCGAGGACAAACAGATGGACGGACGGCCGGTCCTCACCGTTTCAGGAGATCCGGGCTGTCCTCTCCCTCCAGGCTGTAGGACACGCAGCCCCGGCTCTCCTGGTAGTCGTGGATCACCTCGATCTGAACCCACCGGTTTGATTCAGAGGTCAAATAAAGAATTACATCGAACAGAGAGGTCGAGAAGAAAAGTAATATTCAATGAAGATATGATAGAGGAAAGAAATACATTCATAAACAATAATTAATATATAGACGTGCTTTGGTTTTCCCTTACTTTTCTGGTGTTGGGGCTCTTCCGTGACGCCCTCTTCCCGGGCAGCGAGAGGTCGAAAGTGAACTTCAAACCATCACCTGTGTGAAGCAGATCACAAGCAGCAGCTCATCAAAGAGGATCACTCACCGTATATATATCTCCACATGCTCTGACGAGGAATGCTGAGGAGGACATATAGTTCATTTGAGCGCCCATATTAAATCAGACGCAATTGTTTTTTTATGACCATGTGCACAGCACGAGCACAAAGGGATTCGCTTGCCCTGCCGATGACCCTTTCTTTTTCATTCTTCAATCATGAAAAAGCATAAATCGCTGATGATGAACAGGTGAGGTAATCAATGGTAATAGGCTGCTTCCTATGAAGGACACCGAGACAGATCTACACAGCAGCGTTTCGCACAAGGCTCATTCTCCTTTTGATCCTATTGCAGCTGAATCCTTACATGATAGTCCAACTGAGTGTTGTGCCACGTTACAGTCATACATGTACTGTATGTGCGTGCACGTTTCACGTGTGTGCAGGTACCAGATCAAATGAGTCAAAGCTAACTGTTTCCTTCACATGGTCTCTTAAATATCTGCTGCACAGAGCATGAAAGAGCCTCAGAGGGCTTCATGATCATTTCCCTCTCATTGTTATGACTCTCATTAGTCTTGATTCCTAACGTGAAGAACAAAGCCTTAAAGACATGAATGAACAAAGAATGAAATCCTGTTTATCCTTTCACACTGACGGGATAGAGACATGTTCGATCACACGACAGATTCAAACAAACTCACCAGATATAACACATACAGTATTAATTGGGTACTAGTGTATACGGCCCAGCTATGTACAACTTCCCATGAGACGCAGAGGGAGATGAAAGGTGCTTTAATGTATATGAACCACATATGGTTCTATAGCAGCCATCCACACTAATAGAGCAGTCACATGTATCCCAGTGGACTGATTATACCATCTACTCTTGTTCCAGCTTGTTTTGTAAAGGTGGCCTGCTAACCCCACAGCCGGTCCAGGAGCACCTTGGGCCTGCTCAGTGGGACCCTGTGATGTGTTAATTCAAGCACTGTGTCTAAAGGAAAGATGCAAGAGGGAGAGGGATCGGTGCCAGGCCCTAAGGGGCTGGGATGAGACCCCATACTGGGCCTGGGAAACAGGGGAGGGTGGGTATAGGGAGCTGGTTCATTTGTGAAAAGTAATGTGCTGGAAACTGTTTCTTACCAAATGCTGCCAAATCCAGAGTAAGATCATTATTGCGTATCAGGTATACATGAGCGAAATGACAAAATCGAGGGTTTGTGTGTGTGTATGTCTGTGTTAGTGTCTGTGTTAGTGTGTGTGTGTGTGTGTGTGTGTGTGTGTGTGTGTGTGTGTGTTTCTATGTGTGTATGTGTGTGTGTGTGTGTGTGTGTTGTACCATGCTTGGGGGAGAAGAGCGGGGACTTGGCGCGTGGTGGGTTTTCAGCCCTGGGGGCCACCAGCTGGACCGGTCGGACGTGTTTATCAGCCAGCTTCCTCAGACAAGCCTGTCGGTTCTGGATCATCTGCTGCACCTCTGCATGCTTCTCAAAGGTTTTACCAATCTCGGCCTAACAGAGAGATCAACGGGGGGGGGAGAGAAAGGATGAATAGGTAGGACACTGAAATGTGACGTAAAATCCAGTTAAATTACAGAGACTGTGGAGCACAAGAACATGGAAACAATGTTTTCAGACATGAACTCCAGAGGACAACCAAACAAGAGGGTCTCGATAACCTCTGAATGAACAACGTGGCTCGGACACGTTTACAACTAAAAAGAAATCTCTGTAGCATTCAGGTGAGGGGCGGAGCAGTCTTTACTGGGGACTGGCAGGAGAAAGTCCAGAGAAAGTCCAGATATTCTCCTCCTCGCACGCGGCTCCTCCAGAGAATCAGGAGATTATCCAAAGTCAGTGCATGTCTGACAGCAGCTGTAATTTACACTTGATGCCTTTAGTTCTATCAACATAAAGGCTTGTGTGTGTGTGTGTGTGGGGGGGGTCTGACCTGCAGAGGAGGTGTGATGACAGACTCATATTCAATGGCCACGATGTCAGGTCCTGAGCTGAGAATGGACGGCGCCCTCTCCAGTAACTTCTCGATGTCCTTCAAAGCAGCCTGAGCCCCCTCCTTTGACTGGAAGTTTTCTACCAGCTGATTGGCCAGAAGGTACGCTCCGTCATCACACCAGGTGTGGGCCTGAGGGTGGAGAGCAGACGTGCAATCACGGTACAGTGAAACGTGAACGCAGGTCCTGAGGGTTGTGTAGAGAGATGTGTGTTAACAGAGATGTGTCAGTACCTGATCCAGACAGAGCAGCAGCTGGTGTGTGTGCAGGAGATGAGAGTGTTTGGTCTTCAGAGCGGCGTTCAGCGTGTCACAGTGGTGACGTAGCTCGTTGCAGCGCTGCATGATCAGAGCCACGGCGAAGTGGTGACCGGCCGAGAGCTGGTGTCCGTGAAGGATGATGATCTGAGCTCGAGACACCACCTCCTGGCAGAGCCGGGGAAGGACGGAGACGGTTTAAATTCAAACATATTTAATACAAGTGACATCATTTACAGACGTTTGCAGCCGGATGGAGAAAACACCGACCTGTGCATTGGACTCCAGCTCGTCCAGCCGTTTGAGAGCCTGTTCCGTCTGAGCCGGAGTGTCGACGGAAACAGAGAGCTCCCTCTCCTCAGCCGTCAGATGCTCCAGACACAACTCCATCTGAACAGGGAGCACACACCATCAGATACACGTTTTCTCATTATGGAAATAAACACGCAGATCATTCCTGTTTGCAACAACCAATTTTGTGCCAGTCTGACCACGATGGTCAGGTCTCTTGTGTGTGTGTGTGTGTGTGTGTGTGTGTGTGTGTGTGTGTGTGTGTGTGTGTGTGTGTGTGTGTGTGTGTGTGACAGGAAGACAGAGAAGCAGCGCTTAGCGATTAATGTGTTGCATGGAGCTCTGCAACCAAATTCATACTCATTGGAAATAGTCAAAACTAATAGTCAAAATTGAGAGCTGCATGTGAACACCAGGTCTGAAGATGGTCATTACAACCCACATTAATATTTTTCTGTGTGTTAAACCAGTAAATGTATTCCATGGTCCTGAAATGCTCCTTTGGGGAGATTAGGGGCAAATATGCAAACATGAAATCCTCACCTCCTGGAAGCTTTGCTCGTATTTGAGCAGCTGCAGGTACTGGTGCAGTTTCAGATGATGCTTCTCAAAGAAGCCGTCGAACGCAGACTCCATGTCTCTGAGCTGAGCCAGAAGCCTACAAAGAACGGGACTTTGCCATGCCATGTGTAAAGTAATCAGTTAAACATTTACACGTCAGCTATGAGAATATAAAGCTAGACAATTGAATTGAAACAAAGAAGCAGCCGCAGCTTTGATAGTTTGCTATTGGTCTTAAAAATTCACTTCTGAAAAAGAAGAAAGAAAAAGGTGATTGAAGGTGTTTTACCTCTGAACGGTCTCCCAGTCCAGCTTCACATCCCACTGAGAGTCGTCCTCCCTCCCAGACGTCTCCAGGCTGGAGAGAAGATGACGACCTTCCTTTGACACTGATCTGATTGCATCCTGTCAAAAAGACAAAGAGACAAATGATATTATAAATGAGCCGTGTTTGAAACAGGGCTTCATAAAACATCCCTGTGGTCACTCTAACGTCTCAAACCTTGAGTTTCCTGTACTTGTCGGTTTGAGACTCCAGAAGATACTCGATGGCCTTCCCCTTGTCGGGCACCTCCGTCTCTGCCAGCTCGGTCCCAAAGCCCTGCAGCATCTGAGCAATGTCTTTGACTGTCACAGCAAAACTCTCAATCGCCTGAAGTGGAAGCAAAAACCAGAGAAGCACCACAGACGTTATTATATGGCAGGTGAGAGGAGGTGAACAAGCTGCTGTTCAATGTCTTTATGATACAGAGCTTTGTGGGTTACCGACAACGAGATGGATCGGTGTCCAAGAACATGTATGTGTCACGTCCACATACGAGTGTCAGATAACAAAAGAAGACAGAAGTACTTTGATGTTTGGTCTCTCTGTGCCTCAGAACAGATCTGTAGTGTTTACCGTTCGTAAAACAATCCAGTCGCTGTGACAATAATCCAAAGTGCCTCCAAACTCTGACGTCAGCTGGTTCTCACTGATGTAGCGCAGCAGGTCTGTCACAGAGCTCAGCATCACCACCTGGAGGTGCAGAGAACATCCAAGAGTTACAAAAAAGCATTCTTACAAGAATTAAAATTAGATTCTACGTCCATAATAACCTGGTGATTAAAAGATGGCCTAATGTACTTTTCTTTTAAAGCAAAGAACAGTTGAGCAAGTTTCTTTAATAAACTGGAGGAGACATGACTACTCATAAAAAGACGTATTAACTCAACTCGGTTTATACAAAGTCGATTGTTTCATTCATCACAGTTGCATATTTTGTAAAAGTGGAAGATATGATTTTCAACTGCAGCTCTTTGGCAATATGTTCTTATTTAAGAACAATGGACAGGATGGTGAATATCCCTTGTATGTTTGTTATGTGAGATGTGAGCAACCCGAGTGGATCATCACCGGATGATCACTCTTAAATGTTACATTAAATAAAATGATCATGTGAATCATGTGTCTCTTAAAAAAATCTGGGAAAAAAAGTCTGAATTTCCCTTTTGATATTAACAACAGAATTACAAAGATCATTACAAATATTGGCTTTTTATCTGATATAAACATAAATGTATATCCTACTACTGAAACAAGAAAAATTGGCAATAAACTATTTTAACAAATTCCCTAGCATTTTATCATTGTTCCAATAGTTTATTCTTGAATCCACATGCGTCCACCACTGAACACTTCACTTGTGCAGATCAGGGCCGTGGTGCAGCTTGTTGTGATGGGGGACATGTTTGGTGACTGAGCTGCCTTACTGGCATTTTGAGCATGAAGTCGTCTTGGCTGAAGCGGAAGCCGATGTCGGTCACGGTGCGGTGGAAGAAGCTGGTGGGTCGGAGCACCAAGACCAGGTGGAGGTTCCCGGGGAAAGACGCCTGCAGGAGGGAGAGGATGCTCACTGTCATATTAATGATGGAGGAGGAGTCAGGATGAAGCAGGAACTTTGGATTTAAGCTCACTGGTTTGCTCCCAACACATATTTTCTGACATCATCACTTTCAAACGGCATCACAACCCAGGAGGATGTGAGAGCACTGAATGGTTTAAGGCCACAATACATTTCTGATCTCCTGTTACTCTATGAACCATCCAGAGCCTTCCAATCGTCTGGAGCAGGTCTGTCCTCTGACCCCAGAGTCTAAACTACACGTGGAGAAGCAGGGTTCCGTTTTTTTTCTCCACATTTAAGGAACAAGCTCCAACAGCAAGTCTGCTTATTTTCTTCTCTTTTTAAATTGTTCTTTTTTGTATTGTCTTGTTTTGCTTTTACAATTGCCGCTCTACACAGAAAAAGAAAAAGGCTCCAGCAAGGTTTCACCCCCCCTCTCTGACATGAGGGACGTGAGCTCTCAGCTCCTCTGTCACTCTGAGGATCAGACTAATGGATCAGAGGTTTAAAACATTCACACGCGTCATATGCTGCCTTTAGTCTTCAGGTGGCTTGAGGTCATGATTGTGCAGAAATTTCTGTTCAGCTTTTGCTTTATAGTAAAGACACAGAGTTTCCACTGCAACAGTAGAGATGTGATTTAACTGCATCTGTTAATGAGTGTAAATATGCTCACAGCAGAAGACAATAAGAATTTTGATAAGTAAAGTAAGAAGGCCTATATTTCATTTGATTTGTTTTAGAACCCTTTGCGTCATACAGGTATAATAAATGCAAAAAGATGCTGTGGAGCAATGTTCAGAACCTGCAGCAGATCAAAATCCATCTTTACTCTGGCCCTGGCACCAACTGTCTATTTGCATGTGACGCAACTACTGACATTCATTCGTCCTGACTCCGCCGCAGAGGTCGATTCGTCAGGATTCTGGGGCGTCCGGATGTTCACACGCATTGAAATACCGCGGGTCTCACGCACGGCGGATTGCATGACTAAGCAGCGGGGCACCGCAGTGCATCAGTCGGGCAGCAGCAGCAGACTCTGCCGCATTCACACTGCGCCCGCCCCCCCAAAAAAACTTCAGCCTAAACTCTTCACCCGGAGGATTCTATCTAACCCATCGGCGGATCGTTACCGGGCTCCTCCGGATCCTCGGCACCCCGCGCCGGTAGAAGCAATCGGCCATGGTGCTGGAAGTCATCGCGGTGAAATGCTCAGCTGCCCGGCTGGATGAGTCGCTGCCTGCGGCTGGAGGGTGTGCAGCTCCCCGGCTGCCGGAGCTCAGCCGCAGCTGCTGCCTCTCACACGGAGGGTGGCAGCGCTCACTGCAATGTATCCCTCCCTCCCGACCTGCCTCCTCTTCCCCCTCCTCCTCATCCTCAGCTCCCCGCGTCACCACTCCGTTTTTGCTTACTCATTCATTTGTAGCGATGAGCAATGAGACGTTCAGGTACATACACAGTGTTTAGGAAACATCACGTGGAGGTTTCCTGTACACCAGGTTGACAATACTCTTGTGCACGTGCTGAAAGTAAAAGATGCACCGATGCCACACAGGGGCAGTGTGGCCTAGTGGTTAGAGTTGTGGTTATTCAACAACAAGGTTGCTGGTTCAAACCCCACTCTCTCCCATCTGCATGCCGAAGTGTCCTTGGCAAGATACTGAACCCCTAAATGGCCCCTCATGAATGTTGAGTGTACTAAGTGACACTTGTAAGTGACATGTAAATGCCAAATGACATGTAATGTAGTGATTGATCTGAGTACTGCTCAGGGTTCAGCACCATGGACAGCAGCTTGTTAATCAAACGTTCAGTACAGTCACAGCTCTCAAGCAGTGATGGTGAATCAGGATCATATATCCTGGACCATGAGGTTGTATCATTATCGTCCATCTAAGATTGTGAATTATGATCGTGGATCGTGACCTTGATGGTGAATCATGGATCATGGGTTATGATCCTGATGGTAGAGAGTCGATTTTAGAGGGTGGATTGTGATAGTGAATCAACAACTAGATTTTTTAGATGTGCAATACGCTTGCTCACACCATAACTGGCAACCCTGCTATCATTATGTCATTACTGCTCCATCCATCTCTGTCAGACTTTTGCTTTTGTGTAAAGACTTTAAACATTGATTTATGTTAGACACCCTCTTTTCTAAGGAATGAATAGAGTTATTTTGTTGATGTGCCCTGTAACACACAACATCTATTGCACTTCTGTCCATCCTGGGAGACAGATCCGTCAATTGAGACTCTCTCAGGTCTCTAAGCTATATTTTCTTTCCTGTGACAAGTGGGCGGGCGAAGTGTTTGAGTCCGGTTTGAGCAGCGATGAATATTTCCCTATTCATGATGTGTAAACTGTCCAGAGGGTTTTTCTATCAAATAAATATCCCCTAGATGAAAAATAAAACTCACTGCTATCCTGGCGAGTGCAGTTTTGATCGAGGCCCATGTGTCCAGTCTTCTGTCTAAAATGATGATAAATTTCACTCCAGGTTGTCTCGTTCTGCAAGAGAAATGAGGCAGTTGTGTGTAAATGTGATGGTAGTCATTGCACCCATTAAGAATGTGGTGATTTAAGGCTGTAAGGCAGGAAAAATGAGCAGGTGGATCGGCAAAATCATACCTATAGCTTTAAATTCATATCATTTCAAAGAGCTTTACGTCTACATACACTTGTTCCTAAAACATAATTTATCACAAAAAGTTGAGGGGAAAAAAAGCTTTGATATGATTTAATATATTTCACTATATTTGTCCTGATCTCTGAGGTGAGGTGTGGACACAGAGGGCGTCAGGAGGATATTTGACCGTCAGCTTGAGCAGCGGAGGCCGGCTGTGCTTAGAATACAGGCGTTTGGTGCACTGCAGAGAGGGGGGGGGGGCTCAGACAGGAATAAATGAAGCAGGACACACCGAGGGATTAGAGTGAGGTATGTAAACACTTTGGCTAAAGCTTCCTCTGGAATGTCACTGAAAGCCGAGTATTCAGGGAGAGTTATGATGACGCTGGAGTCGTCCCCACGACCTCCTGGAAATAGAATAAAAGAAATTACTTTTTTTTTTATAAAACAAGATTATGTGTAGAAAAATAGTTTAAATTAATAACGTAAACAAAAAGGCCTCACCTGACAGGTATGCCACCTGTTTCTCTATGTAGCCTCCCACCTCCTTCATGCTCACAGGGGCAGTGACCTCTGGAAGATGAAAAACACGTTTTAACAGCTATGGTAGACGGAGGTGATGTGCACAGCAGGAGAGTTAATAACCAAACGTTTACAATAAAGGTATCGGTGGGTGTAAAATTATGTATAAAAGGATGCTGGTGTTGGCCTCAAAATTAAGTCATTGGCCTTGTATCAAGACATTTTACATCAACACCTTTAACAAGGACGTCATTTTTTTGCAACTTGTGAGTAGGATAACACAAAAACTATGGTAACTTGGTGAAAAATGGGGCCAAACACTCAGATTCAGACATTGAAAAAAAAAAATTACATTGTGAGAAGGTATTTTTATGAAATTTTCCTCAATTTCTCAGGGATTAATAAATTAATCTTTGGTGCAGCATGCCATTCTAGTTCATTGATTTGGCACTAATGTCATGCTCTTCTTGTCTTTTTGGTTATTTTATTCACATGTATATTTCATCTTTTACTTGATTCTTTCTTGTTTATCGATACCTTTGTTCGATGGTTGCTGCACTTTAACCTTTTTTAACTGATGGTCTAAATGTCGTTTCCAGTGCAGCAACAACAGCGACTCATTTTCCACTGAAGATTTGACATGAAAGTGACAAAATATCATCCATCAACATTTATCCAAAAATAAAAACCACCACAGCTGCAATCTCACAATTGTAAGACCATGACATCATTCCTATTTATCGTCTGTATTGATGATGGTGTCGTGTTAAGTTTACTGGCAGATGTTCCTCATCTCCTGCCTGGTGCCATTAGTGTTTGAGTGTGAGAAGCCAACAAATGTGTAAGTGTCTTATGGAGCCATCAGTGAAGTTCTAGAGAGGCTTACATCCGTCCTCTGCTGAGCCATCCAGCCACATGAGACTGCAGACACATTGACTAATGTATCATCCTGAGACTGTTTACATGTGCTCACATTACATTTACAGTAAATTCAAGGGGCTAGATGGGCATGTTTGTTGATGTAACACCCCGGGGACAACGTCACTTTAATACAATCTCCCAAAAAGAGATGAAGTAATAGTTGACACAGCAGGAACAGAGGTTGTTGAGGCTCAAACGTGTTAAAACCGCATTTAAGTTCAGTGGTTTCATGCAACAGATTAATGGGCCAGTCAATTTGCTCACACTTCATCATTGCCTCGTCCATAATGGATACGACATTAAATATGAATTGCAGCAGAGAGATAGTAAGAAAAAAAATGACAGAAAGCAAAAGAATGAGAGGAAGAGCGGAGGTGGTGTTCTTTTCCATGAGTCGACTGCAGTAATAGTGTCGCTCAGGTTGACAGAATGAGCTCTGCTGGTACCTGCTAAATATTTGATCTGCGTCTGTAACAGAGAGGAGCTGAGCCGAGCCGAGCCGGGCCACTGAGGGACCGATGGCTGCACTGGGCGGTGCGCACACAGGTGGAGGGTAAAGTTACCGTCACACCGGAGGAGTTCTATAACCGTTTGTACCCTGAGCCACCACACGCTCAGGAAGGTGAGACAAGACGTGTTAATGTACATGTTCCATTATACAGTGGGAGAGGTATTTATATGAAACATTGGGTGTTTAGATATAGAGCAGTGCAGCATTCTTCAAGAAGACAGGAAGCCAACCGCAACTTACACGAAAAAGCAAACGCAGGCACAAGCACTGCTGCAGTCCTCTGCTCGATCTTTCATCTTGAAACAGAGATAAATGTCCCCAGTGACGCTCCACACTATAACCAGCAGGTGTGACAACTGCTGAGGGTATAAATGTTCATTGTTGTTGTAATACTGCAGTGTTTCTCCCATTCTGTGCTTCACACTTGTCCCCTGAGTCTTCTCTCCCTTTTCTTTAACTCTTTATTCCTGCATATCTTACTTATCGTGCGGCTATAAAGATCAATTCGCAATATATTTCCATATTTTTCAGGGGAAATTATCTTTTAAAAATGAAACGGGACATCAAATATTATTATGGACTCCATCCCTAACATACATTTTATCAGACAATGTAGAACTAAAAGAAATAAAGGGAATAAGTACAGGACAGAATATGTCAGCTTCTTAACCAGGGCAATTAACGCTGAACTCATTTCTTAATCTCTGTTCTGTACATGTAGAGTCAAAACGGTGGTATATTCATATGAATTCAAAGGTAAATCCTGATTAACGTCTTTGTCACAAACTATTGTGTTCGCCTGCTGACTTTTCCCTGTGACACGCAGGACGTCTTTGCACAGGTGAAAGTCAAACAACCTGTGTTTGCTCTCCCGTTCTTATAGCCACAGAGAAAGGGTCATGTTTGCCAGAGAGGATGGAAACTGAGATTTCGCCGCCAGTCAAACAGACTCAGACTCCGACCAATCCTTTCCATCTACATGAGCTCAAGGTACAGGAGCTTAGCTGTGTTGTCCAAACACTGATTTCATCACAGCTCCTACAAAGAGCTTCAACTCCCCTGAAGGTTTACGTGTTTCATTATTTTTCAACATTGGGACACAGAATTTTTTTTAGACCTTATTTTAATAGAAAAGCCTCATGTCAAAGTCAAATTTCTATTTAGGGGCATCTCAGGGGGGAGTGGGGGGTGCATACATTTGACACCATGACGGTATTATGAGTTTGGGAAAATATGAAAGTCTGCTTTCTGTGTATAATAAAGTGAAATAAATAATATAATATTTTACAGGCATGCCAATTGCCACCTTATCATATAATAACATCCTAGTGAAGGGTGCAGGCTGTCAGCAGTGACAGCAGAGAGCGCACATAGCCCGGATGCTACATTCAGTCTGATTTGGGAGAGACTCAGAAAGCGGACACATGTAATCCCTCGTAGAGCAAGAAATCCGCTCTTACACATACAAACATGTTCACAGTACACACAGGTCCGGCCTCATGCTGCTTTAAGGTCACAGGATATTTTGCTAAACAAAGCTTTCAGTGCTAAGGGGATTAGCTCGGTGGGAGGACGCATCCTGATTGAAAAGGGAAGAAGGAAATTGGAAATTTTCCTAGCTGTAAATGTGGAGACTAGATCTCGGCGGGGAAACCCGGAAGCTACTCAAGGTTTGATTCTGTACACACAGTCCCAGCAATGGACGTAATGTTCAGACCTGTGAACTGTTTGGTCTGATGTTGATATTTGGCGTTTGTCACACTGTAATTCAAATTATGAGGTAGTTTTTGAAGTGACACCTTGTGTTTAGTAAAATTGTAAGAGTAAACAATGTTGAGAAAGCAGAATGCACTGCAAATTAAGAAAACACATGCAAATAGAAAAAACACGTGAAAATTAAGAAAACCATTTCATCAATCTGATGACACGTGCGCTGCTAAATGTTTTAACACATGCAAATACAGAAACTTGCTTCGCAAACAGAGTTATTGGAGTCTGCTACTCATCAGTGGTGATGGAACTTCACAAAGAATTGAACCACAGCCCGGTCCTGAGAGAAGGTAGTCAGTTATTGAAATCATTTAAACTGGCGGTTCAGGTGTAAGAGACAGAAACAGTTGAGCTGTCAATGAAAGAAGTAACATTTTGAGTTGAAGATGAAGTTTCAGAGATTGAAGTGTGTCTCTGTGAATAACTGAAGTGTTAGTTTTGTAAGTAAACACTGACATAAATCTGGAGTGTCTGTGGAAAAGCACTGACAGCTGTGGACACAAGGAGCGGCAGTGAAAGGAGGAAAATTCTGTCTTTACTGCTCAATCAACTGTCATTGATCCGTGATCGTGTATCCTGTGGTTTTCTGTCCCACAATCTCTTGTGTGCTATCCAGAATCATGCTGTATAAATGTAGAAAACAACACAACACATGGTTACACAGACCTCTGACAAATAAGCAGGACAACATCTCGCAGAAGATTTAGACCATGAAGGTAATTTAATACGACGTGGGGACAGATACAGGGAACAAGCGGAGCTATGTAAGTGATAGGAGGTATCATAGCTCGGGGAGTAAACCATGAATCTGTGGCTCCTGGTTCAAACACCAGCTTCACCTCTGTATCCTCTGTAAACAGATAAGGACAAACCCAGAGAGAAACGTTCACATTTCACACTGAGGGAAGAAACCCGGTATTAATAGAAAAGTTAGTGTGGCCCTTTCCTGGCTGTTGGCCCCACATCCGGACGCAGTGATCCCACAGGAGACATTCAGAGGCCGAGGTCCATAAATTAAACAATGACTCGACGCTGTGAAGATCCCAGATTAATCCCATCAGCCTCTGGAGGAAGCTGCTCGGGGCTGTCACTCGCATCAGGAACTGTTTCTGTTCATCATCTTACCTTTGCTCTCCAATTTCTACTGCTGGTTGCCAGACAAGCCCTCAGAGTTGTGACTCTCAAAGGACCAGTGGAAATATATTAACCAATCTCAATTTTCTGTATTAAATTGTGTTGCTATTTTAAGTTAAAAAATGTTGAGGGGTTATTTAGTTCGTAATTCAAGACGTGACACAACAACATTCTCTAAATAGCAGAAGCTGCATCATGTACTTCCTGAACATCCTGTGTTTTCGTCAACAAAGCACGTTCCCCCATCGCAGTCTCGTACTAATCTACAACCAACACATAAAGAGGCAACAAATCATTACTATGGAGAACTCTCTATCCCTCTGCGGTGGCTTAAAATAGCTGACATAATCCCTGCAAAGGCCCACGCAGTTGTAGCAAAGCTGCAGGACCAGGCATCGAACACACGGACAGAGCAGACACAGTGTGCAGCTCTCCGGTTAGTTCATGTAATGGTTCTGTAAATCACACTAAATGGACTTGTGCCCCGGAGCGTGTCTGTCTGCTGCCCCGTGCGGAGAGGAGCAAGGTGAACTGTCGCACGGTGTCAGAGCAGATACAGAGTTACACACCTAAAGCCTGAATGGAAACACGGAGGTATCGAGTGTACTCACGCTGCACAGTGCTCTCGAGCTGGGAGCCAGCCTGCAGGAGGCAGCGGTAGCTCTCCATCTCCTTCTTGGACCTTTTCTCCGGCTCTCTCTCCTCCTGCAGCGAGGCAGGGCCCATTTCCCCCCTCGACCGAATCAGGGCCAAGCAGGGAGAATGGACTCGGCCGTGGGAGGTGTTGACAGTGGCCCAGGCCTCACATGCTCCTCAGAGCCCTACAGTCCCTCCATAGTGTCCGCGTACACAGGCGGAGAGCCGCTGCGGGGAAAGTTAGGTCCTGTTGCCTCCGCAGGTCCCACGATCCAGATGGGCCGGTTCCCCCCGAGGCTGCAGCCGGATCCTCCTCCTGACCTTGAGCTGCACACAGTCTCCTGCAGCTACATCACAAGACCTGGCCACAGGAGCCGAACACAGAGGTTTGCTGTCCCGCTGTGGCCCAGACTGGGTGAAGTGTGCTCCCCCCCCCCCCCCCTCATGCACACCAGGGCCGACAGACTGTCCTGCTCTCAGCTACTCCAAAACAAACAGGCTCCATCTGGACACTGCTGTCTGTCTGTCTCCCTCGCCCCTCCCCTCCCCGAGCCTCAGTGCGTCAGCCCCGCACAGTGCAGAGCTCAGGAGTCCACTCCTGACACGCTGCCAACTCCCTCCCAACTTTTCTCCTCACTTCTCACTCGCCTGCTCCTTTTGGCTGTTTCCTACGTCAGCGTTGTGCTGACTGTATCATGCAGTCGACAGGACCGTGGGGGCGTCTGGCTGCTGTGTTCATTACCCCACTTTCTCCAGCTGTATTTTAATACTGATGGACACACAGAGGAGACTAGATCTGTTGTGAAAAGTGAAAAATCTACAGCACCCTCTGTGAAGTGCAGCCTTTTATTACACAACAATCACATTCAGACAGAAGAACAAATATGAAAGGGGGTCATTGTGTAAATACTGATACACAGGGCCTGTCTCAGCTCCCCACTGCTCGGCCCACGGCTACTATGAATGGACCAGTCCTCGATGACACCAGAACATATTCTATATAACTGTATTCAGAGTTCCTCTTGCAGGGAGTCGCTGTGTTTGATGTGTTCTGGATGTCGGGCCACACATGGAGCCGTGGAAGAGCAGCAGTGCTCAGTCCTGATACGCAGCCACTCAGCTGATCCAGCTTAGCCTCTCAGCCATCTCATTACTGCACAGCAGCTGCTTAGTCTGGTCAAATGCACACACACACAGGCACACTAACACAAACACACAAACACATCCTTACATCAGACTGCAGACATGACTCTGGGTGTAACAAAGTACTACAAGACATTGTATCTTCAAAACATTCTGCTTTATTACAGAAGAACTTCAGGGTTTTCAATACACTAGTTTCAAAGAGGTACATTCAGCTTCGAGGTTTGGAGTGTCGAGGCTGGAGAAAGCTGGAGGGCTGGAGGTGGCGGGGGTGTCCCTGCTGTGCGACACGTCGCTGCCTGAAGGTGTCCACCTCCCCCCCTCACAGACAGCGTCCACAGCCACAGAGCCTCTCGCGCTTTTTTTGGGACATTTTGGTTATCGTACAAAAAGTGGCTGGAAAAAGGTTGCATTAAAAATACAGGTCATTCTTTTTATAGTTTTCATTAGACAGGCAAAAAATTAGATAACAAGAAAATAGCATCTCTGATGTCACTTAAAGGTTTTTTCATTAAACAAAGCAGGCAGCCCCTCTTGATGGGTCCCCTCACATCCAGGACATCTCCAACACAGAGCAGTCAGAGTCAAAACTGCCTCCTCCGCAAACATCAATAAAACAGACTTTAAAGTAGAAAAAAAAGCTGAAATGCACGTACATTTTTCAATTATAAACAGATCAACATTAACTTTATTTAAATCTCCACTAGGTAGTATGACTGCATGTGCCATTGCGCAGATGCACCGTATCAGATATGGCAGGCTACAATCAGTGGAGCGAAATACAAGACCAGCACTAAAAGTATTGTGCTGGAGTTTTTTTAACTTTCAAATCAACATACTGATAGATTCTGTAACAAAACTCACGTATCATTGTAGTGAAAATTACCCAATAATCAGTTTAAACCAAGAGTTACATCATTGAGCACAAGGAGTGGCACTGGTTCAGAGGGAGACTTTTGGATGTTGGGAGTGTGGGATTAGGAGGGGGGGGGGGGCTGCCTGTCTTTGTAAATATGACAAAGACAATCATTGGATTGGCACGGGCTGACATCAGGGCTGGAGTAACACAGGCAAAACTCAAACGACCGACATAGCTGAGCACTCCGCGCCGTGTAATAAAATATAACCTTTGTGACTCAAATTACACTTAACAATAAATATGGCAAATGGACAATACACGTCCGTGAAGAAAAAACAAAGCATTTCAAAGCAGTATCTTTAAGAGTTTGAAACAATGGCAAGTTGGAATGGAATGTATGAAGCACTAGACGGAAGAGGTTAAAGGCCGAACAGTCCACAAACAAGGAAGAGGACGGAGTGTGTTGCCTCACGCGAACAGAAACGACTCTGCCGGTCTGGAGTCGGTTCTCTTTACATCCCGACTTCAGCGAGACCGAGAAGCAGTACATGAACTAGGTGATGGATAAATGAACATACAGTAAATACCTCATTTAGGCTCTAGTGCATGTGTGTATCGAGTGTACGTGTGTGGTGACTGTGTGCGTAACGTTCTCAGCCATCAGATATGTGCATACGTATGCTCAGACATACTGAATAAACATGTGTCGTCTACGCAATGAGGAAACGGTCCTCAGTAGTGCTGGAACCGTCCGACCGAACTACATCAACGAGGTTCAAGTAATTCCGGTACTCTTCACACACATACACACAGACATATCTCACTTTTCTCAACCAGTACAAGTTGCACAGGACACACGACAAGTGGTCTCTTCCAGGTCACCGAATCGAATCATATTAGGTTCATCTTTTTTTGGCTTTGAGCAGATGCTGTCATTCATCTCTTAATTATATACAGTACAACACATATATTAAATATCTCATCTAAATTGGACTCTCTTAAATTATCTCTGAGGATGGAGGCATAGTTTCATTGCCAGGATAGGCTTTGTTGTCTCTACTCTATATCTCAATCTTGCATTCACATGCGCGCACACACACAAACACACACACTTTTTGGATTGAGTGGTAACATGGTCTGTTTTAGCTCGTCCTGAAACCCGTTTGCAGCTCTGAGCTGGATTGAAATCATATTCAGTAACTTCTTCATTTTGAACCCGTGGATGAGAATATTATCTGGAGAAACAAGATAAGAATAACCATTGAAAGCGTTTTAACTGTAAAGTAGAATAACCTTTTTAAAGTGTAACTAGTGAGAAAGGGATCGTCGTGTCTTTATAAAAACTTAGGAGGACACAGTGACTGAACATCAGTGGAGGAAAGCTTTCTTTTGAGCCTTCTTTCATGCAGGTGAACCATTCTTGGAGTGGATATCACAACTGCTTGTTAAAACACAGCAGTTAGATAGAGCTACTGACAAGGCAGAAGTGTATGCATTCAATTGGAAGCTAGTATTTAAAAAAAAAAAAATGAGTAAAAAGAAAGAAAACTCATGCCTGGCATCTTATTAGATATCTTTGAAAATTATGCAGGGCACTGCTCTGCAGGCATGCATGGGGGGTTTAGGAGATTTTGGGATTGAGCAGAGAAGGACGGAGCAGAAACACACAAGTCAAAAGGCTGCTTAATCCCTTTACATCCCATCCCCCCAGTCAGCAACTCTCTTTTTCTTCAGATTTTTTCCTCCTCTTCTTCTTCTCCTCCTCCTTTTTTCAGGTCAGCTCCGACCAACTGGCACGACATCCTGAATGTGGCAGATGCCACTGTTGCTGTGAGTCCTTGCTGCCTTTTACTCACACACCTTCAGAGTCTTGTGCGATATTAGAGAGACTGGTGCATTCTGGAAAACAGAGAAGCAGAAAGATTCAACTTCTCTGTTTTCATTAGAAGCTTGTTTCAACGAGAGAAAAGCGGAAGAGACAACTTGAAATCACCCCAAATCAAAGAAAATGGTCAGCGGCCACATTTTAATTTATATTATTATAATTTATTATCCGTATTGATCTGTTGAAGCCAAACATGCACGTTGAGAAGAAAGTTGGGTTCATCTCTGTGGTTTACCTGGATGTTTGTAGGAGGCGACCATCTGAGAGCTACAGGGAGGATAGAAATGAAGGTTAAACAGTGAAGCAGAGGAAAAAAGCTTTGAGCTTATGCTAACTAACAGATGTCGGTGGCCCTGGACAGTGATGAGAAGACATTGTGACCAGTGTTCAGACCTATGAACAGGAGGTAGCACAGAAAATGTGAAAACACCTTAAGACGTTCAACACTTCTGCATAGTTGTCCTTATCATACAACATATATCATAAACCATAAAACTGTATAATTATATGTTTTTTAAAGATTAATTAAGATATAAGATTATTTTTATGCCATGTTGCTTCCATAAGAGTCAACAGAGTAGTTTGACTCTTGTTGGAATACTTCATTATGCATCTTTCACATTTTGTCTGCATAAATTTCTATTAATATGACATAACACATTAAATGGAGATATCTTTTTCCCACATATACCTGCTGCAGTTTTGAAAGTATTTTGTCTTGGTGTTTCCATTCATTTAGCTGTTTACCCCCTGTGGTTAATGCAGCTGCATTCAGCCTGAGGTTAGACAGCATCACATCATGCTCAGCACTAACAAAATACATCAATCATTTCCCAAGAGCTTAAGCAGATGACAACCACCAACACGGGTGTGGACGTGCACACAGGACGAAACGAGCGAGAGAGAACCACCACGTGACAAACAGCACATGAATATCACATTGGGGTCGATATAGTCAGTAATGAAAAAAGTCCCACTAACTGAGACCACCACACATTCAGCGGTTCTTCTTCTTCCGAGATGGACTGAATATAACAATTTCCAAATAGGGTTTTTAAAAAGCACATGCAGGGGGTAAGCTGGGGTTCAAAGGGAGGCTGAAGGGAGCATGTGTCCAAAAGAAAAGATAAAATCTGCAATATTAGGCCTAGTTACACATTCATTTTAAAGAAATGCACCATTTGTCTTTTTTAACCAAAAATATATTAACACAAAACATGGGACTGACGGTGAAAAAGTGCATCTCTTCAGCCAGCCAATGGCAGCTTACACAAAGCACAGGAACACAGTGGGACCGGTTTGTCATTATGCCTGAATCTCTTGTTAAAACCCAGAGTTAGGGTCCAAGACTGCAGGAGAGGTTGGTTGGGAGAAAAAGGCTTTGATTGGCTTAAATGGCCTGAAGGTGGACTGGTACCTGCTTAAGTGACAGTATTGGACTCATCAGAAAAGGTTCTCATGAGCAGGGGTCTGGCTGAAGACTGGGGAGACTGGAGTCCCCCCACGCTCGACTGAACCAGCTTCTTCTGGAAGGGTGAGGCAAGAGACACTGATGACATCACTACACTGAGAGAACCATACACACTTTGTTTCTCTGTCTCCTGCACACGTACAGACATACACAGGTAACAAAACGAACATACAAAGACTCAAAGACTGGACAGGTGGATGACGAATTTCAGTCCGGCTGCCTTTTCAGGATACCTTCTCCTTGCAATAATAATTTCCAGATTTCTTGACTATGTCTATACTTGCAAATTTGGCAGAGGAATGTACAGAAAAACAAACAAACACACACACACACTCACTCACAAATACACACAGCAACAAAATGCAGTGGCCTGCAGGGATTGTGGTGAGGATCTAGGATGAGGTTTACTTGAGCCTCATGCAGGTAAGTTTGGTTGTTTTAACGTGCTGCATTCATCTGACTGGACATGCGGAGGCAGCAGGCACTGGAGCAGCACAGGCAGCTGGGAGGAGACTGACTGAAACAACTTGACAGACAAGGATGGAAGACTGACTGCACGCTTTCATGGACACATGGTCCTACTCCACACTGCTGTCAGAGCGGGGCATATCCCAATGCTCAGTATTGATCCCTATTTTCATAAACATAGATCTAAAGGAAAGCATTTAAGTCAAGATTTAAAGATCAGAGCCTCTAGGGATGTCATTCCTAAGGTAGGTATAATAAAAGTAACGATAATCTGATTCATCTGAGCTTATTCCTCCTACTGACTACAGATCACCAGTTATTTGAGGGGAAGGAAGGAGTCTAACAGTGGGAGAGGAAGGACACACAACAGGTAGGAAACAAGCAAGACAGGCAGACGCATAAAACTATGCAGGAACAGTCTCAAGTATAAGAGCTGACAGAAATAGAGAAAGACCTCAGTCACTCCACGAGAAGCTGTGAGTGCTGGCGGTCTGCGACAACATGAAGATAGTGGATGTCCCCGAGGAAGGAAGGCGATGTTTCATCTTTAGGAAGGCAGGTCCAGAGGGGAAGAGGGGAGATTGAAGAGGGTGAGACAGAGTGGCAGGACCAAAGCAGTAGCACTTGTTAGAAAACAAAGTTAGACATGAGTAAAAAAGAAAAAAATAGATTAAAGGGGATGATGTTCTAAAATACAATAACAACCATCATTTAATCCTGTGGACTGTTGACAAAACAAGATTGTCAAATTTGTATGCATCTTATGATTGATTCAGACACTTTCCTCATTTACAGATACATTAAAAAAAAAAAAACAACAAACGCATATGCATCATAATATGTAATATTGTACAATGTGTATTTTTGACTGTCTTCAAATTTTTGGAGATAAAACTATTTGTTGTGTGGAACACTCCCAAACACACATGTATAATCCCAAACATTTCCAGCTGTGTGGAAATCCCTTTAGTCTCATAGGGAACTAATTGAAATGTCAAAATAAATCTGGGAAAGTATTCTTCACTTAACTTAAATTAAAGTGTCCCTGCAGAAAAAAGACTGAGTGGGACATAAAAGCTTGAACTTAAAGATGCAGTAGGAGAAAAATGTAAGTCCTAATCATGTGTCCCTGCATCAATAGTTGCATTATCTCTTGTCAATTCCTTTAAAACATTTTTGGTGACTCCTGTTTTCAAAGTAACTAGAAGAGTACTTTCAGTGATCAGAGGTGTGTATTAATTTGTCAGCAACACTCTGTTTACATCTCAAAAGAATAGCTGTTATGACATTTGTAATCTTTGTAAATAAAATGCACTTAAGAGTGATCCAATATTTATTTTTAGGATTTTATTCAAATCCCTCCTATAACCATATCAAAGATGAACTCAGTTATTAAGAACCACTACATTGAGAAAACAAATGCATTACATGCAGTACAGAGAGTTGGTAGAAAGGGAAAGAGACAAAGAGGGAGAGAAAGCAAAGAAGAGTGCAAATGTGTGTGTACCTGTCGAGTGTTGGGGCTGTGGGTCTTGCGGAACACCACAAGCAGGATCTCTGGCAGTAGACTGAGCAGGACGAGGAGGATGATCACCAGCCAGGCTGACACTGAACTCAGCATGTTGGCAAACACAAAGTACAAACGCTGCTGGCTCAGGAAAGGCCTGCAGGAAAGAGAACACTCACTCACTGACTTGGCTGAAAGAGCCACAGGGGTCACATAGAAATGAAACATAATAGATGAACTACAATGGCTACTGAAAACATAGGATATGTTATTTTGAATTGTTTTCTAACCATATTGTTCCTCCCCAGAGGAAGCTGAAAAACACATAGAAAGCCAGAGATCCCCAGATCACAAAATGGTTGATCCACGTCCAGTGTCGCGTGTCCAGAGCAAGCTAAAGCAAAAAGCAGAGAAAAGTCAATAAATGCACATTTCAAATATCTGTCGAGACTTTGCCAAAGTCGGTTTTCTGAAAGTTAAAGTGAAATGCTGTGCTAATGATGCACCATTTCATCAGATGAGATAACTAGGGAGGGACGTTTTTTGTATTTACCTTAAGTGTGACGGTGAGGACAAGGACTGTGAAGACGATTGTTCCATATGACCAGTTTCCAAAAACCTGGATTTAAATAAGACAAATGAGCAAATGTACTTAGGAGAAAATGCTTCATCAAGAAATTTAACAGTAATGCTTTAGAGGGTGTATTACATCAGAGAACAAACCTGGCCATTGTCCTGCAGAGCTGGGTTACTGAACAGAAAGCGAACACCAAAGAAGAAGAGCAAACCATGGAAGACTCCCAGCAATGTCCAGTAGAGGAATGGCCTCCAACGTAACATGGCATTCTTGGCAATCACTCTAAAAAAAACAAATAAACAAGAAAGATGAACAAACTTATTTTCATGTCTCTTTGAAAAAACTCAACTATGATAAGCATAAAACATTTTATGCACCCAAAAAAACTGAGGTGCACCATAACATAGATTAAGGTGAGTTTATAGTTTTTATATACATGGAAATATCTGGTTAACTGTGACAGCAATATGATTGAAATTATTGATGGTGGACAAAATAGTACAAAAGAGCCCATTAGTCAAATGTGTTACAGAAGCTGAAATGTCCAACAGAGGGACTATGGAACTTGAACATTCTCCACTTTATTTTTCTTCATCTTTAAGGATCATAGTAACAATTGGCCATTTAATAATTTTATCCAATCTTAACTCCATAAACAGCAATCCTAGATCTTAAAGACAACATCTCAATCAACCATGAAGTGTACTGCAGATAAGTGATGATTTCCATGTTCACCTGTAGAGGGTAGCATTGTCCAGCAGATCCTGAATGCAGATGTGCTGCTCCAAGAGGCTGTAAGCCAGGATGGGCATAGAGGTGAAGCAGATGTTGTACATCGTCAAATAGACCGCACCATACAGGGGCTGGGGAGTATGGGAGCAGCAGGGGGGAGTGAAGGACAAGGGAAGGGAAGGAGGAGGAGGAGGAGGAGGGTGGGTCGGGCAACCAAGGGTTAATATTATGGAGAGGACAAAACTCATACACACCATCATACTTACATACAGTGTGTCCTATAGGCAAGCTTATATACATCTTTCATTTACTTATGAAAGATCTAAGCGGGGGGCCATGTGGCATGAGGGGGAATAACCTATTCACCCACACCTTTTACAAACAGACACACCAAAACATAATCAATTACCTTAATAAAGACAGTGTTTGTATTAATTGAATGAACTGATAATATATTTCTGTGTCAGGAGCAGTTTTTATACGACCAAGTACGATAAAACGTTCTTAATTTAAAGCCAAGTGAATTCATCAATGAGCTCCACACATTAAATCAGTGTGTTTTCAACAGTGTGACTACTCACACATAAACCAAACACATGCCACCATGATTACATTCTGCTCACAAATGATGTTCCACGGTGGCAGAGCTGACACATGTCTGAATTATTTAACAGTGGTATGAAATCTAAGTCACCATATATAAACATATCAGACAGGGCTCAAACATTCCGGGGGCAGAGAGGGAGGGCCAGTCTAACAAGAAGGAGTCTGGCATTCAGGAGCACGAGGACATGTGGATTCAAGGGACACCGCCTCCTTTCATGTTCAGAACATCTTTGAACCTCGAAGGCCTCGGGACATACTCACTTGCTGGGAATAGCCGCAGAAGAACTGGTACAAAAACTGAGGTAAGATGAAGCAAAGGTTCTGCAGGGAAACAGAAAAAGAGAACAGGCTCACACTGATGGGAGAAAGAAAACATCAAAGAACATCAAATGGATTCCTAAGTAACCACCTAAATTAAAATGTAGGTAAAAAAAAAAAAATTCCTCAGTTCAACCTAAAAATCAGTTTAACATGTTAAGAAGATAGATTCTGTCAAATCTGTGTCTCTTCATCACATTATAGTCAAATCATGTGAGTTGTAGGGTTTGTTTGTGAGATTCAGGCTTTGCACAAAAACACTAAGCAGGTTCAGAACACGAGGAATGATAAAAAGTGAATGTGACTGAAGAATCTGTTCCTCCTACCTTGTAAAAGAAATACTGCACCAGGTGTGCAATGCGAACATAGTAGAGATGCCCATGAGCCAACAAAAGTTTCTTGAGGTGCATGAGTTTGGGGATGGCATAATCGCTGTTCCTCACTGCCTGCCGGCCCTCTTTACCTTTAATGCCTGAAACACCAATAAAAGTCACACATCACCTTCACTAAAATGTGACACTTTCCTCCATTGAAACGAATGAAAGATATGTTTATCAGAATCAGCTCCATCATTGGATTTCTTACCAATGCCAACATGAGCTTCCAAGATCATGCTGACATCGTTGGCACCATCTCCAATGGAAAGAGTGATTGGGCTGCCTTTTGAGTTCTTCACCATTTTAACTATCTGTATATGGAGCAAGAAATGAGGGCAACATTCAAAAGCTGCCATCTATTCACTGTAAAAATAGTCTTTTCAATTATTTAAGGAATACATATTTTCCACATCTGAACCGATAGGTCTGACCTGTGCCTTTTGTAGAGGAGCCATGCGACAGCAGAGAACAGCTGTGCAGTTCTGACAGATCTGCAGGAACAGGCTCTTGTAGAGTCGTGCGTTGGACTCAGTGGAGGGGTTGAGCACCATGGACAGAGTAGCTCCATCTATGATAAAACCAAAGTCCTGGTTTGATGAAGACCAGCTCCTTTAACACAGAAAAGGGAAACAGGTTTCAAGTTGTTATCATCAGTAACAATTGTGTTAAATAAGAGCATGTCTACAAATCGAGAAACCAACCTGGTGACGCCTGCTTTAGCTGGTGGGGCATCCTGCACAGTTTTTTTGTGATATTCAGTCAAAAGGTCATGCAGCCGTTCCTCGCGCCTCCTTCCTCCTTCGTCCAGAGTGCGCACTGTCAGTTCCAACAGCTCTGTATTTCTCTGGAACAGTCTACAAGCATAACAAGTTGACTTTGCTGTCTCCACCTTGTCCCCCGTTAGGACCCACACCTTCATGCCTGCCCCCTGCAGGGCCTCCATCGTCTCTGCAGCCTCCTCTTGAAGCCTGGGGGAGAAGGGCAATAGGAAGATGTCAGATACAGAAACAAATCCTGAGCAGACTGAAGACCAGCTCCTGGTCTTTTTGTCTAGCAAAAATGCTACTAAAACAAGGTTGAGCCTAACTTAAACTGGAGTCAGAGGGAGCTGTGGGGAATGTTTTAAAGGGGATATATTTTTAAATAGTTTTTTTCTTTTTTTATAAATGCACTTTGATGTCATTTTTTTAAAATGTCATTGGTACTTTTAAAACAAAATCTTTTGCCTATTTTTTAGATCATTGAATTGTGGAAGAGTGCTTGTTGGACCACAGAATCAATTTATTGATATATTTTAATTGTCACCACAAATTACAAATTAGCAATTTCATAATGGACAAAACACTACCAGGAATCTAGTAAAAGCAACTGATGCTAAACAACTTCAACTGTTGAGGTTGTGCAAACAGAACGTGTCATAACACAGACAAGTCTTTCTTTCCTAAGAATAGTAAGTCAGAACAGGAAGTTTGCACCAAGTGTATTTCTGTCTTTGCAAACCATGGTCTATTCTGAGATGTCTTTATGTAAGAGCATTTTAACATCTAAAAATCTTGGCACTGATCTGTTATAAGATGGAGGGCTGAGGAGAGACAACAGCAGCATGCAGCATTACACCCACCGATCCTCTACAGCAGTGGCTCCTATCAGACTCATCCCAGTCTCCAATTGGTTGTAAACAGCCATGAGCCTCTCTTCTCTGTCCTGCAGAGCCAGTCTAGCTTCCTTCAGTCCTTTATCTGCCTGGTTGTACTCCTCTGCACTGAGATATTTGTAGGCCACACACAGAGTCCGGTAGCCCTCCTAAACAGTTAAAAACATGTTACCGAAACAAAGAAAGCAAAATCTGTCTCAAAATCACAGTAATCTTAAATTAAAACCCATCTGAGCCCTGAATAAATAAGGACATACTTCTTAACTTAAATCTGGAGTCACCCACCTTTGCATTACGCTCCACGTGCATGCGGATGTTTTCAACCTCTTCCTGTCTGACACGGGGGAAGATGGACGAGTCCGCTCCCTTACAGAAGAGGATTGTATCACCTAGAGACAAAAAACAAATATAACCATACGGACACACAATGTGGTGAGGGCTGAGGGCCTGTATTCACATCACAGTCCCTGGAATGAAGCAGTCAGTAATAAGCTCACCTGATTTGGCTCTGACTATGACACTCATTCGCCTTCTCACTGGGTCAAAGTTCAGCACGTGGAGTAGTTCATACCTTTGGGATGTACACAAATTAAATTACAGTTATAGTGCATAAAGCAAATAATATGGCAAAAAATGTTTGCCTATATAATTACAGACTTACATTTCAACATCGTTGTTCCTGTTGCGAATTTTCATGGTTTTACTTTCAAGACCCAGAAATGTGAAGCCGTACCTGCAGATGGAGACAAATCATCACAAATGTCAAACATCTGTGTTACGTTAATTAATGTATTTAAACCTATCTATAATTTTGGAAAATGCATTTGTGATATTCATATTTGGTTATGTCATCATTTTTACTCACTCGGTCATAATAGACCATCTCTTACCTCATGGCACCCTTGACCAGAGCAACTTCATCAGGTGAGGAGGCTATGAGGCCTATCTGCTCCTGTGGTGGATGAATCCCCTCTCCATCCACCCCTAAGCCATCCACCCGGTCTGGCAGTCCGTCCACTTGGTCTCGACTCTGCTCTGTCGACTCCTTCACCTGGACTGTGTGGCACAGGCACAGGGCTCGCAGAAACAGCTCTTCCCTCTCCTGATAACACAACACCAACATGGCTCAATACAGTAAAAATACAGAATATGATGCTTTGTTTTTTTATGCATAAATAATAACTATAACATTTGAATTTTAAACAAATATCAATTGTTTAATATCTTGATAATATATTTACAGCCCTACATAGAGCCATAAACAGTAGCTGGAGTTTAGATCCCTGGATTTACAACCATCTTATTAAACTGACCTCTTATAAACATTCAGGACATGCTGAAGTACAACAGTCTATGAAGTATTATCAGGTGCTTGTGACAAAAGCACACAGCCAGTCTGCTCCCCCTCCATATAAAGTGCATATGTTGACATGTCAAACGGGACGATACATTGCTGACCTGAGAAGGGCCTTCCTGAGCAGCGAGCTATGTAATGAGCATATGTTGCTGGTCGTGTGACTTTTACAACAGATGGAGGGACACCACAACACCCACCCTGCCAGCTTTCTGCTGTAGTTTGTTCAGAGGTCCATCTGTGACACAGGGACCGTCCACCTCTGAGTTTGCGTCTTGGTATCTGTACTGGAAGCCGTCGATGCAGCACTCGATGAACTCCATGTTATTCTGAGTGAGGGTGCCCGTCTTGTCAGTAAAGACATACTCCACCTGCAGGAAACGTGATAAAAATACATGACAGACTCTTCCAGTGCCGTAAACATTCAGGTGCCCATTTAACAGGTTCCAACAATAAGAATAGGAAATTACTTCCAGAGAGAAATGCTGTGCATTAATCAGTTTAACGAAGCATAAACTTTGATTGAGGTAATCATTTTGCAAACCAAGTGTGACTGATGTATGGCAGCAGTATAGGTGCCATAAAATAGAGACGCTTGGATAGCACATCAAGCTAATGTTATCATAAGCAGCTTATGTTTTACAGTTGCAAAGTTATGTGTTATCAGTGTTGAAACCATATTTTTGCTTGAATCAATCTTACCCGACAATTGTAACTTTTTTTTTAGCAAAAAAGCATTAAATTAAAATCACCTTTTTCTCTTATTACAGAAACTTTTAAATGGTGCATTTCATTGTGTTAGATAAGAGTGACTAAAGTGCAAAAACACTTTTTTAAATAACTTATTTTTAATATAATTATTTATAAATGTCATTGCACTGAATTTTTTGTTTGACTGTAAGGTTTAATTAAAATAAATAATAATAAAAATCCTTACAAATTCAATAGGGCCTCCCACCGATTTCTGTGCTCGGGCCCTAATTAGTTGTTTTTATTGGGAATGCCGAATTTACTAAAATCTTTTTCCTACTAGATACACATTTTTGTCATTTAAATAAATTATTTTCTTAAGTCCATTCCTGACCTGGCCCAGCTCCTCGTTGAGGTCTGAGGTGTTGACCAGGGCCCCTTCCTCGATTTCTGGGTCAAAGAAGTCCTGGTCCCATGTGATGAAATAGGATCCCAAAAACTTTTGCATCTCAACTGTCACGTACATGGACACTGGAATGATGAAGTTGAAGAGCACCATGAAGGACAGGAAGTCGGTGAACATCTTAAGGTACTGTTGGAGAAAAAAAAAGTTGATGTTATAATTCAAATCTCACACTGCACTGCACCTAAAATCCACAGTGCCTCAGTTTGGAATCAGTTATCTGCATTACATTACCCGAACAACAAAACATGATGCAATCACAATGTTTTATCACAAAGTTTTATCACCATGTTCGCAGTTCATTGAAGGCCAGGGCAGAGGGTTAACAACCAATGAAATGGTCCATGTCGCAATATTGGTCTGCAGTGGCCATTTTGCTGAGAAGCATTTTACTGGTGCTGATTAATAGGCAAGGTCATGTAAAACGCTTTAACACGGTGGATGGAGCTTTAACTCCCAGAAGTTAGAACCACAACCAGAGGATCAGTATTTACCATTATTCACATGATAATATCCTGATGCAATGTTAGCAACACCCATTAGCTATTCTTCTCACAGCAGGGGTAATCCCCATGAAGCTGAAGACACGTATTACTCAATTTATTTCTCTCCCAGCTGCTAACATCGTAAAAGATGATATATGGTACTAGAAATAACATAAGATATTTTTGACTGTGAAAACAACACAGGAGCCTCGCAGACACCTGACTTACAATTGTTTCTAGAAGAACAGGCAGGTTGCTAAATGTGTACTCACTAAATTGGTGTCCTTCTCTTTCTGGGTTTTCTCGTTGTACCAAGGCTCATCTTGTCCGGGTTTGCCCTGCCATACATACTTAAGTGTCGTGCACACTAGGGCCTTGCTCACCAATATGCAAAGGTAAACAAGAAGGAACGCATTGATCGACCTGAAAATATAAAAGATATCATTAGTGACTATCAAAGATGAATCACACATTTTTTTAAATTGTTAACACCTTTTCTTGATTTGCTTACTTCTCCACAGCAGAGCGCTTCTGAGACTTTCCCTGGTAGTTGAGAGCCATCTTCGTCTCCATGCCAGTGTAAACTGCAACACCTTTAGAAGGCACGAGGGAAAAGAAAAACAAAAGGGACTCATTTTTAGATACTGAGCCATCTTCACTAATTTGCTGTAAGTTATTGTAATAACATCAACAACAGTTGTCTCACCAAAGATCCTCTGAGTGTTCTTTAATGTGGCTCCTTTCAGCAGTAGGTTTTCTGGGCCCAAAGACCTGCACAATCACATCAGTACATGAGACAATTCAGTCAAACAGAATCTGTGCAATTCACACACACACTGCTAGTTTCCAAATGGAAACCTGGCAGGCAAGTTGGCACCCACTCTAAAATACGCAGTGACAATACACTGTATGACTGCAGTCTGGGCTTACAACAGTCCCAGTGCTCTTGAGAAGGACACTGGCATTTGTTTGTAAGGCCATTACAAAACAGTCATTGATAAATGCCTGTGGGAGTGCTTTGGAAGCAGTGGCTGAAGCCATGCCAAGCCTGTTTTAATTTTAATGCTTGTCTGCAATTAATGATCAATGGAATAATGATTTGTTGGTGATGCAAAGGGAAACAAATGAGTGCTTAAACAACTGTGTGGTGACTTAAAGTGGTCTGAGACGGTTTTGCGTGAGTGCTCTCACCTCACTGCAGGCTCCTGGTTATTTGTGTAGAGGTGCATTCGGCCAACAAATCTGGAACAAAAGCCCACACATACTGCTGAGCATCCTACAAATCAAGTCATTATAAAAAAAGTACATGTGACACTTGTTTTGCATATTATTCAATCTGTAAAAACTAGAGTGGAGTGGTGAACTTGAGGAATCAAATTCCTCCAGAGGTCGTTTACTTCACAAGACCTCAAGGACTGGACCTAAAAGCAGTTGAAGGGGTTTGGGAGCCAATAATTACAGGTGGTTAGCCCGCAGCCTGCTGTCAGTTTTATTGAGTCTGAATAGTGAGCATTTGGCACCATGGCTTACTTAGCACATCTCAAACAGCATTATGAGGTCTGGCCAGATGATAATACTCAATCTCCTTTCCCAAAGGAGGAGCCTAAAGGCTGGCTTGTGACTGAGATGAGATTTCTACAAGTGATTACGAATCAGCTCCATCCGTGCCAGGCAACCCAAAGACTACAGTAAATAATCTGCAGATTTTTAAATTGCATATATGAAACCAACCAAACAAAGAGTACACAGTGTCTCACCAACACATCTCCAATTAATCAACAAGTTAGTATTAGAGTCACATTTTCGACAGGTATCGAGTTAATCCTTTTACCAACAAACGACAGGCAATGTTTTCTTGTAGTGTAATTCCTCGGGGACTGTATGATGAGTGCCTACTTGTAAAGGTCAGGCTGTGGCTGTTCACACTCGATGGTGGCGTTGAGAGATTCCAGATCCTTCTCTATGTCCGGCACTGTGTAGTGTGTCTGGACAAGGCGGGAAGAGACAGCGTTTGAGTTGTGAGCACGATCTGACTTGGGTCAAGTGAACATTTTAGCTTCCCGTGTCAAACAAAGACATTACATAAAACAGGAAGACTAAAGATTCCAAGATAATTTGACACAAAAAGGAACCTTCACCTTTTGAACTTTCTTCAAAGCAAGGCTGAAATATGAAACACTAGAAAACTTAAGATTACCCTATTCTGATTTATAATTTTATGACTTTCCCTGTTGTAAATAGTTCTGTCTTGTTTCACTGTCTCTAACATCCATATACATCCCTATTAATTAAGAAGTAGCTTCTAAGTCCTAAGTCCTAAATTTCTAACCATGCAAAAAAAGGGTAAAGCATTACATCTTACTTTATGGTTGGACTCTCCATCCAGACTTGCTGTGGTAACGAAACATGTGTCATCATCGCGACACGACTGCAGCAGTATCAAATCACAGGGAAAGGTCTCATCTTCCTCCACCTCCACAACATCTCCAACCTGATCAAGAAACAAACAAAGTTAACCAAATATCACTAAATACTTTTCACAAATAGCTTCTTCCTTCCTCCATTAAGCACATCCCTTAAAAATGTCTTGTCGATTTATTGTGGCTAATGTGTTTGCAAATAACCATCTACTTAAAAATATAGCATCAATAGATTAATAAGAGCATTTCTTCAGAGTCCTCTGGCTGACAACTAGTCAATATCCACTCACATTTAACTACTGTGCAAATAATCTGTCTCTCTTTGGTTTGCTAAAATAATGTGTGGTTAGCTCTTGACCCCTGAACGTTATAGGAGGTACCCAACAGTTAGTTTATGCGACTTCCTGTGATGGGAGCAGCTGTCCAAATCAGGACTGTTTTTGTTTTGACAGTTGCATGCTGAGTCTCAGTGGTGTCACTGTGCATGGGTTGCCATTCAACACAACCAGGACTCGCTTGGTTCATGTTTAATAGGAAATTATTGCTTAATACATTTCTAAGCTTTTGAAAAAGACATGCATCTTTGAAAATATTTTACCTTGGTACACCCTGGATAAATGTATTACTCTCACAACCATGTTTGGACATCTTATCAGTTCAGTAGACAGAGCGTTTTTCCCCCTGTGCATATATCTCAAACTCTGTCATGCCAAGCTGCACACATCTTATCACAAGCCAGGTCTCTAAGGAAATACTCCTTCTTGTGGATCTAAGCAAGGATGTGGCAGCTGAAAGGTACCTTGATCTTCTCGCTCTCCTTCCGTATCCTGAGGCCATCCTCTAGCACTGTCACCGGGTACTTATTCACCTCATTGTCAGCCTTGTGCCGTAGCCAGTCCTCATAGCCCTATGGCAACATTTCAAAATCAGTGTGTTATTTGCTCAGTAAAACAAAAAGTATCCATGTGACATACCTACACACCTTTATACTCTCAATCAACAGAAGAGTGTGAGACAAAAATAAATGCTTAAGTGAATGATATAATCTTTATTTTGCATTTCATCGCATTGTCAAAAACAAAAGACTGCCTGCAGCAGCAGAATGGTTCAGCAGTGCACTGGAACAGTATACCGTGAAAGAATACTGAGTATTGGGGGTGCAGCAGCATAGGGCACAAAGCCTAGTGTAGACTTCATAAGTGCTTTAAGATAGTAATGGAGATAGAGGCAATGGTGCAGAGATGCAGAGGGAGACCACACTGGGTGCCAAGGCGGAGCTTGAGCCAGAATTCAGGATTACCAGCAAAGGTGATAGGAGGAGAAAGTCTGGTTGATTGATGCAGAGCAATTATACCAGGTGGACGAGAGAGGGGAAAGAAGAGAGGAAGCATTCTGCAGATGGTCTGTTGAACTATACAGCTCACTTCTGCCCGACTAAAATAGGTCCAGACTACAGACCACTTTGGTGTCCCACTTCAAAGTCTGGCTGAAGGCAGTCCAGCACTATCAGCACGCACCATATATTTTCACAAGTAAGTCCGCCCACTATTGTGCTAACTAAAAAGCTGAACCTAAAACAACACATTTAAAGCGGTGTTCAAAGAAACAGATACTCCCCTTGATCATTTGTATCACTGTAATAGACTTGCTCTCTCTCTCTCTTCCTTTATCTCTCCATTTTCATACACTCCCAGAGAGCCTACTTAATCTTTTCCCAAATCAGAATCATGCACCAGTAGAGCACATTAGTACAAAACTCAAGAGAGCATTTGTCACATACTTAATACAAAAATGACATCAAGGGGGTTATGAGGGCAGGAAACTTATATTGTCTTCTATTCGGAGAGGAAGGATATAATACAATGACAGACAATATGAGGAAATGAGGACAGGGCTAGCCTGAAAACCAAACCAATCATCCGCTCAAGTTATTTTCTCTTTCAGATGGGTCTCCCCCAGCCCTGTTTAGAAACATTTCCATCCTTCCTGAACTATTTATCTAAATGGGGCAGGTTTGATACGATGTACGAGAAGGGAGGGCTGCTGAGGCATTTTCATTAGCAACCAAGACGACTGCCACTGGTGTGGCAACCTCTGTTGCATTCACTGTTGTGACAATATTAAATGAACTACAGTATATCTTCAACAACAGACAAATAAACAACTGTAGATGAAGGGCTTCCAGACATTCTTCTTTTACCTCGTGCAATGTCACTTGTTTCAGTTTTTTGCTGTGATTAGTTGAAGGTACTTTTTCTTATGTATTTTATGTCTTAAGGTCGCTGTGTGGCATTCGTCTAAGCTTCTGGACATGGGTTACACTCACATTTGATTTACTATAAACAATAGTTCATTGCCTGATTCAAGGATAGCTGACACGATACAAATAACGTAGATAGTCATAACAAACAGCCAGTGTCTCCATGTCTCTTTGGCACTGAGGTAATATACCATGCAAGTCTGTACAGTGTGAGGTTTAGATCACACACTGTGACAGTTTGGTCTGTGACTGTTGATAACTCTATATGGAAATTGAAACTGAGAGGTTCCAGATGCATTTGCAAATGCAATTTGGTCTTGAGGTGCCAGGCCTGGACAGAACAGAACAGGAAATATCAATTCAATGTTTAATATTATTATTCAGGAGGTAGCGTCTTACCTGCTTGATAGCCGTTACTGTGATCACAAAAAATAAGGGTATGCCACTGGTGACAGGGCTGGTGGGAGTGTCAACTATCACCTATAGAGGGAGAAACAAAAAAAACATTCAGAGAAATGCCAAGTTAATGATAAACATATGACCTTCAAACTGAAAGGCTTTACACCACAACAAAGTCTTACTGCAGCACATGTGCGTCTGTGGTTACATTGGGAGGAGTGTGTGGTGATGGGCTAGAAGATGGTGGAGGCCCTCTGAATGATGGGTGTAGTCTGTTTCTGAAAGGCCTACAATTCCCCAAATTCCTTCATCAGTAGAATTTCACAATATTTCATTTTGAAGGGAGGGAGCACACTCTGGTTGAGGGGGAATCTGTGTAGCTGCTTTTGTTGGTTTATAGCAAGAATAAGTGCAGGTCCAGTGATCAGGTAAATCCCGAGCAGTTTAGAAGCAGCACATGACCAAGGCTGCCAGCTAAAACCCCAGTGCACAAATGGCTTATGAGTGATTGTGTATTCCTTAAAACCATCATGAGATGGATTTAGTCTGGCATTTCTGATCCTGTAGAATGCAAGCTGGTCTCCCCCTGAGCTCAGGTGCGTATTACAGCTCGCACAGACACGTCACATTAAGCTTGTTGTCGTCCGGAACAGAAGCACAAACAAGCTTCCAGATAGAAATCAGCTGTGTAAGAGCAAGAGATGTGTTTGGAAGAAATCTCTGGTGTTCTCCTCACCTGTGCTCAGAATGAGAATGAACCAAACCTGCTGCTATCTCAGTAGCCACATACAAATACAAACACAGCTACATTCTTTCCTAGTACACACATACACACACAAACACACACACACAATAAAGGACAAGGGCAGTGAGCTGCTAGCCTACCCAAGCTGTACTGTGATTACAATTAACTGCAGGAGAAATCAATTACAAGCCTGAGATGGACTAGTGCACATCGACCATTTGGAGGAGTGCAGATTCAGAGGAGAGTCTGCATTATATTTGTAGTAGTTAGCAATTCCAGTGAGACAGAAGGGAAAGTAATAATACTGCCGCAGTAGCCTCACATGCCATGAGCCAGAGGTGAGAGAATGTGTGTCTATGTGTGTGTGTGTGTGTGTGTATCAGGGATCTTATAGAGAGGTATGGGCTAAAAACTGCACCTGGCACACTGCTTTAGACAATATAGCTACTGTATCATTGAATGTTTCTTGAGAAACAATCAGTTTACCCCAGTCAGGTAAGCCATTCTCAGGTTTCTCATGACCACACCTTTAAGGTGGAGCACTTCCTGAAGCACAGATGCAGTGAACTTTGGAGGAAACCAACGCAGCATAACAAATTTGTCCATAATAATATAATGGCAAGCTTATTAACATGACTGAATTGAAATGTGCCTACAGAAAGAAAAACAGAAGCTACAGGAAGGACTGAGGACAGCGTGTGCCTCTGAATCAGCAGCCAGATGGCCGAACTTGAGTGAAGCCCTCACAAAGCAAAACTTTCAGCCAAAATGCTGTTTGATTTTTATACATCTTTGGCAAGTCTATGACAATTATGATGGCAAGTGCTCATTAGAAGACTATAAACAGTGACACATTTTAGCGGTGTGCTTTAATTTGATATCTAAAATAACAACACTCATCTTACACTACAATAGCTTATGAAATCAATGACATATGTAATTTAGGGATAAGAGTAAGGGTTATATTAAGACGATTAAAGAAAACTAAACTCGTAGTTTGTTTCTATACATTCGGTGAGTTTATAGTTGCTGATTCACAACAATCACCAGCAAACTTCCAGACTACCTTTTCTTCCCCTGCACCAAATGAAAAGCCCTCCCCCCCAAAAAAACCTCAGCAACGTGAACTGTATTTGGCTGCTGATGTGCTGGTGTGATATCAGAGCAGCAAAGCGGAGCAGCACAAAGCCCTTCATCTGAGCCGGGAAGTGTGTCAGAATGAGTGACAGAGGCAGGTCCCCGGGCTCCCGGGGCAGCTCTGAGGGCCTTTGCATCCTCCTACCCCTTCACCCTTTCACTCTCCCCCTCCTATACTTTTGCCCTGTGCTCTCTCACAGCGCTCTCTTCCCATTCGATCAAATTCAAGCAAAGACATGCAGGGCTATTTATAGGCGAGTGGTGCTTTTTTATCAGCCTGTGTCTATTTGCGGCACTCAGAGCTACAGAGGGCTTCCTGCTGCTGACGTCAGCAGTGCAGCGCTGCAGAGAGATGGGGGGGAATGTGAGACAGAAAGGGGGGAAAAGACAGACACAACGAAAGAGAACAAATGACAACTAGGGAGACAAAACAAGGGGAGGACAGAGCTAGATGGTGCATAACATTTGGTTGTTGCGAGAGAATTTGCATGAAGCCTCTCAGGGAAAGTGAGAAGGTGTATTTCTATGTGTGAGATGAGTGTTGGGATAAAGAGCCGCTCAAGAGAGGCTGGATTAGTGGAGAAACGACAACCACACTGCAGCTTGGGTAAACACCATCAGCAAACCTAGGACACCCACTGAGTCATACATCACATGCAGCAGCACATACACATTCATACAATGCATTCACACACAAACAAACACGCTGCACACATCCCACACTGATAATCCCTGTGCTCACACGCAGCAAAAGGCAGTAAGTGTGAGTGATGCAAACACGCAGTTTACTGCATTGTCTCACAATAATTTCCCCTGTAAATTCACAACAGCTGGGCATATATTGAAAATAACAATGATATTTACATATATGACAAATGAAAATACTAATATCACATTTAATACAAATGATGACATACGGTAAATTAGCCAGCACCCACTATATCAATTACAACAAACAAAGTTAAAGATGATTTTGACAGATTTTTCCCCAAAACCTTTTACGTTGTGATAATATTCTTATCATGATTTCTTTTGGCAACAATAATTGTGGGGTGAAGATCAGATACACAACAGTCCTAGTGGAAATAAGGACCAGGGGGGAAAAAACGCTGCAATTGATCTGCTATTGACCTGAGAATAATGGAGTTAATTTGTGAAGACTGCACGCAGAGAGGACTCAGTTAGAACAGTGCTGCGCTTTTGGAAGCCCTCACTCTGAGTTAATTCAGTCAGCATGAGACTTGAGAGAAGACATCCCTCCTAAGCAGGCCCAACACCAGCACTTGCTTACACTACTGGGCTATTTGCTTCCATTGTTTAGGTTAGTGCTAAAAAGAGAGTTTTTTTCCATACACATGGATCAGAAGGACAGGAGATGAGAGGAGAGGTCACTTTAGAGCACAGAGCAGGGGAATAAAGATGCCAGTCAATTCATTTTAGTCAGCACCAGCAAACAGTTTCCACTTATGAGAATAGGGCCGCATACACACAACATAATTTAACACTTACAGATACAAAAACAATTTTAAATCACCATACAAGACCAATAAAATCTGCACATACATCTAAGATAAAAACATTAAATTGTGATTAGTGAAATGTGAGAATAGTCTAAGGTTGGAAGATGTGAATTGTCAATAACCTGCTAACAAATTAAATTGACAATGTATATAGATAGATGGACCTATACCAAAAAGTGCTTGTTAAATTAAAATGTAAAAGTCTGGAAACAGAGTAAGTTGGATTAATGCACATTCATGACTAACAATGAAGCATAAGTTTGATTATCTTAATTGATGACTTTTTTTGAATTTCATTTGCTTTTTTTATCTAGCTATGTATGATATCAATGTAAGACAGCAGAATTGAGATATATTAAACAATCGGTAAACCACTACATCTGTTCTTAACGGATAAAATCCCCATCCCCAAAAAAGCATTCACACACACAAGCACTGTGCAAGCCTTCATAAAAGCTGTTGAAGCTCCAGATCAACAGACAAAACAAGCATCTATGAATTCATTATTTGACAAGGGGTTACCGTTGTTTAGTTTGAACACAGACAGTTTCTCCTTACCTGCACCAGGAAGATGATAAGGAAGTAGAAATTTGCAATTCTTCTGAACTGCTCGAAAAGGTTCTTCGGAAGAAAGTTCCAAACCGTATACTGTGTTAGGTAAACAGAGAAAAACATGCATATAAGTCACAGAAACTGGTTTTACACTTTGTTGATTACTTTTTGTTGCATAATTTTCCCATTCAGACCTGATGTTTCTCAGCCACAGTTAGAGTGGTTAAAGAAAAGAAGGCAAGGGGAGAGAGATTAGAGGCATTCGATATTCAAACACTCTTGCTTGTGTGTAGTCTGTCTAAGCTACGGAAGGGGAAGAGGAAAGGAAACTTCAATAGCTTGGAGTCTCTGTTCTTTGTACTGCCCAGGGAGATGGCCCTTGGGGGGCACGAAAGGTATTCCATTGATTCAGATAAGCGATTTATCTCTAATTTGCCTTGAATGCGGAGCCAATGCACTTATCAGGCTGGCGACTGTTTCTGTGGATTTTTCTCATCCTTTTATTTAGGTGGCTGCTGATAACATCACGGCTAAAGCAAACTTAAATCACTGGGAGATGGCTTGACAATACCCTGCAAGCAACTTTGTGCCACAAAACAGTACCAGGGTGAAAAACACAAATACATACACATGCATTCATTCACACACACTGAGCCACACACACACATCTGCAGAGAAACAGCAATAGGGCAGTGCTTATGAAGGGGAATGTCTACATGGGGCAGGCATTGAAATGCAGAGGCAGCAGAATGAACCATCACATTTTGCCAGAGAGAAAAGAGAGGGAAAGTAATGAGGAAAGGGGGTGTAGCGGTGAGGGTGGCTGAGTGTGTTGATGTAGCAACGAGAGCAGGAGGGATAGGCGGAGATTGGTCATTGAAGAGGGCAAAAGCAACAAGATGATGGAGGGCAGAGGCATGGAGGAGCGTAAACCCCACAGCAAGGGTAATTAAGGACTGTTCACCCTGACATACTGGCCGGAGCCAAATGATAGGCCCATCCTCACTGGGACCCTCTGCACCACAATAAATCCTCAGTTGTCTTGCTCTCAAACCGCTTCTTTCCCCTCATCACTTTAACCCTTCATATTCAGAAGCCAGCCAGCCAGCACCTGTCCAAGCCGGCTGCTGACACAGGGCCGAGGGGTGACATTTGGACAAGGCTGGAGTGTAATCTATCGGAGCCTAGGGGGAAACAGTCAAATTGCCCACCCTGCCAGTACTTTAACAGCACCCATGTATTTCACTGCTACAGCCAGTGACAGACAAATAATCGCCTTCTGTTGAGAGAGTGAAGACAGGGATGTGGACAGGCAGGGGGGGAGGAATACAGGAAGGAAGGCATTGGAATGCACACGCTGTGCTGAGAAAAAAAAAGGTAGAAGAATTTCCTCTTGGTGTATGGCCAGACTGGTTGGTACATGCTTCTTACCTTTGCGGACACAATCCTGTTATCACAGAACTTGGCTGGGATGATGGCCTCATTGGAGGAGCCTGACCGATGTCCAACATTGATAGTCCGACTGTCTGCTCTTCTCTCATCCCTGCCGAGCTAGAGGAGAAAGCAGAAGGGGAGAGTGGACATGAGGAAAGGGTGGTTAGATACTCATGACTATTCTCTTAAACAGATATCACACATTAAAACAACCCACAATCTCAATGGCAGAAGAACAATAGAATTTTTTAAATCAAGAATAATGTATTATTCCCGATGCAATTGGCAAAACATTTTTTGAGTTGGAATGGTAAAGAAAGTGCTAAAAAAGATATTCCTGGAACTACCCCTTTTCTAGATCCATGCCAAAACTAAATTGGTTCCTTCTTGGCTCATGTCTCTTTCCACCAACCTCTTAAATTGGCTGAGAAAATAAAATGTGCATCATACAAGAAAAAAAAGGACTTGAGGTTGAGCCAAAGAAATCAACCACAGTCGGGGATGTAGAAATAAATCGATGATATCAAAACTCTTGTTTAATAGTGTATTGTTATTTCAGAGGCAGCAAATGCACTTCGATCACAAAGGACTTCTTGTGGCCACTAAAACTCGCCAGCCTTAAAAGGTCTAAATTCCACTCAGAGGTCAAGAATTAAAAGATTAGAATTTCTACTGTGGTGCAGAACATTAAAAAAATTGAGACTTGAAAAGCACTCTACCAGGAAACTGTTGAGCACAAGCCAATAAGTTGGTCAGGGGACAAAGAAAAGTATGGAAAGGGTCGACGGGCCAAAATGGTGATTGTGTGGGGACTGTAACTTAATTTCTTCTCTCCCAGGTGGTCACTTGCCAAAGATAAACAAGTAATAAATGTCAGCAGCTAGGAGGAAAAATGCTGTGCTCAGAATAACAGGGTTGAGCTTCGTTCTTGGAATGCAAACACACACACACCTAGTATATACGCAGGCACACACAAGCAGAATGTTTGAAAGAGAGACAGCTTCAGCAACCGGATCAGGAGCCGGAGTCACAAAAGAGGTCGCCTCAATATTAGGTGGCTTGAGAATTCCTCTTCCATAAATGGTAGTTACAGTGAATCACAGAGGAAGGCAAGGGAGCAAGGTTGTTGTCAGAGCCAACAGGAGTTCTCTTTACACAAATCTCAAAAAGTCTAAATGACAACCGAGGAAAGCACAGAGGAAAGCCAGGCGGGAAATCGACAAGTGCTTGCTCATTGTGAGAACTGTTGAGTTTCTCACATCAAGATTGTTTACTATGTAAAGTTGAGAATATGCTGTGTATATCGTGATGATGATTTATCAATAAATCCGAACTGAATTGAACGAAGGAATTGTTTTCCTTTCCAAATTTAGAATGTGTTTCCTGCACTGCGGGAGAGTCACTGGGTTCATTCTTCTGTGTGTGAAGTAACCCGAGGCTGTAAATACACATCATGACGTAACTACCGTAAAAGTGCAGTGTCATTTACATTCTTTTCAGGCTTGGCAAATGTTTGCTTAGATTTCCCCCAAAATTTGTTCAGCTCTACAATTAAATAAAAGGAATAGGAGACAAACATCTGGCAGTTAGTTTTGATATTCTGGAAGGGACCACAAAAGAAATTCAATTTATAGGAAACACATAGGCGTTAAATCACTTTCAGTTCAATAAAAACTAAAGCAAACCGCAGCTTTCATTTCTGCAATTATTTTCCGCCTAAGTGTGAATTATCGTTTTCCTTTGCAGAGCGGTCTTTGGGACCTTAAAAAACATTACATGAGAAATTTATTTATAAGACCTTTGCGATCACGCATTAAGGTCCGAGTGATCAGATCTCAAAAGTGTCCTCAATGCGTCTTGGATGCACTCACCCCTGTACGTAGAGCTGTCCACTTGTGAAAGATTCACCCGAGACAGTTGTTTCCAAGGCCAACTGCACACAAGTACACAGCACATGTTTGGGTCTTGTGAAATCCAAGTGTAGTCTCCAAAAATCCTACGCTGTTGTCTCATTGACCTAAATTTCTATTGTGACATCCTACACACAGGGAGTCTTTAGTCATTGGGTGGACAAACACACATGATGGAGGATCATGATATAAACAAAGCCAGGATCAGCCTGAGCTACTACATTCTTATTTGCCTCCAACTCTCTCACCCTAAAACATGTTATCCATCTAACCCTGAGTAGACAGGCTAATTAAACAATAAGGATATGACGGAGATAAGCTATTGAACAAATCCAAGTACTTAATAAAGTGCATGTCCTTAGTCCTACTTCAGATGTAAGAGGATAGATTATTAGCTCACCTATTCTCACAACTGTTCTTTTAACGATCCATAATTTCAACCAAACAGGTGATTATTGGGAGATCGTAGGGAGATGGTGGAGAGCTAGGGTGCAGTATTAAACAAAGTTGTGACCTCCCAAACAAGCTGCACCTTTTAATATGGCATACTGTGATGGTTCCCTCATGTTTCCGTTTTCCCCTTTCATCCAGCATCAAGGGCTAAAGTATCCAGTGAAAACGGAATATTTCATTTCACCCGCAAGTGAAGATACTCCTGCTTTTAATTTGAGTGACTATTACAGTGTCTGTAAAATATGAAGGTTATGCAACCATGGGAATTTGTCTTATATAATATAAACACCAGCAACATGTGGGTTGTGGGAACAAATTACCATGAACATCTGATCCTGGACAAAGGCCATGGAAAGTGTGAATTAAGGCCACCTGGACAAAAGGCTGGCCAGTCTGTTGCTGACCAAAGTTAGGATCAAAGAATAGCCTCAAAGCTGAATTTATGCATGTGGGGATGAGAACACACTACATAACTCCAGTTCACTGAATAATACGTCTCTAGTTAATGGTCCGAATTCCAAATTTGTGGCCTTTATTTTGAAATATTTACGATCATCTCTCCAACCCAGACCATGGAGGGGAGGCATCAGGCTTACATAATCCTCCCTTATGCACAAGCAGCCGTGTTCACACCTCAGTATGGCTATCAAATCTAGCATCCCCTACCCACTCGGCAAACACTGACACTCCTCCAGAGCGACAGGACAGACCTGGCAGCCAGAGGATGAAGAGAGAGAGTGGGAGGACGTAAGAGTATGAGAGAAAAGAAGTACAACAGGATTCAAGGACACAAACGCCATCCAGTTTTTTTTCCTTTTGAAACAACAATCAGCCCAGAGGAGGAGCTGAAGGCCAAGAACACCCCCACGGACGACCATTGTTGATATATTCGTATTCAGAGTTTCAAGAGGTTATTCCTCCTCTGTGTAGTCTGAAAAATGACACATGTTAGAACAGCATTCCAGCTTTATACAATACAACAAACTACGCATATAACATTAGGAAAGAATGTAGGGACATGTAGAAGAGCTACGCAGGCAAAAAATATGTGTAAGTAAGGAGCAATCCATGCACCATATTGGCCTTGAGCCACAGGACCTGCAAAGGGCTCTGGCTTGAAAACCAGAGTTACAGCCCAGAGAGTCAACAGTATGAGTTGGCTAGCTTCCACTAGCATCAATTCACCTGTGCCCATCTCATTAGAATTGATTATGCAAGAGCCACTCTAATGCACGGTTTCAAGGTTGTAGGTCTATCAACCAAGTTGTCATGCTAAGCCAATACTGTTGCTCAAAAGCTGTACCACAACCTGCAAGCTCTATAAGGTCCGGTTATCGTTGTTGAGTTAAAAAAAAAAAAATGATGTGACATCTACAAAAACATATAAACTAAAAATGAGTAAAAAAATGAGTAAAATTTAATGATTAGTTCATATCATGCAGTCATAAAGCTAGGACACAAACCATTGAACAGTCATTGATTTGAGAGGCAGATTCACTGTAAAATATAATGAGGGTCAGACTAAGGGGCACACTTAATTTTTGTGTAGTTACGTGATGGAAATGCTCATCTCTAAAACAGTGAATTAAAGGCCACACTAGAAATGCTAATGCAGGTAAAAATAGAATGATTGCATTATCTTTACATCATTGTCAAAGGTCAAACAAAGCCATTCGATGCCAATGATGTTTGCAAGTAAAGCAGTAGTGGCGAAGAGTCAAGTCCCAGTATGTCAATACCAAAGTAGCTCTGTCCTTAAAGTAAAAGCATTAAGCTTCAAAACCTACGATGGAGATCAATAAAGCAAACATCCAATGCTCAATTGAGCTAAGATTTAATTGCCAAGTCAGAAATACATAGTGCATTAGATTATTGAGTGTGCCTGAAACTTTTACATTAAATTAAGCTCTAAATTAAATCATGAACACATTGTGATACGAGTCCCGGCTGGGACAAAGGGGGGTTAAGGTACTCCACTGAGACTAAGGCTGCATTCAGCCACTGCCAAACTCCCGATGATGACTTGGGTCTGATGACACTGCGTCCTGTCACACCATCTCACTATTCAGTCACTATCCCGCTTTGTCACAATCTGCATGCTGTTAGCTGATTAGACATGCTGGGTAAACAGAAAATGACAAGGCCCTGTACACTGTAATACAATCCACCACAGTCAAGAACAATCAGTCTCTATCAGTACAACCTTTGTGAAAGTTTCTATGTTGTTATTTTAAGGAATTTAAAACTATTGTATTACAGGTGTAATGGAGGTGCTCTGTATAAAAATAATGATATGTTGTATCTGTCAGCTTGTATTGCTGACCCTCTTTTAATGTGGTAGGCTGTAGCACATCACCTCAACCACAGTTCAAACCAACATGTCAGTCAATCATACTCAATGGTGACAGCTAAAATAAAGAAATATAAACTACAACTATGACTCATGGTTATTTTCATCATAAAGGGATCTACATGCTTTTTCTTGATTAATCCATTAACTATTTATATAGTCAGGAATAGCAAGAAATAATGTGAAATGTCAGTAAATCCATGTAGGTTACAGCCACATGCGATTCATTTAATAAAAGAGCAAATGGAATTTTCTTTTAAATAACCCAGCTTCTTTAACATGAACATATTGCCATACATGGCCTGAGGGTCTGTCAGAGTAAGTAGTTCTGGCTCTTATGACAGCCCTGGATAGCAAAGTTTAGTCTGATGCTGCCATCTTTAGCTCTTTTGTTCGGTGTCAAGGTTTCACCTGAAGCTTGGGGCCTGTTTGACATCAAGTAAGTTAATGTGACAAGAATCTCTAAGCAAGCAGAAAATATAGATGATACCATGATGTGTAGCAGAAATACGGGGGGTGACAAGGGCAGAGGCAGTGTTATTTCTCCTGACACAAACAGATTTTGCGGTAAGAAGATAAACAATGCTGTAACTATTTCAAATTAACGTGCTGAAGCAAATTGTAAGAAGTAAGCCCAGGAGAATACAGTAGGTTGCCCTTTGTTCTGATTAGTCTGCTCTTGTGGTTTTGTAAGTTCAGTGCAGAGGAAAAAAAACACCAGGTTCATTCAGTACAGAAAGCTTAAAAAAATCCACTTAGCAAACCTACTTAAAAAACACATTTAATGAGGTGTGAGGGAGCTGTGCAAAGAAGAGAGAACACTGGAGACCTATACTTGTTCTTCTCTTTGTCTTACATGTGTACTCATACCGCTGCACTTAACGGAGAAACACAGATTCATTGTTACATCCAGGTCCCCATTTGACCTTATTATCCAAAACCAAAGGAAGCTCTAAACTCTAATTTCACATTCACTAGTAAATGAGAAGAGTGAATCAAGTGCTTTATCATCTACAACTACTTTACAATGCATCTTATCTACCCTATCAGGTTTTATGATGTCGCTTTGAGTTTAAGTGGATTCATCCCAGGTCAACCTTATCTGCTATTGAGCGCGCATACTCTCTATTGAGAGGTTGATTACACCACATTCAACTGAAACCATTAGAGGAAATCCCCCGGTGAAGATCTACGACTGTTAAGTAAACACAGGCCCTAAACATCAAGTGGCATTCTGAGGGTAACGGAAAGAATAAATTCATAACATCCAGGAAACTGTTTCAAGAAATGTTGATGACAACTGTAAAAAAACGCAACATAAAGTTGCTATTATGACAGGCTGAATGGGGCTGAGTGATGAAAACTACAATGTGAGGGGAAAGTTGCAGGCATTGAGTCGATGCTATTAGTCCCTGCAGTACTCCATCAGGAACTCTCTCTCTTACATTCTCCCTCTCTCTTTCTTGTCAGACCACTTCTCCGTCCTCTTCCAGCATGCTCACACTCTATCACTAATTGTAAATCTTCACCTTTGGATTATAGATCGAAGTCTTCTTCGCCAAAGCAGGCAAAGAATGTGCTGAGGCAACAATATCCTTTGAATAAAATTAATCACAAAGACACATTAATATCAAACCAAACTTTTGTCACCACAATGTCTCCACGTCTTTGCTGCATTTCCTGTACAACAAATTTGTTCTTAAGAAAAGCTACATGGCGTGAGCTTATTTGTCTAATTCAAGACTGTTTCAGGTATTACCTTGAAAATAATGCTTGTCACAGAAAATCCCATTCATTCGAGTACAACCAGCTAATTCAATACAGTATGAGTTTGTCGCAGAAGAAAATAATATTGAACATTCATACCATTGTCTTTACTTTATCAGTATGATATTCTTTTTTTATTTTTCTTCTGTCTTCAAGAACAAAGGTTCTTTGCTTTTCTTGTAGTTCTTGTTAATGAATCCAATATAGCCAGTTACTTCTACCACAGCGTTAACCGGAGAAGTCAACTCCGTTCCTTTAAAAGAGTTCCAAGTGTGATCTTTATTTGAAAGGATACTAAAATAAAATATATTTTGTTTAAGGCATATTCCCAGTGTAGATTTTTTAATATAGCGCCTAAAAGAGCACAACGATAAATCAATGGATTTGAGTACAATGCTACAGACCTCAACAGTTTTAGTTAACAAATTGAGCATCTCTATTTGTAAAAAAAAAAAATCACATTAAACTAACAAATTAAGAAAAATTGTTAAATTATTAATTTAATTTTAATAGGAGTTACCTCCATCACGGATTTACTGAAAAATGGCTTATGGCATAGTCCACGGACTCCATATCAGAGGCTACTCTCTCCCTCTGTTCATTGTTTGCACAGGGTCCCACAGACTGATAACAGTCCGACTTGAACTGAGGGCTGATCCGAAGGAGCTGTTGTTGACAGGAAAAGGCTCATTGTTCTGCCAGCATCCCTGCAGCTGTACAAGACACAGGGTGTACTGTACGGTGGGCTGGTACTGGCCCACATTGCATTGGGTCCCTCGACAAAAGGGAAGGAGGGGAAACTCATCCAGACCTCGCACCGGGAGCTGCTTCCTCAATTATTTGGCCGCTTCAAAAAGCCGCAAACACTTGTGCTAGATACGATTTTGAAATGACTGTGGTCTACTGACTGTGGTAAACGACACCCTTTCAAATGTTTCTATAAGCTTCAAATTGACACTGAAATTGTTGTAACTTAGTAACTGGTGGGCATAAGATGAGGTCTTCCCCCAAACTAGAACAGCTCATAGTTTTCCATACAAACTACAAACCTTTAGAGGAAATCTGAGAGCATTGTGGGGACTCCCCCTCATCTATTGTTTGACACCAGGGAAGCAAAAAATGTGGAAGGACACCAGAGGTGGCTAAACGGAAGTGTGTTTGCAAGTTCCACAGTGCTGACAAAAGTCTGCGGTGAGTCAAATAACTGAGACATGCTATTTCTCAAACGTGGGCCTTACTAACGGTTAACAGCTGACATGGAAGTAGCTTAAGAGGAACATTTACATTGCCAGTTATATTGTAACTGAATTGTAGTCTTAACGCACTCATTTACTGGGCTTTTGCTTGAAGATTAACATGTTACTCCTCCTTCGGCTTGCACTTTGTCTCTTAGCTACATACCTCTAGACAAGCTTGATAAGTCCGGGAGAGAATGACATTAGGACATTATTTCATAAGGTTCTATGGAGAAACCCCCCACACTTTGTTTTAAGACAAGTTAAGAGAGCACATTTCGAGCTGCAGCCTAGTCACACTTTAATCTATAATTAAACAGAATTGAAAGTGGTGTGGCCATAAATGGAATATGGTTTCTCCAACCAAGTGCACTCTCTGTGCTCAGGTTTTGCATGTGTGCTTCAGCTTCTAAAGCTGCTTTCAGACATGCACTGAACTCTGCAGCTTCTTCGTATTCTCTGGAGGAGGTGTATGTGTGAAGGCAAATGTCTGAGTGCGAAGCTCCGCAGTTTCTTCTGACTTTATCCGAATAGACCCCCGAGTATAAAGTACATAGAAATCCAGGAGAAGTCGATACACCGCTGGATTCACCGTGAGCAAGTGGGGGGATTTGATGAGGCTTCTAACAGGCGACAGATGCAAATATGAAGAAAACTAAAAGGAAACAAATATCTTCAAAAGAGTTTATGGTGATAAGAGTCAACACCAGTGTCAGGTGCTGTAACTCTGTCTGCTGCACCCGGCTGCTCCACTTCTCGCTTGAATAACGTGGAGGATTTGTTGCTGTTGTGAACGCGTCTGTGCGGAGAGCTCTCGCTGCAGTATGCGTTTGTGCAAGGCAGACTGCGGCTAAAGTCAGTAGCCAATTCTCTGCATTTTACCCGGAGGTCGTGTCTGAGAGCGGCCTTAGATGAAGGTACTTGATGCGGCTGCTTGTTCCCTGTAGCGGGTTGTAACTGCTAAACACTACAATTGCATTCATTCCCCTTACTATGCTTGGGAGAGCGAAGCGATACCAAAAAAAAAGGCATTAACAGTGGACGCTAATGCTGACAAGCTTTAAAAACCTCTATCTCAGCTACTGCCCCACTGATGACATTATCTTTAATAAAGTAACCGGGCTACATTGGCCGTAATGGCTTTTCAATTAATTATCCTTAGACACTGCATATAGGGGCAACAAGACTAATGACACAAATCAATGTTGCTCTTTCCTTCTTCTGGTAAGGGGGCATGTTTGATTTCAGTTTGTGTTTTCTCACCAAGCACTTCCTCCCACTGAACTGTGACCAAATTAAAAGGAGCCATTTTTCTCCCTGTGACTGAGCAACACTGCCTGCTGACTCGCTAGGAGATTGCCACGGAGATAATTATTGTGGACTGTTGCTTAACCAGGGTGTTCAGTCAGCATGTGTGAGTGGGGGGGGTTTCACATGACTTTCCGTGCTTGTTAAATCCCCACATGGACTTTGCTGTTCCTCGTTTTTGTGTCAGCAAGTACCCTATCATTTCAGGTGACAATAAAAAAAAACTGGTATGACCAAACATCCCAGATGCTGCCATCTCCTTATCCTGCCTTCATGCTCAGAAACAGAGAGTGAGCCACAGACAAAGAAAAGAAACATCTCAGCATTCTCTCCACATCTCACTGCGAATGCTGTAAGAAATGCTAGAGCTGGGGCATGGCAGAAAAAATATGTGGTTGAGCCTTTATACATATATGGATGACAAGGACGCATTTTGAATACCACTAGCCTGGCAAGGATACGTGAGTCAGGAAAGGGTGGAGCAATGTGAGAAGAACTCAAAATAAATGAGGCAACCTGAAATATTTAGGAGGTACAAACTGAGAATTCAACTTAGGATTTAATGGAAGTGGAAAATTGCCACAAAAAGCCATCCTTGGTGCCCCTGTATCCAACCACGATCCACCCACTCTCATGTTAACCACTACAAGAAGCCTGAGAGAGTGTGCATTAGGTGGAAAAGCGAAGGAGAGGTGCAAAGAGGCTAAAGGTTCATCCTACTGGTTTCCCTCCAGTGTTTCCAGTTTGAGTCACACAGGGCTTTCTGTACTCCCCCACTTGATTCATCACCTCGCTATCCCACAGCCGGCCTTTTTTCCTTCACACTGCCTCCCTCACAAAATAATATACTTATAACCCTGCTGTTTGTTGCAGATGGGCTTTTTTGGCTGGGTTATCATTCCTTGGCATAAAGTGCAGGAGACCAGACAGAGAAAGGAAGGAAGAGAAAGAAATCCGTGTGAGCAATTCTGTTGGCCAGCCAGATCAAGGGCAAGACTAATGACGGCAAAAGGGAGCACAACTGTGATCAATAAACATCTCTCCTAATCAAACTGGCCTGATAGATCAAATGGACCTACATGCCTTGTATGGTGCGTGGCCTTCAGATTCACTCTAATCCTAATGGCTCACCCAAGGGTGACAACTCTGTTTGAGGGCTCTCAGCAGTTGGTTAAAATACCTATCTGTTTCCAACAGGTGCCACTAACTGCAGGGTAGATAATACAACAAAGTCAAAATACAGTGACAAGTGCAAATAATAACACTAGACTAATTTCCCAAATACTTGCAGGTGAAAGTATTGTACTGTAATGGAGAGAGTAAAGAAAACTATTCTTGCTGAAAAAAACATAAATTTTTCTTAGGAAGAGTGATACCAAATACTAAAAAAGCATTAAGAGTAAAAGTGTGTGTGTGTGTGATGGTTTGTGTGCATGTCAACTTTGCCTGTACGCTGGGGAGCACAGGCAGGTTTACACAGGTTTGTGTTTACCTGACTTGTGGCTGCCCTGGGATGACCTGAGAAACAGGTTTCCTGAACCCTGGGGTCCTTCAAGGAGGCTCACACATAATATTTCCTGCCTGGTGGGAGCCTGTTTATTACTTGTGCTGGTCACAGTCAAGTAGAGACAGATATGAGTCTGGCAAATCTCTGTGCATCAGTCCGCAGCAGGATAAATAGATTGAAGAGAGAGAAGGGTGAGAGGGATTGCCAGTGAGAATGAGGAGGACCAAAGTGGTGATGCACCCAGAGCAGAGGCAGAAAACATTTTAGGCCGAACTTTAACTGAATTACCAGAGTGTTACATGGGGAAACCCCATCTCCTTAGAATAAGATAATTCAGTTATCACCAGTACACAAGAAAAACAAGGTTGTGACAGTTTTTATGGTGCAGTCATAAAACTGTGTCATTGGCACATGACATCAGCAGACTGTTTAACTGCTGCAACCGAATTAACCCGACACATTACACTTCGGAGGAAACGAGATTACAACCATTAAAGCGTTCACAAATATAACTTAACTTCTTTTTTTTTAATTAGGTCAAATTAGTAATTATTATTTTCCAAGGCTGCCAGCAACTAATGATTATTTTCAGTACCAATTCATGTTAATTACTTCAAAAAATAAAGTTCAATGAGTTCACTGCCACAAAAAAAGGCAGCAAATCCTCACAATGTTAGACATCTTTACCTGTAAAGGTCACTGAAAAAAGAGCTAAGGTTAAATGATAATGAAAATACTAAACTCATCAAATGTCCAATTGCTTTAGAACAATGATCTGTTATCATAAAATCCAAACACAAAGCCACTGTGTCTGTCAGTGACCCTTTACTTCCTTTGTTCACACAGACCTGTCGAGCCTCCCGCCTCCAACTAGGCTGTGCGGGGCTGGGTGTACTTGTACTCGTGTACTGGGCAGAAAGGGTTTTTTCATCAGTTCGGAAAACAGAGTCAAAATATGAAGCTGAATTCCCATGTGTGTATGTGATTTCCACCAAGCTAGTGAGTAGGAGGGGACTTATCAGTTACCATGGTGCAGAAAAACCCACCAACATGCTGCCTGGGCAGAGGTGTTTTCATGCGCTGATATTTTTCTCCTTGCAGTCAAGGCCGGGCTCAAAGAATACAATCCCATTTTCACCAGGCTCCACCTCTCGAAGATCACACTGCTGCCTTCAAGGGCTTGAACGAACATCAAAGGCCACTGTGGGATTTTGCATTCCTGTCAGAGCATTACAACCTCTAGAGAATCCCCCCCCCCCCGACGCCGAGCCCAACCCCTCTCATTCCCACAGCCATCTTTAATGTTTTTTTCCCCAAAGACACACTCAGGATTTAGTGGCCCAGTGTACCACAATGGGAGAGAAAATCGAAGCAAGTGAAGCCTCTCCATAGTCTTGGATGTAGCCCTCACAGTCTCTAGTGTTTCACCCTCTCCATGATGCACATGTACCTCCCATGGGCAAGGGGAGGGTGGTGTGAGTCAGGAGGCATGGAGGCAGAGCAAGAGATAACGGCACCGTGCGCATCAATGACAGCTTGGCTGGCCGCTCTGCACAAAAAATTATTTACAGCTCACACCGAGGAGAAATTACAGCAGCAATCCTCTCCACAAGCAGAAAAATCAGCTGACCTGGCAGCACTAGAGGGGGGGCCGGGAGGAGGGTCAGGCACTGCAATTATTATATTGCTCCTCCTTATTGACTGTCAGTATCTTTACTTCTCAGAGAGCCTGTGGGGGATTCAGCCCACGGTTGACAACAGGTTACTGGTGCACAAGAGGATGATAAAGAGGCAGTAAAGCCAGTTTAGCAGCTATGAGCCCGGCCGTGCATGAAAGTTACTCCACTTCCAACTAGCTAACTCATGACTGATTAACGTATGAGGGGCAATAAAAACCAATGGGTGAACTTTAAACGGGTGAGCATTAAACTGATGCCAATCGTGAAACATGATGTCAAAGCAGTTTGTGTTGGAAGAAGACCAACTTCTTTCGTGAACAGATCCAAAGGCTAACATAGGAATAAAAAGGAACAGCGTTGGAGTAGGATTGAAAAACTCTTTACTTCATCAGTCAGTTAAACGTGGAAGTTTACACCAGATCAGAAGCATGTTGAAGGACCGTCACCTGTGTTTTGTGACGGTAAAGTGATGGTTAATGTACGTGTCCTTTGATTTATCAAGATAATTGTTGATTTCTTTTTCTGCCAAGGGAGCTGACGCCTACTTAGGAATTTCTACCTGTTTGTTTTCATTGAAAATTGTTCAGGTGATTGCTTACTTTCATAACCCGAAAAATCGCTTTGTCTACTAAATGAAAATGTCCATCACAACTTCTGAAAACCCAAAGTGGACTCATGTTAAGTCTTGAATTGTCCCGGTTAAACTCCAAAACCTTGAGACACTTAAATACCAGACTGTAAAGCAGCAGGTCTACAACTTTAAGGAAGAAGTGGGACCCTAGAGGAAAAGCAGCATCTCTGGGGACAGGTAAAGTGGCCATTGAGAGGAGGTGGGTTCACAAACCTGCAATATACCCCCCCTCCCTGTGGAACGTGTGGTTTAATGACTCTGGACTCCAGCTAGCATCTGTCACGACTTCCTGGCTGGTTAAATAACTTACCTCGTTTGCAGGGAGCTAAAGGGACAGAGTTAAGCAAGAGCCCTGAAGTGGAACCACATCTGTTCCGTGTTGTGTGTCAGGATGAAGTAACAGTTAGTTGGAATTCTAGCTAGTTTTCCCACCGCTGCTTAAAGCGGCAGCTGTGACAAGGAAACGACTGGAAATACCAGCCGAGGTGGTTTTTAACTGGAGAACAGCGGCGGTGAAAAATAATAATAATAATAATAAGGAAAAAGGAAATAGACAAGGTTAGCAAGAGAAGCTGGATTGTGACAAGCTAACAGTGGGTTAGGGTTATTGACACATACCAGACGGTTGATTCTTCTCCGCAGCATCTTCCTCTTCTTCCCCTTTTTCTCTGCTTCTATCTCTCGGGTGAAACTCCTCTGATGCAACAGACGCTTCCCGGGCTCCACTTCAGCCTCCGCCGGGGCAGTAACTTTACATGTACGCGAGTTTGACCTGCTAGCTCTTCGGCTATCTGATCTCTACTCTAACGTGAGTTCTAGCTATGCGAGATGCCGCAGCAGCGACGCTACATCGTTCCCATTTCGTTTGGCTCCGGTCGCTTCGCACCACTCGCATTTCTCTCGCCGCCGCCGCCGCTGGGTGTTTGTTTTTTTCCGCGTTGCGGTGTGCGGGGTTGAGCGGGGTGTGCGGGGCTACCAGTCGCGCCTCCCTCCGCTCGCGGCTGACTCGCTCCGTGACATGTCGCCTGGCGCCCTGTTGCTGCGGCTGCGGCTGCTGCTTCTCCGGATCATTAGTGTCCGGCTCCCGCGCTGACCCCGGAAAACCTGCCCCGCGTTCGACAGCAGCAACACACCGACAAGCCACTTTCTGCCTCTAGCTCCCCCGCCTCACCGCTCGCCTGTGGGTGAGTGTGTGTGTGTGTGCCCCCCTCACCCTCACCTCCGCCTGTCACACAGTCCTCCCTCCCTCCGCCACAGCAGCCGCGGCAGCAGCGATCCCACGCGTTCTCTCAGGCTCCACCCGGCAAAAGGTGCGGCGCTTTCAGATCGCGCTGCATTGTGGGTAATGTGGTCTTTGTGGGTGAGAGTTTCTGACCCAACTTTAAAGCGTCTATTGGCAGAAAACGAATGTGAAATAGAGATGTTTTCACTTGTGTGTAATGAACACAACTGTATGAATTGTTGTTTTTTTCACCCTAGAATGGCTCCTTTATATTTACATACTACTTAATACTACTACTAATTAAAGGTAAACAGTGTTTTGTTTGTCCAGTCTGGGCTACTGTAAAAAAACATGGCAGCGTCCATAGAGAGGACCCTCTCCAGATATAAATATAAAGGGTCCATTCTAGGGTAAAGAAAAGTTATGTTCTGTTTGAAATAGTTGAAATAATATAAGTAGAGTGACCTGACCAGTGCACTATTTTATATTTACATCAGGGGCGTGTCCTCTCTTCAGAGGCTGCCATGTTTTTTTACAGTAGCCTAAACTGGACAAGCTAATCACCTTTTGAGTTCTTATGACAACTGAAGGTTGCCACAGGTTCTCTTTCATGTTTGGAAGAGGAGGGTGAGGGGAGGGTTGCTCAGCTGCAACATGAAACTTCACCACTAAATTATACACACTGAACCTTTAAGGATCATTGACCATTGTATTTAAACCTCATCTAAATGACTTCTGTGGGTAGAAGATGCAGAAGGAATTTTCTATACTGGAGCGACAGAGAATTTGCTTTAGCTGGATATTTTACAACTTTTAGAAGTCGAATTTAAGGTTTCACGTCCTACCATATGTTAGCAGAAAGAACAACCTCTGGGGTTTGAGTTTTGATTTAGAATAATGTTGAATCTCTACTTAATTACCAGGGTAAATGTTCAAATGTAATGAAAAGGTTGTGATCAAGCTGAAATATTGAAAAATGCAGAATATAAGGATATAAGGAATAAGGATCAACATGTTCTTAATGATTAAGATGCTAAATAGGATGCAAAAGCAATTTGCTACAATAAGAATGATTAGTCAGATTTGTCAGACATCTACACCAAGCTTTGATCTTGGGCTTCCGCTACTCTCACTTAGACCTTTGCTCAAAACATAACCACAAACATACAATGATTGAAATCAAAACAATGTTCAAGCTACATGTTGTGAGTTACAAGTCATAAAGTTCATACATTGAAATCTGATTATCTTGTGGTTTATTTAAGCTCATTTGTATTTTTGCGTGTCACTGTGTTAGTCACACCAGCAGCATATTTGCATGTGGCACCAGGTTTGCATATCTTCCTCAACGACTTCCTTCCTGAAAATGAAGAAAAGTGAAAAAGAGAGAAGTTGTAGTTGTGTTGCCGCAGAAAATGTTAAGGTATGATGAGTTCAACAGGATTTCTTGTCTCCTCTATATGTGTGAGATTCATTTTGTTCTGAACCAGCATTGATATCGGCTGATCACATGGTCCAGGTTGTTTTTGTTCTATGATCAGATGAAACTTTTACTGATAAAACTGCAACACCGTTTACCCCTGAAACTCCAAACGTTAACCCATCCATCGGCATAGTGCTGAGTAGACAAAGAGTGAATTTTAATTATTTGTTGAACTATCATTTAAGTCAAAAGGTCTTATATTAATAGGTTTTAAGGGTCTACCCTGTTTGCAATGTGGTTTAAGTTTGTGTTAAACTTAAAAAATGAGAAAGTAACACTTTTCTACAACTGCATTTTCTGTTATCAACACTGGCTAAGGACCTGTTTGAATGTTTACATTGACTTGACCTCTGTCCAGCCAAGGCCAACCATACTTACAGTCACCATAATATCACCATATACACACTGTAGGACTTAAATAGTCATAGTGAACATTTATCACTTTAAATTTGTGTCATCTCTACATTGTTGGAGCTTCTTCATTTACCATCTGTTGATCAATGTTAAAATCCATAGCTGTTTTAGGGAATTTGCACAAAGCAGTTAAAGACTTCATTCTATCATTGATTAATAATTCAATTTTATATATAATTCTAACTTCATCGGTTTATAATGTAAATATCACAATACATCATTAAATGTTACAAAACTAATAAAAGGTAATCAAAGAAAAGTTTTCTTCCACATCTTCAGTCTGTGGTCACATCCCTCCATCACTATAAGACTGATAGACAGTTGCAGGTTGGACTCTAACGCCATCTTGCGGCTTAAAGAAGAAGTGTTTAATTTTCAGCATCCACAGGTTAAATGAGTCGATCAGCTGCAGTGCGGACAGACAGACAGACAGACAGAATGATAGACAGAGTGATAGACAGACAGAAAGCCGTAGAGACAGACAGACAGACAGACAGACAGATAGATAGATAGATAGAGAAACATAGATAGATAGATAGATAACAACTTTATTGCAAGGGGGAAATTGGTAATGTTACAGTAGCAGAAACTCACAGAAACTCACATAAGTAGCAGTACTTGGGTGAAGGAACACAAAGAAGTAGAAATATACAACAATATATATAGAATAAATATAAATTTGATTAAACCGGTAGGTACAGTGTAAAGAAATATAGTATGTGTCATTATAATTATATAATATATATTAATATGTACATTGAAAGGATTGCACAAAACCATTTATATTGCACAGAATTATTTTACAAATTCATATATTACAGTGAATATTGCACAGTTGAGAATGTTAAAGGGACAGTCCATAGTGGGGTTGCGTGTACATTTACTTGGAGCAGAGCTTGTTATACAGTCTTACTGCTGCAGGAAGATAGACAGACAGACAGATATATAGATAGATAGGTAGATAGATAGACAGATAGACAGATAGATAGATAGATTGATAGATAGATAGATAGATAGATAGATAGATAGATAGATAGATAGATAGATAGATAGATAGATAGATAGATAGATAGATAGATAGATAGATAGATAGATAGATAGATAGATAGATAGATAGATAGATAGATAGATAGATAGATAGATAGATAGATAGATAGATAGATTACTTTATTCATCCCCGAAGGGAAATTCAGTTGTCATAGCAGCCGGTACATTTGAATACAATAAAATACAATACAATAGAATAAAATAAAAAATATTGAGGTAGAAAGAATAAAAAAACAGAAACACAAGATAAATAGGTAGATAAGGTGCAGTGGAAGGTGATGGTAATAGTACTGATGATAAGCTGGTAATGTTATTGTTAGACAGTATATAAAAATAGAACAGTATATATAGTATATAATATAACATAATATATATTTATATATGATAGTAATTATACCAATATAATAGGAGTATATAGTAATAATGGCAGCAACAGTATATATAATAATAATAGTAAAAATATAGTAAATATAATAATAATAACATGTACACATGTATAAATATGTGTATATACACTTATATATATAAATAATATACAAAGAGTATGATATAATATGATATGAAATATAGTAGAGGTATAAATATAAGTATACAATAGATAATATAATATACCATGAGTGTAAGAATATATAGACAGAGTGTGCAAAAGACAATATTATTGTATAAAATGATATAAAGTATCAATATGGTTTATATGAACACATATCACATATGAGTAAGTGTTCCAGTATATGGAGCGCAGTGTTGTACAGGGTACACAGTGCAAGGAGCCAGGTATATTTAGTGCAGCTCTGTGATGGTGGCTCTGACAGAAGTAGATGAGTTGTACAGTCTTATTGCGGTTGGGAGGAACGATTTCCTGTATCAATAGATAGATAGATGAACTGCTGACACTTTAGTGGCTGAATTCTATAAGAAGAAAAAAATAAATATTTTAACTTGGTGCGTTTAAAAGAGTAAAAACTGGAGTGATCGTGATCCATTAAAAACAAAGCATGGTTATATTTATTTAGTCTTCATGTCAGTGTTTCTTTCACAGTAGCAACTGGTTGCAGTAGTTCACTGTGCTTCCACATGGTGGCAGCCCAGTGACATCAATAGATGTCACAAACTTGTTGCACCGAGGAAATGCAAATCATAGCATGGCTGCAGAGCCGACCACACTTTATCATGATATACTTTAATGGAGTTAATTATCTAATTAAATCTCATATTTATGCATCTATGCATCCGTTACATTTATTACTTTAAGTGCGGTTTAAAACTGAAGCGTGCTACTCATCTACACATCAGAGCAGCCATGCAGACCGGCTCTTTAAAGATTGTGTTGGATAAGAGTTCAGATTTGTAGGTGACTGCAGAGAACACCACACATTCACATCAGGAGAACTTCAGCTAACTGTGTAGATACATGATGTGGTGTATTCGAGTATGTTCAGATGGAATCAAATGAAAAAGTCTTATTTTATTTCAAATTGAAAGTAAAGCTCAATAAATAACAGGCTAAACAGAAAATGAGAATTATATTTATTTATCAGTGCGTGATGACTTTCTTTCTTTTTCTCCTCATTGTAGGTGTTTTTGATGTGTCTGTAATATCACGTAAGGTGTTTATGAGTCTTTATGGCTAAAATAATCTTTTTCGATTCATGAATTTAAATCCATTGCTACAACTGCTGGTTCTGTGTCTCTCCCCCTGAGTGAAGTTTACAGTAGCTGCTGAGTTTGGTGGACATTTCTTCACTGGTTCTGCCCCGTGTGTCTCCTTCGTAGTTCTGAATTCAAACTGACAGCCCCTGTGGAGGAGCTGGGAGACTTCCCCAGCCATCTGTCTTGGAGCAGCCCCCCTTCAACACCCCCTTCCCTCCCTCCACGCATCCCTCATTCCCACACTGGGCCTTTGTCAGCAGTTCCTGTTCCTGGACTAGGCGTGGCGTGTGCAGAGGCTGGGGCGACCGTGGGTGCTTTCAGAGGCACCTGCAGATGGGACAAAGGGCCAAGGGTGCTGGGGCTGAAGACAGATTGATGCTTTGTGCACTGGGGCTGGAGAGAGGGAGAGAGGGAGAGAGAGATAGAGGGAGAGAGTGGGAGAGAGAGGGTGGTGGGGGATAGTTAGCTGAGAAGTTTTCAGGGAGAGGATTTTCGGGGGAACAGGGGTGGGTTGGAGGGTGAAGGGGGGGAGGTCTGTCACTCCAGTCTGTGTGAGTCCAAGCTTTGGAGGACCCGGAGAGATTGACAGCTTTTGTGGACTGAACCTCCGCACAATGGTTGTGCTTTAATGGGCAGTAAAGCTAGAGTAGAGCTTTGGGGAAGGTTTGGAAGGGGAGGTGGTGCACGGCGGTGGTTGCGATGGTGGCGGTGCGGGGAGGCTCAGGGATGGGGGGCCAAAGGCTTTACTGCTTTGCTTGGTGGGGACCAATTCATGGGTATTCAGTGCGAGGCTCGTTATTCACTGAATGCATCCAGTGGAGGAATGCAGCAGCATCAATTAGAATGTGTTAGCAGATAGCAATGCAGGGAAGAAAAACCTTTCTCTCCCTTTTGCGAACAGGACAACACAGTCCCACTATAGGAGGTGTCAGAGCCACAATGCCTTTTTTGTGGGTCTCTCTCCATTACATTACCAGTGCAATATGTAAGGTGGGGACTCTTTTGATTTAAATTAAGTGGAAAAAACACTAAATCCTATTTTTATTCAGCAGGGATAATGGTGTTATACTCTATAAAGGTCTTTAACTACTTATCTGTGGCTTAAAATCTTCCCCAGCTCCCTTTTCACTCTACCTCAGTGTCTTACTCTCATTGGGGGCATTATATTTATTCAATGGCGGAGGGTCAAAGACAGACTGTTAGACGGAGTTGCTTGTAGCCTTAACTGCCGCATCACTTCTAATTGTGTATCAGTGGGTCAGTGGTTTGTTGTGTTGTCCCCCCGCAAAGAAAGGACGAGCGGATATGAATTTAAACAGTATCTTGTTCCACATTGTTTGGAGTGGGCTCAGGCCACCACTTCAGACTCAGACGGCCTTTTAGAAAAAGAGGGTTTTTTTCCTATAACTTTCAAGACAGTGATATAAAAGAAGAGGAAGCCGAGGGAAACACTTTGATGGTGATCACATGTCGGGGTTGACACACCATTCTATTTTTTGAATGTAGAGAGGCCAGCCGCACATGCCCTTCGAACTAATTAGGTTGTGCTTAATTGAAAAGCTTTTCAGGTTGAACACAGCAAACGCAGACTGTATTTGAAAACAATGAAAATAGCTCACGTTTTAAATCAGTCGTGTCCCTCAGTATTTTCTTTTTGTTTTCACTAAAACATTCCTTCTAAATATCCAATACTAATTCATCCATTTCCAATTCATGCTACTTGGGTTAAATTTAGAAAACAGGATTCACGGGGAGGAAGCGGGGAGGGGGGGGGGGGGATGCTCTGCACTGACTAACTTTAAAAAAACTGTTTTTTTAAGTTTTCCCTCCATGCACTCAGCATCCATTTTATCTCCAATTTCCTTGCTTTTAACACAAGATGATACAGATGGCTTGTGTGCTGAAATGGAATTGGGAATTTTTTGTTCTCCGTAGGTTTAATGGGAACTAACTGGCAGGAACCTCTTGTAGAAAGGTGTGGATTTCAATATGAGCAATTATGCTTCATTTGAAGCCAAATGAGCCAAATTTGCATCCTCTGAAAAGGCAACCAGGGCTAAACTGTATGAAAAGTGCAGTAAATTGGGGCAAACATCGCAACGTGCAGAAATGCATCTCCGCTGTAATTGTGTAATTGTAGAAGAGCTCTAAATGCACATCCCAATTAAACTTGCTTCTTCTGCAAGGCAAAGAATTGGCAGGTTATTATGCAGGAAAGTATCAGCACATTTAAATAGCTGCCTCCTTCATGGGTGGGGATGGAGGATGGGATCATTTGCAGCAAAATGGAATATCTGATCAAATATGGACAGATGTCTTCATACATGTGGAGCGGCTGTGAATTGGATGGGAAGAGGCTAGATGGATGGATGGCCTCCTCTAAGAGATAGAGCTTCCTGCCCTGAGTGCTGAGAGGGCACAAGAGGAAGAGGGTGAGAGAGGGGGAAGGTTAGGCTCTCAGTGGGGGGAGACATTTCCCTGAAACACCAGTTGATGGGTTTCTCCCACAAAGGTTGGAGTGACGCAGTCTGCACTGCTGCAGAACAGCCTGGTCTCTGTCTGGATTAGGCCCTGCAGCGCACAAAGGAGAGCTCAAGTAAACGGTTCATGAATGTTGATTAATTGATGCCATTTTTTGCAGTGTGCCATGGAGATTTAGAGGGTAGGGGTGCAGGAGGGTGGTTGTGTCTGAGCAGGGAGAACTGCGATCCGACGCTGGAAATGTTTTTTTTTGTGAGTTTATTCTTCCGTTATGCAAATCTGAAATGGTTGCTATAGATCAGAAAACGTGGCACAGGTTTGATTCATAACTTCGGTGCCGATTGCTCAGTCTCCCTGACTTCAAGGAGCTCAACAGTTTGCCAGTAAAAAGTTCCAAGAGCTCAATCAAGCTGGCACGCTGTGACTGTCTTTGGTCGTGGTGTGCTTTGACTCCCGATGGTGTTGTCAGATGTTCCCAGCTGGCACAGCGAGCAGCTCAGGTGGCAGGGGCAGCGAGAAGGTTCCCACGATGGGGTTTTAGGGGTACAGGTGTCCTGGGAGAATGAGGGTGGCCTGGTGCAAGGAGGGGCGAAGCACTGGCCCGTAGCCCACCTCAATGGAGGGATCCCAGGGGCCAACTCAATAGCCAGGGTTCCACTTGATGGAGAGAGAAAAGAGCGTTTCAGCAGGAAAGATCTGGTTGTGGGAGACCTCTTTCAGGACTAGCTGTTTGTCTGAAGGCTGTCACAGCAGATGAGTACTCAGCAAACAGCGTGAACAAGGATTTGAACCAGAAACCAACAGAGCCTTGACAATATTGTGATTGGGCCTTGTCTCTTTAGAGGGGGCTGAAAGCCGAATTGAGAGCGGTAACAAGTGCACATTCAGAGCGGGACGGGGATGCCTTTGGGTTGTGTTTTATGGTTTTGACGCTTGCATGTGGTGGATAAAGCAAAATCATGTTAATCTCCCTTTTCTCTCATCCAGAAGCAGAATGGGGGTGAACCTGGGCACTTTAATGGTCCGACCGGACTCGTACAAAGTCATTGTTCGGACTTGTAAAGTCAGATGTGAATGAGACCTCTGTGTTTCTTGGCCCAAAGAAGAAGACAAGTTGAAGCCTTCTTTAAAAAGTAAATAAAAGAACCACAACAAACAGTTGCATTGAGTTTATTTATGTCACTTCCACTTTTTCTTCAATGCACCGCCTGTTATCAAAGGAGCCTAATAATGAGCCTTGTAGATGATGCTAGAGATTATTCAGTTCAGCAGTTACGCCTCTTTCAGTGTCCCTGCTGCAGCTACAATGTTAGAACACAAAGTACTGATCAGTAGTTTAGAAAAACAATGCCACGTATCTTTTTCACATGGTTGACTCTCTTACGTGCACATATCGTCACATGACTTCGATTCAGTCCGACCTGCTTGATAACATATTGCACGCATGGAATCACGTATTACTCACATGCCTACTTTTCACCTTTTGACTCACACACATGCAACTCTGCTTTGTCACCTGGTTACTGCCCAGAAACAGGATTAGAAGACAAGCCACAGCTCATTCCTGTGACGAACAGGAGAGGAGCAGGGAGCGTCACTAACACCGCACACATGCACGCACTATAATTACGTCTGCTGACAAAAATAGCTTCACATTTTGCGTTGATATAATTTAAAACAATAAAGAGACAGTTAGGAATTATAGTGCGTTTTTTGTTTATCAGATTCTGCTTTGTCAGTGTTATATCTGTCTGAACAGCCACCGACAAAAAGCAGAATGTGAATCAGAATCAGGGAAATCAGATTACACATAAAACAAACCGATTATATGCTTCAGATTTGTTTCCTCACTGACTTTGTATACATTTATCGACCTATTTATCCATTTGATGGCGAGTGAGCGGGGCACACAAAGAGCAATGTTGTCTTTTGGGGGAGTTGGGCGAACTTTGAAGGTTTCTGAAGAGAGAGGCTTGTGATGGAATGGGCCGGGAAGGACTGTGACTTCTCCATTGAGAGTGGAGGGGCACGCTGGATTAGCTTGATTTGCCTGTGAATGGGCGCCGTCCATTATTCTTGTTAGGGAGCTGTCACATCGAATTGAGAAAGTGAAAACCTCCTTTTATCAACCTTTTCCAAGTGAAACTGAACGGGCAATCAATAACTGAATTCAGGCCCAGGGGAAAGTCAAGCAGAATGATATGGGTGTGTTATAAAGGGGTATTTGTCAAATCGCTAATGGGAAAATGCAGATCACTGATCATTTTGGCTCCAAATTCTTGTCCAAGTTGGAGAGAAACTGAAAATAAAGAAATGAAGTCATGGCGGCACAAATAATATATTATATTCTAGGGACTGGTTAGTACTAGTTGGTAATAAAATGGTAATTTTAATCACATAAGAATACAAGACAACTGCTACGACTAATCATATTATTTATGATGATAATGATTTTCAGAAGATTCATGTTTGTGGGAACAAAGAGATATAGGATATAAGCTACAAAAGATCAATTCATTAATCTGATTAGTACATTTTTTTTAAACTGAATATAAATTTAAAAATAATAAAAAAAAAAATCATAAAAGCATTTTTTTCCCCATCTTTCCACATTTCAACTGAAAGCGAAAAAAAGTATTTTTTTGTTCTAAAGGATGATGTATAATGTATATTAGTGTAAACATGATGAAGTTGTGAACACAAAGTGCATTTTTATTCAAGAATATGTTTGTCATATTGTGTTAATCCTAATTTTGCACTGAGTTCAATACATCCCAACCACTACTATTACAAAACCAAACCGGGAGTGGCTCCCTTTTTATTATACGAATGACACCATATTGTTTTGGAGTTTCATTATATTGACCTTATTGTGCCATTGTGCTTGTTCTGACACCATGATAATGCCTGAATACAGAGGGAATTATGCTCTGTATAAATAGATCCATAGTCAAGGATCGCTTCAATTACCCCTCTACACACTGACAACATGAACAGAATAAAAACTAAAGCCGTAGTCCAAGCTGGTCTCAAGGCGCTCTTCAAACATTGTTTGGCCATTGTTAGAGGGGCAGAGGAACATCATCAGCATCAATAGCAAAAGAGAAAAGCAATACATTCATGTGATACACGGACCTCTTAAATACAAAGCTTAACTCATAAAACAGCTTGAGTTAAAAGGTTAATAAAGTAAACCTGCATTAAAAGCCACATTTATACTAATAAGGCTGCATGTGTTGTGTCTTAAATATCTGTTTCTTATATTTCAATTATGAATCTGTTTTTCACCTAATTTCTATCATATTAAAGTTGCACAAATTACCGAGCCAGCAGCCTCCTGCACATCCAAACCATTAATCAACAAATTTTCTCATATTGCTGTTTCCAATTTTCTACGCTGGATGGAGAAATGAATCGATCATTTGGCCTCATCAATCAATTTGGTAATTGATGTCTTCATCATTATACAGTTAATTGAGCACCTTGATTGTTGCCTGTCATTGTTCAAGTGCTCAGATACATCGACCGTGCAGCTTCCAGCCTGCAGCAGCTTTTTTCGGGGTGGAGGGGATTAAAACAAAAGGCATGAATATTGTTGCCATAAACTTTTATTATAAAAAATATCACATTTCCAAATATCTAGGAAGGATTGTGAAGCAAACAGATTTTTTTTGTGTATGTGTATGACATATTACTGCTGTTTTGAAAAGGTAAGTAAAAAATAATGGTTTAATGATTCTGAGGACTCTATGTGAGGTTTTTATCAGTGTAATTGTCATCCATCCATCTTCTGTGCACAGTGAGTTGATAACAGCGTAATGAAAATGACTCCTGGCTATAATGAGTGTCTCACCTCTGAGTGGTAACCTGGTCACATCCCACCGTGGAACAGCAATTTCCATTAATTCCACTCCACTGTCTTTTCCACACCTCATATACCCTCTTATCTTCACATTTTCACAAATCCCTCTTTTTTTCTGTGCAACCAGTCCCGGCCTTAGTTTAAACACTCGCGGCCCCCGGGGGCTACGGGCTGAGGCTGCAGAGGCCACCGGGCTCTATACATAGAGACGGACTCTGATCTCCTCTAACAGGGGGATAGGTGTAGGATAGCAGTCAGGGCTCAAGGGGGAGGGGGGGGGGACTGTGGGGAGGGAAGAGTCCTTAATTGAGTTACAGAATACTTTAATTACGGACTGTGTCCCGCATTCCCGCTCTTGGCGCTTCACACGCAACAATATGAGCCACGGAGGGGAAAGCAAACACCCAGCTCCAGCCCCAGAGTGCAGCTGCGAGGCAATTATCATCAAGCAGCCGTGCATCTGTGTACAAACAATTCCACAGCTGCTGGCATTGACACTGTATATGCAGAGGGGATCAGAGGAAGCCCAGTTTGACCCGAGGGCTTCGGTGTCGCCTCCGAGACCACGACATGCTCGTCGGGGAGGTGTTTGTGACACCTAAGAACACCGACCCGTTTTCATTTCAAATGAGCTGTCACGTGCTGTTCACTGCAGTGCGTGCCCTTTGTCGATACAGAGCGTTGGAAAAAATGTTTGTATCAGTATGCAAAATGGGAGAGATAATTAGCGGCGTGTTGTAGCATGTTTCTAAGGCGTATATATTCCTACTTTTCCTAAATATTCTATTCTTTCAGGGATAATTTGAGAGAATTATATGTGTGTAATACATTAAAGCCTACACACATATAGCTTGGGAACTTGAACGCCTTCTTTTCTCTTCTCTGACAGCCCCCCCCCCCCCCCCCCCCACCCCCCCCCCCCCCCCCTCCTGTTTTTCCTCCCAAACACACCCCACACCATTTGACAGAGCATATATTCTATATCAGTTCAAACCACTTCTCCATGCAATACGCATTCACATGCATGCACATGATTCAGGAAAGTTTTCTCCCCGACAATTAAATACATTTAATCACAGATAAAAGTGTGCGTCTGCATCAGTGGGTATGTGTGTCTCCGTGTGGGGTGATTGTGTGTGACCGAAAATGTGAGTGGGCAAGTGAAAGTGAGTGAGTGGGCCTATTTTGTGAGAGCAGTGTGACGAGAGGGCCACTGTGGGACAGAGGGGGGAGATGGAGGATGACTTATGACACAGAGGGGACAGGATCAGGGGGCAGGGACAGAGAGGGCCCGGCGGAGGTGGTGTGGGGAGAGGGGCAGCCCTAGCTGTCAGCTCTGAGGGGCTGCTGGAAGCCCAGCGGGAGCCCAGCTTGGGCCCGGGGTGCCTTGTCACCAGGGCGAAGCAGTGGAATGCACCGGCACACAATGAGCTCCCGGGGCCTCAGAGGGCACTTGATTTGATAACCACATTAAAGTCCTAGCAACATCTGTTGGGTGTCAGGAAAAGGCTTACTGGCAGGTTTTAACCCCCTGAAACTGGGATCATTAACCCTCAGCCTGTGAGAGAAGGGGGACAACAGCCCTCTATTTGTCAGACCGCCCTGCACAGGGATGCGGGGGCTAATATTTTACCAAAAACAGCGTGAGAAGAGAAGCAGCCCTGGGCACCATTGTAGAGCCCTCCTTCCCGGTTTACCCCTCACATTAGCAGGAAAGTACAGTCGCTCTCACTTCATGTAAATTAAAAAAATATTTGCAAAGCCTCCAATGCACAGGCCTTCTCAGCCTGATGCTGATTTACATGATATTCAACACCGTGCACTTGTCTCAGTTACTTCAGTTTGCATCAGGTGCATAATTCAGAAACAGTAAAACAATCCTAATCTTGTCACTTCGACACAATGGTTGTAAAATATTTCATAAAAACCTCTGAATATATCGAAATTTCGGATGCACATTGTCTTAATGTCATATGTGATACATTAGCACTTGCAAAGATCTGTGGGTTTTATGTCTCTCTCTGATTTGGTAATTTGTGTTCAGAGGCGAGGGGCGAAGTTGACAGAGCACGGAGGAATAACAGGTGTTCTGTCACAAAGACACGTCTCAGGCTCCTGGATCCTCTGGTGCTTTGTGGGTCAGCGCCAAGCCTCATCCACCTCCACAGGTTTCAAAGCGAAGGCCACCTCTCTGTAATGAATAATTAAGAAAACAAAAGGCCCCAAGGGGGTGTGAGGGTGATCGAGGAGCGGAGTGGGGGGGGGGGGGGGGGGGGGGTCCTAATGCAACTAGGCCAGATGCAGTGAGGAGGTTTTTGCCCCGGTGCTTCATAGAAAACATCATCCTAAATGTATTCCCTGGAGATGAGGGGCTGCAGGAGGTGCCCCCGATGCACAGGGTCCTCAAGTGCCTCCACACAAGTAATCCCATTCACTGCAGCTCATTACATGGGCAATTAAGTGCTGGGGTGGAGGAGCGAGGTGGGGTGAGGAGGACGATGGCGAAGAAGTGCTTATGTGTGTGTGTGTGTGTGTGTTGATGGTATTGGGGGGGGGGGGCCATCATTGGGTTTTAAGGATCGAAGCCCCCAACAATCCAATTCCCCCTCACCCAACTTCTCCTTTGCTCGCTGAGCCGCCTCCTCCCCACTCCTTCACCTGGGCCGGGTCTCTGTGGACACCTGCCTCTCCTAATGAAGATCCATGGCTTCATTTCCATTTCTGGAGTCATATCAGAGACTGCCAAGCACAAAACAGGCCTGTTTCCTCCGAGGCCTGGAGAGCCGGATAGAATGACACAGCTAAGTGCTCTGGCAGAGCTGGGCAGCTGCAGAGCCTGAAAAATGGGATTTGGTCGGGGGTTTCTGAAGTGGGGGGCTCGGATGGAGAGGACCTGATGTTTGGATTGGCCACAATGGCAGCCGTGTGCTACCTCAGCAGCTCCTTGGCACTAATGAGGCTTTCTGCGGCGATGGAGGCGGAGGGGAGAGGGCACAAGGGGATGGGAGAGGAGGAGAACAGAGGAGGGTACCACTACACACCTACCTCACACACCACTCTCCTCCTCTGCTGATAACAGCCGTGCTAACTCTCCAAGACACAAACTGAATATCTTCTACAACACACACACACTCACGCTTCCTCTTATTTACATGCACAGGTGTCAAGATTCACATAACCATCATTGGGATACTTGATATTACATTGAAAATAACATATTAATGCATAGCACACCTGCTTTGTCTGCTCAGACTTGTGCTAGGCATCTACTATAAATGTGTTTAGTGATAATTCAAGTACAATAAATTTGATGAAAATGTTTTAATTTGTTTTTACACATTAGATACCTACAATGAAAGAAAGCACTCAACAATACGAGGACAACCTTGAAACTAAAACCTATTTTCAGATCCAATGAGTAATAATTCAATTTTCATATACTAAAAATATGACAGGTCTATGCCAGCCCAGAGTTCTCCCCACCCAGGCCTGCTGCCCCCCGTGCAGGGTGGGGGGGGCACGTGTGTGTCTTTCAGTACAGTGTTTGAGGCTGTGCTTGTTAACATGTTCTAGCTCAGTGACCCCTCGCAGCAACCGGGGGGGCTCAGAGCAGAGGCAGGTGAGGAAGAGGAAGAGGGACAGAGAAGGAAAACAAACAAAGTGACACCTCAGCCATATCACAGCTGCCAGCTCCGGTAACACACCAGAGGAGGAAGAAGAAGAAGAAGCAGCAGCAGCAGCCAGACACCACGGCTCATTTTCTTCGTCAATGAACATACTATCAGGTCAGTCTCAGGCCACAAAGCTAGGACAATAATAGTTTGAAATGTGATTGTTTCATTTGCAGAAAAAAATTGGCACACAGCGAGTAATGCAGAACAAGACTTCTGTAGCAAGCATGTGATGGAAAAGCAGAGTGTGAGGCATTAAGGTGACCTGTTTGTGAGCATGTCTCTGGGTGGAGCCCCGGGTGGGACGGGGGGTGTATGGTTGTGTATGGTGTCATTTTGCGGGCCCCTCTGCACTCACCTGGAACAGAGCACTTCCCCTCCCTGGGTCTTATCAGTTCCCAGAGGAAATACCTGCCGCAGGTAAACACGACCCCTCGACCCCTCAGCCATCCACTCCGGCCCTCCCTCAGGTGCCCCGTCCCTGTCCTGGAGACTGTCTTGGCCTAAGTCCCAGGATTAGGTCCCGCACAGACGCTAACACCCAGCTCTGCGCCTCAGCTCCACGCCTCATCTCCAACCAGAGGTCTTCTGACAACCCCCTGGCCCCAACCACCAAAGATGTTGTTCTTCATGCCCCAGTGCTGAAACCTCTCTCCCCTCCCAGACCCTCCATCCCTCTGTCTCAAATTTAATCTTATCTACATATCACCTGGTGTAACCAAATAGGCCTCTTATCAACCGAGGTGTCCTCCGCTCTGTTTTGCATTGTCACAGTCGTGATTTATTCAGCAGGAAAAGGGAAGATAAATAATATGTCATACGTCCCGAGAATCGTGTTGCATTGGCGATGGAAGGCAGCTTCATTAGAAAATATGATGAATTTTAAAAGTGTTCGCATTAAAGAATGATTGTAATTAAAACGGAGACATAGTCTACTTTTAATGACTCTGGAGTGTAATTAATTCTTCGTCAGTATCTATAACAGAGTTTCTAGTAAATGTGGGGTGGTGATTTATTTTTAATTACTTCCTTAAGAATTTTGAAATAAGAGTTTTACTATGAAATATGACACAGGCAGTGATCATACTGGAGCGAATGCCACACCCTGCTCATTTTATAAATGACACACATATGCACTTGCTAGTGCAACCATGCGAGTGTAGACAATAAAAATACTTGTCTGACTGGGAAAAGGATGCAACTACTTATATAAAAGCTTATTGATGAAAATGGCAATACAAAGTTCCAGATATGATTAAAAGACAATCTTCTAGGGACAATAAGATAAATGGGAGAATGCCACAACAACAAGTTGCAGAACTTGTGTTTTTGAACTTGTTCTCCCAGTCCTGCAGAGGAGGTGAGGAGGAGGAGGAGGAGGAGGAGGAGGAGGGCTGGGGAGAGCCACCGCTGATACTCCCAGAAAGGGGACCGGGTCTCTGGGGACAACTGGCCCGGTCACAAGGAGGCGAAATTCCCACAATTGCCTGTCTTCCTCCAGGACAGAGGGCCAGGCCACGGGGTGCTGCCGACCCAGCCCGTCAGGACCCCCCCCCACCCCTCCACCACTACCTCTGCAGGGTCAGGGTCACTCTCTCACCCCTGGGCTACCCATGAGCTCCCCCTCTCCCAGTTTCCCCCTCGCCCCTCCTCCACTGTCACCTGAGCCACGCAGGTAAATGCTTGACTTTATTTGATGGATACGGTTTCCCACGGCAACGCCGATGTACACAGAGGAGCCATGCTGAAGCCCCTCCTCCCTGCCCCCCCCCCCCCCAAACACACATCGGAGTCTGGGGCTAGAGTGGTGATTCGGTGCTGATAACCTCCTCGGTGCACCCCTTGGAAACTGGAGAGGACGAGACATGTAGTGTGATGCACCGGAGTGTGTGTGTGTGTGTGTGTGTGTGTGTGTGTGTGTGTGTGTGTGTGTGTGTGTGTGTGTGTGTGTGTGTGTGTGTGTGTGCGTGTGTGTGTGCGCGCCTCATCAGGCTGAAACAAAGAGGGCTCCATTCATGAAGACGTCTTCACACATCAAAATCACATGATGAGAGAACGGGATGACTGTAATGAATGAGTACATGTTTTGTGTGTGCGTCTGAAGTCATACAACATCTATTTATGACAAATTTAGCTAAGTAAGTTTACTGTTGGCCCACGAAGTCTGCTCTAATAAGGCAAAGTGCTCCCAAAACCACACCTTAATTAATCAATGAAAAGAAAAATAGTTATTGTTCTTTATCAGTGACAGCCCCTCCCTCCATCTCCCCCCGTCTCCTCCCCATTATTAGCAGATAGCGCTACATTGGAGATAAGCAGGACAATGGCCGGGGTGAAGGCCTGGATCACAGTTGTTTCTTATCTCTCACCTCATCTGCAGCCTGTGGTGTCTCTGTCAGAGGATGTTGTTAAACCAAGTCAAACACTCAAACATCCTGTGGCATCACCATGCCTGTATAGCCCACAGCACCCCCCCCCCTCCCTCTTCCACCACACACACACAAACACACACACACACACAGACACAAACACACACCTCCTTTATGGTAGTTCACACTTGGCTGGGGCCTGACCACTGTGGACGGTTCACGGGCTAGGGATGCTGTTTGCTGTGAAGAGATCTTTTTTTTCCAGAGATCTGGAATATGGCCGATTACAAAAGTTGAACCAAGCTTAAATACAGATTACTGTATAGAAAGTCCGATAGGTTGTTTGACGAGATGAGTAAACAAATTGAGCAAGTTTGCAATTTGACTGTGATTGCTGAAGCTTTTGAAAGGATCTTCAGAATTCAAGCAGCCCAATGATTAACTTTTACATTAAAACAAATTCTCTAATAGTATAAAGATGATCAACAAAATGGTGAGAACAAATTGTGAGGGAGACTCTTTTGGACCAACTTTCATCAGGGCTAACTCTCAAAAATCCTAACACAACCGCAGCACCCACACACATCTCCACTGTGAAGGGAGGAAGCCCCGGTCCAGGCAGGTTAATATCAGGAGCACTTGACAACAATGGCGTGTTATGAGGTGCTGCAGCGGTAATAAGGTCTTTGTTGGAACTTTAGAGCTCAGCCACATCACATCATTACTCATCCTGGGAGACCAGTTGCCAGTCGGCATGGCAACTGGGACTTGGCTGAAGCCAGAAGCAAGACCAGAATCTCAATGCCCGGCGAGGGAACACACACACACAAAGAACCATCCAGTGGAAGGGAAAAGTTTAGAAGTGGCCACGGTGACCCCAGACCACAGCGTCTGATGTGGGATGGATCTGATCTACAACCCAATGAAATAAGGTCCTTACCAGGAAGTCGGCCCTGATGTGAGATGTGTGAAGCAAATCGTTCATTGACTTGGAATTGAAATTTCACAGCATGATTCAATTTTAACTGAGTGAGTTTGCATCGATCGTCACATTTTCCTTCAAAATAAACTTCAGATAAACTTCCGACTGAATGGATTATTCCATCAAACAGGAAATGGATTCAGATCACTTGCATCCAGATTCTGTGTGTGTGTGTGTGTGTGTGTGTGTGTGTGTGTGTGTGTGTGTGTTTGTGTGTGTGTGGTGAGAACGGCCAGATCAGGACTGGACAGTGCAGTCAGTGGAGGTATGCATCGGTGTGACAGTGTTATCGTGCAGGTTGCTGGGTGTGTTGGGTCAGTGCGGAGCGGTCAGCAGCTGCTGCCTGGCCTAGGTCCCACAGTTCCCAGGCTGGGGGGATTGACAGGCCAGTAATAAAATCAGGCGCCCTGGTTGGGCTGTGTGCGGCCCATTGTTCCCCCAGCAAGGCCCGCGGCTGCTGTTTACTTTCTCCCATATGCATTATTCAACGGCACAGGAGCTCCCAGAGAAAGGGGCCCCATTCAGGGATCCTCTTGCCCTTGTTTTGTTTTGCTAATTTTCAATTAAAATAAACCATCTCCAGCCAGTGCCATGGCTGAGTGGGGAAAGAGAGAGGGACACTGTCCCTGCATTTGGGGCAGTCTGAGGAGATTAGACCACATGTATAAATGAGAATAAAGTGGGATGTAACATTTATACTGTCACTGATATGTTTTTCTATAGTGGGATTTAAATAGAGACAATGAGACGGGTTGCCGTTTCAGTTGGGAGCATACGCTGGCCTTTTACTGACGTTACCGTTGTCGCATGACCTCATTTTTAATAAGCGGATTAAACATGTAAACAAAAATCAAATATCTCCAGATATTTGTTTTCCATCATTCAACAGGTCCACTTTGATGCTAGTGGATTTCACCCTTGTGGCTGCAACAGGAGGATTCCCATATGGTCGGGGGGAGTGTGAACCAATCACAAAGACAATGACTTTTCAATAATGACTCCCTGAGGTCATTAAATGAAGCCAGCCAGGGCAGTCTGGACTAATCAATAAGTTCAGTGATAGCTCTTCTTTTTTTCCTCCAAGTCGCCTCTGTCACACAGGGGGGGGGGGAAGCTGAGCCCAACTGTGTGGAGAGCGGGGACAGATGCAGTGACAGTGAGGGAATAGCAGAGTTAAAGATTCACCACACATCTGTTGCTGAAGCCGGGGCGGCAGCTCCCTGTCTGCCCCCACTGACAGGCTGCCGGCCTGACGCCGTGCCTACCTGTGGCTGGGGTTCGGTCTGTTACTAAGCTTTACCATCTGCCCCTTTTCGGGGGTCTCTGTTGTCCTGACTCTCTAATTCCTTACTCTAACCTTTCTAATGTATTTCAAATTAATTATTATGCAAACCCCCATTAACACCACTACAACACACACTGGCAAAAACCTTGATATCTGACATCCTCCTCTACAATTACCTCTTGAAAAAAAACATCCTGAAAAGCCGTCCTAATTGGCTGCTTCCCAAAGCCCTCTCTCCCGCTATACCTGTCAAATACGGATAATTACAGAGTTTAGCGGCGGCCTGTTGTGGCCTGTTTTGGGTCGAACATCACCCAACAGCCATTGAACAAAACCATTTACCACAGCCAGCCAATACAGTACACGTATGTCATCGTCTACACCCTGAGCTGAGGATCTGCCTCCGACTGAAAAGAGAGAAACGGTTTCTCTCCGGCGGCAGAGCCACGCTCGCCCGGCCGTGCCTGGAGAGTGGGGATGTGAAAGTGGAGGGCCTCTTGGCTTGGCTGGACACTGTCTGTTTCCCGCTGGGTGCAGGTGAGCTCTCAATGCAGCCCTCAGCACCTGCCCTCTTTGTTCCCTTGTTGATGGCTTTATGGCGTGAAGGGGATCTGTCTGGCTCTCGTAAAGCCAGCGGCGCGAGGCCTAGTAAAAGCCACACTGCTGCCAGGGCATTGTGGGGGGGCCCCCGTGGCTCCCAGGGTGACCCCACCAGCTAGTTAGAGAGCCCGGTTTAGTGCCCACAAACAAGTGACACAAATTCTCAGGGCGCACACCCCACATGGGCGCTTACATTAACACAAACATATGCATTTAAAAAACTTACTTGCACATATGTGAGCGCACATGCGTGGAGACACAGAGTGGTCCCAGATATAACAACAGTGTGTTTGCTGCTGTCCCTCTGTCATCTCTCAGTCTTCGGGCTCTTCACACTGCACTGCTGGACTGTGGTAAACCTTTGATTGACATAATAAAGCAGGTCCAGTACCTCCTGTACTACCTGAGGACTGGTCTGGTTTTAAAGGCAAACAAAGAAATTATACTAATTCCTGCTGGAAAGGGACTAAGTACATTTATTTAAGTAGCAAAATGATGCACAATTTTAAGGAACCGTTTCAAGCCCTTTAAACTATTTTTTAAAAATATAATGATCAGTTTCTTTGTAGATTAAAAAGGTTTACAAAAAACACTGCTACATTAAAATGCCGCTTTGATGTTAAGGCAGTGCTAATAATTAAATAAAAACATAATACACACACACATATATATGTAACTGCAGATTAATTTCAATTCCGGGTACTTTTTCCAGTGATTCTTATTTGTTACACTTACATTATTATGTTGAACTCATTTAGAATTTTGTGAATTTAGTGTTTTTCCAAACTTTGTGGTATTTCTAGAAGAGGTGAGTAAAATATCTAAATATTTCTGCACTACTTCCTTTTTTCAAATTTATCTGAAATCAGGTTAGTGTGGTATCACAGCATAGCATCATGTAATTTTATCTCAACTTATCACTGTGGAGCTACAACATCTATTTTACACAGTTAAGATTTAATAGAACAACACTTACGCTCAAACACAACAAATATCTTGAATACCCAAAGATATTTCACAAAGTACTTTTCAAGTGTACGGTTGCAGTCTGCGTCCGAGAAGCTTGAAGGAGGCACAAACACAGGGACCCACGTCTGATGAAGCGGCTCAATGGCCGTGGGAGGTCAATGACTGCACAGAAATAAGCCCCATATTAATGTTTAATTTATGTGATTTTCCTGGATATGAAATCTTACTGATAAGCTCAAAGCAAATTAAGTGGCTGAAAGGACGGCCATATAAGCAGGTTGGTATTTGAGATTGGGTCTTTGACTGGTAGCATCTTAGAAACCAATTACCAGACAAGAAATAGATCATTATTATTTTTTTGGAGGATTGGGTTGTGGGGATATGTGTGTATGTGTGTGTGTGTGAGTGTGTGTGTGTGAAGGAGGTGGGGGGGGGGGGGGGGGGGGGGGCCAAAGGTGGTTGCTAAAAGGAAGGGAGGGTTATCTAGATTGAGGAGGGAGGGTACAATAAAGACATAATCATCCACCCTCAACTTTTTCCTATCCAACTTTCAGATTTTAATTTGCCGTCTGTGAAGTGGTACCTAATTTACTTTCGCCTCATCCCTTCAATGCGCCATTGTTGCCGCTGCCGAGATTCAGAGCTTCCTCTCTTAGCTCACCTCGGCGTGAAATTGGTTTAATGAAGCTGAAAGGTATGGGGCTCTCACAACACTGCGGATTCCAGTGACACTGCTTGGTCCACCCACCCCCTCGTCTCAGCGCCCGCCAACCACCCTACCCCCCCCCCCCCCGCAAACTCAGCGCCCTGCACTCGCATTACGGTGACAGTTTATAACGCACCCCTCAAAAGATCCCTATCGCGCCCATTACATCAGTGCATATTACTGTCCCTTTGAGAGGGCCAACTCTCAGGCAAGTGGCGGATGAGTGAAAAAAAAAACGTCCCTCGCTGATCAGTTATGGCAGACAAGAGACACTTCAAATTATCAGCCAGTCTCAAAACGGATCAGATACTTGGCAGGAAAGAGAGAGGTGGTTTCAAAAGGGAAAGAAACAGAAATAAAAAATAAATTAAAGGAAAAGAAAAGAGTGAGATGAAGAGGTGAAACTGATCAGAAAGCAGCCTGGCCTGTTTTCTCCCACCTCTTCCAATCTGACCCTGTGAAAGGTGTTCTCCTGTTACCTGTCCTCCTGGGTGTGGTTTCTAATGGGAATGGGAAGGAAGTCCTGTGGGATTATTGTGTGTGCGCGCGTTACATTAATATGATCCCCTCGCGTCAGATCGTTTACTTCTTCTCGTCCCCTTTTAGGACAATCGAATGGAAATGCATCCGTAACCGAAGATCCGTAATCTTCCCACCTGTACCACTCATTTCTGGTTTGAGGCCCAAATCGGAGCTGGTAGATTTCTGTAAAAAAAAAAAAAAAAAAAAAATAGAAAAAAGGAAAAACTGACGAAAGAGGAAAAGAAAGTAGGCTATGTGTGTGTATGAAGCAGAAGGATGAGATTCCTATTGTGTGGGCTTCACAAGCACAGGTGAGGAGGAAGTGTGGAGAACAGCTGTTTCTTTAAAGGAAAGGTTCAGAGTCTTGACGTCAGTCAGGTGCCTGTGAGAGCACTGAAACAGGTTTGTGCTACACTCCTTCAGGCCGTCACTCAAACACTTCCACTGTAAGTGATGTGGGACAAAATCCATAATCTGCGTTCCATGCAAACATAACTTTATCAAAAGGTTATAGGACCCCTATTGAAACCACATTTAAATTCACTAGATCCAGATTCTCATTGGGATCAGCACCAAATTGCACACTCTCATAAATATCGGTCCCTTAAAGTGGCCTGTTTGTTTTCATTTTATCAAGATCTGCTGAGTTTTCTCTCAGAAATCAATTATAAAATGTTGAAAAAGGGCCTAAGGATCTTAAACTGGATCCACAACAACATTTTTATAATTCTTCCATGAATCAAACCCTAATCATTTTACTAAATTCGCTGTTATTTGTCCAGGAGTTTTATTTACTAATCCTCCCTAGCATATAAACAAACACAAATGCAAACATAACCTCCTAGTGGCAGTAAAAAGTTAAATCCATCACCACATCACAAGTGTCCATGGAGACACAAAGAGGGAAATTAAATCTGAAAGGAGTAATGACCTGACTTTTGTTTTCAGACAGTGTTGAACACTCTGGACTGATCCTCTGTTTGAAGTTTGACAAAGAGACAGAGAGAGAGAGTGAGAGGGGAAGACTGCAAGAAAGAGAGAAAGAAAGAAAATGAAGCAAGGAAGCAAGAGAGAGAGAGGAGAAAATAAATTAAGGAAGCAAGAAAGAAAGCAAAAAAAAACAAGGAAGAAACAAATTAAGGAGGCAAAGCAGTAAGGAAGCAAGCAAGGAAGTAAGGAAGCAAGGAAGAAAAGATGCAAGAGTGCGAGAAAGCCATGAATCAATAAAGAAAGATAGGTGAAAGAAGCAAGGAAATTAAAAAGAAAGAAAGAAAGAAAGGGCAAATTAAGGAATCAATAAAGAAAAAAATAAAGAAGGAAAGGAAGCAAGGAAGCAAGAGAGAGAGAGGAGAAAAGAAATTAAGGAAAGCAAGAAAGAAAGCAAAAAAAACAAGGAAGAAACAAATTAAGGAGGCAAAACAGAAAGGAAGCAAGGAAGAAAAGATGCAAGAGTGCGAGAAAGCCATGAATCAATAAAGAAAGATAGGTGAAGGAAGCAAGGAAATTAAAAAGAAAGAAAGAAAGAAAGGGCGAATTAAGGAATCAATAAAGAAAAAAACAAAGAAGGAAAGGAAGCAAAGAAGCAAGAAAGCATTGAGAGAAATGACGAAAGAAATTAAGGAAGCAAGAAAGCAAGCAAGAACAAGTTCAGAAAGCTGGAGGGAGAGAGAGAATAATGTATGGAGACCAGGACGGGGCCGTCTCACAAAGGTTTCTTTGCACTGTAATGATACGGCCATTATGCTGAACCTCGGCTGCCGTAATTCAAAAAGAACGACCACTCTCTCTGCTGCCAAGCTCCGGCCGGCAGCACGCACTGCTGTTTGCCTTTTAAACGCCGCTGTGGGTGAGGCCACTCGTGTATGCACAAAGTGCCTGTTACAACTTTCCATTCACCGTGGGATTGTGAAACTCACAAAGGAATGTCAATTTACCGTCCGATGATTTGACGCCGTTTTCCAAATGGGCAACCATCACCACTGCGAAGTTGGCAAATTAGGTTTTGAACACTTGTTTTCCTGAGATTTCGAAGTCAGTTTGGCGATGGTACAGGAAGCAGTTAGGTGCAGATACAGTAGCTCTCACACGTACACGTTTAATCTACACGTGAGCGCGACGCTAAACTGCCGCATTTAGCTTGTACCGCGAGCTAACACCTGATCCGCTGGGGATGCAGAGTGGGGCGATTACGGCTGAACAGAACCACAGGAGTGCTATCTTTTACAGGTAATTACTCAATTATCAGTAAACACTGTCGCCGGAGACACAATGCAGAGGAGGGAATCACCCAGGCCGCTGAAGGATTCACTTCAACGCCACAACCACATGCATTCACTGGGAGGACGTCCATGTGGGGAGAGGAAAGAAGTCATTACAGCCACTTGTCAGTACTTTCTGGTTTCATGATATAAATGAGATAAGACGTGACTGACATACGGCGGTGCACGGGCTTTGGGCTTGGATTCATTCCTTTGCAATCAAACCAGCTCCATGCAGATGCTAAACTACTCTGAACTCCTCTACCTCCAACTAAGACGGACAAAACAAGACATCCCTCGCTTATTAATTATTGAACCCACAGACAAACTGAGCTCTATCAAGTCACCTCAGCAGGCCGGCTCTGGCAGTAATGCTCTGCACCACTAGTGGGAGCTGGTAAACAGGGTCGTGAGGATCCCCTGCAGGCTCCAACCATGAAAAAAGTTCTTGTTTGAACAGTGTTGGGAACCAACAGTGATTTCTTTATGGGTTTGTTTAAAAACACAGGTTAAGACACAGACAGCCAGGTAGATCAACAGAGAGAGGAGTTTGCAGGGGCCCGGGTGTTGGGTTTCACTGATGTCGGCTGAAGGGATGAGCAGACCCGGAGTCCTTTCATTAGTCCGCAAACATTTAAGGAGAATTAACAGAGTGGAGAAGCTGTGACACTTGCCCCTGAGAGGCCGAGCTGTGACGGAGCTGTCTGGGACATGTGGGGTTGTCTGGAGTTGTTTTTATCCCTCTTCTTCTTATTTTAGGTTGTGGATTTACCAAAAAAATAAAGTTAGTCAGAGAGCCGCTTCTTCTCCCCCGGAGCTTACAACCCACACACACTTACACACACAACCAAGGATGGAAACCCCATATGGTGTTACCTGCCTGTGGTCCGTGGTCATACACCGCGGCCTTAAGCCATGTCCCACAGTCCTGCTCTGTGGTCCGACACACTCACCACAGGTTAACAAACACACACACACACAGACACACACACACACATAGTAAAACAGTCTCCTCCGCCGAAGTTACCCTGCAGGCCTTCTAAATCTCTCCTGGGACAACCTACCGTGAGGTAATGAGGAATTAGGGGGGGAGGAAGGAGGTCTCCTGAAGATCTACAGGTTTTAACTCCTGTTACTGTCACCTTGGAAGAGCTACAGGCCTGTGGCTATCAATAACAACTACAACCACCACCACCACCACCACGGCCGCCGCCGAACCAACAAACACCACCTCGCAACAACTGCTGCTGGGAGATTTGCTTGTCTTCACTCCAAGAGGGAGAAGTGGACATGTCACGCGTGTTTAAAAAAAGAAGCAGTACGTTAGTCTGTCATGGACTCTGATCTAATGAAGCTCAGGAGAGACACATAACTTCTACTTCTGAAGTGCTGGTAAATCAACAATCCATTATTGTGTATCTATAAATCTTTAAAAATGTTTATAAATGCCAATATATGATAATATTTAAAAATGAAGACAATGCTTAAGGAAGGTTCCCCATTTCTTTTTATTTAACTCTTTATTCTAATAAATAAATAGCTATTTCTAATTTTCTAACTTTTACCAACCATTTCCAAACAACCCTTTAACATTTTCTATTTTTTAGCATATTTTTTGAATTAACCAATTGTTTTATTTTTCCATATTATTATTTAAACGCCGATAGCATTGGTGATTGAAGAAATTGATTCGAACATCTGTTATTTTATTATCTTGCTGAAAGTTCTCTCCCATGTATTCTCTTGAATGATACTATTTTATTGGGACAATGCTGGAGGGAGATTCTTTAACTATAAAAACAATGTTTTATTGAATGAGAGAGCAAGCAATAATTATGTCTATATATATAGTATCTATGCATAGTCTATTCTTTAAACTTGTTTGTTGAATGCAAATGAAAAAAGGGCGTTAGATTTATGTAATGCATTAGCGTGCGATGTTCCTTTAGGCTGATGTGGGTCGGGCACGCAAAGAGCGGGAATAAAAAAAAAGCATGGTAGTACATTGCAACAGTAAAAAAAAAAAGGGTAATAATAAAAAAAATAAAATCCAAACCAGTGTTTTACAGCATTGGTATGTTGCTGTTATTTACCTCTAAATGTTAAATGGCTGAATGTGCACTGCCTGCACGTACTGCGCTCTCAGTTCGAGTGACACCCTTCTGTGGCCACTCCTCATTCCAGTTTGCTTCTCCCAGGAAACGAGCAGGCAAATACTCCGAAATCAGACTTATCTCTTTGTAAGATTCATTTGATATCTCTAAAGCTCTAAATCCCTTACTTTTAACAGTGAACATAAACTATTCCTGTTTGCGTCCGTTTCGTGTGGGAACATTCAGCATCTCACCAGGCCAGCAAAGACCTCGGAATTATTCACAGCGCAAAACACGAGCGTCATACACGTCATGTTGCCACACACAGACCAAAGGTTTTGCAGCTACACACGCACATGCACAGGAGGAGTGGTTGTCGAAAGATCTGTTTTGCAACTGCATGATGAGCACAAGGACCAGACGGGTTACTGATAAAATCACAGGATGAAGAGATAAGCAGCGTCTGTGATTTAAAGTTAAAAGAGAGGATGATATGGATGAAGACAAACCACCCGAAATAACTACAACAGTAGTTAGTTCGGGTGGTTTTCAACAGCAGAGTGTGATGGTGCATTTGCGATGCTTTTGTGGTCACGGACAAAATGACAAACTGTATACCACAACTAATCACATGTATGACTCATTCACGTCAGGCTGACAACCCGCAGGTTTGAAGGCCGCGTGCTGATTCACATGCCAAGTGACTGTTGGAAACCATCATGACTTAACTTTTGACAGGGTGATTGTCCTGCTATGCGAGCGCTTAATCGTCTCAGCTCAGAGTTGCAGGTTGTGTCGGATTCAACTCTCTTAATAAACACTAAGTCGACTGCAGCACAGAGTGGAAATCGAAAAAAAACACATGCACCTTTCAGACCCTGTCTTTGAGCTGACTCTCCTGCCACTGTGGGGAGACAGAACTGGGGAAAGCACACTGACGATGACTGAGACTGAACGAGGCGATAGGAGGCTCCGGCTCTCATTTACGACAATAACACGAGCGATCAAACTGAGGGGCCCCATGTTCGGCGGACGGGCTTACACCCCGGACAGGTATGTACAGCGCAATTACCAGCCTAGCTCAGAGCATGCAGTAATCAGTAGGTGCTGTGCCATTAAATACGGGGGTGGTGATGCAAACTGCTTTAAAAACAGACGACTAGTGTCAGCTGTCAAGATTTACTTCGCCCCGGCAAATTTTCCCCCCGCGTCGCGACTGAGCCGGGTGTTCTCCGAGACGAGGACAGTCTCCTAGCATGACATGGGCCGCAGTGGGTGTGCCTCTGCATGGGAGAATGTGTGTAGGTGTGCTTACAGTTTAAAAATAGGGCATGCCTGAGAGACAACTGTCTAACTGAACGCATGAATGTGTTTACGTTTGCGTCAAGGAAGACCGTGTGAACGCGGCTCGATCTTGTCTTCCGTCTGACATGGGGCATGAGAGTGTGTGACGACTCCATCATCGGAGAGAGAGAGAGAGAGAGAGGCTGGGAGACAGACAGAGAGCCGGGACGGCAAGAATGTGGACGTGCAAACGCTAAAGGGTCCTGACACATGTGCGTGGCGGGATGCACGGAAACACGGGGAAATGGAAATACGCTCGAAAAACACGCATAAGAGCTGTGCCCTGTGCGAGAGTGCGTGTGTGTGCGTGTTTCTGTGTGTGTTTGCATGCGTGTGTTCAGCCATGTCTGCAGGGTGAGGTGGAGGCTGATGCTTTGGCAGCAGGTCTGGCACGTCTTTCAGGCCCAAACCTGCAGTGGAGCGAGAGAGAGAGAGAGAGAGAGAGAGAGAGAGAGAGAGAGAGAGGGAGGAGAGGCAGAAAGCAAATAGGTGTGAGAGTCAGCCTGCCTTCATGTGATATGCTTCACTTCTACCTCGCCATCACTAAAAGCTCCCGACGCTGACAAACCACATTCAGGCCCAGAGTCGACTTCACATGTGGTCCCGGCACTGAAAAGCAGGACGGCATAAAAAAAAAAAAAAAAAAGAAAGAAACGACATCACTTTCAGTTGGTTTCACATGCACACACCCAAAAGTGAATTCCTACGTCAGGTACGGTAGCTACGCACGTATCTGTTCCCTATTTGCATCCAGCTGGGTGGTTGACGAGCAGCAACCACAACTTTTAGGATTTTCACACCTTTATGTTTCTGTGTCAATCATTTTTTTTGAACCCACGCAGCGCGCAGGGTGTCTTTGTTTTGCTTTTGCGTTTCAGCCAGGCACGTCGCCGCTGATGAACACATTGTGTTTCAGCAGTCACGCGTTTTAGGAATGTGAACAAAAAAAGTGTCGGTGGTGCCCTTTTGGAAATTTAAGTTCAATTGTCCACACACACTTTTCTTTCTAGATCTAGAGATTGGGGGGGGGGTTTCAGGCGCCGGCCGCCAACGTCACCACCCGGGGTCCTCGGCCGTCGGGTCGGTTTAAGAACAGTTTGATCTAGATTACTGGGTGCGTTTCCAAATTGAGTCAAACCTCTGCTGCGGATATTGTCAGATAAAAGGATTTCCTGAAAAATATCCAGATAATACCCACACCTACACGGGAACACTTCTGAAGAGAGTGAATGTGTTCCCTAAGGCAGTAAATCACTCCACATTGTGACCACGGCACAAAAATGACATTGGAGTGTATCGACTGCATAACCTCAAAGGAAATCTCTATTCAGGGGCCATAAAAGAGCGCCTTAGTGCACCATCCCTGTGGGGCCGGTTACAGAAAGGGAGAATGGATTAAGAGAGAAAACAGAGAGGAGAAAAGTGGAGAGTGTACAGGTGAAGTCCTATGGCTATGGAGGTTTGCTCAGCTGTGCGGTATTCTTTCCTGCGCCCCACCCAGTAACCAAAGGCCTGGATATCTTTCCATTTCACTCTTTTCCACCCTCCCCCCCTCCCTCTCTCCCTCCCTTCATCTGTCTCTCGCTCTCATATTTGCACAGGTGAGAGGACAGCAGACCGTATAAATGTGGGTGGGACACTTGAAAGTCAGGTTGGCCCGGCTGGTGGAAGGAGTTCACCTGTGGACTGTGGATGGATGGAGATCTGATGGCAGGGGCCCAGTCAGCCCTTTGTCTGGAGAGACAGACGGCAAACACACGGACACACACACACAAACACACGCAAACAAAACAGAAAAAAATCGGTTGATGACGGAAACGGTTGTGTGAGCACGGCGGTACAAGTTTATTGAAGTAAGGAGCTGCAGCACGGGGATCGCATGTGGGGTGGAGAAACACCCGGGCGAGGAAGAGAGAGAGAGACCGAATGGAAGGGGAAGACAGAGCGCAGGGAGCCCGGCGGAGCAGCGCAGGAGTCATAAGGGTGGGGAGGCTCTGCTCCGAGGGCCAAAAGTTCAGAGAGAGGCAGAGCGAACAGGTAACCCAAGCCACCATGTGCCAGAGTCTCACGTGTTCCCCTCATTGTCTTATCAGGCTCAAGCTCAGGTTTCTGGAGCACAGAGAGCTTCCTGGGAGCTGAGGTCCGAGCACCACCACCCACCCACCTTCTCACCCAACAACCCCCTCGGACCCCCCCCCCCCCCCCCCCACACACACACACACCCCCCACCCCGCCTTGCAAAGGTAAACACACGCACACAATTAGCAAACACATGCATAATACATCGACGCGCACACGTGTGTGTATTGGGCAAACACTGGACTGCATGCTCGAGCCTGAGAAAGTGGCCTCTATCTTGCAAGTTCGGGCACAGGTGGGGAGGACGCCGCTCCACGCAAGTAATAATAATGCAATGTGGCTCCCAGTCAAAGTGAGGTCTCTCTTCTAACAGAGAATGACGACAAGCCTCTCAAAGCCTTGGGAAAAAAAGACAACACATACAGCCCCATGTATTATAATGGTAACTGGAGGAACGAGTCGTAAATCAACCACAATTACCATTACGCCCATGTGAAGAGAACCTCGCTCACACACATGAAGCAGGATTATAAGACGTGGGGATATAAACACTGGAGGCAATTTCTCCCCCCCCCCCCCCCCCCATCATGTACAGTCTCACCCCAGGATCTTTTAGATTCATACCTTCAGTGAGATGTCAGACGTAAGCATCCCCTGTCAATGTTGAGATGCTACTTTCCTGCAACATACAGGAATGTCCCATTTTTACGTGCAACATAGTTTATACAGATTTGAATTCTTTCTTTTGGAAGCTTTACACTAGCGCCACATTTTTCAACTCAGATAAAAACACAATCAAGACGACAACCGACTTAAACAAAAAATGTGATTGACTCATTTCCCATTGCCAGTAGCTATTTTTTCCCTCCAGTGCGTCATACTTGACATCACGCATTCATTAATTCTGAGGCTCTCTCTCACCTCGCCGTCTTGCCAAATTATTGGTGTGATGTTTCTCTCCGTGCCAATAAAAATTACTAGAGACTCATTTGACCTGGGAGCGAATGCCGAGTGTATCCATTCCCACAGCAGAAAGAACCAGATGTTCACTGGTGTTGGTGGATCGCTGTGATATCTTGTCACACAGCACTCCCTCACAATCGTGTTCGCTCTGTCAACCGTCCCAAATATTGTGCCTGTGGCTTTATTCGGTGACGATGATCTTTTTAATTAATTTACTAATGTAGAGTTAACCCTACTTTACCTATTTCCTTCGGGGTTTTTTTATGCAAACGTTTCTAAACACATAAAAAAATCTCTACAGGAAGAGAATTTATAACTTCCTGAAATCCGGTCCCTGTTTCTATCGCTCTGTCTCTCTTTGGTCGCTCTCGCTCTCAGACGTGAGGCCTGTGATCCCCGTGATCGCTGAACACACAGAGGCTGGAATCACTGTGATGTCATCAGGATTCCATGAGGCCTACACAATGACCGTCTCCACGACAACATAACTCAGCCCGCTATGGGTCGGAATTTGTGTGACTGAGTGAGTGAGTGAGTGAGTGAGTGAGTGAGTGAGTGAGAGAGGGGCAGAGAGAGAGAGAGAGGGAGAGAGACAGAGAGAGAATGAAAGAGTGAGAGAGATAGCGAGAGATAGAGAGACAGAGAGAGAGTGGAAGAGTGAGAGATAGAGAGAGAGTGAGACAGAGAGACAGAGAGAGAGTGAAAGAGTGTGAGAGAGATAGAAAGAGAGTGAGAGAGAGAAAGAGTGAGAAAGAGAGAAAGAGCGAGAGAGAGAGACAGATAGAGTGAAAGAGTGAGAGAGATAGAGAGAGATACAGTGAGACAGAGAGAGACAGAGAGAGAGTGAAAGAGTGAGAGAGCGATAGAAAGAGAGTGAGAGAGAGAAAGAGCGAGAGAAAGAGATAGAGATAGAGATAGAGATAGAGATAGAGAGAGAGAGAGAGAGAGAGCTAGAGAGACATACAGTGAGAGAGTGAGAGAGAGAGAGAGAGAGAGTGGGGAGAGAGAGAACCAAACCTAAAATCAGACGCATTGTATCAACACAAAACACCTTTGATCTCACAAGTTCATATCGAAACAAACTCATAATGTGACATCGTGACCATAATCGCAAACCACATCTCCGCATTCAAGCCTGCACATGGCCGCCCATCACAGCATGTGTCTCATTCCCACAACGGCTGCACAGATACTCACAGAGAAGCAGGTTTGTATCGGTGGGAGGCGACGCGTCCTGCCTCCCCTGCCACTGGTCACTCCCTGGTATTTGTTAAAATAGGTGCTTAGGCTAATGATCCCCCGCTGGGAGAGCAAGAGACCCCGGGAGTTTCAGCCTGCTGGAAGGAGGTGGGAGCATTTCACAGGTACATGTGGTCTCACCTCATCAGCTCGTCAGCGTACGAGTATCATTATAACCGACGAGCAGGAAAACGATCAGGGAGAAAACAAAGACCATGAGTCATATATATTACCAGAGGGAACGGAGCACTTAAAGGAAATTAGATATTTGAAAATATTATGCCAAAAGCACATGGAGGAAATATTAACACAAAAAACGGTTCCAGCTCTTGTGTTGGATTTCCAGCCAAAGTTTAATGAATTATATTTATCGTTTATATTTGTCTTTAGTTTTGTTTTGAATATTGTGTGCCCCTGTGAATTAACATGAAAACTGAGTAACTTTAACAATGTTGAATAATTCCCCTTAATAAAGAAACTGTCTCAAAGAGCTGCAGTGGATCCTATTCTGAATCCAAATGCCTTCGCCACTTCAGCCAATTTCAGAACATGAACTCCAGAGAATTGGGTCCAGACTTTATCTGGAGTTTTCCTTTCACACGTGAAAACCGCAGCCGGAGATTCTCCTGCTCAGGGGCTTTCACAACAACACAGAAATCTCTGGAGCGTTCCAGTGAGGGGTGGGGCGGCCGGCAGGGGCAGGAGGTAACGTATTAATTCCGCTGTGGAGATCGTGCGTGTTTATTTACCCTCATCGCCAACAGCTCTCTCTTGACTTCTTCGCCTGTGTCATTTACTGTGGCTCAGCTACTGCATTCCAAGATATTGTTATTATTATTGTTTGTGTTACATTTTGCGTCTGTCTTAGAAAGGTCAGAAACATGGCCACTGATTATGAGGAGGACTGGCCAGAGAACATAGGCAGAAAATCTGGTGGCTGTCATTCAGACATTTGCTTTCACATGTACCGAATGATAGAAGGATCTCCGGAGTTCAGTGGATATCTGAAATCAGCTGAATTGAGTAGATGTGGCTTTAGAACCTGTTAAAATATGATGTGGACAAATTAAAGAAAACATTAAAGCATTTTGATAAAACAACAAACCCATGGCCTCATGTTCACAGCCCTCTGGTACAGTGTCAACCTGCTCTTTAGGTTCTGTAATAGGAAGGGAATATTTTTTATGCGTTTGTCCACCCACCTGCATTTCCCTCTAAAAGTATCAAAGCTTTCAGCAAAGTCTGGTTTTCTGCAGTCTGGAGGCTCCGCGGAGCCCCGTGGTGCAGTGTGGAGGTGTGAATGTTAACATGGCTCAATCTGTATGCCACAGAGAAAAAACAATCCATGCTAATCTGCCACCAGAGACAGGCGTCCAGTTAGGCCAATCAGGAGGGGGAATCATCTGGAGTGCAGAGAGGCTCAGAGAAGCCGAGATCAGGGGCCTTGATTGCAGAGGGGTGATTTACAGCCACAGAACAATGATGGCTGCCTGGGTCAGCACTGATGGAGAGGGGCTGTGACTGCACCAGCAAAGACAGAGCAACCTCACCTGACAGCCGTGCATACCACGCATGAGCACACGTGCACGACCGCACACACCAGCACACACACACACACACCAGCCATCAACACAATTTGTGTTAGTCACTGAGGTAGCGGGATCAACTCTGGCGATTTTAACTCTGTGACCTGAACCTGCCCCTGAGGCTCGCGTTTGACCTGCTGCATTTCACTAACAACACAAAAACCAAAACAACTCAGCAAGCTGCTTCCTATGAACTCAGCACAGATGAAACGGGTAACTGCCTTTGCCCTGCAGTGGCGTATGTTAATATGACGGGAAAGGCTGAGGTTTGCATGAAAGAAGGAGGGGGGGGGTTCAGATGTTAAGTGTGCATATGGGAGAGAGAGGCAGGGAGGAGGAGGAGGAGGTCATCATCAAGACTGACCCTTTGATCTCGGTCATTTCGACCACTAGAAACCAAAGTTCTCTTCAAAGTGAACCTGCGGCTTCACAGGCTGCGGCAGCGTCCGCTCCGCAGCGCATCAAACTACAGCAGATAGATCTCATGTGGTCAGTGAGTGATTTTATAATATCACAAAAAATGTTGAGGATCAGTATCTGTTTGATTTCATTGCTAGTTTTATCAAAAGCTTTTAATCTTAGTTACACCAAAACAAAACTGCAAAGAGGCACGTTGTCCTATTACCTGAAGCCTTACCACTAGTTTCTATTGACTGGGTACGAAGGATAAATACTAATGCAAGAAATTAAGAAAATGCCAAAACAATAATTAAAATGAAGACAGTCAAAATAAATATAACTCATTTTTTTCAAAAGAAATAGAAATTCAATTTGTTGCCAGCACTAACTATTACTTTAACTTCAAAAACATCATAACCAGGAGGTGCTAATGATGCAAATGGAATAATATCCTGTAATTTGATTTATTGCTCAGTGTTTGGTCCCTGAATGACATGAAAGAGATGCTTTTGTCGTCCAGACTCGGGGAATCAGAGATTTAAAGGTCAATTAGCCGATATTACTGCTATCAAAAGGCCCGAGGACCTGCAACTGCGGGGCGCCTGCGAGGTGCCGGTTTCAAACAGCTCCTACTCGCATGTGCAGCAGATAACCTGGTATCAAGAAAGAGTTAAATTCAGGGTTTGTTTTGTGTTTGCGTTTTAAAGTGGCCGCACTGTTGCCCCGGGTCCTGTGCTGGAGCTGAGAGGCTGTCTTTGACGTGCGATACTACACAGACGAGATTCAGCTTCTAGAAGAGGCAGGTGAGTACATGCACATGTGCCCTCACGCACACACTCAACGCACAAACACGGATTCTAAGGCAGAGGTCGCCGCCTCGTTCGCGTGACTGTCCCGGCAACAGATCATCAGCGGAGGAAAAGTTACTCTACTTTTTGTCAAAATATTGATGATGTTGTTTGCTGAGAGGTTTCTAAAGTTTCGTGTTCCTTTGCAAGCTTAGAATTCCCAGTTTGTTTTGTAAATATCTGACAGTGATAAATGGGGCTTATAGGACATCCCTCAGCGATGACAGAGACGGGAAACCATGACTACGTTTGGCAAATACATCCCGTTTAAGGCCTTGGGGGCATGACTCACAACACCAAAACCAACACCTAATAGTCTGAAAGTTCAGCCGCTGTGGGTTCTCTCCTTTCACGCTGCTGGCAACCAACGGACGCACTGTACTGTACTCCCCCAGAGCCAGGGCGGGGAGGCCTGGTGAGGGGCGAGATGCCAGTGGGAAGCTTTTTAGGGTGCCTAGAGTTTTTGGGGCTGACTGGGTCCATTTAGCCCCCAGCAGATTGCTCCCCTCACCGTCCCTCCCCCCTCCACCGCCCCCCCACCCCTCTCCTCCCCCTGGCTTTGTGCGGCCTGAGCCTACTCCTCCCCCTTTTGTCACCCGGGCATTCCGCTTAGGTTAGCACACACAATGGGCGCTCAGTGCTCACCCCCCTGACACTGCATTCTGCCTGTGCACCAGGGAGTGGGCACGGGAAGGGAGGGGAGAGGAAAAGGGGTCCGGGGGGGGGGTTTAAAGGATGACAGCAACTCACCCCATGTGACCAAAATGCCATCAAGTATCACCCCCCGTCTCCCACCCCTTTTCCTATTTTTTTTTCCAAAGACCCTCGCCTAACTTCACCCATTCCATACAGATGGGCAGTAAAACCAGTGCCAGTGGGCCGGGGGGTTGGCACGGTGAAAACAAAAACCTCCACTCCACCGGCCGAACAAATGAACAGGTGTCTCTTATGGCTGACTGCTGATGTGGAGGCCTGCCCTCATCCTGCACGTTTCTCTGTGTGCCCATGCAGCTACACGTGTGTTCCCTTCATCTGTGCGCTGCCATGACGTCAACACAAAAAAACACTTTCAAGGCCAATTTTATTTCTAATCCGTACACAGCCGAGACTTTCTCTGTGGAACTCCCAGCAAATGAAGCTGGAAATAACTCGAAAAAGTGGAGAATAAAGTTGCCAGGCATGTCACTTATTCAAATTTAATTCCGATTTAAGAATAGCAACCAGTTGAGTGAATGAGGATGGCGGGGTCTGCGTCTGTGTGTGTGTGTGTGTGTGTGTGTGTGTGTGTGTGTGTGTGTGTGTGTGTGTGTGTGTGGCAGCGGCACGGAGGCTGGTGGGGGGTTAGTTTGAGTTTCAAAGACCCTGCTTGTTCGCCCATATTTCACACCACGGTGACATCTTAAAGCCTAGACAGGCCTGGTTGCTTTGCCCTCTCTTTCACTTTCTGAGAAAAAAGGGGAATTGGGATGTGAGGGAGGGGTGCGCTGAAATATATGCAAATGGTCCCCCAGAGGGGATACGAATTTTATGGGTTCAGAATTTAGTTCAGCCAACCCGAATAATCAAATGTGGGAACAAAAAAAAAAAACTCCCCCCCCCCCCAACACCAACCTCCCCTACCATTCCGCCACCACAACTCCATACCTCGAGCTTCAACCCCCCCACCTCAGGCCTCATCTCTGCTGCCTCCTGCCAGGTCCTCACATGAGAGGAGCTCAGTACGTCCAAACTCTTATTAGGGTCTCCTTACGGGGCAGGGGGAAGTGGAGAGAAATGAGGGGAGAGGAGGAGAGGAGAGGCGGAGGAGGAGGGGTTTGAGGAAACGAGGAGAGGGGCTAGTGTACCTGATCAGGCTGAACTGCCGGCTCCTGATTACGACACCATTTTCTCAGCAGGCTGCCCAGCCTCATCCTGCTTCTGTGAATATGGAGCACATGGGCCAGCCAATCCCCACAGCGCTGCCTCTCATCTAATGGCAGAATTAAGACCGTTTAGAGTGATTTCCTCTGCCTTCATGGTCGCACTCTGAAAGAACTGAATCTTTTTTTTTTCTTTTGCGCCGATTTACAATGTGGGGGGTCTGGCATGCAACAGGCGAGAGAAAAAGTTCTACATGACTGAACATAACATTACAACAGGTGGGGAATTGAACAGAGACTCTGCAGAACACGGCTGAGAACAATTTGACTTCACCTACGTGTACATTCTTGTTAAACTGCACCACTTTCCGTTTGGTCGAACATTTTTATTTTTGTAGTGGGGTGATGTGGGGTTATGATTATAAAACCAGCTTCCCTGGGGAACTTTCCTCTGTAGCCGAGTCTGTATATGCCCATCACTGTGTTCATTTCCCACAAGTAAACTGAGTAATAAAACATAACGACTGTATTGACAGATATGAGTAATGTGTTTTATTGTGTTTTCAAGTTTCAAATATTTCAAAGTTTAAAGTCATGGTTAAAAAGATATCACTGTCTTATTCCATAAAAAGATCAAAGCCAACATTCAGCTTCTCTAGGAATTTTTTTTTTTTTATTGGATTTGTTGACATTTAAAACAAATATATATATTATTTCTTTAATATCCCACTGTATATGTGCATATTCATTGTTCACACGTGTGTTTACCGTCGTACTGTCACTTATTTGCTAAATAAAATAAAAATAAAAGCATGCCATGTTTCTCTTTGGGCTTAAAAAGCTACCAATTTTACTTCTTTCACTCAATAAACCAAGAGATTATTTTAAAATATACATCATCACAAATATTAATTTTCCTCAGCCCATGAAAAGTGGAGTTCTTGCGGACGCATGCTCTTCACAGACCGGCAGACACTAACTACACAAGGCTAGTAATTGGAAGTGAAGCATACCAGGGGTTGAAAGCTGATCATGTGTCAGATCAAACTGATTCATAATGACACTAACCCAAACAGGGTGTAAATCTGGACACAAATCTGCTTAAACTCACTCCTTCTGCGTCAAACTGCATTACATCAAGGCCATCACTGCGTGATATGGCACAGGGACCACCTCCAGCCACAGTTTGAACCTGTTGCTTTTGTGTTTCCCATGCCGTCTAATGATTCCCTCTCCTCCAACCTCCAGCCGACAAATCCTTCAGCTTTATTGCCCGGATTCAAGGGCTGCAGGTGCACAGGCCACAAAAGGGAAAGCGGGGTGGAGGGGGGGAGTCGGGGTGACGGGAGGGGGGTGTAGAGGAGGGGATGGGAAAGAGAATGGTGAGTCAGGAGATAAGAGAGGAAGGAACAGAGACCCCCCCCTACCCTGGTTGAACCTCAGCATCGACCCCTCACCCCTGCCTCCATCCCACCCCGGCCCCGGCCCCTCCCTGCCCCTTGCGACACTTCTGTTTTGCTCCACTGCCCTGCCACACGTGAGAGGAGTACAGACCACGAGTGGTGCCGCCTGGCGCTACCAGGCCTTCCTGGGTGTGCGTGGCAGGGGACGAGGGGCTGCCGTGGCAGAGTGGCCATGTGGCGGGACCGGCGCTTTTCTTCTGAACCAGTAGAGGAGCAGTAATGACTCTGAGCTACAGCTGTGCCCACTGAGGCTTGCCCTACCTTACCCTCAGTGGCCCCTCATCCTCATCTCCCCATGTCGCCCTCTGCTACTGTTAGTGGAGGCCAAGAATACCAACGTGATTACCTCCACTGATATTCTCAAAAGAGCTCAAACTTATAAAGTCATGGGTTAGGGATGAACAAGATGGTGATGCTACTAAAAATAAAGCATCAAGTCTGTACTGTTTATAAAAGAACATGGTCAGAATATATGAAGTCTAAACCTAAAGTTTTAAACATTTCACCCTCATGAGCAACATTTTTTAAATGGGAAAATAAATTATTTATTTTAATCTTACATCAAAATATCACTTAGTAGAGCTCAGACCCCTTTTCAAGACCAAACAGCCTCCTTAAATATAATCAGGCTGCACCAAATCGCACACAGTCATAGATATCAGCTCCATTAATATGAAAATTTTAGTTTTCGAGATCCACAAATGTTTCCGGTGAAATATCAAAGAAAACCACCCATTTCACAATGTTTAAGAAAGTGATAAAAAAAATCGGACTTCTAGAGCTGCAACTAATGATGATTTTTACTGATTAATGTACCGTGTATCTTTATCATTGAATGTTTAAAATGTATTTATTGAAAATCGATGTCCGAACCCATAAAATTCAGTTTAAAAAGAGTTTCAAAACAAACAGATGAGTTGACTAATAGAAATGAGTTAATCCCGATTCATTAAATTTCTTGTCAGTTCCTTGTCTGTCGTCTGGACACGTTTCTTTGAATACCTCAGCTCTAAACAGGTCGTATTGAGGAAGTTAAATCCTGATGAAGCCACAATATAGTCTGGGTGAAATCCAAAGTGAATTAAATCTCGTTTTACTTGTAGGGCAAGGGGATAAGTCAACCTGTTTTAAATAGTTCCTCAGTCCACCGGGCGTGTCATTAGGTTTTTGTCACATCTATATCTTATTCCTCAGCATTCCTTGCTGCATCATATTTCTTGTGTGATTCCTGAGATGAAAATATAAACATGAGCAGAACTGGGCTGAAGTCCAGGATTATGACGACGTGGGAAGATTGAAGAAGGAGCCTCGCCATCAGAGACGAGATGGAAGAGCTGGATTGTGGTTTGAATGACTCAGGTTCAGGGAAGGCCATGAACAGGACACACCGCGTGAGACAAACGCTTGTGGCGCGATGCCAACTAGGAAACTTCTTCATTGGCATGCGAATCGTTTAGTGGGCCGGGTCCAAGTGTTGACTGTGCCTTGACAAGAAGCCATCTGAGTTCCCTATTACACAGATAATATGCTGACATTGATCCACTCCAGCTTGCTCTTTGTCACACATACATAAATAAACATACTATCCCGCCCATGTTACTGGAGCTGCTGCCGCTGCTGTGAACACACCCACGGGGACAGGAATAACAGGCCACTCCAGAGAGACACAGTGGCACCACACAGCCATGATGACTCTTTAACGTGTCCTTATCTCCATCCCTAATCCTCAGACACTTTACCATCAGCTACTGTTTACACCAACCTCGAGTCAAGAGTAAAGGCAGAAAATGGACTTTCTTAATTTTCAATGAGTAAAGTCCACTAGAAAGCCATTGAGGACGGCCTCTGCTGTCGAGGGAGCCTCATATTGAATAAGGAGTGAAATTTACATGACAACTTAGGAAAAATGCTTTTTTATTACTCATTCATCCCGTAAATCACTTGGCTCCCCCGCTCCTTTCCTCTGCCTCAGCTATTAAATCACCATCTTGACCCTGCGACCTGGGGCCGCAACCATAAAGAGCCCCCTGTGGGTCAGAGGCCTGATTGTAACATTTGAATATGAAATGGACTTGGTTGGGCCTGGAAACAGCCCCATGCGCTGAGACACAGGCTGACCCCCAGGAGAGAGGCCTGCCTCGCCGCAGCCCCGGGCCCACAGGCTCCATCTCTCTCTCAGCGAGGATTTACTTGGACTTGAGAAGGAGGCAGAGACAGAAAGAGAGACAGAAAGAGAGAACGACAGAGAGAGAGAGAGAGAGAGAGGGCTGAAGTCGGGGGTGGAGGGGTTGAGGGTGGTGGTGGAGGGGTTGAAGCAGGGTAGGGGTTGAGCGAGAGTGAGGGAGTGGAGAAAGAGAGAGGGCAGACATTTGAATAAGACAAGAAGCGATTGGTGTTTGCATGACAAAGGCGCCCGCCATCTCCCCTGATTGGTGTCACAGTGCGGCACTAAAGCCATGCAGGCCCCCCGGGGTGGGGTGATGTGTGGAGCACAGGCATGTTTATGCATCCAAGGTGTGATATTAGGCAGGGATAGCGGGGGCCAGTCATCAAGTTGCGGGTTAAGAAGTTTGTGCGCATAAAGTCTTAAAGAAGAAGCCGCTCGTTTGTTATTCCAGCGATAAATTTACAATTTTAAGTGAAAATCAAGTCCAAAAAAGTTTATTATATCTCTTTAAGGACTACGTTTGAAACAGGTGTATATAATATAGGAGAAGAATTAAGGGAGGGATTGTAGGAGCCTGTCATCAAGTCTCCGGTAAAGAACTTGTGCGCATAAATTCTTGAAAGAAGAAACAGCTTAATATTGTGACAGTTAATTTACGTTTAGGAAAATCGTCTTTCCCCGATGATTTAATATTATCATATAGGAGAAGAATTGAGGGATAAGTGAAGTTTATTGATAACATGGTCTTCATTTCACAGCTCAGGCCTTTTCTATCTGAATCAGTTCCTGAGATGGTAGATGCCTGAAACAGGAGGATTCAGGTGATCACACAAGTTGTAACCCATCAGACAGTTTCTTAAATCCTTTACTGCAGCAATTGGGGAAAACCGATAGGAGATGTGTTCAAAATGAAGGGAATAAACTGCCACTGTACACTAAGGCAGGGAACTTTTTTATGTCAACAAAAGATTGGTTTGGGTTGTAACAAATTTGTGTTTCCTTTCAAGTTAGAAGTAGAACCTGAATATAATAATAAAACTGATTGTCTGACGTTTTCACCTTCACGTTCCCAGATCCCAGAAGATAATTTCATCATAACTTATAGCAAAGCGGGCCAAAGCTATAACATTATCCCTTCAACCTGGATAGCCGTGATACAAATGTGTTTTGGGTTTAGAAAAACTGTTAAAGAAAGATAGAACAAAGTTCTGAGAACTATATTAGGTTTGTGCCTTCTTGTCTCAGAGTCTCCACCTTGTTACTGAACTTAACTACTTGTCCTGTCGCCTCGTTCTCCACCTGAAGTCATGAATCTACTTATCATACCACAGAGGCGTGAAGACCGACACCCCCGCTGTACCCCCCGCTGGGCTGTCAGTGGAGTCGTCAGCAGCTGCAGGTGGACCTCCGGCAGCACCGACTCCTGACCCCCCCCCCAACCCCTTCCTCTCAATATTCGATGGGAACACGGACGATAAAAGAACCGAGATGAGACGGGATCATTTGAGTTGACGAGTCCGGCGGCTAAGAAGGGGATTTCACAGCTCAATAAGTTCGGACAATTTGTTTACAATCCCCCGCCATTACTACAGTTCCCTTGGGAGAAGGTGTATGCATAAACATTGCCGCAGTTTTTTCTCAGAGATGCCGCAGATTTGCCGGGAGTTGCAGCGCCCAGGGGAATGGTGCAGAAGTGCAAGAAGAAGTACCACAGGGGGTCGAGAAGAGGAGGGGATGAGGATGAAGGAAGTGCGAGTGAGAGTTAGCGAGGTCACGCGCTCGCTCACACAAACACTAACCCCCCCCCCGGCAGACAAAGCCTCCACAGGCTCATATGGGCAGTGGTGCTGGCCCTCGGGGACACACCTCCAAGAGAGATGGCCTGACTAACTCTCCATGGCAACTAATCAATAAGTGACAGAGTCAGTCAGGACTGACCCGCAGCTGAGTGTGCTCCACCTCCCCCCATGTTCCCAGGCTTACACTCCTATAAACCACACACACACACACACACACACACACACACAGATTGGGCTGCGCTATAAGACAAAAGTATCCCCAGCCTGACCAGTGCCCCCAGGAAAATAAATCTTTGGCTGCATTTGACAACATACTCCCCCCCCCCACCCCAACATGTATAGTGAGGGTGTGTGTTTAGGGGTGGGGCGGCCGGGCGGGGGCACACACGTGGGCACAGGTTGCTGAAGGAACACGGCTTTGACAATAACAATATGATCAGACGGCTTTTGATAGAGCGGAGTCACCACACCGCCATTGTGTGTCTGTCAATCTGTGTTCCTTCTCACTGTCCCCAGCACACACTAATCAATATCTGTGGCCTAGATGAGAGGCCTAATCTTCCCCCTTGTCAAACCCTTAACTGCTTACCCCCCGACTCTGCATTGTCTTGCAGCCGTGCCGCACTCTCCTCACTGTCCCAAGGCATCGCACATACGTCTGCACACACACTTGGCCCCGTTTCTTTCTGGGCTTCTGAGACAGGTCACAAGTGGGGTCAGAACTTGAGTTTGGCAAATTAAAAGCAATGCTACATGCTCCAGTGTTCATAGACAAAGTGATGGGTGCCGCAGACGGGGGGGGGGGGGGGGGGGGGGGGGGGGGAGACCATCTGCAGCAGACACATACTTTTTACACACAAGAAAAGTCTTGATGTCTGAGCCGGACCTTTGTGTGTAATTGCCTTTACAGGTTATTCAGGAAGAGGACTCCCAAATCCAGTTTTTAGTCCCAGACGTGCACTTGTAAATGTGTGTTTGTGTGTGTGTGTGTGTGTGTGTGTGTGTGTGTGGGTGTGTGGTTTTACACATCTTCCTCAAACCACAATTACAAGCGAAAACAAGTTTAGGTAAACATCAGAAGCGTTTAGCCGAACAAAAACGTCAAAGGCTCCTCGAATGAAAACTTCTCTGAGCACACAAGCCAGGAAGAGAGAGAAAAAAACAGAATCCTCCCATTTCAGCTGTTCGTGTGATTCGTATTTGTTTTGTTTGGGACAAAAGAGGCGGTAATCCTGTCTCATATTTGACGAGTCTCATATTCACACACACCTGCTGGGACAAAGTAAACACACCTTCAGAGTCAGATACCTTAATGGATGACCCTCACATTAAGACCTAAGTACGGATATACCCCGAAGCAGGCTTGTTGACATGATTAGGTAAAGAGACGTGTCCACTGCGTATACGACTGAAGAGAAGAAGCCACATTGAACATCCACAATCTGTAAATGGCTCAAAAAGACATCACGGTGACGAAGCGCTGCACTTTCTCTTCTCCCGGACTGTTATTATATGAGACAGATTTTTGGCTGATTCCCTGACATAAGAAGATTGGACTCACACTCAAGCTTCATCACGCTCGCTGACTCGGGCGTCACGTGTTTCTCACACATCCTTCAACAGAGATCTTCAGTATCAGATCAGAGCCGAAGATGTGACTAATGCAGGTTGGGAGTTCACAGATTATGAAACAGAATTGCATAATTGTTTGAAAAAATACATTTTGGACCCTCTGTTATTTTACTAACCCCAGCCTATAGCGGCTCGGGCGCCTAAGAGTCTACAAGGCCTTAATTTAGTCTAATTTACTTTCAACTGTCATATGCACAAGTGAGTCGCTGCTGGGCGGATGCAGTTTCTGGAGTGGCGGCATGCTTGCGTTTGAAGCATGTCCCACTCAGCATTCCTTGTGGTTGTGTAAGGCACGGCGATCCAACCACAGCTATCATTAATGAGACCTTTGCATCACGAAACAAGTCCGTCTGTGCTCACATGCGTTCGGGCATGGAGCAGAAATTTGGGGACGTACTTAAAAGAGGAGAGGTAGGGGGGGGGAATGGTCAGACATGATTTTCTAGTGTGTGCGGTGAGTGCCGTCCGTGAGCTGAGAGGGGATTGAGGGGACGGTGCGGTGGAGAGGGATGGCTCTCAGTGGGTCAGCCCGAAAGCCCTGACCCCAGGAGGATTTGATGCCATTTTCCCACGCAGGGAGTCGACCTGAGAGAGCTCGTTAACAACATCTGCCCCAGTTCAGGGAGATTAACCCCCGCCGGCCCCCACCCCCGCACCTCCACACACCGCTCTGCTGTCACTCTGAGTACCACACGCGAGTCCCTCCGCTCCGGACAGGCCTGCCTAAGATGGACAGGCCACTCCAGGAACCCTCCAGGCCCAGCTCATAAGGGCCTCCCTGAGATCCCAGACACACTGAATCAATACTGTCCAACTGTGTCACAGGTGGAGTCCCTTACTGCACTCACCCGTTCATCAGTTACAGCCGAAATATGTTGTGTGGGTGCTGTCTGCTCTGTTCAGCAGAGGAGGTTCCAGATTTGAGTCTGAGATTATGTGAGGAGTTGAGGGTATGTTGGGAAGGTGTGATCCTGCGGCAAGTCGCCGAGCCAGTCGAGCAGGCGAGTCAGTGATGTCACTAACGTCAGTCTGTCAGCCAGATTTGTGTAATGAGTTTTCCACTCATCACACTGACGTCAAAGGAGACACTCAAAACAAACTCCTGCTGCCTTCAACCACCTTGTTCACATATACTCCCAGAAGAGGTGCATCTGGCGGGGCATGTTCTGACATAATGTGAGGGGAGGGAAAAACAGGATCGACTGATACATGGCCCATGGCCCTGCTGCTGCTAAGCTGGAGCTTTGCATACGCTGCGCACATCCATAGGTGCACACAGACACACAGTGGCAGAATCCACTGGGAATCCGCTGAATCCATGTTCCTACAAGGCTATAATTAGGTTAGTTTTTGGAGAGGGGGTTAAACAAACAGGGGCTGTGAGGTCATAGGCAGATGGAAGTGGGATATGCCTGCACTTGCTGAGTGGGCACAGAGCTCCACATGACAGGAGAGAGAGAGAGGCCCTCCGGGCGCTCGGCAGGGGGAGCGCGAGGGGGGACAGGGGGGGCGAGGATGGTGGGGAGCCAACTCGGATGGCCTCACTGCCAGATCATTCAAACACAAATCAATCGCTGTGTACGTTCCAGACACACACCTTCCCACACACATTTTCACCCCTAAATCATCAGTAGGTATTAAATGTCTGTGTCAGATTCCCACCGATCACATCGTGAGCTGAGCTTTTCTGCACGGGAACTGGGGGGGAAAGATTTCACTGCGCTGACACGCTCAAACTTCTGCATCGGGTTGTTGAGCAGAAATCTCAGCATTTCTGAGATTTCTGCTTTATGATTCTGATAAAAGACAAAAACACGAATCCATCCGGCCCACGGCAAACACCCCGGCACAGAGGAACAGGAAGAGAAAAGCTGCTTAATTACAAAAAAATGAGTTGGAGAGTGTGATTAGGTGACGGGTGGCTGCTGGCACGCTAGAGTGACTTAAGACCCTGTCAGTGAATGCAGGGAGGTCTAGATAATCTTTCCTCCACAAAGGTGCGTGGGGCTAATCCCGGCCGCTGTGCTGAGCTGTGGATCAAGTCCTACAGGGAGTGTGGGAAGGCCAGCGGGACCGCCACTGCTTCACCCTCTTGGTGGCCAGAGCTTATTTATCCCAAGGTACACTGCAACAGCAGGCCAGTCCATTCTTCCACACACCTTCGCATTATTAGGGTGTCAGCAACAGTGAGACTGTTGAGACACAAGTTTGGTTTGATGAACGTGACCAGTAATTTGTTGGAAATATTTAATCCTCCATATATATCATTAAATTTAAACAGAACCCACTCAGGGGTGGCCGAATCACAGCAGTGCAAAGGGATTTTTTTTAAATGTTCTGAATGCAAATGAAACAGGTTATTCTGTGCACTTCAACTAAAACATGAGAAACTCATCGGAGGAAAAAGCCCTGTCAGCAAACACAACAACTAATATTGAAAATATTTACTTTAATTCTTTTAAGTAATTTATCACAATATTTTAAATTAGCCAAACAGATTCTACAAATTCTGTCTGACACGCAAGGTGAATTAAAAAAACTTCTCAAGAGTCCCAGTCGGCATTTCTTGTGTTTTATGGGATATATATTTATGAATATAATAAATGGGTGAGTTCAGGCCACCTTTTAATGTGAAGTTATACGAAATTCATCACCTTCGTCCTGTTATGTTTTGATTCTTTAATTTCTTTTTTTAAATGCGGAAAAAATCTAAGATTAATATTTATTTATGCAACAAACTGACACCAGCCCTGGAGTAAAATGCTCAAAGTTTGTCTGCCCAAGTACAAACTGAAGTAAAGGATGGAATTATAACTTATTTGAGGCAAAAACAAACACATCTTTATAAGATAATTTTATAAGGAGTGTGAGACGCTTTAAGTCTATGCAAACGGCCGTTCCAAAACTATTGAGGCTGTGTAAATGTTTGACAGATATATCAGATACAAATTCTAAAGGCCCGAAGGCTTGTGTTGAATTGTGTCCTCAATATAAAGTTGTTTTTTTTAAGACCAGAAAAGCAAAAGAATTGATTTCACTGCACCTTTAAGGCTTGTGAAGAATTTAAGATCAGACTATTCCCACTGCAGATTCACCATGAAGAGAAAGTGAAAATATCACTGCGTCTGTTTGTTTTTCAAATAACTCAGTGTGCCTTTTAACTTCACGTAAATTCTAAATCATTGCACAAACAACTCCCTGTCACTCAGTGTTTGAAGATCCTCACACAGAACCTTTAAATGTGTCATTTTCATATTCCCTTGAGACAAAACCTGTCCCCCAGAGATTGTGATACAAAAACAAACCAGAGACGCGTGTTTCCAAATTGCGCACAAAAGACAGAGTCTGAAATCATGTTTCATACAAATTTATTCAGCATTTAAGAATAGAGGATGGTCTTAAAATATGTAGAAACGTCAGTTTAAATAAACCTTTTCGTTCAGGATAATGAGTAAACATGACACTGTCAGAACCATCACAGAACACTTTTACAAAAACAAAAGTTTGAACATTTTTCACGTGACAAAAAAAAACATCGGGTTCACAAGCTAAAAAGAAAAGAAAAACAAAAAAATTTACTATAAATAAAACTTGCGTTTGCGACCCGCACAGTCTTAACATTTCATTTTAACCTAGGTCATGAGGGAGGGGGGGAGAAAAAAAAAGAAGAGACAAGAGATTACAAAATCTGGACACAGTCGAGACAACTGACATTCTACAAATGAAGTGTAAACATTTATGTACCAAGTTTCCATCCAGCTTTTCTGAAATACACCGGCCTCCTCACGAGGCCACATGCCTTTTCATAGAGAAAATATGGCATTATTTAAAATATAGAAGTCCAATTCTTCTACTTATGTTGATTGCTTATACTTGTGATAAAAAGCCTCTTTGCAATGCAATTTACTCTGATGGGCTCAACGCTCAGTTTCGATCCGTTTCAAATTCATGTGGATGAACTCAGGAAAAAACGGGTGTTGAGATAGAAGTTGAACAAAAACAAAACTGTTTGAACGTTGTTTCTTTAGCAAACAAAACAAAAAAGTTCAAGTATCCGAAGTACTTTTTGATGAAGTTTTTTTTAGTCTTTTTTCTCGTCGCGCCGCCTCTCAGATGTGGGTGAGAGGTAGCGTCCCGTTGACGCCGGTCCCTGCGCTCTGATAGTGTGGGTGGACGCTGTGTAACCGGCTGCTCTGCAGGGAGGAGTGCTCCGCGCTGTCCCCGCCGGGCGGCAGGTACATGCTTATCATATCCCTCAGGTCCCCCAAACACGCCCGCTGAGAGTGGGACGTGATGGCCGGGGGCGGTGAGCTCGGCTCGGTCTTGCACGCCATGGAGCTCAGGCCCATGGCGTTGCTGCTCTGCTGCGTGTACGCCGGGGACATGCCGTACGTGGAGGCCGCGTTCATGTAGGACTGCGCCGAGGACATCATCGGGTACTGCAGGCCCGCCATCTCGTACCGGTGCATCTGCTGGATCTGCGGGCTGTTCATGCTGTGATGCTGAGGGTAGGCCAGCTGGTCCTGCATGAGGGAGTACGCGCTGTTCGTCCAGCCGTTCATGTGCGCGTAACCGTCCATCCTCTGCCCCACCACCGCGTTGTTGACGACGTTGGCTCCAGGTGGCAACAGTCCCCCGGGCAAAGAATACTTGTCTTTCTTCAGCAGGGTCTTGGTCTTCCTGCGGGGACGGTATTTATAATCCGGATGCTCCTTCATGTGCATGGCGCGTAGACGCTTGGCCTCGTCAATGAATGGCCTCTTTTCAGCGTCGGTCAGAAGTTTCCAGTCCGCGCCAAGTCGCTTGCTGATTTCAGAGTTGTGCATTTTGGGATTCTCCTGAGCCATCTTCCTCCGCTGGCCCCGGGACCACACCATGAAGGCATTCATGGGCCGCTTCACCCGCTCCGGGTCGTTGGCACTGTTGTTCTTTGCGCCCTGCGCCGAGCCGGACTGCGGGAGAGGGCTCTTGAGCTCGGTTTCCATCATGTTATACATAGTGGCGGCGTTCGAGGTTCACTCGAACTCAAATCAAAAAAAAAAGTCGATAAAACAGCGCCTATAGTCAAAGAGGTAGAGGTACTGACCAGTCTGGTAAGACGATGGAAAAAAGTTCGTGCCAAAAGAGGCGACTGAGTCCGCAGGTGCTTCTGGTTTCTCTCTGCTCAGAGCTGCTCTGTCCCCCACGGCTGTGAAACAGGAGTCTGTAAACTTCTCTTCCAAGCTCATCTGTTAATAGGCCGAGTGGCCATGTGATGTGGACTGACAGCGTGACAAAGAGCCGCCGGCGACCAATCAGCGCGCAGCACCGCACAGCCAACCGGAGCGCACGCCGGGGTGTTTTGGTTCCAGGAGGAGGGAGGGGAGGTAAAGTTTTTTAAACAGCGGCGCAACAACCTGAGCGCAAAATATCACAGATTTACAACCCGCTTCTCTCTGATAATGAAGACGAGCAGTTCATGAAAAATACAAGCGGCTTTTTGTTTTGTTTTTGTGGCCCGATGGCATCGTTATCAGCTCTGCGCCAAAAGAAAAGCAGAGCACAGGTTCTTTGTGTGAGGGTTCTTCCCCATGAGGGACTCAGTGGAATGAAATGAAATGTCAAGACTGCAGAATGGAGAAGAAGAACGATGTATGGTTTATATAAAACCTGTGGCTACATGTGCAGGTACATGTATGCTGCAGGGAAACACACGTTCTGAGGGATCAGTGTCAGTAAATTAGTCTCATTACAGAGGCGGATCCCAACAGGCCACGGCCGAACTTACAGGAGCGCAAACACTGGAAAAATCGGTATAAAAAATGTGCCTTTGGCAAAAAATAAAAATCATTTAATCTCATCCTGCTGTCAAACAGGCGTTTATTCATTTTCTTTAATGACAATTTCTCTAAACAGTATGTGCCAACTTTAACATAAAACTGTATGTTTGGGATTTTTGCTAACAAAACATTCAGCATACATAAATAGCCTGTATCTGTTTTTAAAAAATGACATTACAAATACTTTATATTTGGGGAATCTATTGCCCAAAAGTTGTTTCCCAAGAGTTTTTCAATCTCTTTCGATTCTGTTAAAATAATGTCAAGTCCAGTGCATCAATTATTTTAACTGGAAGACTTTTAGAGAGGTTGAAATAAATACTTTTTAGAATTTTGTTTTAAAAAAATTAACTAATTTATGATTATAATTACCAGTAAGGAAATATATTTTTTTTTTAAAGAAAGAACGGTTTTTTTAACTACACTCACACGACTACATTTATATTATTCTTGTAATGAAATAATGAGTCAGACAAATAGTAAAATACCAATATCAGGACTTTCTCTGATAGAACGGAGGATCTCACATGAAATCACTGGCTGGTGGATTTCATGCGGACGCTTCCGCAGACCTGCGAAACTTTAATACATCAACGACCTCTTGTGGAGGGGCCGGGCCATCTCTCCCGTCCCTGCGGGGAAAGTTGGGTCTCAGCTCGGTCATGTGAGCCACTGTTCATCTTTAAAGAAAGAAACAACCCACCGTTGAGTGTGAGCGTGTGTTTACAGACCTGTTTTCTATGCGCGGTGCTAATGGTTGTTAAAATGATTGCGAGCGTTGCGCTTCACTATTTGCATGTGTCCTTTACAGAACGAGCCGAGACGCCGCTTCGCCGCAGAAACCGATCCCTCCGACAGCAGATCTCACACCTGCTAATGACCGGGAGCGATTCGCCCATCGAGAACGGCCATTAACGCCCCGGTATTTACATGAGCTCCGCGGGGAATCACTGTGGTATGTGCATTTCTGCGCGTTTCGCCTCCCGGAGCGCTCCACACTTAACATGCGGCTCCATGCATGGGGGGGCCTGGGTGTGGGGCTTGTGCGCACACCTGAGGAACCACAGCCTGCAGAAGACAATTTATCTTAATTTTGTAACAATCATTATTTTTCACTGGATAGAGTCTGATTGGAGAGAGTTTTTTATTATTGTGTGAAAACACGTGAACGACCGTTTACGCTTCAAACAACATAATCAATGAACCTATAATATCCGGCATTTTTTCGTTTTACCACTAAAGGAAAGATTCAATTTTTAAAGTGAAAATAAAAAGTCAACGCTACAATCCAAGCCCATAAGAACAAGCACAATAAACGCTATCAAAAGGTTTGTAGCAGCCATTACAGACACATGTTTATGTAACACTAAAAAGTGACTCATAATATTTATGACTATTAAAATTAGACTACAACCACAGGCGCAATTAAGCTCCAATAATAAAGAGCGCGGTGTTATCTCATCCAACAACATATAGTCGCAGTAAATCAGCTGAAAGGAGACGTCACTTCATGAATTTAATTTTCGGTTCAATTGAGCGTCACAAACTGCGCCGGAGCAATAAAACGAACGTCCAATTAGGAGCCCGGTAAGTCATCTAATTCTCCGGGAGCCGGTTATTTGTTTATCTGGGCAGATCTCAATGCTGATCCGCTTGTAATCTTCTTATGGAAATTGACCGGTAGCAGAAAGAGAGGGAGAGAGAGAGGGGTATAGATAAAGAGGGGAGAGGGGAGGGGAGGGGGGGCAGCAGGAGTAGCCTGCAGTTTGGTAATGAGGGCCTCTGTGCAGCTAATTTCCTAATTAAGGGAGCGAAGGACCACCAGCACAGTCTGCTGGGATTCACACTCAAGAAGCCCGACCCGGCTGCACGGTGCCACTGTTGAATGTCGGGAAATAATGTGCACGGGTCCCGATGGGAGGACGGAACCTGCGTGTGATCAAAATCCAGGATAATTCAATGTTTAAAATAAAACACATGAAAAAAAGTAAAGACGCCTGAAGTGCGCATGTGCCAGATGCGTAAAGGAACACGATCCCTTCCAAAGCGTCGATTCCGCAGGAGGCACCGAGTGTGTTTGGTCATTTCTTTCGTTGCATTAAGGATTAGTGACATTGTTTAAAGCGAATATCCTTTGAATTTGGCGTAAAAAGTCCACAGTCTGGCTTTAGAATAATAAAAAAAAGGTCTAATTGTGGCCTTTGGGCCTTGGAAAGAAAACAACTAAACCCCCGTTCACTCGCCTTTATTTACAGAGAGATTAAGAGAATTCAAATCTATTGAGTTCGACTAATCGACACAAAACGACATTAATCCCACCTTTAGTTCACAGTGCTCGTGTCCGCACTCCGCGCGCCTGTAAGCGCAGCTTTGTGGCTCACACACGTTCAATTCACGACGCACACAACTCAAAGCTCAACTTGAATATTATAAGGACAAGACCCAGGCGCCGCATGTCTGCCATTCAGCGGCAAATAACGCACTGATAATAGCTTTTAATTTATTGCTTTTTATTGCCCTTTTTTATCGTCATAGCCAAGTTGTGTCGTTCTCTAATTTGCCATAAAAGGAGATATTTTTTAAATAATCGCAAATCGCATCTCCAACCCACGATAAACATTATTTAGACCTGCCCACGTTCAGACCCGCACGACCTTCAGAATCAATAACTTTTATTTTTTGGTTCAGCTCGGTGACTGCGGACAAGGCCTTTGAGAAATAGTAATTAACAAAGAATGGCTTTTTCAATTACTGCCACAATGGAGACAGTCTCATTAAGATTTGCATGATTTTTTTTTTGGGGGGGGGGGGGACCAGGAATGCAAATGAAGATGCAATTTACGCACGGTCTGCTGTTCCCATTGTGCCGGCGTGAATGGTTGCGTCCTCCCAGTTCAACACAGGTAAAATAATATTCACGGGTCATTTAAAGGAATAAAAGTGCCGCCATTATCACCTCTTTATTTCACAAAGGGCCAAGTGTCCCTGATGGTGAAATGACTTATTTGATCCATAAGAGTTATAGTCGACAGAAATACTTAACTAATACAGATTCAGTTGTTTAATGCTCGTGTCTAATGCAGCCGCATGGCTGAGGAGGCATTGAGACTCTATGGGTGAGTTTTTGGACTTTATTGCATTTTTGGTTCTTCAATTTTGGGTCAAAAAATATATAAATAAAAACATGCAATTACTATTTAATATTACAAAAGCTGCTAACAAATCTTAAGTATCAAAAAGCTATTTCTTTTCTCATTTGTAAGATTCACACAGTGATTTTGTGCAACAGGTATCATAAAAGTAAAACTTTAATAACTTACTGATATCATCCAAGAGGCTGCACATAAGTGATCTGTTAAAGCAACTTCACCTGATTTGTTTTAAAATATTAAGAAAAGGAAAGTTTCTGTTTGAGAAGCAAAACAAGTAATTATTATAACTTTACCTTTTAAGTTCATATTTGATAAGTTGAAGATTTGAATTTATAAAACAACATTGTCCAAATAAAGGATGGTTACAAGCATGAATAATGAGATGAGTGCAGATGATATTTAGGCTGGTGTTCACTGCCTCCTGTCAGAAAGGTGAGTCACATCCCTGTGTTTACTGTAAAAGGACAGAAAATTAAAAAGATCCATCTTTTAAGAGAACTGTGATTTTCTCAAGTTATCACTCTGCATCATCACTTCTCTGTGATGGTTCCATCCCACAGCGACTGGGACAAAGCACGCCGACCAGTATACTCACCACAGGTCGGGATGCAAACCCCTCGAGCATCATCTCTTAATGTGGCCCAACGTGAGGCAGTGAACGCGTCTTAAGTTCAGTCATTAGGGGAAAGCGACTGTCACTCACACCTTAGAAAGAACCAAAACACACACACGCACACACACGCACACACTCAGAGGACAGAGTTTTCAGGAGTAGCTGTGAGTGGAGAGCTGCAAGAGGAGAACGCTGCATTCTTGCCTCCGCTGTAGCAGAGTAATTTGTGGTGACGGGGGAGTGAAGCCGCACAAGTGAGGTGTGTCTGCAGTCAAACATCAGCCTGGTTCAGTTCTGTGGAGTTCACCCATCTCTCTCTCTCTCTTTCTCTCTCTCTCTCCCTTGTTATTGACCTCTGTTTGTGAGACAACACGCAATGAGCTGTTTGCCTCCTGTAGCTGCCGGCGAAGAAATGCCTCAAACTTTAGCCTCTTTCTCTCGTCGCCAGGCCAAGCATGTCCCTCCTCATTATGCTCCTGTGTGAGCAAGGCCAAGGCTGCAGACACAGACCCAGTGTAATCTCTTTAACCCGCCACTGTCATGAGCAGACAAGGCGTGACCACCCAGCACTGTGCTCCGTCTCACTTAGCCCGGGGAACAGCTCCTCACTCCACCGCCTCATCCCTCTGGGCTTGTTGCTGCTTATCGTTTTTGAAGGGATGCACAGCTCAAACCCATTTGATCAAGTGTGCTCAACACATAAGTGCGGGCAAAATGACATGCACGCACACACAGTCTCACATACACACACACAGAGTCACACACAAACACACACAACAAGGGTTAATCATTGTTACAAGACCACTTAATATAATCACATGCAGCAGTGTGCAGTTAAAAATTCATATACCCACTGACCCTTGGAGTTGCCATAATTGACACGAGCAGTTTTCCGCAGCAGTTATTGACTAATGAAGCTAAAAGCAAACGGGATTAAATGAATATACAATGATTATTAGCTTCTTGAAGTCATTTCCAGCACAAAGGCTCTGTACGTTTACTTGGCAGATTGGGGGGAAACATTCATATTAAAACATTTGGTATATGACGCGTTAAATGGAAAATAAAATACTGAATTACAGTGAGTTATAAGCCCCCCCTCCCCGTTCCACCGAGGGCTAATTTCAATTCAGTTTAAATTAAGCAGAACATTTCCATAAATATGGTTTTTGCTTCATGAGTCACCGGGTGAGTCTGGATTGAGCCATCCAGAGTGCAACACGCATGGCTTGTGTGTTTGCCACGGGAACAACGTCTGTTGCCTAAACTTCCTCAGCTCTTATATGTCTTTATTTATCCTGCAGAGACGTCACACTACAGCTCATTTTTGTTTCAGGGGTTTTGCTACACGGCAGTTTTTCAGAGCTTTAAGAGATGCTCTCTGAATTAAATGCTGTAAACCTCTAACAAAAGAGAGCACGGCTTAATAAGGACTCCAGATGCTTTGCTTTTTGTTGGTTAAGTGTTAAAGCTGTGATGGCGTGTGAGCCTGCCGCCGCTTGTGAATGGCATTATCACGCCACCTCTATACGATGATCATTTTAAATACTGTTATTTGCCTGACTGGCTAATTGCAGCCCTCATTATTTCCCATGTATCTTTTGAATCATTGCCATGTTCAGTTTTTTTGCAAAAACAATGGAAACTTTCTCTGGTTTTTGTTTGGAAGAAAGTGCTGAATCGTCACTTTTTGCTTTGCGCCATGCCCAAGCAAGCAGCCCCCTTTTGTTTTAGCCATAATTAAGATCCCACTAATCTAGCCTCTTTTTAAAAAATGAAACGCTCCCTTTGTCGAGCCTTCATTAGCTTAAGATAATATTGTGAGGATGCACAATTGATTTGCAGTGTAACTTTAATTAATTAAATAAACCCAATTTTGTAACTATGATTAATGCCACCGAGCGGTTATCTGCAGTCTCCTGCAAAATGAATATGTAACAGCGATACAGCGCCGAGCATTAATTGAGGGGAACTGGGGCTTTTTGGGAGCCCAAAACTGGGTGAGGTAATTAAACGAGGTAATTTATTAAAATCTTGAATAAAGAAACAAACAAGAATTAACCAATATATAAATCATGGCTTCCATTATGGGCAGACTGGCTGTGATTTGGAGAAAATGACAAATCATTGTTGCGTGCCAGGCGCTCGATAAAGCAGATACTGGTCATAAATTTAGTCCCAGTCAAGGTCTCATTAAAAGAGTCATAATTCAATTAAGAGTTAGCCATCGCCCTCTAAATATATTAATTACCTTGAGCAGGAGGAGATGAGTGCGGTGATTATTGCGTGTTTCATTAGAGCGAGTCTTCTGGGAGAAGAGCAAACTAAGGTGGGAAGCTGCTGTGTTGACAACATAATGGATGAGGCGGCCTGAGATGAATTTGGTCACCTTGCCTTTGGGTTGAGCTGAGAGAGGTGAGACAGAGGACAGCACAGGTCCTGGAGGAGGAAGGACACCCCGCCTGTGTTTGCTCTGATACCTCCAGCTTCGAGGGGAATATCCTAGAAATATTGTGTAAGATTTATAATCAGATTTATGCTGTTTTTTGCAGTTAGGAGGAAATGATAAAATTATACCTGAATTATGACAGGATGCAAAAACTACAATTTTACATTGCAAGTTCAAATCAACATAAAAATGTTGGTGTGTGACATTTTCTGGATGAGAAACAAATTCTGTATTTTGCTTCAAATATCACAAATTTCAAATTCTGCAATAGGTTTGAGTAAATATAGTATTAATTTGGTCCAAATTACAAAACGGTTGTTTGAGTTAAGTTGAGGTTTGTTTAAAATATAACCTTTTATTAAAATACTCTATAGGTAAAAAAAAATTTTAAAATAACTTTAAACTAAATACTAAAATTGTGCTGTGCTATTGTCTTTAAATAACTACTAATATAAATATCACTGCCTCTGTTCTCACAAAAAATGCCTATATTGACGTTTGCGTTTCATTAAAAGTATAGCACTACTTTGTGTGCCACCTATATCATGATACACACACACACTCCGAAACCAGATGTGTGCACAGGCAACAGCCCATTGCCCTGTGGACTGATATGTCAATGAAACATACAAGATGTTGCGGCTGCATCGGGGCGATTTGCAGCCTCGCTCCTCTCCTGGCTGACAGCAGGACAAAGAGCCTCGGCTGCCATTATCTGGGAGCAAGCTCTCATTCTTGCGTCCATCTTTCTCTTCACTTGCACAAACGTAGATGTATGTGCTCGTGCCAACACAAGAGCGCTCAGCGTAAAGTCACTAATGCACATTGGACAGCACAATCCTTCAGTACTACAGGGAGTTTAAATATTGCTCAATGTCAAAATGGTTGTAGATTGTGCGCAGTTGGCAAAACAATATTTTATTGGTGGACAGAGGTACTGTGATGTTTATACGCAGAAACTTCTACTTCACTGTTTTCTGTTGATATTTTGATTTGAATGTGTGTTATTAGAATGAAACCTAAAAAAAGGGATGACATTAAGTATCTTATAAATAAAATAACCAGGTAAACAACAAGTGTATCAAACTAAACTGTATACGTAAACAGATAGCACACAAAGCTCTCTGCACCGTCTTCCTGAAGCCCCCCTCCCTCTTCTCTCCTCTCTTTACCACTAACCTCCTCCCACTCTGTCCACTAAATTGAGGACACTCACCAAGCTCTGACTGGCTCCAGGGCTGCTGCTGCTGCTGCTGCTTCCCAATCCCTCTGTGAGACACGCCTTCCACAGCTGGCTGTCAGCCGGCCTGTGTGCGCCATCGTGGACTGGAAGATGAGCAGTGACATCCAAGAGCCCAGAGCCTCGGCCCAGGCTCCAGCCACGGCCATTCGGACAGGAGCTACCACCACCATGGCAGGCGGCTCCCAGTGCAGCAGAGAAATCTAAAGAGCGAGGGACCGAGGCAGTCGCTGGTGTGGTAGTGCACACTGCAGCTGAGCTCTCCCTGCTCTGGGACCCATCTCATTCAGCCAAGATTGCTTCATACAAAAGTTGACAATGCACCAGTGAAAGCCATTGTTGATATTCAACATTTTTTAAATAGCTGAGCAGAATAGACAACATGGCAGGCTGCAAAACTTGGCAAGGGAAACTGACCTGGAGCTTCCCGTTTGAAAAGGGTTGCCACACTGGGCGAGAGGAGAGAGGGCCATTGTGATAAAAAGAGGCAGAGCTGGTGTGAAAGAGCTCGAAAAACAAAACGTCTCCCGTCCCGGGAGAGCAGGGGACAATGCTCTCTGTGCAGCAGAAAGAGGACAATCCCCTCGCACGGTCACAAGCATATACACATTACCGAGAACGAGCAGAAGAATGAAATCAGTGCAATCAGATCCATTTTAAAACAGGATATTCGATTTCTGACATCTGAAGCCAACAAGGACACAGCCCACACACCAGCTGGGAGAGCTGGTAAAAAATAAAATCCGAGCGAACACGTGCGTCCAACCCAACATGTAGCAGGGAAATATTTTTGCCATTTCAAGGAATAAAAAGGACTATAACTCAGCAGGGGCTCGGCTAACGTGCAGAGGAATGTCTTCCAGGGAGCCATCTATTTCTCTAATGTCGCACACACCAGGATCCTACTGCCTGACACCGCTAATGGTGTTCTGTTACCGTCATTGTCAGGCTGACAAGCACGCAGATTGATATGGATATTTAAGAAGCCTTTAACCTTCCATATGTCAGAGCATCACAGTTGCCGCTCGTGCCTCAGAAGCCATCAAAATGTGTGTGTGTGTGTGTGTTTATGTGTGTGTCTGAATGAGCTCCTGGTGGCCTTGAGGCGGATCCCAGTGTTGTGTTTCGTGCATCCTCATGTCTCGAGGTCGGGTGGTGCTGGGGCTGGGGCTGGGGGGGGGTGGGTGTCAGGGCCCCGAGTGATTAATGTGTATTTGAAAAAAGCTTGAAGGAAACAGCTGCATTACCTGAGGACCTTATCATCCAGCACCAATCCATCCACTCGTCGCATCTCAATCTTGTCGTCACAAAGTAACTTTCGAGTGCACTCAGCAGCCTCGATGCTCAGGAGCTGAACAGTAAAATCTCCTCAGCGCCTGCACAAGGGCTTATTCCACTGATCTGCTGGTTAATATACCGTTGCAATACAACAACTAGCACAGTGACTAATGCAACAAAGGCAAATAAAATGGCCTTAAATGTTCCTAGAGTCCTCAGTGTTGTCTTCAAGTCACCTATTCGGCTGATCAAGAGTTAAAACACCCAAAGGAATAACGTTTTTAATGATATACAGATAAAAGAGGTGCAAATTTCCAACTGAAAGGATCAATTTAAAAATACTCAAATTGATTGAATGTTATGATAATAGTGATCAGTTTACTAAATGATTAAACCTGTTGTTTGACATTCACTTTACTTATTTAACCTTTCTATATACTCTTGTATTGTTTATGCAAAACAAAAAATCTATAAATCTTCACCCCTTAGTTAAGTTCTTCGAAACTTAATAAAAGCTCATTAAATCCCCAAATGTGGAAAGAACTTATGTGTAACTCTTCCTCTGCCACAAACTGAGTTTACACATTGTATGAAAGTGGTAAAGAATGGATATTTAACCATTAAGCACTATTATTACACAGAATACTTTTTTAATAAAGGATTCATTTCCCAGAAAGTCATTCACAGACAAGGCTCAGGACGTTTCCCTACACTGTGACAATGTTGATGTTTCGGGTCCTTTAGACATTTCGGAAAACTCCCTGACAACGTTAATATGAAACTGAAATAACACAAATCTGGAGGACAGATGTTCCCTGAAGGAGGGACACGAGGTACAACCACCAGGATGTGGATTTAATCCTTTATCTTGTGATTAAGGAAACAATCCCCAAACTGATGTGTACAGACTGAAACTGGAACCTAATCAAGTTATTTCGGATTTGAGATGAGTGTTGCTGTGTAAAATGCAAGGTAAAGGCCAATCACATGTAAAATTAGATTAAAATAATTTGTATTGAACCAAATTTTACAACAAGAAAAGGTTATTTTCTGCAGCAAAATATCTGAAACATATACAAAAAACTACATTCAGTTCTTCTTTTGAGCTGCTGAAGAGAACTCTGTGTCTCGGGGAGCTCAGAGAGAAAATCAGGGGACATTGGTGTGAATGAAATATTCCTGCGGCAGATCTAGTCTAAAGTAAAGTGGCAAAGACATCTGCACATAAATCTTTGCTGTTTGCATTAAACCTGAGACTGGAACACGAGACGGGACGTTGTTAATCTTGTTCTGCAGCATCGCTACATATATGTACAGGATATATCTGTGTACATATATACTGTACATGTGAGTGTGTGAGAAGGTGCTCACTGATGCAGTTTCACATAGTAAGAACTGGACTCTGAGATGTATAATTACATTGATCAGGGAGAAATTACAGCTCTGGGAAAGAAGGCAGGACTCGCATAATCTTATAGGTGTGTCCCAGAGGAGAGGGCGGCAGGGAGACGGGGGGAGAGGGCGAGAGAGGGAACCTGTGGCGTCTTTACTGAAAATCCACGTTAGTGCCACCCATCACACACTATTAGCTGCCATCAAAGTTCTAATTTTACTCTAGCATTACACCCCGCTCCCTGTGTCCCCCTCCCTCCCGCTGGTCGGGATGGTGCAGCCTGGTGGGAAAACGACATTCAATCCGCCGTCCGCCCCATTCAGGCCAAATTGGCAAATGACAGCTCTCCGCCTCTCAGATTTCGGGAAATGAAAGGTGCCACCGCAACCATCCGCCCGAAAGATGCTGCTGGTGGGGGAGGAGGAGGGAGAGGAGGGGGGAGTACGGGGGGGGGGGAGCGTGAGGGCCAGAGAGGCCTCGAAGTGGACCGAGGTGGGTTAACAGGCTCCCTTGTCCTACTCGGCGGTGACGGCACTGGACAGGGAACACAGAGAAAGGAGAGAAGAATGCCTACTCAGCACTTCAAAGGAACTTCCCCTCGGTCCAAAGAAGGAAAGTTGACCTCGATCCCCTAATCACCCACTTTGCCAACCCGGGGCCGAGCGGCGCGGGCACATGAGAACACGGCGTTTGGCCTCCTGGAGGTCATCGGCAGCGAGAGGGCCCACGCGGAGGTGAGAGGCCCTCGCTCTGCAGTAAAACCAAAGTGTGCAGCGCAGTCAAACACAGCCTGCAGGAGCAAACCGTCAAGCAAGTAAGGAAAAAGCTCATATAAGGAAACTTTAACAGAAATATATGACTCATGTGTAGGGAAGCCTCCCTCCAGCGCGGTCTTTCCCCAGTGCTTTAACTACCACACATGGAGAAAAGACACAGAACATGCTGTGGGGGTATATTGTGTGTCATACTGGCCGCCTGAATGAATGGCACTCTTACTGCTAATTAAGTGCTAATGGCAGTTCCCCCTGCGGAGAATACTAATTAATTTTCCATTCTTCTGCAGGCTGAGCGTGTACTCCAGCGCGGCCTAATGAGGGGAGGCAGGTACATCTTGTCCCAGGCTGGGTTAATAAGCACAACGCGGTGGGGTCTGACTAGAGAGGGCCATACCAGGGGGCTGCTTCCTGCTCCCTAATCTTGACAGAGCCCCCCCCCCACCCCACCCCACCCCGCCCCCCCTGCCGGAACCCACACAATGAGCCTCGGAGGTAATGAAAGGATTTGTTTCATAACCTCAGGAAATAGACAAGTGTGTGTCCTCGGGGGGGGGGGGGGGAACCGCCGACCAAAGTTTTTTGGAGTGTGTACAAATGTAAAATGAGGAAATTCTGAATTTATCGATATAGAAGACGAGCAAACAAACTGCAAACTAATATCAAGTTATTTTGTTTATATGTAAGACAATATATGTGGTTTGTCTTATTGGGGGGTGGAAGCAATTGTCAAGTATAAAAGTACACGACAAACTGTTTTTTTTTTTTTTTTAACAAAAGATTTAAAGATTATTGACACCAGAGAACCATTTCATATTGGCTGTGCTTCTCCTCCTCCCCCCCCCCCCCCCTCCCGTTTGTCTTCCTGCAGAATTATGACTTAGAAACTGCTGATGTCTCTTAGAAAACAACTTCTATTTCATATAGTTTTTCAGCTCCCCCCGCAGAATGTGCAACCGCCGAGAAATAAATAAATACATTACCTGTTTGGATGCAGAAAGCCGGGGGGGGGGGGGGGGAATCAGATTCAAAGTTCCCCCGAAGAATGAATGGGCCGGCGCGGGTCTGCGAGTGCGTGCATGAGCGTAAACATAGATTGAGGATGCTACTGGAATTACCTGAGTGAGATAATGGTGGTGCATTAGATTAACTTTCAGTCCTTAAATGCAACACATTTAGGCAATCTTGTCCCCCAAAAACATGTCAGCGTCTGAAAGGCCTCCCTCTCGCTATCAGGAGCCTCTGGTCCCCCACACTGATGCAGCTGGCAAGGCGCTACCGGCGACTGTCAAAACGAAGCGCCAGATCTAGTTATAAAATAATTGAATTTTCATATCAGAGGGGACCAGAGTCCCTGCAGACAATAGGACTGCTGAGTCCTCTCTGATATTGGCTCAGGCCCTTTGCCATGCGCATGAAATCAGTATGTTAATGTTCCGGGGTTTTTCTTTTTTTAAGGGCACTTGTGCTCTCGCAATGTACGGCCGATGCGGTTTCAAAAAAAAAATTGCAACTATTGATAAGTAGGCAGCCAGCAACCCCTCCGACCCCTCCTCCCTACCGACATGCCCACCCCTGCCTCCCCCCCCCCCAGCCCGCCGAGGCTCTAGACATTCTCGCGCCCCCATCCTCCCCCATTATTAAAATTGTAATTTATTTTTCTAAATCAGAATGACAGCTTGCTTTCTTTTCTCTGCAGCAGGCGGTGAATCACCGGGCTTTAATTACTTTCGTAACTTCGCTGACCCTGTGAGCGTGCTGCTCTCCCAGAGAAAATGGGACCTCCAACAAAGGCACTCCACAGCCACCGCCGCCTCCGGTTCATTCAGAATGTGAAAATGTATCAAACTATGGATTTTATAAGATTTTGTTAACATTTCACCTCCTATCTTTTTCACACTCCCGCAAAACAACCCTGCTTGCAACAGCTCTGCACTCCAATCTCCCGGCAGACCTCCCCGAAGAAACTCTCGGTAACTAAACAACCTCGCTGCAACTCTCCCTCTTCCCTCCTCTCCCTCTTCCCTCCTCTCCCTCATCCCTCCTCTCCCTCTTCCCTCCTCTCCCTCTTCCCTCCTCTCCCTCTTCCCCTCCTCTCCCTCTTCCCCTCCTCTCCCTCTTTCAGTGCGCGAGCTCGTGTTGACTCAACAAGGTCTCCTCGGGTCACAACAGCCAGAGGTCACACTATTATCAGTAGCCCCATCATATCCAGGCCGCGGCCCCCAGGCAGCAGGGAGACAGACAGTGCATGGCCCCGGGGCCACAGAGCGCAGATCAGCGGAGAGACAAACGCTACATTGGATCACTTCACAGATCTTTGGCCTGCAGACGTCAGGGTCAAGCTCCATTCACCGGAGCCTTAGTCCATCGCTTAGCCATCAGTGGCCTTTCCTGACCACAGGTCGTCGCCTCAGTGGAGCAGCGTCTGTGTTTAACACCCAAGGAACTCTTCCTGAAGCCAGCGCTAGGATCACGACCAGGACACCACGTGCAGGAGCGCGCCGCGTGACTTTCAAGTGGAACACGAAGGTTTTCAGATGTTGCCCTCGTCAGGCATGTTTCTTGTTCGCCAACAGAGCCCTGTTTGCTCTGCATTATTCCCGGGGCCTGACTTATTAAAGTAGCTAATATGGTGTAATCCCCTGTTATCGCTCTCACCTTCCCGCTGGCACACCTCTGTTTTGGGCCGTGCCACTGTGTGAACCGGGGGGGTGTGCAGGCACGGTTGGTCTTTTGCTGACTGCCTGATAATTGAATGAGCGATTATCCCTCCCATTAATAGACAATGATACAGAGAGCCCTGCCATATGTACGGAATATTAATGAGAGGCTGCAGCAGCCTAGATAAGAGGAGCGCCACGCAGTCGCTGTAATAGGGGTTAAAACAATTTGCCCCCTCCCTACCACCACCACCCCCCCCCCCCCCGCCCCCACCCCAACCTATCCGTCCACACACACACACACACACACACACACACACACACACAAACACACACACAGCAGCTTCCATGATTTCCACCGTGCTAATCCTCCATCCTCTCACCAGCTAAGCAGGCTGCCACCAACCAACCGCCCCCCCCCATGGCCCGCACTTGTGCTTGGCGCTGACCTCGCCGCTGCCAAGGCCGACCCGCCTTTGTGTGCGAGTGCGAGCAGGGTCACTTGACAACAGAATGACATGCTAATGATGGGAAGCCGCGGGGTGTTGGGGAGTTATGCTATGAGACATTTTGCCACGCCGGTGCAGGGGGGGAAAAACTTGCAGCAGCTCAGAATTTCTCTTCATCGATGAAGGATAAATAAAAGTAAACCACCTCCTGTCGTTCACCGTTTTTCTGACTTTATCACCGTTTCTGACGTTCTTTTCAATCTTCTTGCTGTTTCTAGTAGAGTATAGTTTTTTTTCTTCTTTTTCTTCTTCTTCTTCTTCTTGTTGTTCTTCTTCTTCTTCTTCTTATGTTCATGTGAAGTAAAGATGCAGGAGCAGCTGAAGTCCACGGGCGCAACAAAGGCCCATCCAGCATAACCTCTATCAATTTTCATTAACGGCTGCAGAGAGTCACGCAGGTGAAACAGTCGGGGCAGACCTTCTATACGAATCGCTGTGCCAATCAATATCCGACATCTATTAGCATTTGGAAAGCAATATTTCCCCTTTTACCTTGCAATAATTGTGCTTAATGCTGTGAAGTACCTTATCGTCGGTCTGACGCCGAGAGAAAGGCCAGTTACCATGGCGACTGTGAAAGCCATTGGTTTCCTTTTCAGCGGAATAATGAACTTCTCTCCTCCGTGTGTCACTCTTCCACTCCACTCTCAGCCTCTTCGATTAAATTGAAGTCCACGCGTCCTTGAAATCCCTCGTCTCGGCCTTATAATTTGCCAAACAAGAGAAAAACAGAGAGAAATGTTCAAGGCTCCACAAATGCATCGCTTTAGGCCGAGGCGGAGGAGGATGTCACAATCAATACTATATTTTCCTCTTTAATTTACTAATACCTCCTCCTGATTAGAAGCTTATTGTAATGGCTGTTAAACTGTACTTCCCATGAGGATGATAGGATTTAAGATGAGCTTTACCTTGACTCTGGTTCGGCAGAAACGTGTCGTGTTTTTTTAGATGATTGTTACATTTTTCTCTCAGAAAATCTGTATTGATCCTCCAGAGCAAAAAAAAAAGAAGAAAACTCTAATCCTTATTTATAAAACAGATTAAAATCGTTATTTTCAAGTGCTTAATAATCAGTTGCAATTGCAGTTCCATTTTTTTGCATTTTATCGTATTTTAAATTGAAAAGAAATAAAATAAAAGCCTTTGTCCTGCACTCCAAAATGTGCAAATCTCGGGCCTTTGTGTCAATCAACGTGAAGTCGCATTAGCTGCTGGGGGAAGACTTGAAGCTGACGGACAGCTTGTCAAAACTCTTTCAAAGTTAAGAGGCAACAAGCAATAGATAAGGACGAGCTGTCACGTTCAATAACAATGGATGCGTGAAGCCGAACAGACATGTCAGAGAGCTCTGCAACGTGCTTCACCGCCGGGTTATTTATTCTATATTTCTGAAAGAACATAAACAAAACTTTATTTATAACATTATTTTACAAAATGTAAACGCCTCCTTACTTTTAACAGTTTGTTTTCAGTAATTATTTTGACTGAAATGCAGCTGGTTGAAATAAGCATTAGCACTGCATTGCTTTGGTATTTTGATTGGCTAAAACTATTTGATGTGATTCATTCAAGAATGTTTCATTAGTGTGGAATTTTAAAGGGTTTTTCTAAAATGTGTTTTTCGTCATAATTTGGAAATTCTTCCATTGTTGTCACAGTCAAGGTATTTATATTAAGAGCCCTGCTAATAAAGAGCTCCAGAATTTATAGTAATATTAATAGTTAACCCTAAAAGGAAACCCTCATTTGACATGAATATTATTATATTATTATGAATATATAATTCTAATTATGTGTATATCAATTATTTAAAAAAAAAGGGTAATTAACCATAATTTCGTGAAGATTTTCCTGGAAGTATGTTATTATACATTGTTAATAAATTATTTATAGGCCTAATTATTATTTTAATAATAAAACAAGACAACAATTATCCTTCTTTGGATTAACACACACATACACACTTATGTTAACATATCCTGTCAGCATAATTTAAATCATGGATGAATATTTGAGTCGACCTGCCCCTCCTAAAGAGCAGCAGACACATGAAATGAGACTCGCACATCTTATTCTGTTCAACAGGTCATAGATGTAATTCTCTAACAAAAATATTTACTGAAGATTATGATTTCAATCTTGTTGGTCTTGAATTTTACATTTGATCAAAGCAGTTATTAATCAGTGTCACATATTTTCAGAGCCCAGAGGAATACGAAGCTCATCTTTTAAATCGAGAAAATCACCAGAATATGTTATTTCAGCTCAGTTCGGTTGTTTCCTCATCAAAACATAAAATGACAAGAAAAATGGACAAGATTGGGAACCTTTCTGTTTGTGCAGAGGAGAGAATGATCTCTGATAAACCACGGACCAACAATAACAACACAAACAGTGACCTATGCTTTTCAATACTGAGATCCCACTGATTATAATATTTTTTAATAACATAAAATTTACAAAAACTCAACTACTGGTTTCACCAAGACATCATTCACTGAACTCACCTGTAATCTCTTCTTCTCTAAATACATCGGTTTGATTTTGACACGTGTTTCCTTCCACTGCACTGGGTTGTGAAATGCATCCGGGTCTTTGTTCTGCAAGTTTGTTTAATAAAATAAACCTTTTAATCATAAGTAAACACTTGGCACGTTCTCAGGAAACGCTCGCTTTGTTAATCCGGGACATTACACCGTGTTTCCGGGTCGCGTGCAGGTGACTCGTCCTCTTTACCTGCCAGTCATCGCGGAGGGATGAAATACTCCAAACACATGTGACCAGACAATTGAGTCAAACTAAAGAAACAGAGACTTTATTTTTCACTATCGTTCATGCGTAAAGTTTTCTGATCTATTTCCTTATTTCGTTCAAATCAGTGAGCACTCAACGATTCTAACAACCTGCAGGGTTCTGCTCTCCAAGAGACCACAGGGAGGCGCTAGTGAGCTTATATCCATAGACCGTGGACGGAGGAGTGAGGGAGTGAGCGTCCAGAGTGAGGAGAAGAGCTGAAGAAGAACAGAGATGTTTGAAACATTCATCTTTATCATCATTTATGGAGCTGATTGGTATCAGGTCACCTCTGTTTGTTCCCCGTGATGAGAGTTGGTGGGAAAGTTCTCCTGGAAATAAATAGACAGAAATGTTCCCAAGTAAAACTTAAAGTACCACATTCACTTTTCTACTTGAGTTAAAGTACTAGCTTTAAAGTATTTCAAGTGAAAGTACTTGGTCTCTTCCCTGGTCCAACAGTCTGTTACATCATCAACTGTGTCAACTGCACATTTTGTTTAATACAAGAATAATACAGACTCATATTCATAAAGAATTCTGCAGATGGTGCAACTGCAAACACTTTTATTTTCACTTTAATTAAAAGCTCAATCTTGGCGATGTCCTCTTCTGAATCCATTTCTCCATCAATGCTGCTGCTGCTGCTGTTGTCAGGGTCTGACGATACCTGCCCACTCTGATTGGATCAGTCAATCAATTCCCCTCTTGTTATTGGTTAAGTTTAAAAAATGTAACACAGTGCACAGTAAAAATGAAGTAGAGGAGAAAGTACAAGTATTTGCTGATGTGGTAAAGGTGCAAACTACCCCAAATAAAATAAATCTGCTATGTAAAGTAGCCTGCAGATATATGCAACATTTAGTACATTACAACTTGACTGTAAAGAGTCATGAGATGTGCATGAGATGTGATGAGTATCTGTTTCTGATGAACCATAGTTTGTCACTGTTCAGATGTGAAGCACTGCAATGAACAAGCCGATACAGAGCACAGATTTGAGAGGGGTTCACACACAATACTATCGATATTCTAACTATACAGCGATGTCCGCGAAATAAAACAAGTTCCTCCTCTTTAACTGATTCACGTTAAACAGTTTCCTCATGGTTACAGTATTTATCGAGGCAACACCCTGATCCAGAACAAGATAGGGCTGTGCCAGGACTCTGAAGTCTGATTCATCACGAGGATTATCTCCAGGAGTATAACTTTGCTTTCGCCTGAGAAACACCTCCTGTGCTGCAGCCGCTCAGGTGTCAGCAGGTGGACACTTGACAGATGTACGGTTTAGAGAAATGATGCATTTTGTTTCACGGTAATTCATACAAATCCATTACTCCTTTTATTGAGGATGATAATGAGACTTCCATGATCTCACAGACAGTTTAACTCTATAATCAGTTCATGATATGTGACAACAACCACAGTAACTCGTGTGAATCACTGTCAATCCTGCAAAACTATCAAGCAGCAGTTTAGAGTTCGGATATCAGAAAAAAGGCTTTTAAATTCCACGAATCAATCCCAAAGGTGAAAGGGGGAGAAAGGAAAATCCTGTATCCTTCTAATGAGGCGTGGGTGGTTTGAAAATGAAAAAAATAAAAAAGCTATGTCCTATCCAGGTCAGTCCTACTGCTCCTTTTCTTCACGGTTGAGCAGAGCCAGCAGCTGTGAACGCTGAAGAACAAAAACAGCTGGAAGAGGAGCCGCTGTGGCTGGAGCTGCAGTTTCTGGGTAACACACAGACACGGCTGATAAAAACAGGAAGGATCATTTCATCATAACTTCTTCAATTTCTTAGACGAGAACCAGTATCTGTAAAAGTTTTATCACATGTAATATTGATTTTAATATTAAGATCAGTGTGTGTCCAATCAAAACTTTGTCCTGGCGTCTGATTTACTTAAAGGCACATGTCTCACGCTGCTTTCACAGAAGCACTGAATCTCAGGACATTGTCCAGATGGGCTGTATTTTCTCAGAACACAGCAGGTGATCCACCGTAGGATTCACAGCGAGGGAGTGAGCATGTTGAAAGAACAATACAAATATCTCTGCAAGAAAAAATGGTGCCATACACCTAGACATTGAATTTCTGCCTGCTGCACCAGCCCTCACCCGAACGCTGCAGAGATGATATGTTGCTGTAAACACGTCTGAGCAGAGAGTCTCCTGTTGCGTTGTTCATGTGTGAAAGACAAACTCCGGAGAAAATCTGGACCCAATTCTGTGCAAATTCTCCAAAAGAATGTCTGAAAACTGCTTCTTTTAATATTCCTCCAGTTCTTTTCAGCATAGGCACCATTTCCCGAAGAGAGCAACACTGGACAGTCTGTGTACTGTCTGTTGCAAACTGAGTTTACTCTTCCTTTTAAACTTCATTTTAGAAACATAACAGAAAGTGAGTGGTGGTGAAATGTGGTCGTCATGCACCTTAACCACAAATACTGAAATATACAGGGGAGAAACTGAAAGTACATTTGACTGCAAACTAGTTCCAGACTCCTCAGCTGCTCCTGAATGAAGCTGTATCAACATCTCTGTCCCTCTCCTGTCGCTTTTAGGGCTGAGTTACAATAGGCCAGAGCAACTCCGCGGTTACTGTTCAGCTGCGTCTGTGCCTGTTCGGGGGTTTGGCCGCTCATCGTCCGTCTCTTTCCTGTCAGGACCGACATCATTTTGGAGCGGTAGTGATCCCCAGCCAGGAAATACAGGATGGGGTCAATGCAGCTGTTGACACTGGCCAGCGGCCGGGTGATCTTGTAGGTGAAGTTGACGATGTTGAGGAACCTGCAGTCCAGAGCCAGCACGCGGGAGGTGTAGTAGAGGGTCCGCGTGATGTGAAACGGGACGAAGCTCACGGCGAACACCACCAGCACCACCACGATGAGCTTGATGGATTTCTGATGCGAGGCGTTGCCTTGCTGGCCGCCGGACAATCCGCGCCTGGGCCGGCACAGGGTCCGCGCCATCAGGAAGTAACACACCACTATCACCATGAACGGGACGCAAAACAGGAGCACCATGACCACAGAGCTGTAGTCCACATACTTGTCGAAGGCCTCCTGGCTGGTGGTGTCATGGCACATGGTGTCGTTGTCCCTCCTGGACGTGGTGACGAAAATGAGGTTGGGCACCAAGCACACGCTCACCACGCACCACACCATCCAGCACACCAGGTGGGCGTGACGGGACTTCACCAGCGTCATGGCCTTGATGGGGTGGCAGATGCCAAGGTACCGGTGCACGCTGATGCACGTGAGGAAGAGGATGCTGCTGTAGAGGTTGGCGTAGAAGAGGAAGCGCACTATTTTGCAGGCTGCCAGCCCGAAGGGCCAGTGGCTGCGGTTGGCGTAGTAGTAGATGAGGGTGGGCAGGGAGAGGACGTACAGGAAGTCGGACAGGGCCAGGTGGAACATGAACACCGTGCTGGGGTTCCACGGACGCATCTGCAGGAACATCCACAAGGCCGCAGCGTTGAGCACAAAGCCGACCACGAACACCAGGCTGTAGGACACGGGCAGCAGGATGTACTTAAACTCCTCGTCGAAGCGGCAGCTCGAGTTGAAGACCGAGGTGAACGCGGTCGACTGGTTGAGTGCGTCCATGTCGTGACCTCTCAGTGGAGCCAGGAGACTCCCGACCTGTAGAGAGAGAGGACAGAAAATAGGCTTTAGTTGATCAAGTTGATGAACATTAATAAAATAATCTGCAACCACAGTGCTCTCAGATTTATGGACACACATCGCTAAACCGACCGGAGCCACAGCCAATTCAATCCTGTGTCTAATGCAGGGTTATTTTAAACTGGAAGTAAATCCTGATTGTATCCATTCCCTTTGCAGACAAAAGCCAGGTGTTAGTGGGGTCTTTGACTGGTGTAAAATTGGCTCTGCTAACATAAACTACAATAAATATGTTTGTTAAGAATTTAGAATTTAGAGTTAACAGTGAACAAGGGATCAGTTAAATGTGCGTGTAACTGAATCAGGAATTATGCACCGATGTTTGAACATTAACTCCGTCTAGATTGTGGCCCCCTTTTATGGCCCCTGATCAAGAAAAAACATAGATCCGCCACTGCTTTATACATGTATATTTAAGTAGGGCTCTAAAAACTAATTTCACGCAGTTCTTTAACAGTTGTAAAGAGACATACAATTATAAATACTCTACAGTAGTAAACCAAAATAGTCCTTCAGTATTTGCACCTGTTATTTTCCACCGACGTTGCTCTTAAAGGTTTAAAGTGTTTAGAAGAGGATTCACTGTTAATCCACATCTGTTCGCCTCTCCAAACTTCTCCACATCTGCGTCCACACACCCCCGAACAACACAGGCGATTATTCTCCGTCAGTATTTTTCTCTGCCTGTTACTTTAAGAACCAAGTTACACTTCTGCTACTCACCCCGACAGGATACTTTAAAAAAGAAAGAGCAGGAGCTGGTTTTAATTCCGGTGCCACAGAAGGAAATCGTCTAATTCCCGGCGCTTTCTCTTTTCGGCGCAGATCCGATTCGTTGTTCCTCTCGCTCCCTTCGTCTTTCCCCCTGGCTCTGCACGTCCAGCCGGGACACACGTTAGACCATCAGAACCGCAGTGTGTGTGTGGAAGTTGTGTCCATGGCTGCGCTGCACACAGTGGCCACCGTGCGCAGGAGACATGGACAGGAGTTTACGCACGGTCCGTGGATGGAATGGGAAGTCACAGAGCTGAGTGGATAGAAGGGCCGCCCAGAGAAAGTCCCCACAGTGAGGTACTTTCAATTCTTGTGCAGCTCTATGAGGGAGTGTTCGGAGATGATCACATTTGAGTCACTGTTTCCTTCCACAGAAATCATCCTTCCACAGAAATCATCCTCACTAATATCTGCTCATTGACTTGTGTAACCTGAGCTGCTTCTATTGCTGCAACACTAGGATTAATAAGGCAACAGTGATCACACCCACTCTGCAGCCACAACATTAACTGCCTGCTTATGTTGTGTTAAGGCACACGCAATTAAACACAAGCTAAATGTGCTTGTTGCTGAAGGTTCATATTTATTTTTGAATGCCAGGCTTTTGACATATTTCCATCTTAATTTTACGTTAAAAACCTTGTGATATTCTTTCTCCACCACTGAAGAATATCATTCCTGCAGCTCAGATAAAAAAATGCCTTCCCATGACAACACATAGTCCTTATGGCATCAATGCTTCTACTGTATAAGTTAATATTTGCCCAGCTATACGTTCTGCCCTGTATTAAACACAGCATCTGCTCACCTGAGCTGAGCCGGACTGCTGCTGCTGCTCAGCTCCCTCAGGATGTTTTATGTGTGTGTCAGGCTTTACTTCAAGACTCACATGACAGGGTTATAGTGCTGTCGTCTGCAGACGCACAATAAAAGTATGGGCGTCATGAGGACTTTCACTTAATAGGTTACCAAGAGAACCACAGTGGGATTGACCTATAGATGCAAACAGGGGTTATATCCACTCCAATAAACCAACGACATTAAACACACATTTGGGTGTGTGTGTGTCTGTGTGCGGATGGGTGTGTGTGTGTGTGTCATTTCCTCGGAAGTTGTTTTTCAGTTTAAAAACGTTTCTTTAGGAGTCACGAGTTGGGGACGTGTTATGAAAATACTTTCGAAAGAAGTCAAATAACAGAGTATAGAAACTATTTATCCATGGTGAACATGTCTGGAATGTGAGGGGGCCACTGGCAAAGCATGTTCCCCATCAGAGCCCCACTCAGAGGGCGGCTCGAGGCGGATGGATTTTACGGCACCGCAGATGGAATATGTGTTCCCCCAATTAACATTACAAGATTGTTTTTTTACTTTTTCTGAGGAAACAGTAAACGGAAAAGGATCAGGCATATTTAGGGAATTGATATCTAAGAATGTGTGGAATTTAATGCAGCTCATTTGAATTTAAAGGGAGTGCCATTCTAGTTGTTACAGAAAAAGTTTGTCACAAATATGTGTAAATGCTTTCAAGCCAAGATGAGCTGAATTCCCCCTTCTGTGCGATACATATAAAGCTGCTTCCGTGAATAGTTAGTTAAGCTTATCACAAATAAATATGTAACAACGACATGTTACTGTATTACAGGGTTTATGAATCAGACTAATTCCTAACCAGATACAGTGATGTGCCTTTGTCTCTCAAAATAAAAAAACATATTAAACCTATGCATCCCTTCGATCTGGATGTAGCCAAACTTTCCCAGAATGCTCCCATGGTGCTGACATCACTGCGGCTGTGATAGCATTTTGAGGTCAGTGACACATACCTGCTCTCAGCAGAGAGGGATGTGTTTGGTCACGTCCTAATAAGTAACTACCTTAACTGAGAGCAACAGGCGAAAAAACACAGACACACGCAGTGGTGTTATTTCAGGATCATATTTGAAAGCTGTCTCGTCTCTCTCTGCCGTGATCTGTTATTTAAGTGATCTGATAAATACATATTTGTTTACCGGCTTCCCGGTTATTACAGGCATCGCACACTCCTGTAATTCTATATACACACACACATCCTTGAACAGTGGAAAAGCTTTGGGATTTGGTCAGTCATCCACACTACAGAGATATTCTCTATTTAAAAAAAGGGTTTGTGAGGCCAACGTGACCTTTGACCCTTGACTAACAACTTCCACCAAGTTCAAATTTGGAAGAATGTACATACAGACAATCAAAAAACATAACGCCTCCATCCACTGGCCTGAAAAAAAACTCTATAGTAACATCAACAAAAACAAAATGTAAAATATGAATCCTGTTAAAAGTGTAAAAGAGAAATCAGACAGTGAACTTAAAATAGATGATATGATGCATAGCTGCTGACACTTTCCTTTTTGCTTGACTTCCACATAACGAGAAACATCCTCTGACATTTGCCATGAGCAGATTTATGGTTTCATATGAACTCTGAGTACGGATATAAATACCATCTGAAGCAAAGATCAGCAGTTAATGAATGACATATCTTCTTCTTATAAAATGTCATTGTGAAACCTTTGCTGTTTGTCTGGATTTAGAAACTCTTCTCTCAGGGGAGAGTTTGCTGATAATCAGTCAGGTTTACAGGTCGGTGAGATGCGATGTTAAACAACACGCAAACATGTGAAGTGAAGGAGACACGAAGAGGACTTGAGTTTGCTTGGAAACGGTCGAGAGTTGCTTTATGCACTTTACTTTAAAAAGGCTGCATAAAACATGCAGAGTGGGCATAGGTGCTGATTAAGTGACATGATAGCAACAATATGAGACAGTAAACGATATGCAATACAACCGGTCCTACACAAACTTTACAGACAATGTTCCAGTAGGTACAGCTACGGATTTGATGCTCCGTAGGTTTGATAGAGGGCTTTGTACAAGCTCGGGTCCAGGCTCAATAATAGCAGAATAATCAGAAAGCACACAGTCGAAGGGATGAAGGTAAACAGGAAACACTAGCCTCGTGTGAACACTGGAAACTGAGGAATTACATTTGTATAGTCATTTAAAAATCATTAATAACAAAATCGATGAGTCTTTGCTGCCATGATAAACATTTGTGTATGAGTCAGTAATTAGAGATACATATCCAGGCTTTCCATTCACATCCACCCACCTCTGACTGTCAGTCCAGATGGACAGTGGAATAAAGCAGAATGTGCAATGAGTTACAACCCGTGTTCCTTCGTCTCGTCCTCTTCCTCCTCTGAAATGAAGACTTGGAAATGAAAAACATGGCTTCTTTTAGATTATTGTCGTTTAGTTTGTCCCCAAAAATAGTATTTTGTGTTTTCTTATCAGTGATTTTCATAGAATGAGTCCCAAAAATTATGTTTGTCATACATCCACTTTACTCAAATAGAGAGGGAGCTGAATATGTTTTGTTGGAGGTTGCTGATCGGAGGAAATTGCTTTTCTGGCAGAAACCTCTTAAAACTTGGCTGCAGTTTTGTTACATTTAGTTTAAGGATTTCAGGTTTTTTTGCAGAAACGTGCAGCTCGACTGACCTTCTGTCCTTTAGCGACTGAGCTCTGCCTCCCTGACGCTCTCTTGCTGCAGAGAGCGTCACTCGCCTTCAATCACTCTCTCTAATCTCTGCCAGGTCGCTTCCCGGCACACAGCATCACTCAAAACTCCACAATAGGCCGGACACAGCTTACGTGCAACTGGACTGCCGATGTGGTCAATGTTGACATGTGACGTTGACGGAGGGTAAAAAGATGGATTCTTTGTTTTCAATAAAAGAAGAAAAATGTGCAGAATTTGTTAAATTTTAACAAATTGAGTGACAAAACCATTTTTCATCTTCTGATTTTCATTTCAGTGCAGGCGTTCAACTAAGACGATAGGTTTGAGAATGCAGAACATCCTGCGTTACGTTCCCCGGGTCGAGAGAGCGAGAAGATGGACTGAGGGTAAAGTCCAGCTGTTGTGATTGTGTCCCATCAGTCTGTCCTCTCTTCAGATCTCAGCTCCATCAGTTCTTCCAGTTGGAGTAAGCGAGCAGACAAGGAGGCTTCGCGCCATCGCATCAGTTCCAGGTCCGGGGCAGGTTCTCGAGGATCCTGCGTCGGTGCGAAGGGTTCGTCACTCCCGCGGCCCGTAGGTCCTCCTCAGTGATGCCGCTGCGGAGAAAAGATTTTTTATTTTCAAGCATTTGCAACGTACAATACACACAATACAGTATATAACACAAGGGAATACTGGATTTGTTAATGTGCACTGTGTTCTCATTTTAAAATCAATAGGCACAAGAGAAGTGTTTAAAAGGAACAGTTTCTGTTGGCTGTACGGATTCCCTCTCTTCGCTTGTCCTTTCTGAACGATGGGGGGTTACAAATCCAGCCCTCACTCCACAGAACAAATTACTCTGCCTATCTGGAGTGAATATGAGGCTTCAACAGTCTGAGTTAATCAGATCAAGAGGGTATCTCAAAAGGTTACGGCCGGTTCGTATGAAATTGCCTCTTTGTGTTGCTCCCCCTCGGCAGCTCAACACAGAAACACTGTCAGGGGGAAGAGAAGGGGGAAGTTACTGACTTGATCCGTCTAAGTCGGGCGGCTGCAGCCTCAAATTAACCTCAGCTCAAATTTAAAAGGACGATGGATTTAGCCTCTCATTATTTACGCAGTAAGGGAACAGGAGGGAGAGTTGGAGCAGGAAGGGTTTTATTTATTTATCTATTTTATCAATTTACATCTCACTGAAGTTGTCACTGCAAAGCTGACAGTATTTAATTGAAGTCATCACACCCACATGAGCATGACTGTCACATGAACACAACTAATTGGATCCGGCCTTCAACTGATGTTTGAATCTGTCTCGTGTGTATTTTACTCTTGTCATGTGTCCTATAGTTTTATTCTGGTTTTAAATATGTACACAAACTGAGGAATAAAGTGAATGAAATGAATCATGAGTTTCATTTAACACAGAAAATGGCAAAGCTTACATCCAGGTAAATTCTCTGTAAACTACCTAGAAGCAACCACTATGTGTGAGGGCAGTTCCAGATGAACGCTCTACGTTTCAGTTCCTTCACTGGTTGTACTGAACTGACTGAAACCTGAAACCTGAAACCGTTTTAATACAAATATGTTTTTTTCCCAAAGATTCATCTTGCTTTTGCTTTTGAAATCAATTTTCATCTTGGTTGTGAGTTAGAAAATGTATTTAATGGTAAAAGATGAGCTTGTTTAAGGATATTGGCTTTGCATTAGAGCTTGTGTAACATGTTATATGGATTTCACCTGAAGTAATCCAGGTCATCCCAGCCGTTGAGACTGAGTCCCAGGGTGTATTTCTGAAGACCCAGAGTGGTGAGAAGCTCCCGCACGGTCTCTGGTGCCCCTTGGAGCACGAACACCTGCTTGGAGATGATTCAGACACAATCACTACAGAGAGCCAGGAGTAACGTCTTTTGAAAACTGTTTTTTTGTGAACGGTTGGCGTACCTCTTTCTCCCAGCTGTGACTCCGGTCTCCCTGCATCGAGGGGCCGTTTCTGTAACATTGCCTCTGGTTGGTCATGGTCGGGCCTCTCAGCTCTGAGGGGAAGAAGTCGACTTCACTGAGGGACTTGGCAATTTGCAAGGCAGTGAGGGAGTGATCCCCTGTACGCCCGGGAGGCTGCTGATCCACTGTCCAGGGAGCAGAGGCCTGACAGGGTCCTAAGGGAGCGGGGGTGAAAGGGAAAGCGGACGGCAGCTTGGCCGCCCGGATTGGATTGGTCCTCTCTGGGAGGAGCTGATGTTGATCCCTTCTGTTATTTTCCCTCATGATCGCTGAGTGATTCATATACAAGTTCCTCAGGTTCTTCACGGGCAGGATGGAGTCCTGGACAATACTTTTACATTGATATTTGTCTCTGGGCTGTGAAGTCTGTTCCTGGAACTGTGGGATTGCGTTGCTGGAGGGTGGAGAAATGGGAGACGGGTCTTTGGCGGGGAACAGCTGATAGGAGGAGTTGGTTTGGGGCGTTTGAAGGTCGTTGGTTGGCGCGCACTGGGGCAGGATGGCGGGAATCTCGATCTCTGTAAAGTCCGACCTGCGGCAGGGTCGTCTTTCAAAGCCCTGGCGCCCTGAGATTTTCGGGAGCTGCAAGGCCTCGTTACCAGACCAGATGACCTGAGGGTCTCTTTGCTGGGGGGGGGCCTCCTCCACCCTGCGTGCCACCGACACGCCTTCGAAGATGAAGTAGGCCGGGTTGGTGTAGCTGCTCGGAGTCAGTTTAGGAGGAACTGGAGTGGACCTGCGATGGATATAGAAAAAAGTCTTGAATTTGATCAGATATAAACTGCATAAAACTGTTCACAGAGAAGATAAAACACATCAGTTTAAAAGTGTATCAGTTTTGATTTTTGATATATCGGCTAGAACTAAGGACTAATAGCAAAAAAATATGAAAAGGATCCCCCTCCCCTGCAGATCTATGAATTATTTCGAATTATCTGAGTATTTTATTCCTCTTGAAATGTAAGTATGCGGTGAAAAGTGAATCTAGAAGCAGTTAAAATGGGGTCAAACCCTAAATACATCTGTAAACCTCCAAAGTAACAAGCTCTTGTGGTTTGGGGAGCTGCTGCAGTGAGTTGGGAGAAACCTCTAGAGAGTCTTTCCTCTAGAAGTGAAGGATCTGTGCTGCTTCACACTGATGCTCGGAAACATTAAATGGTCCTCACCTATTTATCTGGACCTGTGTCGAAGCTGGAGACATGTGTCCCCTCAGAGGCCGTTTATCATCTTTCTCAAAACAGAACCACTCTGGAAGAAAGTCAAACCACAGCACATTAGAAAAGACATTTGGTGAAAAACCTCTTCAAAGTCTGTGGTGTGCGTGTAGGATGTCGGTTTGCAGTCAAACAGCGTGACATATGTTTGTGTGTGTTTTCGTGGCGCCTGACCTGGTGACACAATATTCATCTGTCCTGTTTCAGTGTCTCAGGATGCATCTGGTCAGGGTCAGTCAATCAGGAGCCAAAAGAGGAAGCGGTCGACAGATACCAGCAAGTGTAAAGCCAAGCCAGGGATCATTGAGGAACCAAATAGAGGAAGCCGTGTGAGACTCGCAGGAGAGTCAAAGGACGCAGTGACAGTGGAGATGAAAGTTTAGTGGGAAGTGATAGTGCAAGCAAGGCAGAGATTAGGAGTAGTAGCCGTTCCGGCTGACCCACCATAGATCCTCTCCCGCGTTGCCCGCCTGTCCTTGGGCACGTGGACCCTGACGCGTCCTCTTATGGAGCCCATCTCTTCACCTCGGTGGCTCAGGAACGTCTCAAACTGCTCTGCTGCGCGTGTGAGTGAGCGCAGAGCTACACAGCATTCACCTGCAGAAAGAGGGTTTTAAACGGTTATTGATTAGATCAATGGGACATTTCACCTTGAGACACAACAGAATGTTAAGTGCAATCCCTTCATTCAGTTTCAGGAGGATTTCATTAGACTCAGACGTGATTTTGTCGAGGTTTAGACACACTGACTGCAGCTGGAGGTCAACCGAGTTTGATTTGGTGTTCTTAAAAGAACATACTATCAAAATACAGCAGTCCATACGCCTAACTGTGAACGTTTTAATTCATTTTGCATGTACTGTAGATAAAATTCTTTATGTGTGTACCTAAAGATGTGTCATTTCCAAAGAGATAATCCTAAAACGTTTGGGCTGAAATTTGCAAATCTTATGAAAATATAATCAAACTATCCTGATTAGTAGATAGCACATGAGATAAGGCTCTAAAGAAAATAAAAGGAACTAGATTCAGTGGAGCGCATACCTTCGTCAAGGCCAAACAGGTTCCTTGTGAAACCACATTTAAACTGACAAGGTGTTTTTTTGGATCTGTTTTGGTTTCTTTGCAAGAAGATCTGTGAATATTTTATTTCAGAAATCAATGAAAATGTGGAAAAACACCATATTTTGCAATGTCTATTATTATATCAAAATAAAAAGTCCCTGGTACCGCCCCCTGTTCCACATCAAAAACAAAATTTGATGGGTTCAAATCCCTTGGGTCATGCACTAGCCCTCCACAAAATGTCATGGAAATAAATTTAGTAGTTTTTGTGTAATCCTGCCAACTAACAAACGATCAATCAAATACGGACACAAACGTATTCTCCCTGGCAGAGGTAATGAATTAGCTCTGTGACCAACCGTATGACTCAAACCCGTCACATGACTTGACAGACAGCAGCAGGTGCTGGTCCTGAAGGTACTCCATGTCAGACAGGACCGGGAGAAGCTGTGACAGACGTGTACAAATCAGAAGTTAGATGTTCGGACTTTAAAACCAAACAGTATTTTCGGGTATTTCCCAAAAAACGTGCCGGACTCTGACCTTCGGCAGCTGTTTGAAGGACCAGCCGAGTTTCAGGAACCCAGGGACATCGCAGCTCTGCGAGTCGTTCTCACTCGAGCGCCGCGTCTCTGCAGAGAAACACGTGAATGAGCCTCTGCCTCTGTGTTGCATAATGCTTCCTAACAGTGTGTTTTTAATGTGACATCATACCTTCAAGGCAAGTTGAATGAAACTCGATGAAGAACTTTGCTTTGCTTGCAGTCTTCACAATGGCCTCCACGCCCTCCAGCTCTATCCAGGCCCTCTCCGTGCCGGGGTTCGGATCTGTGCAACACAAAGTGGTCAACAACACAGTTCGCTCCATGAAGGCGACCGGTCACCTTCCACCTGTTGGTGTCTGAAACGACCGCAGCAGTGACAGCACCTGTTTTGAAGCTGAGCCGTGACGTCACTCCCACTTGGAACGTGGCGAAAACAGGCGAGTGATCGCTTGAGAAGATGTCATCTGTGCAACCTGGGGACACACAAATACACACTATTAAATCAATTCAAATCACAATGACACAAGATACCTTATATTTACTGTGGCTGAAGTTATGCAACAACACTCTAAAGTGTGTGATATTTCACAAGGGCAGACAAAGTTTGCTGTAGTCAGTCAAAAACAGAAATGAGAGGAAGTTTCTTGACGGACCACAGACCAGGAAGTCCTTTCTGGCCGTTAGCCGACTCATATTGTGGGTTGCTCTCATTTTATAGTTCAAGAGGAGAAACTTACCACAGTTATTCAATGCTGCATCATATCTTGTCTACGTAGCATGACACTTTGTCGGCTGCTCATCAGCATGTTCTTATTCCTCATTTGATTGTTTACTGTCAAATGAGGAACAGCTTCTTAGAAATCCCCAGGTCTTACCATATGCCGTGCAAATGATGTGCGTCTCTGGATAGGACTTCACCAGAATCCTGTCGCACCAAGACGGCACGTTGACCCGCACCTACACAAACACATTTAGGTTAAATACTTTGTGCTTCTGTTTACAAATTAAAATACCAGACGTGTGTAGTTTATGTAACCGAGGGCTCCTTAATTCCTGTTATGCCAGACATTCCTTTTTTAAAGACTGGGATAATTCTTAGCCTCCTATTCTTAGTGATCTCAGCTGCAGCTGTCAAAGTCACCTATCCCTACACATGACTTAAACGGGATGAGGTTAAAAATAAGTTAAGAAGTGAGTCCACTGGATACTTGGAATGCTTCTGGGTTATTTACTTCTTAGTGGCACTTTGTGCACTACAATAAACCTAGAGGCTAAAAATACCATAGGCCCCGACCAGGAAATGACAGTTAACTAAAAATGGAATCATGGGAATACACATGAACAAGAGTAGGATCAATACTTCTTGATAAAGAACCTGATATAAACACCACCAAGCAGCCATGTCAGCAGCTTTGTGAAGCTGTTCTTAGAGATGTTTTCGGATAAATTATCTCAGACAAATTTTCAAGGCAACCCCTGTTGCTTGTGGTTCCAAGGGTAAGACGTGAAACTGAGGCCGGCAAAGTGTTTTCAGTAATGGCTCCACAACTAAGGAATAACCTTCCACTGGGAATCAGACAAGCTACCTCCTTGTCCTCTTTAAAATCTAAATGTTTGAAGTCTTTATAATGTGATCTTTTTTGATGTTTGCAAAGCACTTTCTAAACCTGCTTTTTGAAAAGTGCTATTTAAATAAAGCTCTATTATTACTATTATTATTATGAATCCATGGAAAAAATAGGAGTCAGACCGTAACCAAATTCAACAGGATTCATCCAACCAACATATCAACTCTACTAACTCTAAGAGTCAGGCCCCTTGTATGAATAACAACTTTTATGAAGTTCTGCTTTTGCTGCATCAGCCCAAACATTGTGGCATTTCTTCAGAGACGTGAGGCCATTGTCCTCTGTCCTGCCCCTTGATGATCTTTCTGAGGTGTGTTGATGTAACATGAAGTGACTCACCCCTGAAGTCTTGTACTTTTGCCACAGGTAGCAGTCTCTGGAGCCCCGCTCATACCGATAGGTGGGTGGAAACGCAATCTTTTCCTCCTCTTCACCATGATGAACACAGAACAGAAGAGCAAAGCGAGGTGAGCAAAGGCAAAACCGGATCTCAATTGAATATACGATACTGATTCTTCCTAATTGTGAAATAGTGTTTTTTTCCAATACATTATAGTATTTATAGCTGTCAATATAATATAAAGGTCAGCGCTAAACTTGAAACTCACTGAAATTGAGGAAGGCCTTCCTCTTGTGTCTCTCCCGGGTGAGCTGGTCCGCACACATGAGCTCCTCGAACTCTCTCTTAGACACATGTTTCAGGATGTCCTGCAGTCAGTGAGAGACACTTTGAACATCAAAGTCTGGGGTGGTTGACTTTAGGATTCTTGATTATTTATATTTTACAAAAGAGCAATGAAAGACAAAGATCAGGCAGTTGTTGGTCTGACCTGTACGTCTAGGTCGAGTCTGTAGTTGAGGTCTCCGCACCAGAAGAGATGAGAGAAGCGCAGGCTGATGTCAAAAGCACCGAGCTGTTTGTCGCCTAGAGAGAGGAGCCGGAGGACGTCCACGAAGTTCTGGTTCCTCCTGAACGTTGTGAGACAGACGTGTATTTTTATGCAGCAGAGATATGACACATGGAGCACACACACACATACACACACACACACTAACTTGATCTGTCACACAACAGACAATGTACCTCAGGACCTTCTCACTTCCAGAAGTCAGGTGACAGTTAACAAAACCAAAAGATGTTCCATTGAAGAGGAACGAGACCCCAACAGCTCCCTTGTTTCCTGAAACGAAGGAAATGCACATCCTGAAACCTCCATGATAATAAAAACATTTTTGTTTCTCTTGATATCCAAACATCGATATTTCCTATTCCCTGCCGTCAGCCATAAGAATGTGTATTTGCTGTGTTTGGTGTTGTGTGTATCTGCGGGGGCTGGTCTACCTAATGCGTTCCCCAGGCCGGTCTTCACACTGGCTGTGTTCACATGGATGATGCGACCTTCATGGTCCGGCTTCACAAACACAGCCAGACGCATATTCCAGAGGGACTGTACTGCCACCTGCAGGACATTGTGTCGTATTACAATAGACAAGGACAGATTCCAACCAAAGAGCGAACACATTACACATTTCTCCCCTGGATTCACTAATTTCTATGGAATTAGGAGCTCAGATTGATCTTAACGTGTTTTTTTAAAACCAGGTTAACTATTTTATAAAGTCATTTCATTATTGTATAGTATTCTATTTTCATTTTATTATTTTAAACAGTTGCATCTATTCATATTATTTCTTTGTAGATATATATAAAGATGTATCTATTTTACCACTCATACTCTTTTTTATTCTAATCATTTTAATTGTTTATTTTACTTGACATTGACAATTGTTTAAATGTGGTTTTTAAATTTTAAATATTGTCTTTAAATTTAGTCTCTGTCTTGTTTTTCTTTAATATTTTTATATTCCTGCACAGCACCTTGAATCTACGCCTGTGTATGAAAGGTGCTTTATAAACTAAATTATCTTGCCTCGCTCTATAATGTTGGCCCAGCCCCTAAAAAAGCTGATTACTCATATATCACTGAGATTTTGTCTTCAGATAGATTCACAACCACATGCAATCATCTGCTATATTCTGAAAAGTGGTTGAAATATTTCCCTTCTAAGTGCAGCATGATGTGTCTGCTGAAATAAAAGCTTAAAGTAGTTAAAAATAAACTGATAGAAATAGAAGCAAAAAGAAAGTCTGTGCTGATGATGCTTTTCTCTGCTGACATGCTATAGCTTCACTGATACAGCCCCCCCCCGTTTAAGACTTAAGACTTCACAGATAAAGCGTTAAAGAAAATTAAGTTTAAAATGACCTGTTTGAAGTCAATGTGAGTGTAGCTGCGAAGGGTTGCTTTGATATGCTCAATCCACTCTCTCTCGCCCTGAGGGTTTTCCTGGGTCCCCAGGGCGTAGATGTCGTGAGGGAGCAGGGCGGTGGACTCGTCGGGGGTGTGACCCAGACCACAGCAGGTCACCCACGTCTGCAGGCTGCGAGGAGGAGGGGATCCACCTGTGTACACAAAACAACACGATCAAAAATCCTGAGCCTCAACTTCAGCCCATAAACAAAGTCTTGTGTAAAAGTGACTGTCATCGCATGTGTGATTTACCCATGTTCCAGGTGCCAACAAACACAGAGACCATGTCAGGCTCACTCAGCTGAGAGTGTCTGGTTTTCATCATCTGGAGGAGCTGGCAGAAGGAGTCGCGTTTCTGAAAGAGGCGACAGTCACTCAGTGAATTATGGGAGAGGAAACTGTTAATGGCAGTAAATATTAAAACCCGTTGTTGGCCGTACCCGTGCGCTCTCAAACGTCATCTCCCTCGGTGTGTTGTGGTGACTGTCCACCACCATGCACACCTTGGCTGGGCTGCTCTGGAACTTGACAATCTGGAGAACTGATGATTAAAAAAACAGCAATAAAAAATGATACTGTATAATTGCAAGAAAGGTCAATGTCATAGGAGATGGAAAGAAACTAATTTCCTTACTTCTGTCATGTGAGACCTTTTCGACGGTGAATGATCCGGCTTTTCTGTCAAAAAGCAGCATTCCTGTGTCCACATCAACAGAAACTGTCTGTCTGCCGTACCGCACCATCTTCACCTGGTCACACAAACAAATAGTCGGACATAGTCAGAGGTCAGACGTATTATTTTCCTTACTTTTTGTTATAGTTTAAAATACATATATATTCTTAAATAACTTAACAACAGGTCATTTACAGAATTGTGTTAAGATGAAAAAGCTATTTCAAGCTGGTTTACCTGAAAGGAGTGAACTGGCATCTGTCGGGCATGGTTCTTTACAGGTGCCCTGCTGATGGGGGCTGGTTCAGGTGGGGGGGGAGCGGGCTGGACTGCCAGATTGTGATTGGTCACAGCGTCTTGAAGCGCTTTTAACACCTTCACAGGCAGAGGATTGTAAACGTTAGAATTTAACTATATTTGTCCATCATAAGTTTGTCTAAACTTTTTTGTTTAAATTCATAGTCATTGGAAAAACCTTCCACCTTTGACACTCAGCCCAGATAACAAATGTGGATTTTAACATTGTGCTGAAACTAATGTGGATTCATAAACGTTGGAGGGATTGAAAACAAATGGTGATGACAATCCGTTGTTTCCATATTGAAAAACCACAGAGACTGAGATTGACTTAATAAAAACAAACCTTTTTCTCCAGTGAAGAAAGGAGGCTGACCAGCGCTGAGATCTTACACAACAAGGTGTCTATGTCCATCTCGGGGCCCTTGTTCCAAAGAGACAAAGACAGGTCGGACTAGGTGATGTACACGGACACTGACTCATGACCTTTCACAGTTCTGGGCCACCACTTAAGAAATTCCAGTGACGCCTGTTATGTACCTGTGCCTTGTTTTGTGTCAGAGAGCAGCTCGGATGGTCGAACACCTTGGCCAGGGTTTCTAGACTTGAGAGAGTCAGGTCAATCTCACTGCGGAGCACAACACAACTTTTGTTTAGACATTACATATCAATATTTGCAAATTAAAATAAATCAGACACAGCCGCCTGTTAGTAATGTCTATATATTACAATCCACACATTCGGTTTACCACCGGTATTACAAATAAAATGATGCTTACCTGTTGAGGCCCTGGCAGGCGTTACCCAGAGTACGTTTGAGATGGCATAGAGTTGTTGCCCCTTTATGCACATTGTCGATGTCGAGAGGGAGCTCACTGAAGAGGTAGTCATTGAGCAGACCCATCAGGTCACCTGCAGTACTGTAGAAACAAACAACACAGACAGATTTATAACTGTAAGATTTCATAAACTGGGCAAGCCATTTCTGTTCTCTTGGCATTTCATCCGTTAAGGTTTGATCCACAAGAAAAATGCTCTCCCAAACATTTGTGACCAAGACCGCGAACAATGGTTCAGTCCACAGCAGTCACGGTATTATAACAACATTTCATTAAAGGCAAAAACAAGCTAAAAGAAAAACCAGCCTTTTACAAGTGGCCTCCTCTGGTTTATCTTCGCTTGATTGTCCTTATGTGCATATTTGAAGAAGAGAAGTGAACATAGCTAATGACTGACATTCCTGTGACACCACAAGTAGCCACTAAACCAGATGCACTGATATTGTAACTCAGAATAAGTGGGTATCAATCAGAACACAAACTGCAATGCAGCAGAGGCTTTACAGTAAAAACGAATCTGAGAGCGGGATTTAGTTATTGATAAGAGCTTCAGATTTAAGCTGTAGGAACATAGAATCCCACCTGGATGTGTTCAGCTCCTGTAATTTATCAAGGAATGGGGCGGGGGGGCCTGGTTTAGCTGGTGGTCCTGATGAAAGCGACGAGCTGACTGAGGCAGACACGGCAGGCGGCTTCTCATCATCTGTGTATACATGAAACATACGAAATATACAGCACTGATTTATATGTGCATTTAAAATTATGTGCACTTTTCTGAATATCACAGTTAGTGGGTCTACCTGAGCTCTCATCCCCCGTGTCGATGTCACGGGGAACAGGGTAGAGCAGCGGCGTGACAAGGCCTTTGTGTGGATACTGGTATCCCAACACCAAGTCCTCCAGTGTCCGGAAACAGTTCACCTGCACCCCCTGTGTTGTCTGTGAGACCGACACGCAACAGAAGTCAGTTAATAAATATTAAATACTGTAAAACTCACATGATCATAGTGTAGGTGTGCTGACAGACCGACAGAGAATATCACAGAAACTGTAAACAAATGTTATGTAGATAATAAATTGAGGCCCAAGTGATATTGATTTTTGGGATCCTTGAAGATATCATGGGGTTAAAAAATGTAGGATATAAATATTTGGCTAATGTATGCTTAAACAAAATTGGCAATGATTCCTAGGTCATTTACAAACCTTTATGACCTAGAAATGTAACTGAGCCATGATATTTTTTAATTTAACTATAAACTTTATTTTAAATAAATAAGAATAAAAAGGAAAAACAAATCCAACCAAATATATACAAATTTACAATAAAAGCAACATGTTCAGGTAAAATAATTGCAGAGCTTTTCTTCAATTTTGATTGTGTAAATAAAAGTTTCATATTGGCACATGTCAGCAAACTGGTGTGTGTAAAAGGCTCATATCAGCTCTAAATAAAATACCAATATTGCTGTGACACAAAAACAAATGGATACATATTTTCTAATTAAGTGATTTTAGGTATTTCATTTGTTTTGACAAACTTGCTGTGAGTAATACAATGCAGAAAATGTACTTCACTTTTAAAAAGTCTAAGTACATAAAAAAAAAACAGGCAAAAGTATCATCTATTGCAAAGTTGTAAGTTTACGCATGTTCCAACAAGATGTAACAGACAGTGCCAAGGCAAATAAAACTTGACTCCAAATCTACTGCCTTCAAAATCACATTCTTTAAGAAAAAAACCGTTGTATGAAATAGAGATGATGAGAACTCTGACGGGAGGGCTTTGATAAAATAACTGCCTCCCTCCCCCGACGCCTTCTCTGTAGAATAAAGCAGAAGTATTTGTTTTTTTGCATAACAGAAAAAGTCCCATGCAGATGACCTGCTGTGATAAAAAGGAATCCCAGGAGGATTTTCGAATCAGCGCCCTGCACCCGGCAGGATTTCGTGGCATAACTTCCTGAATACAGCAGCAGTTGGCCGTCATGTTTCGCTGTGGTCCAACATTCCCAGTCAGGCTAAAAAGCCCCCCATAAAAAAATGGCATGGACGTTTTCACATGCATACGCTCGCAAGTTCAGGGCACAAGCAGAAGCAAGACGACTCTCAAACTTTCCACCAAAACCTGCACCGCTACACTTCAGTGGCACTCAAAGCAGTACTAGCAGAAAGTTAAAATTAAGTAGACACATCGTGCACAGGTGTTGGTCATGTATAGCATGAGAAGTCACGTGCACATTCATTAAACCACAATGTAGAGCAAACTCTTTTCCTGTGTCCTCCTTTTTCAGAGTTTTTAATTTTGTGTTGAAAGAGTCAAGCTTCCGATTCTGCTTCACCAGGACCTATAGATATTATTCTTTCAAACGCAGGCATCTCTTGAAAAGCAATTAAAAGGAAGGATGGTGAGAAAACCAAACGGCCCCCAAAATATCTCTGTGGCCTGCTTGGAAAAACAAGGAGGCAAGCATGCATTGTGAGTTGGTGGAGCAGATCCAGTGAGGGAAAGTACGAACTGCAGGTTTATACTGATGGCAGTGGAAAAAACAACTGAAATAGCAACAGTCTCAGGTCTTCATTCGAAAGCAGAGGATTTTTTCCGAGTCAAGGCCTCGAAAAACAACTGCCAGAAAATCGTTATTAAACTCATTATTGGACTTCTTTGCAGATGGCTAAAAACAGGCCACATATGATACGTGACTCAGGGCCAGAATTTTTTTTTTCTATTCTTAGTTTTATTTTCTCTCACCCACTGTGAGTGTGTGCGTGTCTGTGGTTGTGAACTTTGTGCCTGTGTGTGTGCTTCTATAGTGTAATTATTAGGTCATTTGTTGACTAAACAGCCTCCTTCTCGATGTATCAAAAACAGACACATACCATCACTGGCTTCGACTCACCAACATCCAACAGACTCATTATTTCTAATACAAACACCCTCATACATGCACATTTAACAAATAAGCGCACCCATTGCTCAATGACCTAGTATGTGGGTTGAGTAGGAATCTCTGAGACATAAAAACAATTTCTCCTCTGTGCTGCTGAGCTCACGCTGCAAGCATGCAGCCACATGGCAGAGATGCCATTCAAACAACAAGGCTACTGCAGTTGTAACAGACCCTGCACAGAGCAGAAACACAAACACGTTCCTGTTCTCCTTACAACAGCAATAACAAACCATTGTTTGATCCCCGCAGCTCCATCCGAGCTGCTGCTTCTCTTTATGCGGTTACAGTGTGAGCCAAGGTTTCAGAAACTTTTTGATTTGGTTTTCCTCTGGTCCTCCTTGTCAGGCAGAGGATTCAGGATGTGGCCACGATCACTCACCTGGACTGCGAGGAGGCCGTCGGCGTCAGGGAGAATTCGATAGGTGTGAACATGACGCTGGAACCTTTGGAAACCAAAACAAGTTTGGTTATTATAGCAAATTACTACAAAACAAAAAATTCAAAGGGAAAAATATATTTAAACCGATAGTTTATATCAGGATCAGATGTCTGAGAGTAGTTAAAAGCACTATAACCTTCTTTAACAAGGCGCCAGTTGTTTTACAGATCTGTAATGATGCGGCTTGTTTTCCTTGTACAATGCAAGAGGCACTTGGATCAACTCCACCATTCACTATTAAAGGGGGTTTCTTTCAGGCAGCACATAAAGATGAATGGCAGCTTTTGATCAGCGAGTGTGTTACATGAACCAAAGGGAACCGGTGACAACAGAACAACTGAAAACCAAAGTATTGAGAAATTTAAGTCAATAAAAGAGGGAATCAGATATTGAGAGAAGAACGAAGGGAAAGAGGGAGCACTGCGAGCGACCGGGCTCAGCTTTCAGGAATGTATCTGGCTGGGGCTGATGAGCAGTCGGCGTAGTGCGGTCACTGGAGCTCCCGCCCTCTTCCAGGGGCCCCAGGGAAGAAAGTGGGGTAAAGAGGGGAAACAGGGAGACCTGAGCCAGGGTTTGACTGGCTGAGATGGACTGTGTTCAGACGGGACAGTCTGGAGAGGGTGTATGTGCGATGCTGGCAGCACAGCCGTAGAGCAGCTCCTCTGCTGCCTGCTGGCACGTGGTGATGAAAGTGATGGATATGACAGGGTGAGTGAAGCTGCTGAGTCAATTTACAGATGGTGACATTCTGCTGCAATGTTGGAGTTTATGAATAGTTTCCAACCCTCAATGCCAAAATATAGAATTTCACAAGATTAGGTAATTAAGCATGGCTTCACATAAAGTAGAGCTGCTTCCTGTTTCTTCTCACCGAGGGCAGCAGGTATAAATCCGAGCCATTTTGAGTGAATCATTAAATAATTTAAAGGAGGTGGAACTCTTAAAATGAGACAAATAAAGAAACATCCAATGATTTCTGTACAAATGATTTCTGGAGAGTAGGGAGTCCGTTTTTAAGGTTTACATTCACACAGCATCACCTATTAAAGCTGCCACACTTAAATAACCCGCTCTGGGTTTCTCACACAGAATGTACCAACAAATACATCAGGAGAGTTTAAAGTGCTTCATATAGGGAATGACGTTTGGTTGTGATGGGTACCATAACCTGGGTGTGTGTGTGAGTGAGTGTGTGTGTGTGTGTGTGTGTGTGTGTGTGTGTGAGTTTGTGTGTGTGTCTGTGTGTGTGTGTGTGTACTCACAGCAGGCACAATGCGTAGGCTCCTGGCACAGACTCGCTGTCTCTCACTAGGTAGCTGCCATCCCTCCCTGCCCGTGCCAGCTGGTCCTCTGCGTGCACGCGGCTGATGTCACGATGATACCACGCCGCCGTCGCCATGGCGATCAACGTCGAGCGATACGGTCATAAAAGTCATCCACGTGAGTCGAGGAACCTGACGAGCAGTCCATTCAAGTGCTCCTGGTGGCCACGGCCTTTTTCTTCATGATCAAAGTGTGTCAAACTGACGAACCCAACCCCCCTGTTTGTATCAGCTGGCATTTCCTGTGCACCTATTGGCTCCTTGTGGGTCACACATCCTGTTTGCACCGTACGAGGAAAGAAGCAGATGCAGCTGATGGTGAGATTAGTCCACTGTTACAACACCCTGCTTCTCGCCTGAAGTTCCAGTCCACCTTTCTGATAACAGCGTCCAGTGCTGAGCCCCTGCTTCAGTCTTCGGTTGCAGTTTTCTGCACCCAGGTGGGTGTGTTGCTCCAACAAACACAGACCATCACAGCGGTAGGGGGGGGCGACAGGAGGTAGAGGAAAAACAGCAAGAGTCTGAATGAAGCAGTCAGCCCTGAGGCTGTGACGCTGCCTCTAGCTTTACCACAAACACAAGCGCTCCTCTTGTCCCCAAACAAAAGCCCCACATGCAAACAACAGGAAAAGAAGAACTGAGACGGCAAAATAAACAAATGGAGCCACACACACGGCTCCCACACACACACACACACACATGCACAGCAAGCAGAGACAGAAACACAGCAGATGGAACTCCGTCAGCACTAAAACCAGACAGGCATGCAGCAGAAACCAGACTAATTCAAATGATTTCTCAGCTCTGTAGCCATATAAGGGAAAAGGAACACCCTCCAAGAGAAAGTTCAGCTGATGACTGCAGTTGCCTTAGCCTCTTCCAGGCCCAGATTCCACTCAGATGCTGCCTGGTTGGGTGTGGGCTAATCCAGGGGTCTCACTTTCATGCTGGATGTTTGTGTGCTGGCGCGTGGGTCTTGTCAGAAGAGTCCCGTCCGCACTGGCGTGGTCTCCAGCGGCTCTTCACGGTGCTGTCAGAGCAGAGGGAGGGAGCAGAGAGGCGAGAGGACAACCCCGTAAGAGCACAGCACAGACAGAGGAAGTGACTCGACATTCCAGATGGCGGACACAGCCAGGAGAATTCTTGCGAGGGGCTCAACCTCACCACCAGTGTGTGAAACAGCAGACTGCTTCCTTTTTCTCTCCGTCTCCCTCTCTCGTCTATTTCCCTCCCTCAGCCCCTGCCCTGTCTCCCTCCTCAAATTCCAAACAGAACACACAACTTTCCACTCTCAGGTGAGGGGCTAATCCTCAACTTCTTTCTAGTTTCTGTTTTATTATCTTTACTTCCAGATGTTTCAACCCCTGGCAGGAATATTTACGTTCTTCCAGCCTCTCTTTCTTCTGTCCCAACCTATTTCCTTTTGTCACCCTCCCTACACTTCCCACCCTCTCTGGCTCACACAGCAGCAAAATGCAGTCTCCATATGGTTATGATCATCCCCAACTTTCTTATTTTTGTCCTCGGAGAAACTTCGCCCATTATCCAGCCCTCCTACTTCCCTCCTTCTCCATTAGTTGGAGCATGTAAGTCTGTGGGAAGCCGTTTGGTCCCATATTTGCTGTTCTGCCTCTCACTGCTCCGCAGAAATGTGCCGACCACCAACCGCAGCCCCCATAAAACAAACAGACGCAGCCGTCCTCCAACTGGTGATGCATCTTCTTGACTTGATCCCATGCTCTAATCACTTCTTCTTGCTATGTGCTCTCTGCAACATATGATTGGAAAATATGCAATATTTACCATTGAGGCTGTGCAGCTGTGGTTTGAACTAAATGCTAACGTCAACATGCTCATGGTGAAAACGAGAACATGCTGATGTTTAGCAGGTGATGTTAGGTCAACAGCTTACTTGAGTGTGTTACCTTAAAGGGGACACATTATGAAAATGCCACTTTTGTGGTGCTTCTACACGTTAATTTGGGTTTCTGGCATGTCTACTGTCCCAAAAACTCTGGAAAAAAATCGACTCCCGCGATTTGATGTGGTTTCTCTATGTCAGAAACAATTCGATATAGTGCGTCGATTGGGATTACGACCGAAATAAACGTCATAGTCCCACCATGCCCATGTAGGGAGTCTCGCTACATGGCCTACATGGCCACCAAGGATGCTGCTGCTGCGCCAGCTCCAGCTCCCACTGCCCCCACTGCGGGGCTGCGCTGGGTAGCTGGGGCTCTCGCAGTCAGGCTTCGGCCCACCTGACTCTGGTTCAAAATGATATGGTTGCAAGATTGTATCTTCGTCTCCAGTAGCCATTTTTGTACAGAGGTAATGGATAGCTAAAAATCTGGGCGCTTGTATCTTGTGAAGGAGGGAGGAGGGGAGAGGGGGGTGGGTGGGGCACTCAAAACAGGTCAATCTGAGGAGGGCTGTTTTAGACAGGGTAAAAAGGGTGCTGTTTTTAGTGATCCTTGTGGTATTTTGACCAAAATATGTTACAGACATTTCATTAAGACCCCAAGGAACCATATCAACTGTGGTAAAATGGTCATTCGATGGGTCCTTTAAGTGAGCCTCGAAGTGATAACAAGTAGAGTTCGACAGATGTGGAGTTTTAGGGGCAGATGCAGATGCTAAGAATAGGAAGCAAAACATGTCTGATACCAATTCATAGGCCAACATTAATGTACATATAGAAAATGTTTGGTAATGAAATGTTACTATCAAACTATTATGACAAAGAAATGTAAATAAGCCTTGATAATATGCATTGCATCGTTTATCCTGGAGATTATAACATTCATCATACCGCAGCATATCAGACAAAAACACACCTTCTAAACTGGATGAATATCTGCGTAACTGAGAGTCCATTCATGACTTAATTGGCTAAATGGAAACGTTTAAATTTGTTTGATTTTTTCAGAACCCGAGCTGTGGTGACGGTGAACATCTCTCATGAACCATGTCAGACGCTGACTTGGTTCCTCTCTTGTCTGTTAGTCGGATCTATTATTGAATGTTCTGTTTATGCAAACAGAGAATTAAACAGGATACTGAGATAAACACTGACACCACAATATATTAACAGTATATTAAGTTCCCATGAACTGATGAAGATTAAGCTTGATGAAGCTGTGTTGTATTATTGATATTAAACAGCACGTTCAGGAATAGATGTAACATTATTTAACAAAGGCCAGACAGCACAAAAGGCCATGATTCCATATATATATAAGAAAATAACGATAGTGATTAGATAAACATGGAGAAGATTTTAAATATAAAGAGGACAGGTGGCATTCAAAAAAAAAAATGGTCCGGCACCTAGTTTAAGCTGAAGAATTGTGTTTTCAACAAGAGCAACACAATCCCCATTTAATGCCGGTAGTGAAAAGGAAATGGTGATGACCATGTATTCACAACAGCTATGGCAGCAGGCCATCAAAGTTACAGCATCACTTGAGTTGAGTTGGTGCTGCTAAAAATACATTTGGCTAAAGGTCACATGTGAGTTGCAGATTAAACCAGAGAGAGAGCTAACAGGTAACACCCCTGTTTATACTCCTGCATTCATAATTCAGTTCACCTACAATAATATTGCTGCGAATTGGCGAAACCTTGTTTGAGTTTGTGCTGAAAGAAAAACCTCAGCCTCACAAATAAGGAAACTCTGACTGGATCAGCACCTAATAGAGTTTGTTCCTGTGACTAACAAACACAGCTTCAGCGCCTTCATTTAGCAACACAGCAAACAGTGTGTTGTTAAGAAGTGGTAATACCGTGGTTCTGTAATGCACTGGGACAAGTCAGCGGTCCCCACTTCGTTGGCTGTCCACATATAGCGCTCGCCTAAAACGGCAGCAGATTAACTGTAAGGTGCTTATAAGATTGTATGGATCCTCGAGCGGCTAAAAGTGGAGAAGAAACACTCTGGAGAGACGGTTCATCGTGAAGTGAGATTACCTGGGTTTTTAGTGGCTGCATCCTGGACATACAAAAATACAATTCTATGTAAACAGTCCAGATGTACAAAGATGTAAACCTCTGTGCAGTACGACATGTCTAACAGTGCATTACAGTGATGGTTCTAAAATGTTGGAGATCAAATAAAACATCTGAATGGATTCAAATCATATAAATTCAATGAACATGAGACTGAAACATATTCTAACAGATCCATGGCATTGATCACGACCTATTGCCCCTGTGCCTTTTAAATCTCATTAGAGGATTGAATGAGGTTTAGGAAAGATAAGTTACCTTTCATTCATCCACTACAGACTGTGCGTACATGACTTACACTAACTCTAACATCTAACCTGTCTTGACCCAAGACAAAGGTTAATAAATGAATCAATACACAGTGGGTATTGCTGGCAGTCAGTAGATGTCATGCAAACTAAATGACTAACCAACCAAGGAACCCACTCTGACTAGATAGACAGTGCTGTTTCCCCTTCAAACCCAGGTGGGGTTTTTGGCCCAGTGAAGCGCGTAACGGCTGTATCAGAATGACTGTCAATGCTTATAACAGTATACACAGGATACAGAAAAACAGAAGCATTCATCTTATGCAAAACTGGGCAGGGTTCTTTTTTTTTTAAAAGATCTTGTCTACAAAGTGGCCGGAAGAGCAGTTGCTACTGACTTTGGGTGGACGTGGCATGGAGAGGTTTCATATTTATATATCATCACCTTCGCCAAGGAGGCTATGTTTATTATCTGTTTGTTTGTTACTTAGCAGGATAACCAAGAAAAGTTTTGCAACCAATTTCTGTGACGTGGAGTTTTTTATTTACTTTTCTTAAACGTGACGGGATGCCGTGTTTACTTTGGCGAAGGTGTCCACTCACTGAGCATCTTCCTGGTGTTTGTACGTCATGGTACCTCAACAGGAAGCCCAACCAGGAGAGACAACTGGGATTTCTACTAAAAGTGAAGTAACTCCATTTGTAAACCTTTACAAGACTGTCTATTCAAGCCTTCACCATAAAAAATAAGTCAAACACAAAATGAAAAAGCCTGAGCACTATCAGTTTTCAACCAGGTCAGTCAAAACCCTTTGTTTGACCAATATCTACCCAACTGCAGTGGTGTTTCTAATGTTACATTAAAAAGCCTCATGTAACTCATAAGGGAGCCACTGCCCCCCATCTCATCACCCTTTCTAAACAGTTTTGAATTTCTCACAATGGTGCATACTACAGCAGGATTAACAACTTTTTCCTGCACTGTTATGAATATTAGAGCTGTGCATGTGAGTGAACAGCTAGAAGTTATATGCAGAGCACTAATGCAGAATGATCGGGAAAGCAGCTTTAATGGTTTAGACTGCTTAACTTTGTATCTGCTTGTTAAGTCCGGGCTGTTGATCCGGCGGAGTGATGTGCTGCACCGGCGTCCTGTCTGGTCAGCTTTAAACAGATCTCATACCTTGTCCCCGTATGACAGTTGAACACAGGCCAAACACGAACCCCAGCCAATCGAATTAATTATCTTTTACCGCCAAGGTGTGACAAGCCATAAAATCCATCATCCAGCTCCCTCATTAATCAATCAATTACACTTGGCTGAGGTTGGTGTGAAGATCCTCCATTGATCCGCCAGACACAGATTTACCTCTTTAGCTGTGCGTCAGGTCAGAGGCTGGATCCACCTCAGATCACCGACAATGGGTGTAGATAACAAACAATAGAAGCCTAGTATTTACTTTAGAGTTTATGTTAAAGCCACTATTGTAATCCAGTTTATTATCCTGTAAACTAAACATGGATCAGCCAGAGTGTCCTTGCTACATGCTAATTACTGCTACTAATTTGCTGAATTAATCTCAGTCACAACTATAAACGGAAGAATTGACAAGCATGATGGTTTTGTCATCAACCTGAGACTTGATGCACGGCAGTAAGTCGGCCGCTCACTTAGATTTCTGTAAACCTGCCGTGTGCACAGATTGTGCAAGGCTTGGTCGAGCAGCCATCTGTCTCCCTGGCCACCAAAATCCAACTAATACCACTCTTCTCTTCTCTAAGCCCCAAGAAAGGATTTCCTTGCACATTCACACAGTCTATTTCATGAGACAATGTTTTCGCCTCTGTGAGGTATTTTAAAATGTCGCAGCTTGGAGGATATCAGTTTAACAAGTACTTCATTCGGGTATTTCTACCATAGAGTCACTGAAACAGCCACTACATTTTTACATCGTGGAGAAGTAGATGCCCTTCAGGTCTCCTTATGTTAGCGGACAGTTCTATTAGTTGTTTATAAATCAGGCTTCCAGAAGAAAGCTTTAGAAAATTTGATATATTCGCTTGTTATTTTGTCGTGATGTTCAGAATAAACCCCTGGTTAAGTAAAATTTGATGTGCCTGTAGGGGAATTTTTTTATGTGATAATTAAATCCTCAATCCTACTCAAATGATAGGAAAAACATGGAGGATGGTGCGTGTGGCACATGTACTAAAAAATTACTGATCAAGCCAAAATCCAGCAGAGGTCAGGTGACTGTCAGAGTTTATGTCCAGGTCTTGGCCTGTTTATTTCGCACCATATGTTTTTGGCCCCGTCTGGCGCTCACACTGCCCACATCTCCCCGAGCTTATTCCTCTTACGGCCTGTACGCACATTGTTTTTACACACGCCCCCCCCGGACCAAAGCAGTAGTGTTCTAACGAAGTAATCAGATTTTAAGCTGAAGGCAGGGCTCCTGGGTTGGAAGGTCATGGTATAAAAGCCAGGAGGCGGCAGTGATTGCCACTCACTCGACACACTGTCAACAGTAACGGATTACAGGAGGCAGCAGAGCAGATTCATTGACAGAACCGATTGATTGGTAAGTGAGCGATTTCTCTCGCATTAGGAATAGATGGAGAGGTTAATAACTCAAGATATGGAATAATGGAGTATCGGAATTTATTGGAAATTGCAGGAGCATGCGTTTTAGCAACACAGTTTATCTTACATGCCAAGTTTGAGATGCATTTTCTTTAAAAATCAGAAAGGTACTCTTTATTGCAGGATGTTATTCAGAGATTACAACAGTCCTTAACTGATGGAAAGTTATTAATTAATAATTCATTATTATATAACATTTGGAAAATGCCTCTTTAAAATGTTACGATAATCTCACTGATATTGAAAGAGAAAATATAACCACTGCAACTCATTGTCTTACTTTTATCAGTATGACATGTTTTGATAACTTTGTTTTTTACTTCATTGTTTTCAGACTGAATCTATAACTTTGCCATCAACATGTCAAAGTGAGTATAAAGGATATTGATTTATTCTTTGTTTAGCAACTATTCTGCGGAGGAACACCTTTTCTTCAGAGGTTAAAAATCAATAATTCAAGTTATTAAAAGATTAAATGGCACAACAGGACAAATGTATATATCTATAGGTGAATGCTTTTGAATACCACTGTCACAGTGATATTTAAGGCTGTTTATAATTCTTTGTATTGAAACTAAGTGTATATTCTTAAATTATGTATGTGCATTTAAAATACGGCTTTGATTATTTTTTGGATTAAACTGTGTTTTGATACACAAGTTATTGAATTAAACAAGAGATGCTCGGAATACCATCACAAGAAAACATGCAGAGTAGCTTTGCTGTGGTAATTCCACATCTCGGCACAGACACGCAGCGTCTTTGTGATTCCTCAAACACTTGAGTCGGCCAAGGAATGGATCAATCCTGATTAAAAAAAGGATTGTTTGGATTTGATCTCGGAGAAGCGGTTTACAGGTCAAAAGATAAGTTTTAATTGGATTACTTGGCCCACCCCCGAGGGGCAAACACCACCGGGGATTATGTGTTTGTTTATGGTCACATAGAGCAGCGGGCCTGCGCTCACAAGGTTATATAAGATTAAGATTATTGAGAAACAAAATCAACACTCTGAGATACTGATTAAGAAACTAGGATGACTTGAGATGTACAGACTTAGGAAATCAGAGTTGAGTCTCATGTCCGGCTGTTTTTCCAACCTTAGCACTAATCCATCCTTATATGAATGGGGAGTGAGGGCACTCCCCGTATCCTATAGTTTGAAATGACATTAGATTAGATTCAACTTTATTGTCATTGCCCAGCATGCAGTGTTAACTAATGATAACCCTGGTAGGTTGTGGGTGAATCAAATAAAAATAATGGCATGAGACAACTTTAGAAATTGAAAAGAAGAGAGACTGTTAAGAATTTATATAAAGTAAGGCAGAAATAACTTATTTTGTGTTTAGCAAGTATAGGTTTAGTGAATCAAAAAAAGAAAAAAAATTCAAAATAAATTCTGATTGACAAACTTTTCCTTTTTCCCTCTTTCCAGGGTATTTAAGAAGACCAGTGGCAATGGACATGTAAGTGGCCTCTACAATATAGTCATTACAGGGCACCCATAGGTCTAGGGAGGAGTGCAGTTTGTGTGTAGCTCTTCCAACTCCCAGAAATAACTTTCAAACTCTTGTAACCTTAGCGTGGGAGTGACTGGTTTCTGCTTTTCTCTTCTTTGCAGATTTCTCTGTACTTGGGGAAGAGAGACTTTACGGACCATGTGGATTCAGTGGAAATAGTCGGTGTGTATCACAGTGTCTTCTTTGCATCCTTACATAAGTACATATATGTGCATCTCTAGGAAATCTGACACTGTCGATTCTTCTCTCATTTGCAGATGGGGTAGTTAAAGTGGACCCTGCTGGTCTTGAAGGCAGAAAAGGTACTTTCATCTTAATTGCTGTAAATGGGGAAGGTTATAAATCCTGTATTTTTACACAACCCAGACTAATGGGAAACCCTTTCCATTGTAGTATATGTCTACCTCGCCTGTGCCTTCCGCTATGGAAGCGAAGAATTGGATGTCATTGGGCTGTCCTTCAGGAGAGACATCTGGATAAAGCGCATTCAGGTGTATCCACCTACAGGCGAAAGCGTCCCCAGCTCACCAATGCTGGAATCGCTCATGAAGAAAGTTGGAGAGCAAGGATGTCCCTTTTCCTTCCAGGTGAGGAGGAATTAACTCACTCTTTACACAACATATCAAATCCCTCCTGTCCCTTCCTCTAGTGTTACATTGATCGACAGCACATCCTTACGTCAGCTTTACTTTGAAGTCACTTCCATTAATAAGTTTCCCTCGTCTTTTGCTGTTTCAGATGCCAACAAATCTCCCCTGCTCAGTTGCCCTGCAGCCAGCGCCAAACGATTCTGGAAAGGTACTATTACAGTCATTTTTTTTTTAAATGTCTTTTCATATTCTCTTATGCAGGATGTTAAATGTTTGGCAGGTTATTCATTAGGCTCTTGTAATGTTGTAGGCCTGTGGCGTGGACTTTGAGGTTAAAGCATACCTGGCCAACGCACCCAGCAACGTAGATGAGGAAATTGAAAAGAAGTAAGTATGTCCACAGTCAAACCTAGCTGTTTGAAGAATCCCAGCATTCTTCTTTTGCATTCTTAAACTGTATCCGAATAAAGGACATAAGGAGAATGAACTCTGATTATGTTTTTTCGTTTTTTATCATTTCTTAGAGACACCTGCCGCCTGATGATTCGTAAAATACAGTTTGCACCAGTTAACAACAAGCCCGGACCCAAGGCGGAAATTTCCAAACAGTTCATGATGACTGACAAACCAGTTCACTTGGAGGCCTCCCTTGAAAAAGAGGTACATTTAAGTTTAGAAGCTGTATTTTTGGCATTACACCGATTATATTAAGATTGCATAATTAATCCAAATGAAATCCTTGTTTCTTTTTAGCTATATTACCATGGAGATCCTATCACCGTCAAAGTAAAAATCAACAACGAAACCGCTAAGGTTGTGAAGAGTATCAAAGTCTCAGGTGAGTAGCAAGGGAAGAAATTTTAACTAGACAGTTGTTGAATTTTAAATACTTTGTGTTTGTGTATCTCAGAAAAGAGAGAGAGAATATGAGTACATATATAACGTATATATGTTCAAGTCTGACTGTTTGTAGTAATGCAGAACTGTTTTTCCTTCTTTTTAGTTGAGCAGCTAACAAATGTGGTCCTCTACTCATCTGACACTTACACCAGGGCCGTTTGCACTGAGGAGTCCGGGTGAGGCTTCCCTTGTATTAGATTAGCAATGTATATTTCTTTACAATTATTATCACATCAACATATCCCTAAATTGTGTGTACTTTTATTACTGAGGGGGGGAAGCATTTTTCATTTTAACATACATTTTTTAAATAAAAAATTAAACCAATGAAAATAATGACTTAAGTTTAACACCTATTCACTGCTTTACACAGTGAGACAGTGAACGCCAACTCGAAACTGGAGAAGACCTTCACACTCACCCCCCTGCTGGCCAGCAACACAGAGAAGCGCGGGATCGCAGTGGACGGGCGGCTAAAAGACGGGGACACCAACCTCGCCTCCACCACCCTGTAAGCCACTGTCGTGAAAGGGCTTACAGTGAGCCCGCGACAGGTTTTCATCCTCTTATTGAGCGGCAGGGATACATCTCCACACTGTGTCATCCACTTATCGTGTCTTATACCTAATCCTCAAGCTGTGAAAACTTAACTATTTCTGTCCCCTCGCAGGAGTGATGGAGACAAGGAGATGCAGGGAATCGTTGTCTCCTACAAAGTCAAGGTCAATCTGGTCGTGTCCGGCGGAGGGTAAGTTCTAACTGAATAAACACATATTCATTCACATACATATAATGTCAAATGGCGTACACTGATGATTCATTTAATGTTCTCTCACTAAAGCCTGCTGGGTGGTCTTACATCAAGGTAAACACCGATTTGACTTCATGTGTGATCGTGTGATATTTAAGTGAAGATTATGTTAATAATTGTACTTTTTATTGTTTAACTTTCAGCGATGTCTGTGTGGAGCTTCCTCTGTGTCTGATGTCCCCAAAACCAGCAGGTGAGTGCAATGTTTTAACCGAAGAAATTTCCCTCAACCTCAACTATAACTAATCTGATTAATGTGTTTTTCTATATTATGTCCTCCCTTTTTATCCACTCATTGCACGTCATCGCTGTCTAACGAGCAGAAGTGTAAGTATACAGGTCTCTGTGACAACAAATGCATTCACCTGTGGCTGTGGTGCTTGAGACATGCTGCTGATACTTCTCTCCTCTGTGCTTTTTTGTGTGTTATGAACAACAGCAAATTGGATTAAGGGGCCTCTTTAGTTCAGGTGAGGTCACCTCAGATTCAGCACGTTTTACAGTGTTCACTTTTTCAAGGGGCCACACCGTGCGTCATCTCTATGAAACACTTACCTGATTTAAACGCTCTCGTCTATACAGGCGATAGATTGTTAGACGTGATGGCCCTTGAATGAGTGCACTGTCTCACCTGATGAAACCATTACACAAATATTCAATTTGGCTGATTAAGATCATTTTTGTTAAGCATCTCCAGTAGCTACTTATATCAGCATGTATACTCCTTGATGGCTAGTACTATATTTGCATGTGATATATATATATCAATATGCAAAAGCTTAATTTTAATCATGTGACCTGCTTGTCCCTTATTATTATTATCACATATAAAAGTAGATAGTTCAATGTCGGACTTACACAATCGGTTGTTTCTTGCCAGCAGGACAGACATCAAATTCGAGTGAAGGGATGAGATGTCCAGCAAGGAAAATCCCTTCTCTGACAGAGAACACAGAACACAAGGGAACCAATGAAGAGAGTTACTAATTCCCCTGGCAAATGAACATGTGACTGACATCAGATGGATGCCATTGTAGTTTAGAAATAAACATGTGTTGTACTTTTTTTTTTCTTTTGTGAGAGGAAATGTCCCATTGCGTAGATATTAGACTTTTCCCCCTATGTTTCATGCAAACGGACAATGCAGAGAGCTATTTATTGTTGATGTGTTATTGCTTTGTCACTAGAGCCATGCAATCTTTTTGACCGAATGTGCAGCCGTGGGACAAATATCCCATAAATACTCCCTCTTTATAGACGAGAGAAGGAAATAAACACATCGTTTCCCCCAAATAGTCGTTTACCTTTCTTCATTTTACTCCAAGTCTTGTGACACTTTTTCATAATTTCATGAACAAAAGAAAAGCATAATTAGAACAAAAACATAAAGATCCCATAAATTTTATTTTCTATGCACAGACCCAATTTATATACTTTTATTTATATGTTAGCAATTAATCTGTTAGGTTGAGGCACATGGAAACACAAGCTTTGCTCTGAAAAGTTGAGCCAAGTACAAAATGCCATGTTTTTCCTTTACCTCTGGTTTGGAGAGACTTCCTCTCAATCTGTTTCTTCAACTTAAAAATGGATGAATGTCTAAATAGGGATAGTGATAGAAATACAGTCACCACATTAAACAATAAATAGATATAGACAAGTTGGTGTGTAGTCTCAGTCAAGGTCACATTTTGAGTCAGTTAATCAACACAAACATTCACACAAACACAGAATGAAAGGAGACATTGCTCGGTACTAACAGTTGGACACTGGAGCCGGATCCTGAATGCACCATTATATTCCACCCAAAGCTTCATCAGTTCTGCATTTCTATAGCCTTTCTATTTTCTATTCTGATTCTGATTTATATCTTCTATAAACAGACACTAAACAGACACCATCTTGCACACATTTCACTAAAGGCTCTGCCTCTAAATCTGAGTGATCTCACTGGGCCTTTGAAAAAAAACCAGCAGAATCAGAATTCTTTTCTTGCCATGTATATTTGCACATACAGGAAATTGCCTTGGTGCGGTTGGTGCACTGTACAAACAACAATATAAAACCAACAATATAGAACAACAATATATACAGTAAGAGAACACAATATGAGTCAACATTTACACTCATCTGAAAAAAAAAACTGTGGAAAAAAATAAATCTTGCTTTGTATATGGACATGAAATGAGACTGTACCTTGTAAGTTGTTTAAATCCCTCGGCTGTGGCCTCGTGGTGGCGCTGTTTCCCCCTCCTGCGTGTGGAAGAAAACAATAGCGCTGCCCCGAGCAGGAGGAAGATACACTACTCGCTCCTCTCCGCTCCGGACGCATCGTTAGCCAGGCTAGCCGAGTAGCTGTTTGTTTTTTTAGCCAAAATGTCTACCACGACCGGCGGCGGGGAGTTCGGCAACCCTTTACGAAAGTTCAAGCTCGTCTTCCTGGGCGAGCAGAGCGGTGAGTCCGAGGAACGAAGCGCCCGACGTGTCGCTGGGATGCGGGGAGAATGTTTGGAGAAGTGGCTAAGATGGGCTAGCTAGCTTCTCCGGCTAGCTAGCGGCTGGCTCTCCCTGAGGGTGAAGCCGGACATTGGCGACCCGTGACGAAACAGAAGTAGATGTTAACATATCAGTCTGAACACAGGGTTTAAGATATTGGACGGTGACATAATCACTGTGGACATTACATTTCCTCTCAATGGGGATGATGTCATTGCGAAGCTAGCTAGCTAGCATATACAATGTTAAGCTAGTCAAATACTTTGCTTTTCCTCTTTTCGATGAATGGCCACCACGAGTAATGTTGACGTTTTATAAAATTTGAACTTTATCTTAACATTATTTCGTTGTCACTTTGAATAAAAGCACACGGTTCCCAGTCGGGCCACTAGCCTGTGATGCACCGACTTCATCCCCCTTACGCAAATGTAGCCGGCTAACTACTTTTAGCTAGCTAGCAGCTAGCTGTGCCAAGCTTAAAGACGTCAAGCGTCCGCTTATATTGGCTACGTATTAGAAACCACAGAAGTGTTGTCATTAATGTGTTGATTTTCAACACAGTACCTCCTATTGCATGTGAAGGGAATCGAGCTCATCCCCCTGTCAGTGTCGCGTAGCTCAACTCACTAGCCGTTAGCGTCGGACAGAGGCACCTTGCAGAGCCACGTCGGCTGGTGGGTCCAGACCACTCGGCCTTTCCCCCCCGGGACATTTGTCACCAGCTCACTGGGACCCACACCCACATCGGCTAATCGTGATTGTGTCGTAGGGCTAGTTGTGTCTAACATGGCGCTGTTAAATCGCGAAAACACACGAGAGAAGTGAGCCTCTTTTCATTTTCCATGTTTGTGTGGCTCCACCCATACTGCCAGCTCAGCGTGTGGGTTCAGCGTCCACAGTAGAGCAGTGAATGAACTCACCACGTCACTGAGTCATGTTGATCTGCTTTCTCTCGGCCTGTCTTATGAAATCAGTTCGGATACATGTGGGTGTTAAATCTTAACAGCCGATTGAATTGATCTGCGATGATTTGATTCTGTTTAAAGTTGCTGTCATTGTGTTTGCACAGTTGGGAAGACCTCGCTCATCACCAGGTTTATGTATGACAGCTTCGACAACACTTATCAGGTAAAGATATATATTCCAGTACATGGTGTGATTATTAATGTAAATGGATTAAACAGCCCTTTATCATAAGAGAGGTTGTGACTTGTTAAATTCAGGTGGGTAGCAGCACTGCTCTCCCAATTCAATGTCAGTGTTCAGCATTGATCAATTTAGAATAATTAATGACTATTGATGATTCAGTTAAATTAGATTAATATCATTGTTGTGAAAAGTGCACATTATGGGTTCATCAATAAAACAATTCCATTTGGACCAAAGACTTATTTTCCTCTGCAAAAGCAAAACCATAAAAATAGGATAAATACATCTCTATGTGCAATATCTGGACAAGTTAAAAAAGAAAGGAAAATGCAAACCTTATAGTTATAAATGGATTCTAATCTCTACCTGAAGCAGATGCTTCAACAAAGTCCAGTGTTGTCCAAGTCCAAGTGTGTTGAGAAGACATTCATCACACCTGCACACAGCTGGTTAGCTAGAGTTTTAGCTACCTGACAGTAATGGACAGATTAAAGTACAATTCAAACCTCATGGTCTCAGTCGACTAATAACCAGTGATTACAATATTTCTACAGCCAAATCAGGCTTTAGATCAGTAGCAGCTTTCATAGATGCGTTCTCTACATTCATATGTTCACCAGAGTTTCAAGCCAATTTTGACATTTATTTTTAATAGATTTTTGTTTCTTGGAATAACTTGATATCCATAAAAGATATTTTGCAAATCATGCAGCCCGACCTGAACCACAAGTAACGACTATATATGTACGCATGATATTTAGCATAGATATACTTTTATACAGAGAAAAGGATCTCTTCATTTTTCCATGATCCTTTAGTCACACCTCATTTGTCTGTAGATAATGTTTGTATTACACAATTGTATTATCAAAGTGTATTAACTGTAATATGACGATTTAATGCAATTATTCTATTACAGGCAACAATTGGCATTGACTTTTTGTCAAAAACCATGTACCTAGAAGATCGTACGGTAAGCCTTGTTTCATTGTTATTCTCATCATTCCCATTACTGTAGTTTTAAAACAGCCTGTACACTTCTCATCTGCTCTTTATGCAGTAGCCACCATTTATTTCACTGTCACCATTTCACATTGGTTAAATCTAGTATAATGTCAAAACACATTCATTTTGTTACACATGTGATCATGTTTTCATTTTCATCCAAGTTTTTGTTTTCCTTCCATCCCCTGGCTGGGTCATGAAATCCCCTCGCGCCCACTCCCATTTGCCACATTCATTTTTGCGACTGGCCACAGATTCGGCTGCAGCTCTGGGACACAGCCGGACAGGAACGCTTCCGCAGCCTCATCCCCAGTTACATCCGCGACTCGGCTGCTGCTGTGGTGGTTTATGATATAGCCAGTAGGTATCATAGCCTCACCTCCTTGTCCTTCACTTAATGTATGAGAGGGCATAGAAGAGCATCTACTAGTCTGGCAAACCCCACTGGACAGTAAAATGACGATTTACTCCTGACTGTATCAACCATGGTGATGCTGTTTTCTCCAGCAGTGTCCAGGGGGGTCTGTGCTTTTTAAATGATTTCACATACGAGGTTGTTGGAAAGAAATGAATAATGGAAAATATCCTCTGAATCAGCCTGAACAATGAGTCAGCATGGCCTCTTTTCACGTGTCTTATCGCATAACACTGGTCATCTCTGACCACGCCGCATTTTGAGTGACTCGCCATTCCTCCATAAAACGCCATTTTCATCTCCACCGCTTGGCTCGCAGTTCTTTCATGTCTGTCCCGTTTTCTGTCTCCTTGTCCTACCTTTCCTCTCTTTATCTCCACCTCCTTGTCCTTCTCCTTGTCTCCTCCATTCCAATCCTCAGGTCCGGCTCCAGCTTTGGGACACTGCTGGACAGGAGCGTTTTCGTAGCCTAATTCCCAGCTACATCCGTGACTCTACCATTGCTGTGGTTGTTTATGACATCACCAGTGAGTCAGGGCTGTACTCTTTCACTCGGTGTCTTTAGCTAGATGATGCGTTATTGGCATAGTTTAAATGTTATGTGTTTCTGCCAATAACCCTCAACATTTCTAAGTATTTTTCTTTTTCAAGCTTCTCTCCTTATCCTCTTGCTTACTAACATACGTATCTCTTTGAGCTTTTCTTATATTAGATGCTTTAATGTTTAAATTAAACTTCTAGTTGCTTGTGCACACTTAACTACAACTAATATACAAAATGTTTTATTTGTGAGCCTACACAGATTCGTGATGTACAGTAATATTTTTGTGTATTTACATCCACAGATCTAAATTCATTCCAGCAAACCTCAAAGTGGATCGACGATGTTAGAACAGAGAGAGGAAGTGATGTCATTATCATGCTTGTTGGGAACAAAACAGACTTGGCGGATAAAAGGTACAAGGTTGTGTGCGATGTGTGAATGATACTTATTTTCTTAATAGTTTACAACGATTGATATATAGATTGTAATTGAATAATTATTTGAGGATAAGAAAATGGGTAGCATTAAGTATTTTAGTATAAAACACTGCCAATGCCTGGAATCCCACTTTTCTTCCCCTCAGTGCATCCCATCCAGTTTTGACTTTTATCATCCCTCTGTATTTTTGCATACTTCAGTGATTTTAAGTTGGTTTTTTTTCACATTTTTATTTCACATAATTTTGACATTTTGGCTTTTTTCCCCTTTTCTTTACGTTTTTTGTTCTCTCTCCTGGTCTGTTCTCTCCATGTCATCTTGATTTTTTTTTTTTTGTGTGTGTTTCCCCTCAACACCACACTGACCACCACTCCCTCCCCCTCCTTCCCCGGGACCATGGCAGGCAAGTTTCTGTTGAGGCGGCAGAGAGGAAAGCTCGTGAGCTCAATGTGATGTACATAGAGACCAGTGCCAAGGCTGGCTATAACGTCAAACAGGTTGGTGTCTAGAAACAGCTGCAGGTGTAATACTGACACGTTTCCAGCACAGGTCATAACGTCTCGTAGGTCAGGGAGGTGCAGCTGTGACGTCTCCTCCATGTATTCATTATAGGGATCAGAGTGTGGCTGGTGAACGAACGAATGAGCGACCCCAGGGGTCGATTTCCTGCTGCCTCATCTTCCTTCGTCTTCCTCTCTATCTGTGTGTGTTAGAACTAAACTAACCTCTCTCCTTTTTAACCCCCAACAAGATCCTGTGCTGAGCTTTCTTTGTTTCTCTCTCTCTCTCCATCTCGTCCCTCCCCTCTTGGCCGGTCCTCTTTGCGATGCTTCTTTCCACATCTGTCTGTCCGTCCATCTTCCCCCCTTTTGCTTTTACCTGAGCAGACAGATCACCACGGAGGAGGGCGAGCAGAGAGCTAAGGAACTGAATGTCATGTTCATTGAAACCAGCGCAAAGACTGGCTACAATGTCAAACAGGTAGAAATTCTGCTCTCTCGGGGTAATTGAGCTGATTCTGCCCTCCAAGTTTTCATTTAACTCCTTCCGTCTACTTTCCCCTCCAATGGCTCATCACAACATCATCTTAGCAGTGTCCCTATCAGATGTGTTTTCCCTCCACAGGCGTTTCGGTTCACTCTCTCTGCACAAGTTAACCGTTACCTTGTTCAGTTGGTCAATCTATATTTATGTCTGATTCACTGCAAATTCTGCAGCTTTATGAATGTTTCTGTGAATATAATGGACTTGCTCTGTTGAGGATGTTGGCACAGCAACCTTCACTTTCATGCTCTTATCTCAACTCAGCAATGTCAGTTACAATTTGTGTCTGATTCAGCTGCTTCTCGTGTTTGCCTGTGGTTTAATTCAAACATGGTTTAGGAGTGATCACTCTGTCTGTACCGTGTAGATTGATATTGACAGGAGGGCTGGTTGATATGTATCGTAAATCAAAAACAGTCAAATTTGTATTAATTCTTATTTATTTGGGTATTATTACAAATTAATTAGGACTACATTACATCAGTATTGGACGATTATACGACAAGTAGACAAAAACAAAAATTGCTGGCAGGTTTTCTTAGTTTAAACTGTTTTCGTGTTCAAATTACAGGAAACTTGCCAAATCAGGTTTATCATAGTGTCGAAATGATGAATTTACATTTACCATAATAGATTTACGCATATCATCCATTCCTATTTGAAAGCATTTAACTTTATATCCCATCTAAACTGTATTTAATTCTCTCTTCGTTTTGCAGCTGTTCCGTCGTGTTGCTGCCGCATTGCCAGGGATGGATAGCACACCGGAGAAAAGCAAAGAGGACAGTATCCTTTTTAAAGCTGCTTTCAACCGATGTTGTCAAACTATTGTTATTATTGTTGAGACTTTATTATTTTTATTGTAGGGTAATTTTCAACCTGGTAAGAAGTGACTCTTAGTTTCCTGTGCAGAGCAGAACAATTATTCACTGTTGAGATTGCAACTTGATAGCACTGCAGAAAATACTGAAGTGAAATTTGCACCGTCATCTAATATGTTGCTTAACCAAGTCCTCTCAGTGATCGACATCAAACTGGAGAAACAGCCAGAGATGACTGTCACCGAGAGCAGCTGCTCATGCTAGTACACCTCACCCCCACCCCCGCCTGTGTCCTCCCCACCAACAGCTTGTCTCTCAGTGGCCACTCTCCCCACCCTTGGCGCATTGCCATTGGGATGGAGGACCTGTCTTTTTTTCCCTTTTCAACTCAGTGACTTTTCAGAGTATCCGTGTGGATGTGCATTACTGTATTGAAGCAGATTATCTGGGGGGAAAAAAGTTTTAAAAAGTAAACTGTTAAAACAAGGATTAAGTTCAATGATATGTTGAGATTTTCATCCAGTTGCATGGCATTATATAGGACTGCCGACCGTCATAGCTAACCGCTCTCGAGTTCTTGCACAGTTCTGAATCTTAGTGCTGTTACTCTCGTCAGTGTTGTAAAGTAAAACTGCTTGGGATTTATTTTTAATGACTTTGCAAGGTTGAGTTATCAGCCTGTTGTATTTAACTTTTTTTGATTTAATTATCTAAGATATTGTACATCTCAGATATCTTTCTTTTTTTATACTTTGTCTTATTTTGAGGGAGAAGAGACAGGATCTTACCGGTGAAATTTACGTCATTGTTAATCATCATGTTACCACACTTGGCTTAAAGGAATCCTCTTTATTGAGGAGGGTTAATGGTCCATTTATTAGCTATAGTTTATATCTAATACATCTGCCAGCTTGAACTGACTAATACAACGGCATGTTAGCAGACAACATTTATGATTTGAGGTTTATTTAAAAGGTGGCTGCAAAAGGGATGTGCAACCAAGTTATATTCATTTTTATTTTAAAGGCAAGCCATCCCAAGCTCATTAGAATGGCTACTAACTTTCAGCTATCTCTTTATTAGAACTACAGCGATGGTCTTTCCTATGTTAAATAGGCTGCACGCATACTAACATGCCTGAAGAGGAGTTTTCAGTCATTAGATGCCCCCAAGGTTTAAAATAAAAAGAGCCAGTGTTCAGTTTAGGTCAACGCCGATGGAAAGTTGTCACTTTGGAGGTTCTGACGCACCAACCGTCTCATCGATCATTTGTGTTGTGTCGATTACACTATTGCAAGAACATGCAGCATGCTCACCATGCAGGATTTCTATGGATAAGAACACAGATGCCTTGCTTGTTTGTTCACCAACTTTGTGCACTGAATCAAGCCACAATATTGTAAAATATATAAAAGAAGCCGGCTGACTGGTTCATGGCTTCACTTGTTGTTTTGTAGAGCTGGTAGATAAAGAGTTTGACCTCAGATTCGGCGGACACTTACTAACAACCTTGCTGTAAAAAGTAAAGAGAAAGTTAGTTGCAGTAACCTTTTGCTGTATTGCTATTGGCTGTGCAGGACTGTTGGGTTTTTGTGTTTATTTATTTTGTAACTTGGACATAAAGATGACATTGTACGCTCGACCAAAAGTGCAGACGCTGACACGCATGTTAAAAGTTTATTTTATTTATTTTTTGCGTGTCTGCTGCGACCCCAACTAAAGGCGACATTGAGGCCTGGTAATGTTTTGTTTTCCGTCACGCTGCAAAGAATCACTTGTTTGTGTAGTCGGTAGTTTGGTTTACAGTCACAGGTGGAGGCTGCAGGGTCTCCAGGCACACACACACTCACTCGAACACACACACACACACATATAACACAAACCAACTTACTGTTCATAGCACAACAAAAGACACTGGTCGTTTGCTGTAGCTTGTTTTGAGATGTCGGCGTTTTTAAAAATGGATTTAGAAATTCAGTATTTAATTACATTCAACAACCATTTTAACATGAGCAGCTCTTCTATTACTTGTCACTGATTAAATACTCAGCTTTGTGCTCTTCTGAATTGTGTCTGTCCATTTGAAATATGCTGTCTACTCGTGTTTAGCAACGTTTGTGTGAATAATGTTCTATTGCTATCTGATGTATAAAAAGGAGAGTTAATGAAACACAAGTGTAGACCTATCACGTGGAATTAAATAAAGACATTTCACCAAAACATCAACATCTGTCATGCCTTGCTTTGTGAAGCCCTGTTGTAGGAAAAGGTATTGCACTATTATATGGTATCAGTTGTATGGCGCATCGATGATTTATATTATTTCGGATGCGTCATCTCAATAAACTTTTACAAGCTCTTGACACAGCACCTGATTTGAAGCCAGGGAAATTCTTTCTCACCGCAAACAGGACCCACTAATCATTTGGGTACGTATAACTGGTGTTCCAACAGAAAGGTGTGGCCAAGTATGAACACGAGGTTACATCACATTGAAGGAGCCACATCTTTACACAAAACTATGTTGTGCCTGTGACGCTACACTGAAACTAGTCAGCAGAAATTCATCATTCCTATTCCTGGGTTTCAACATTTAGACCAATTTAATTATGCAATTTCAGTTTTGTTAGGTGAGTGAGTTTGGCTAGTCGCTGTGTGGTAGGTATTCATTTCAACATGCTGAGCATATACATACATACAGATATAAAGGGACTTTGTTTTTAAAAATCCAGAGCTGATGCACAAGCAGAATATCTATTCTTTTGTATTCATGGTTGTTTTAAAAAAAATTGTTTATCATCTTAACTTGGACTTTAGTCATTCAAATAAAAGTGTAATATCAAAATCCCATGTGAATCTTTACCAACATAAAAAAACAAGTTTTTAATAAGTTATTATATTCAAACAGAACTTAATTCCGTTTTTATTTGAACCTTTCATGAGTTGTTAAAACAGACTCTAGGCCCAGTCTAAGAGGAAGCGCTCAAGTCAACGTGGCGGTAATATTTAACCAGTGATTCTGTCTTATTGTGCTGTTTATGTTTAACATTTACAGTTTATACACTGAGCGGTTAACATCAACCCACTCCCTGCAGCAGCCCACACATGTCTCCGTTTGTTACACTCTCTATCAGCTCAGACCGAAAGCAGCTGTGTGATGCCATCAGTGCGTTCATGTAAAGAAAAGTAATTCAGAAAATGACACGTCATTTCAAAACCAGTCTTACATATAAGCTTCTCATGTGAACAGGTTAAACGTCAGAGTCTTTTCATCTCATAAGCGCCTGACACCAGACTTTTCAGCCAACACATGTTTTTATGATTAACTTTCCTGTGTATTCAATTATTGATCTGCTTTTCGAATCTGATACTTTATCTTTGCCCTTCATTATTATGTAAATATTGTTGAAACTTTTTTTATGGAAGTACACATTTTACTACAGTTTATGGAAGTTTCAAAAATAATATAGGCTCAGGCATCAGTACAGCTCAGCAGTTTTTTGGGGGGCTGTTTTTAAGATTTCAAATGTTAACTTATTTCTTTTAATAAAATATGATGATAGAGGTTCTAGCAAATCATAGGCTCTATTGTGATAATTGATAGATAGACTCACAGATATATTGATAGATAGATAGATAGAGAGAGAGATATACAGACAGATAGATGGATGGATAGATAAACACAGATATACACAGATAAATACAATGATATTAATATGCCTTCCTAATTTCCCTTATTCTTTATTATTCTTTGTATGTTTGGCAGTCTGTGTGTATGTGTGTGTGTTTGTGTATCTGTGTGTGTGTGTCCTCAACTAGTTTTGTGCGTATGTTAAAATTAATGTTTAAATCAACAACAAAAAAACTTCTCCCATATCTCTGCTGGGGGCGGGGCTCACCTGCCCCGTGCGCACACCTGCAACCCGGAAGTGCTGTGACGTCAGGCGCGTTGAAGGCATGGCTCAGGAATTCACCGCAAGAAAATCCTGCTCGACCTGATCGACGATCATCTCCCATTGATCCAGCCCCGCCGGGTCCCGTCACACACAGACACACACTCCGGGCCGAGCAGGTGCTTTGTTGTGAGTCCCTCTTACTTTCCGTGGCTCCTCTCTCTCTCTCTCAGTAGGAAGTTAACTTTGAATTGGAAGATGTCCGCGGAGAGCATTTTACCCGACGAGGCGATGTTCGCTGACTTCAGGCTGCAGTGCCTCTCCACCGACAGCTGCTGGCTGAAGAAGTACGACAACAACAGCGACATGCAGGTGTGGGTGGAAAATCCATCGGCCAAGAAGGGAAACAACGTCCCAAAGAACCACAGGATCAAGGTGAGTCCCGGCTCCGAAACTTCTGCGACTCTCTGGGCCCGCGTCGTCGTCTGCTTCACCAGTGTCCCCCCCCCATGTGTTTCAGTGCAAGATGACCATCAGGGACGTGTCCGCCGCCGACATGTACGACGTCCTCCAGGACGGCCAGTACCGCAAGAAGTGGGACCCCACCATGCTGGAGAGCCGCGACATCGCCCGGCTCTCTGCTAACGCTGATATGGGCTACTTCGCATGTGAGGACTCTTATCTGTGACACATTCCTCCGCTGTGTTGAACTGACCCACGGACAGTGAAGGCCTCACACTGAATCCATTCGAACTTTAAACAGGGAGACTGTGGTTTCACGGGTTGAGTCATATTTATTCAAATGATTGGATCTTAAACTGAATACACGTGAAGTAGCCACTTTTATCTTGTTTAATCAAGTTAATTTGGATAGAGTTTTTGCTATTGTTTCTCCTAAATCTAGTTAAGGGCAGAGGGTATCTCACCTTGTTAATCCCTATTACAAAATATTGTATTTGTGAATATGGGTTATAGGAATAAACATATAATTCTACTTATATAAATATAGTTCCACTAACTATTTCCACATTTTTATGGCTGAATTAGTGCCATTCATCCATTTGACCTCATTCTCGACACAATAACCAAAGAGACCACACCTCCTCTTTTCTTTTCTGCATCAAGTTCTTTATAGAAATCACGTAAAAATTATAGATAACGAGTAAAATGGACTTGAACTCGGAGGGAAACCACAATTTCCCTATCAGCAAACGCTCCCTGCTGTATTTCCATTTTCCCAGTCCATCCATTTGTGTGATCGCTTTTAACAACTCCCTCAGGGATTGAACACTGTCCTGTTTATTGCCACAACAAGGAGGCACCTGCTGACTCTGAGGCTGTGCTCGTGAAAAGCTAAACCGAGGAGAGTGTAACACAGATTTGTCTTTTTGCTTTTCATCCCTTCAGGGCTCTGTCCAAAGCCTCTAAAGAACCGAGATGTGGTGACGCTGCGTTCGTGGCAGGTGAAGGATGAAGAGTACATGATCGTTAACTTCTCAGTCAAGCACCCGGTACGCCGCCGCCTCCTACACACACACACACATCACACACACACACACATCACACACACACACATCACACCCACTTCCAGCCGCATAGCAACCACTCTCTCTGCACATTCCATTTATAAGGCGTTTATTCTTTCGTGCATGTTCGAGAGCTATTTTCAAACAAGATTTTTCCCCCCTCAGTATTTTGAAAACCTCTTCTGATTCCTTCACAGAAATACCCCCCGCGCAGCGACCTCGTCAGGGCCATCTCCATCCTCACCGGCTATTACATCAAGCCCATAGGACCCAGCAGCTGTGCCTTCATATACCTTTCACAAGCCGACCCCAAAGGTACGACCACGTCCAAACCACAACAACTGCTGGCTTATTGTTTTCAGATCCGTTTTTTCTAAAGTTTGCCGTCCCGTCCATGTGCTTCCAGGTTCTCTTCCAAAGTGGGTGGTGAACAAAGCGTCTCAAGTCTTGGCTCCGCGGGTACGTAACGTGACACAACCGCTGATCCAAACGCCCCGTAGGCAAAAGTGTGCTTAAAGATGTGGCTGTAATAACATGGAACGTGTGCATCTACCGCTGTGGATTTACATATCCACAAGGTGAACATGTGCACGAGGTGTGTGCGCGTAAGGGAGTGAGGGTTTCGTGTGTCTTTTAATGGACAATGGTAACCGTAGAAACCAGGTTTAAGGGCCCGTCCCAGTGAGGCTGCTGACAAAGGATCATCTCAGATCCTTCTCCGTGGCTCGCTCGCTCCCGGCTGAACTCGTTCCCCAGGTTTCATACGCACTGCGCAGGTGGAAACTATTCAGACCGAAGTGTGCGGTCGTGTGAAACTGCCACTGAGGAACTGGAGTTCTGTAACAAGACGGAAGCATTGACCTTTACCGAGTAGAAACAATTCATATTTCATTGGTTAAACAGCTTAAATAACAAACCGGAAAAAAAGTCAGTGATAAGATAAATGCAAAAAGAAGGGATATCTTGATTCTAAATATGTTCAATGTACAATTTGTTCAATATTATATGGGAGGATGTTGAAGGCCCCACAGGATGATTATGCTGATAATAAGCAGGCAGAAATATATATCATATTAAGTGAATAATACTTGCATTTAATCACACTACATCAATGTTTGTGATATAAAATTGCCAAGATGATCCTCTTTTACGCCATAGAATCCTAGCGCCTTTGTTCAAATGTCGATGGCATAATTATGACTCATTCAGTTTATATATTAGATTGTGTTTTGCAAACGTGTTTCAGCGTTTGACTTCGTTGTCGCGTCAGAGCTGTAAATGGTTTCTCACAACCACAGGGTCTCCTGCAGCTACTCAACCGTTTAATCAGTTACAGGCGTCGAGCAGCTTTATCTCCAGCGCTGTTGACTGAGGTGCGGAGTGACCCTCACTGTCAGACCCGATGATAATCCTACGCCCTCCTTCCCCCAGGTGATGAAGTGTTTGCACAAGGCGGGAAAGAACTACCCCGAGTGGAAGCAGCAGAACTCCCCCGACCAGAAGCCCTGGCTGTACCCGGAGCAGAACACGCTGCCCATGATGGACCCCGCCGAGCTGTCGATACAGCGAGCCGACTCGCTGGAGAACGTGGACGAGAGCTCCAAGGTGGACGCACAGGACAGCGAGGACAGTAGTTAAATTGAAGGGACGGGAGGAGAGAGAGGAGGATGGACTGATTATCCTCGCGAAAACAAAAAGACTTGAGACCTCCTACTGTGTGACTTCGCCCTAATCCTCCAGTTTTTCCACATCAGAGTGCCTTGTGGGATGAGCATGAAGTACAAAGTGTTTACAGCTGTCTTAACAGTAGGAAGTGAGGACAGATCAAGTGGCCAATCACCTCGGTCTATGTTGAACTAAGCTAAACACGTGTCCAGTGTTGGCCTTACAGCAGGTGTTACAGGTGTTGGGCTTTGAATGTTGGCCTGGTGGAAGCTTTACTTATACAGTGGCGACTCCGTAACATGTGCACTAACCCATTTTAAAATGTTGGAAAATTGAGTTACCTTTAATGAGGGACTAAAAAGAGGTAAGATGAAGAACTGCCATCGGTGAAAGTGAAGTTAAATACCAAAATTTATAACGCAACAATTGTTTATCATAGACTATTTACCCAACCTTTTAATTCAAAGTCAACAAAATTTTACAATATAATAGTCCCTTTTTTATTTAGTTAAATTTCATTATTATTATTGTTCGTTGCCTATTTAAACCGGCTTCATGATAATAAGATTACATGAAACGTGCTGTTTGTGCAGCAGCTCAGAGCATCGACTGTGAATCAGAACAATTTGCCTTGGGGGAGGGGGGGGGGGGGGGGGGGGCTAATCCAAAACAAAAAAGAAACCTCGCTGTCATTACGTTTGCCGCTGATTTTGTTTTTAAAATGTGAATTTTATTGTGTAATACACACTTAATTTTATTTAGCCATGAGAAGTAATTACGAGTAGTTCTGCTCCATCCTCCTTATGTTATACAGGACGGCTGTGTGAAGGTTCATTGAGACGTGCAATTATAGTGTATTTATTGAAATCTCTATATAAGTTATACAGACTGTAGACTTGCATCGACACTCAAGGATTAGATCAGCAGTTGGTCCGTAACGATGAAAATGTATATGGGTTGTATTAACACTTAAATGTAAAGAAGTTTGTATTTCTGTCAGTTAGAAACCACTTTCAATGAAGGCCCCTGATTTTAGTTTTATATATTTATTTGAAGTTACTCTAACCGTAGATGAAGCCATGTTGGAGAAACGACGCCGGAGTGTCGTCCCACAAGCTGAGATTGTTTAGTTTTTGCTTCTTAAGATATATATGTTATAAACAAAACTTCAAGGTCTTGATTTTTTGGTATTTTTTTTCTCCTCATGAGGTTTACATGCTTTAGTCGTCACTGTCATTCGCTGCATTCCTGTCGCAGCGACAGTCAGTCTGTCAGTTTCAAGAGAAACCAGCTGCCAGCGTGGAACAAGTAGAGCTGCATGTTTCAGAGCAAACCAGTTGATTTCCAGCCCCTTTCTCAAGCTCTTCAAGTACAAAGACAAAGGGCTGCTAGAGTTCAAATACTTCTTCAATTGTCAATGTTAACTTCTTTCATAAAAAAAGGATTTGAAAAAACTTGTTTGTTTCATGGTGCACTCAGTAAGAAATTGTAATCGGATATCAAGCAACAGATCCAGATGGTTACTTTGATTCCGAGGAAGATTTCAAGCAACATTCAGCCACGTTTTACCTTTACACTGCATTTTCTAAATGAGTGTGATGCAACGCTGACTTGGAAAATAGAGAATGGGGACGCTTTAATTCCCACTTCTAGCCCAATGTAACTTTGCTGAGTTGTTACAACCTCCTATGGAAAGCATAACTGACCAAAGGTTGCAGCTTAAATTTCCAGAAAGATGTAATTCAGAAACTGTAGATTTGGTCATAAAGACCTGAGTTTCTCTCTGATAGTCAGTCAGGAAACTTAAACTCCAGAATTCTAGACAGAGTTTGGTTTATTGGTTACAGCAGCAGCTCTTCTGGTTCAGGGGTCTCAGTTCAGTGAGTGGATCTATCGTACGTCAGTCAACACACGGACAGACTTTGTATTTTTCTCTTCAACAACTCGGACATGGAGCCGGACGGAATTAAACAACCAGATGTGGCTGCAGAGGGCGCTGTTATTCAATCAAAGTGACAGTTGCTTTAAAGTCCCTTTATTAAAATCAATGTAAAAAAGTATAAGACAGTGTCTGTAGATGTTTCAAAGCTACTGTATCTTAGCATAGAGCAGCATCATCCCCAGGGTTTCAACTTTTCTCTGTCACTGTGTAGACCAAACACTGAATCTGTTGGTTTTACTGACTTAGCACATACTAAACCAAAGAGGTCACAATCACTGCCTGGAATAATCTTTAGTCGAACAGGAAAACCTACAGTTCTCCTGTTCTCCTTCACACACAGAAGCCATATAATAAGCTTTAGCAGTATGCTAAGATACAGAGCACAATAACAGCACTTTAACAGAATGTGAGAAGTTATAATTGTCAAGAGTTTGGAAACTCAAGTAAACAAGGAATACATCAAAACCACGTCATTCAGCCAAGGAGCAGAGTCAATAAAACTTAAAATGTTTGAAACAGAGGATATTTATACTTTTCAGTATTAAAGTAATGCTGGGTTCCCAATAGCAGTGATTGAAATATATTTACACGACTTAATATTTCCAACACAATTATAAATATTTGTTAAATAAAAAAAATGGATGTACAGTGTTTTCTGTTATATTTTTAAATCTACTACATCTAATAAAGTCATGTGACACTGCTGTCTCTGTACTCAAAATATTAATGAAATCCAAGTAATTTGTACAATACATGTTACTGCTCAGTTACTTATTTATGCGGTACAGTTATATGATTACTTTGAGTAAACCATGAAAATGTTTACAGTGCAAATTTGAACTTGATTTAAGTGTTATATTTCTAAAACCTCTAATGAGCTTGAGGGAAAGATTAAAAAAGGCAATTTGGATTCATTAAATTACAGTCTTTAAAAGTTACGATTGAAAATATCAATTCTATAATTCATGATTGAAAATGTCTACAAGGCTTCTGCTTTTCTAAAAGCTAAAAATACGACTTCCTGTAAACACCCCCTATTGCTGTAGAAATCATTGTGTGTGTGTCACAGTAGATCAGAGGGTTTGACTGTCTGACGGAGAGAAGACTGAGTCTTTGTTATTGGTACACAGACTTTGAATGAGTTTGTGAGTCATACATCTGTCATCGTGAAGCTGAGACAGAATGGAGGCCAGAGTCCGTGGGAGGAGGAGAAGGTCTGTCCACCGCTTTCTCCCGTTCTGCTGCCATCTAGTGGACAGTCCTCTCCTTCTGCCGTTGGTAGTCTATTAAAAGATCACAAAAGAGAAGATTACAAAACTGAACACGTCATTATACAGAAACCATGACCAGTATGATACAACAAAGCGACCTCACTGACAGTTTTCTGCTTCTGAAGACACCACAGTTATCCACAGGTAATATTGGTACTGAAACATGATGCAGGAATTTATGAGCTGGCAAATTCTTTAGGTTTGCTCTTTCTTATATTATTATATTTTCATTTTGGAAGCTTTCCTCTCACATTAACTTTAAACTGTCGGTTACAGTTTGCCTTTGCAACCGTTTAACTAACATGATACAACATGTATTGTTGCTACTGTTGTTTCAGCAGACCATGATAAAACTCAAAGTCCAAGTTAGAAATTAAAAACAGATTTAAATCTCCTATCACATTCAAATTCAAAGATATACATTTTCTTTTGGATGTATATAATTCTCTTTTAACTCATCTCAGTATTTTAACTCTAGACAAAAACTAAACTATTGATGTTTTCTGATAATATTAAAATTAAAATCTAATTATGTTGCCTTAAGAAACATACACATCTAAGTAAATATCTCAATGACTTACATGTATTTATGATGATACAATGTAATTATTTGATATAAGCAAGAAACTCATTCTTATTCTCAGTAAATGTATATCTAGTCTGTACAGTTAAGGCCTTTTATGAAAACTTGAATAGTAATATTTTTAATTTCTGACTGCATTATTTGTCCAATCTTCATAATGGGCACGTGTTTATTTACATTTCTACACATATTGTATATGTTAAAACAACAACTACAAAAGTGTGAGAAGACTGTGACCTATGAAATACTGAGTCGAGGAATTAGACCGTTTAACTGTCTCTCGTCATCTTGTGCTCGGGACTTTTTGGGCGGGTCGGAAATCACCGCTCTACTGTTACAGTGCGTCATCCCTGTACTTAGCGAACCCCTCCCTTAACACTGTGACTCTGTAAGAACTAAAGCACATACGTATTAATGATTCTCTGACACAATTAAAAGCTGCCACACCCACTACACTAACGCCTTTGTCCGAATCTTGCCTGTACATTAGAAATTGCAGGAAAAATTACCCTTATCCAAATTTGATAAATATGAGGAGAGAAAGACGAGTGGATGATTTTGTGAAGAGCAACATTGATTTTGAACTGAGGATCAACTGCACCAGTTTCTTCTTTGACCAAATCCACCAGGCGGCTTGACAAACCGAGACCACTCGCATTTTTCTGGGATGTGACAGACTCAGAATTATATTTATTAATACTTTATTACTGCTTTACGTGCACTTCAAACATTCTCCTCATGTTGTTGATGTGATTTTTTTAGAGTGAGACTTACTGTAAGGAAAGAAGCGAACCCGCATCAATATTTCTTGTGCAGTCTTTAGAATCTCTACGGCCTTAAGAGAAAGAAGACATTCACTTAATGCAATGCAATAAACAGGATATCACCAATAAACAACTGTTGGGGTCAATGTTAACTTAATGAGAGATTAAATGCTTTACCAGTTACATTTTGGTCATATGCACATTCAAGGATTCTAATAGTGATTAGCTAAATGTTTGAAGAGGAATTGATTTTTTGGTTGACAACACAGTCAGTTTCAGACAGTTGTTAGACAACCAGGAAATGTGATCGCTTATATACTGTATAATAAAGTGATGATTAAAATCACTGTGCGTTTCTGACTTACTCTTGAGTGCTCTATGTCTTGGAAATCCACCTCATTCACAGACAGAACCTGGTCCCCCTCTTGTAGCCCTGCTCTATGGGCATCTGAGTCTGGAACCACCTGCCGACCCATCACAAACAGACACAGACACACACACACACACACACACACAGACACAGACACACAGACACAGACACAGACACAGACACACACACAGACACACACACACACACACATACACACACACACAGAGAAATAAGTCATTCAAATTTTGACATTGTTCAAAAAGCAAATAATTTGTCAAAGGTACAACATGAAAATCAGTAAAAGTATATACAAAACACAAGGATGACTAACACACACACACCTTGGATATGAAGATTCCTAGCTGTGATGCTTTGCCCCCCCGGATGTTAAAGCCCAGCTGTGCTCCCGGAGGTTTCTTCAGGACGATGGTGCGAGGTAAGAACTGCGTGAGCTCGTTGTTGTAGTCAGGGTGATGAATACGCTACAAGCGGAAAAAACCTTGAATTACTGAGAGGGATCTGATCAGAGTCAACAACCTGCAGGAAACAGTGCTGCAGGACATCACAAGCCAAACGACTGGGAACATTCTCAGTGTCACGTTTTTAACTGAAATTGAGCAGCAGAGAAGTTTCCTGGCCGAATATTTTAAAGGTAAATTGTTGAATAGGAACAAAAAAAAAAATCAACTACACTTTGTCGTCTTCATGACATTGGTGCTAATTGATGGCATGTCATATTATTTTAATTTAATAATGTGCAGTATTATTTTGGACACTTGGTGGCAGTCATTAGATGCACAATAGAGGGCACCGGTGACAGGTGGAGGGAGAGCACACAGTTCTCACCAGACCAGGAACAGAGAAACACACACCAGACAGAATTGGAAAACCTGGTACGTTCATGTAATGTACACGTAGACAAAATGTTGATGTGTCTATGTGAGATCACTGCTATCCAACCTGTGAAGTGATGGCAACCGAAGAAAAAGGACAAAGGAAATGTTGAAAATTACCGTTACGTTCATATTTGCTATCTGATACACTTGCCTCAATGATCTGTCTAGGCTGTCTCCACTAGAGGTGAGGACGTGGACGACGTCGATGCCGAAACAGAAACTCTCCCACTGACGTGCGCTCACTTCACACTTTAACAATAAACATCAACACTAGTCAGAAGTTATTAGCACCTGAACTGTACTGATGATTACTTTGTGTTTGTTGATTTGCTCCAGCGTTTATGAGGAACTTATAGAAAAAAGAAAAAAAAACAAGAAGCGCACATCCAGGACATCAGGGTTAAAGTTCCCAGAAGTCTTAGTTTGTGTGAGCAACAGGGCAACCCTGATACAGTGAAGGCTAAAGATGCAGCACGTAAGTTTAAACTGACTGAATGTCAAATCCATGTGGAAGGCAATGACCACTGTAGTATACTAAGTTTTGAATTGAAAACCTTCTTTTGTAAATCATAGCACAGTTGTAATAACAATAACAGTCCAAAATACTTTTAACGCACAAAGCGGGAGGCAAGTGAAGATGCACACCTCTAGTCACAGATGCATCGATAACCGAATCGTAGCCCTCTGAAGTGAAACCAATCGTGAGGTGCCTAGAGATCCCCACCCCCCCCCCCACAAAGTCCATCACCATCCCTGGTTTGAGTCAGAGCTGCAGGGTAAAGCCTGTCACTTACGTCCTGTGGAGGTATCCATGCTGGTGGGTTCTCATAAGAAGGCAGGAAGACAACTGGGAGCTGGTAGTCGTCATAAGGGATTTTCTGATCCATCGTTTCTGGGCAGACCTAAAGAGAGAGAAGTTATGAAAACGTGTTCCCTAACATTTAATGCACTGCTTGATGTATACAAAACACAGGTAGCAGTTATCTTGATGACTCTTATTGTGAAGTAATGTATATAAACTTATGTTTTAGCCTTAAGAGACCAAGACCCACCGGTTGTTGTAGCACTGTATCACCTTCTCCACTTCCACGCTGCGACGTCACTGTGAATATAACGACGAACATTTAGATCGTGAGATATAAATTAAACAGGAAGTGGAAAGTCGATCATTTCGCTGCAATAACACACAAACAAGACGCTGCTGGCTAACGCTGGTTAGCTTGCTAGCTAACTTGGAAACGAGCTAACTTCGCTTCGTTTACAGCTCATTTAAACTCGTATTCGCTACTTGAGGGAACAAAGCTCTGATGACGGAGATACTACGTGTGTGTTGTGGATGGAAAATACAGAGTGGCCGCCATTAAATAACAAATAAACTCACCGCCGCAGGTTTCTCTGACACGGTTAGCAACGGACTCTTCCTCTGTAACGAACACTGATCAACACTTGGAGCATTGTCGCCTCCTGCTGTCCCGGAGGGGGAATTACACCTGCCCTCTACAGACTATTGGTGTATAATAAGATGTATTATAGCTGTTATTTCTATTATACATAACTGTTATTACAATTACATAGCTGTTATTATGCTGTTATTACTACTATATATAACTGTTATTACTGTTATATAGCTTTTATTACTGTTATATAGCTTGTATTACTACTATATATAACTGTTATTAGTGTTGTATAGTTTTTATTGCTGTTATTTAGCTGTTATTACTATTATAGATATCTGTTATCTAGTTGTTATTCCTTTTATATATAACTGTTATATATATTTTATTACTTTTATATCGCTTTTACTACTCTTGGACTATGGACATAACTTTACTGTGTTCATCTGCACTCAAAGGATCTTGAAGAATATTACAAAAAAAAAAAAAAAAAAAAATATATATATATATATATATATATATATATATATATATATATATACAATAAAACATATTTGAACAGAAGTGTATTGCTTTCGCTGGAGGAAAAATGTTCTTGTCAAATTTTCTTAATATTTTTTTTTTCTGTTCTCTTTATACCTGCATGTATTCAGTGCCTTGGCTGCTGTTACACTTTGAAAATGTATCTTGTCTTTATTTGCCTTAATACTAACTCATACAAAATCTACTACATTGAACCACAGCACCTGTTCATACCTGTGTGAGGACATTACTGGGTACCAAACATTAACCCTTTTGATCATCATCAAAAGGGTTAATGTGTGACTGTTTACATCCTGTTGGGAACTGGCTCTACCGGTCTTAGCCCTTGTGTTGACATAGACACAATATATGCGTAATCTCATTTAGCTTGATCTCATCTGTTCAACCAGTCATATCTTCATTAGCTTTGCAATGTGTGAAATACCATCAAATAATCTAAATTTACAGAGGGTAATTGGGATCCTCCAGTAAAAAGTGTTCGTAGATTTACAATTTACAACTTTGGTTTTAATTATTTGTATTACTGTGCAGCTCCTCACCCAGACAGGTAGTAAGCGATCCTATGCTTTGTCTTTTTTTAATCATGCACTCCCATATCTCTTGCTCTTTGATCCCCTGTCCAACCGAAACTTGTTTTTCAGAATCTTTCCATCTCCCTGCATGTCTGACAGGCCCGTTTTGTTCGCTGTCTCCATGCTCCCTCGTATTTATCCAATAGTTGGAAACCAAAAATTGAATGATAGCATAGTGGAATTTCTCCTGCCTCAACTTGAAGTGCTCACACCAGTTAAGTTCTCAATTTCCAACCAAAAACCATCTCGCAGAGTGAGCACATGTTTCATTCAGCTCTGGTTACACATTTAATCCCTGGTTCAGACTCAGTACGTGTAAACATGATAACATGATATAGATATAGTTGTTATAGTCTTCTTTTTATCAGATCCCCTTTTCATTCTTTTACAATGAGATGTTTTTCAGTTTCAATAGTTCTTTTATCTAAACACTGGAGGCCAAACATGTGCACCACGTTCTTCTTTTCATCTCTAATCGTTTTCTTTCCATCACTTAGTGCTCAAATTATTTTGTTAACTTAAGCAGACTGATTTTCTTCAGGCTATATTCCCTCTAACATGAACACTGCATGAAGCAATAATTAAGCTGCCTCCAGGTCCACACCGATGTCATGTAAAGCAGGACCAGTGCACACAAGCTTCAACCTGTTACAAACCCACGTCAGAGCTAATGAGAAGATTCTGCAAAGTTCCCGTGCATAGCAGGAATCTCACACTACATTTGAACCCCCGACGTGTTTGGATTAGTTTCTGCAGCTGACTCAATGATTGTGGTCATAGAATAGACGATTAATCAGCTTGGTATCACATTAAATACTGAATGTTCTCCTGTGACACATCTCACTACTATCTCCTCATAACCTATCATGAATCTATGATACATATTAGTTCCTAATTTTGCTACTGAATTAACCAGGTTTGCAACAATCGCTAAATTTACATATTTATTCAAACTTAATCTGACGACTGGAATCATCTCAAGTTAAAGTTAATTTGTGCAGCCAAATATATCTGTGAATTCCTTTACAAAAAAACTGTATTTGCAGGGACTTGATATGAGCTTAACTCCTAAATGCTGCATACATTGTGTCCACATTTATTATTGTCTGTTGTCCCTTGCATGTATTTCTATTAAAGGTGCAGATCATAGACTGTATATAAGATTGGATGACATGATTGCTCCCCAAAAGTGAAGCCAAAGTGTCTCTATTGCCCCTGGTAGCTGGCTGCAGTATAGGTCATAAATCCTGTCTCCTCCATGTTAGGTATTGGGACATGGACCAAACCAAAAATACTCAAAGTATTTCACATTTATTTGTGTTTCCTATACTCACACATCACAGTTTGCCTCATTGGATTTGACAAAGGGAGACGTCATCTGCTCTTAACGCTCGACGAGAGAAGAAAAACCCCACCTATTTACAGTCTTTATTTATAGTGATCCCTTATTGATGATCACTGCTGATACCATCAGAGATCAAAACTAGATTAACAGGCGGTTTCAATGACTAACATTTTACACAGTCAGGAGGAAGTTTAAAAGAAAAGATGAAAATGATTTGAAATGTATTTCCTCGTCTTACAAACTATCTTAATACACATGAAGACAAATCTCATGCCTTTATTTGGACACATTTAAAAAAAAAAAAAAAAGTATTTACCTCGTTTAAATCTACTGACGTCCTCACTTTGATCATTTTAAGACAGTTTTAAATCATATGCAAGAAGACTCATGCTGATATTTGAACAAGAGTCTTCTTGCTGGTGCTGCTAGGTTTCGGTTTTTCTAAACCAGGCTACAAACGTCAATCTACCTGAGCTGAACCTGCAGGATCCACCGCATGGGGTTGGGCTACACCCCCTCACCCCCTGCAGCCATTCATACAGAGACATTCACAGTCCGTGCACGGAGCCAAAGAGCAGAGGATGCAGGAGCAGCAGCAGCAGCACACACCGACTGACAGAGCGTGTGTGTGCAGGAGCAAAAACTGAGGCTCCTACCAACAATCTGTGTGAGAGAAAAATTGAACAAGCCGCTTGTTTCTGGTGAGTCACTTCTGTTAATTAGAAATACAAGTTTAGACATAACAGATAATAATTGTTTCCTACAGTTGTGGACATTTATTGCTCTAACATTTTGACTTACTTGTTAAATCTAAATGGGTCGTATGGAAATCAGACTATGGCTTTAAATCAATCATCTGTTCATTATAATGTGTTATCTTATTAAACATATATGCTAATTGCACAGACTGAGAACAGGCTGAGTTTGGTTTTAAAGTGCTCTTGGTGTTGCTCTGGTGTTTTAACGTGTTCTCCTCAAAAGAAGTTTCCAATTTTAGATATGAAAAGCAGAAACAAAACTGAAAGTTTTCAGTTCTTTACGCCTTCTTCGGTTTGTTTATCTCTGCGTAACCATCAACCTTTTAAAAGTGATGGATCATTTATTCCTCATCTGTTTTAATAAGAGTAATAGACAAGTAGAGTTCACACTGGGCCAACCATCATTAAGTGACGTAAATTAACAGGGTGTCGTCATTTGCAGTTAGCCAGTGAAATTATATATTGATGGATCCAGTAAGTGTATCATTAGATGATGAGTTACGTATAGAGCACTGTTGTTGGCATCCAATCATAAAGAAGGGTATCAACTGTTCTTGTAATGGAGATCTTCCTACTTCCCTTTCTTTTGTCATCCTACGACAGTTATTAATGTTGTCGTTCGTCATTTAGCACAAAGCCAAGTGACGTACTTATCTCTTCAAACATGATCGTTTTCTATTGCTCTTTAAGGAACAAGTTACATAACGTGATGGGATCATAGTCATAGCTTAACTCAGCCATCTATTCAAAACTTTAACCTTAACCTCAACTGGCTTATCACTCCGATTCCTCCTCTGCAAAAAGGAGCTAAACCATTCAGGCAAGGTGAAATCTGGCGAAACCCCAAGTCGAATCAGGTAGAACAAGATTCACTTACTTGTTTACAGCATTTTCCCACAGAAACCTGCTGTTGCTCAATGTGTGGGTGACAAACGTGTAAGTTCCCATGGCCTTTCTGTATGAGGGGACCGAAACCTGGCACGTCTCTCAAACTGAGTCAGGTTAATTATATAGCATTTAGAAAAACAACAGGAGATAAAATCTATCATCCATTGTGAAATAATGGAAAGTATGGATTAAAATAACAAACAAGAAGTGCATTAACCTACAATCAAAACCTGTGTACGAAATTCAATGGCACTGGGTGGAGCACATATCTCCTTGAATTCACTCAAGCTGAAGCAAATTTTACACACTCATAGATATCAGTTTCCTAAATATGCCTGATTTAATTTCTTCCCTGATCCATGCTGCATCCTTACACCGAGTTTTGTGTAAATCCCACCTTTTGGTTTTGTGTAATCTTGCTAACAAACATATAAACCAACCAACACACAAAATGACATGGGGTGAAAACATAACGTCCTTGATGGAGGTATTGAATAAGATAAAATAATGACAGACAACAGAATCATAAGGCAAATTATAATTTGGGACAATATTAAAAAGTTAGTAAAGTAAAATTAGATTAGATTTTATATTATCGATCGTGGGGAAAAACCTTGTGTGGAACTGGAGATTGTTCCCGAGCTCGGGGGAAGCAACAGAGAGAGAGAGCTCAGCTCGGATTCTTTTTGTTTAAAGACGAGAAAGAAGGACTGGGGGGGGGGGACAAGGATGACCTCAATGACCTGGGAGCCAGTATATAGAACCAGGGTGTCGGGGATATAACGTAGACCCCAATTATTTCTGTATGTAACCGGTAACCGATGCAGGTTTGCCTGTTAAATCTGCCCCAACATGTTTACTAAAATCCTGCTAAAGACCTTTTCTGAGGCTGCACCTCCAGACGGAAGTTTAAATCTAAATCCTCAGAAGCTCTGGTCATCAGCTGCGTCCAGAGCTTGTTGCTCACTCTGCTGATGTATCAACTGTTTGTTACTTACACTCCGTTAATTCCCCCCCCCCCGTACGTGGATGTGCCTGTCACTGTGGCTGTTTGTGCTGTAGGGGCTTGAACAGTGTGACTTCATTCTCAGGCCGCTCTGTGCACTTCTCTCAATGCCCCATGCTGCTCGCCATTGTGAGTGCTTCCAGTGGCTATACCCCCCTTTGCACACAGGCTCTATACTGAGGAGGCCATTGAGCAGGGTTCGCCTCAATACCCAAAGAAGCTCCTCTACCACCCTCCTCCCTCATTTGCTTTCAGTCACGGTCGTCTTTTTCCTCCCTCCTATATTCCTTAGGTTTAGAGAGGTGAATGAAATCCGGCCAGTGCTCGGTATACAGAGGAAGGGTTCTCTGCGGCGCCCCATCCATCTTCAGGCTGTGTTCCACGCTGCACAGACGAGGATCTGCAGTTTCTACTCAGTGAATGAGGAGGAGAGATGTCTCAAGAGAATAGCTGTTGCAGAGTTTGCAGCAGGGGCTTTTATGGCTGCCACTGGAGGGAGCCGAGTGAAAACAAGAGAAAAGTGAGTATTTCCAGCCAAGGTATTATGTATTATGTATATGAATATAGGGATATATTCTCAAACAAGAATGACATGAGCGCATATCTCCACCAAGGCCCAGCAGTCTTCTCATGAAAGGCACATTTATGTCCGCTTGATCCGGATTTTAATTTGGTTCTGCACAAAGTAGTTTTTTTTTTTTTTTAATAAAGATAATTATTTTAAATTTCCTGGCTAAAATGTCCCAAATTCTCAAAACGTGAAAGAAAGTGGATCCAAAATCCTCTGTACACCTCCTTGTCTAGGTTCATGCCAACTCCTCTGTCTTGGCCCATATCCCATTTTCTCAACGAGTTTCTTGGGAATCAGTTGAGCAGTTTTTTGCGCAATCCTGCCGAGAGACAAACAAACTGACAAAATCCAAACAAAGGTACAGGTGTGGAAATGGGGCTTGGCAGAGGTTATGAGTTTAAGAGAGTTCAGACAAGCCTTTAACGTGCTCATTTTCTGGAGCACTGCTTTGCGCTGAACTGAATGTGTGATGTTAATAAACAATCTGCATCCGTTTCAGTTTTCAATACTTCCACTGAGCCCTGAACCTTCAGAAATCCCTGTAAGCAGGGATCAACATTCCTCTGGACGGAATTTAGAAATATAAAATATCGCCAATGAACCGTTCTGACGATTTACCAACGGCTTACTTCAAATGCCTTTAAAATGAAAGTTGAATACTTTGTTTGGAGAAGGCTATTGACGTGCTTTCAGGAAATAAAAAAACACGGTAAACAGAGTCATGATTGATGAACTGAATATGCATGTTTGTGCCAAGAAAAGGAAGTAAACCTGCAGGTCCTAACAGGCTTGTTGTGGGCTTATCAGGGAAAGGATTATAAAGGGGCGGAGGATTGCGGTGCAGTCTGTCATTTCTGCACAAAAAAACGGGGCTGGTAACTGGAGGTGAGCTGGTGATTGTGAAAGAGCACGAAGGACCTGTTTGTGTTTGGCCATCAGGGTACAGAGCAGAGTGGAAAACCACCGATGAAATGTTGGAATGTCCCATTGTCTTTTCTGATAAAATCACACACACACACGCACACACACACGCACACACACACACACACACACACACATACACTTCTCAATAATAAATTAATTATTATGGACTATCACTCCACCTGTTTTATTTTAGCACGCATGCTGCTGGTTCTCGGTCGTCACGTTGGCCTCCCTGCTCTCTCTCTGCTGGATGTACATTTGTCTGGTTAGTTTTAATGACCGAGAGGATGTTAACTGGTGAGTGAGCGCAAACATGCACACACACACACATACACACGCACACACACAATCCACATTGAATCCGACACAAAAGCCCAGAATCCTCTCTTTTCTTTCCCTTTCCCTCTCTTTTCTTTTCATTATTGGTGACCTCTATTCTGCCAACCTTGTGTTGCCCTCTATTGTTCCATCAGGCAGGGCTTCACGAAACTGAAGCGGTGGGTGAACTGGTTCATGGTGCTGATCATCGTTTCTGCAGTGATAACCAGCTACTGCGTCCTGCTGCTGGTGAGAATATAGGAGGATTCGTTGGTGATTAGTTTTTATGTTAACAGTAGTAGCTCGATCGGGGGAAAAAACGTACAATTGTTAAGCGTTGTTTAGCTTAGCTTCATACCATCATGACATAGTATTTAATCCAAATTCCAAACAGGCATTGTTGCAGTTTTGTGTTCCCTAATTGACACTATTCATTTCAGCTCTTTGCACTGTTCCAAGTCGCTTTAAAAGAACCACTCGACTTACACTGGCTGCACAAGGTATTCAAACATGTACCCTTCTGTCTGTTCCTATAGTACATATGTTTTACTTTCACTGATCAAACTTTTGCATTATCTCTTTTTTGCTTCTTCTCCGCACAGATCCTCATATTCTTTGGTGTGATGTTCATCACTTTCGGGGTCATAGGAATTAGTCTCCAGTGGAAACAAGAATGGCCGACTGTTCTTCTTTCACTCCAGGTAGAGTCAGGGTGTCTTGCCGAGCGCTGAGGGCCATGTGTGTGTTAATGGTACTGGGGTTTATTTTGACTTCTCTGTGTCCTCTGTGTGTTTTGACAGGCCACAGGTCCTTTCTTGCAGTTTGGTTCTGTCGGAGCGTTGACGCTGCTGAGTCCTCTCGTCTTCCGGAGCTTCTACGATGCCGGAACGGGTATGTGGCGGACGTCATGTAAGATTCGACAATGACGTGACTCACATGCAAATTAGACATCAGCAGTTTTCCAGACATCGATATCGCTGCTTTGCAAAAGACTTGAATTGGTCAACTGTGAAAATGAGGTTCATTTGGCTTCGACTGCGGGAAACCGCTGCAACAGGATTAACATGATCTGTCTTGATCCCAGACTGGAAATCACAATAACAATAAGTGGACGGATGAGTGAATAAAGATACAATAAATAGAAAAATAAAGGATTCATCCATTCATCCAACGATTATTTACATGGCTTATCCTCCTGAGGGTCATGTGGGGGCTGGAGCCAACCTAAGCCCGACATTCAATAATTCTTTGCCTTGTATAATGCAACACTTATTGCAATGATATGTGTATCTCTAACGTGGCCATGGCCTGAAGACTTTTTCCTCACAATTTAATAAGTGACTGATTTACGACTATTGGATGTGAGATAAATGCAAGTAAGGACTCAGAGAGAGAACCAGCAGAGATTGGTATCAGAGAAGCTTTAGTCAAACGCCTTCATTTATGGAGGATCAGCGTTTTTGTTCTCTGAATGAGTAACACACTCAATCATCTTCATCACACTTAAGTTTCTAGTGAAAGTCAGCTAATAAATCACATTGTAGTTGAAAGAAAGAACTTTATTAGGCACTGTAGTTTGCATGTTGAATAAATTAATGTACAAAAATACGCACATTTTAATATTTGACTGCCTACACAGGGAAAGGGTGCACAAAAAGGATCCAGTGTGTGGAAGTTGGGATATTTAAGAGACTATCACGGTGTGAAAGCTGGTGTTTCCTCAGGGGGTCACTATACAGGACTTTATATTATGTTTATTCTGCTGTGACACTCACAGCAGAATAAACCGCTACAGTCGATCCTCTTATTACTATTATTACTCTTATTTCTTCTCTTCTCAGCGTGGTCTAGAGCCGTCATCGCATTGGCCTTTGTCGTGGTGTCAGCTGCCATCTTCCTGTGTCCCCTGATCATCGAGTCTCCCTGTCTGCTGAGTGAATTGCCTGAAAAACCCAAGCTCATTGGCCACAGAGGCGCCCCAATGGTGAGCGTCCTTTATCCCGCCCTGAAGATACACACAGTGCATCTCTGCAAATGTTGAGCTGTCAAGGTTGAGGCCCTCGTACCGTTTATTGGGTCAAATGGTTGTAGTGCGACACTGTCTTGCATCATTGACAGTATATCGCGTCTGTTCACTGATGTAATCTGTTCAATGACTTTGAAACGACAGAAAACACTGGACTTCTGGCTCAGGTGCGAACAAATGCCCTCTCGTGTGAGGGCCCCATGTGCTGCTCTGTCCTTGTTAGTGTGCTTTGCTCCTGGGTCACCATTAAGCCCAATTTAACACAGCTTCAGGGCAGTTCGGGAGTTTAAGCACATGAGCGTTTCTCACCCATCTGTCCTCGCTGTGCTCAGCTGGCTCCGGAGAACACCATGATGTCGTTCAACAGCAGCATCGCATGCGGCGTGACGGCCTTTGAGACCGACGTGCAGATCAGGTATGCTGGAAATGGACTCATATTTGAAAGGCTTTTTAGTGTTTTTTTTTTTTTTTTTTAAAGGAGACATATTGTGCTTTTTCAGAATTTCTTTCCTTTAATGTGAATAAGTAAGAACCAACGTCTGCAGCAAAGGGAGCTCCTCTCCCCCACAGAGAACACTGCCCCCAATGCTCAATCTACATTACTACGTTTTCGTTTGACATCACTAAGATACATTTATTGATCCCAACCACATGCACAATCACACGACATGCAGAGTCTTCTGCTTTTGTCCCATCTGGTGAACATCACAGGATGCACAGCGCCCGGGGAGCAGATGTTGGGGGAGTATTGGTGGTGCCTTGCTGACCCTGTTTTGGTTTGAAAACTCTGCTGCAACGCTTTAGTCTGGACAGGGATGTTTGAAAACTATGACGTAGAAAATCGCAACCGCTTGCTGATTGGGTCTTTTCGGACACAACGTGGCCTACTCTGATTCGTCGGGCATCTATCTCGGCTACCAGTGTAGAACGCAACTTGGATACTCAATTACAATCGCCGCTGACCCTGTTGTCTTTGCTAACAGCTGTTAAATTCAGGTTTATTTTTATGATACAGCTGTGGTCATGTGACATTTTTCAGTTGAATAAATATGAACTGGACTTTTAAGTGATACGGAGCAAACGCTTGGATGGACAGAGAGTGTTTTAGTTTAGTAATATGGATGTAGCCAGTTGACCAATCACAACAAAGGGGGCCAGTTGGCCAATCAGAGCAGACTAGACTTTAACTTGGAGGGAGGCCTTAAAGAGACGGGAGCTAAAACCAAACGTGTCAGACAGAGGCTGAGAAGCGGAGCCGCAGCAATGGACAGTAAGAACAAAGTGATGTGTTTCACGAACATCAGAGCAACATTATGAAGCTGAATATGAGCATAATATGTCTCCTTTAAGAACCTGTGGCTTCTACACAGTGCAATAGGGTCATAAAGTATTTAATACAACTTCACGGTTTCTCTATTCTAGTAAAGACAAAATTCCCTTCTTGATGCACGACAACCACTCCGAGTTTCTGTCGAGGACAACAAACGTGAAGGAGAAGTTACCAGACAAACTTTCCAGCTCCAGTTACAACATAACGTGGGAGGAGCTGCAGACCCTGAACGCAGGCGAGTGGTTCCTGAAGGTGAGGGCTCTGCATTGGTACCTGCTCGTCCGCACACTTGCACATTGTGATCATTCAGCCTGCTGTAGTCACAGTGCGTATCACTTGACTCTCCAGACGGATCCTTTCCATTCGGTGTCCCAGCTCCCAGAGGACGAGAGGGAAGCTGCTGGGAATCAGACCATACCCTCTTTACGAGAGCTGCTCGCCCTCGCCCAGCAGCACAACATCTCAGTGATGTTTGACCTTTACAGTTCCAACCAGGAAGATGACACCAACCACACAGTCAGCACCATCCTGGATTCTGGCATCAACCAAAGCCTGGTATGCGTTGGGTTTTGTCAGTGTCGTATTTTCCTTTATATGCCTCCGTTCTGCTGACAGCCATGTTTTTTTCGGCTTGTCTGTCCGTCCGTCCAACTCTTGTGAACGCAATATCTCCGGAACCAACTTGATACAAATTATTAGGTTTTCACGTTGTGCACTAACATTTACTTGGATTCGAGAAGATTAACTGATTATATTGGAGTGGTAAAAGGTCAAAGGTCAAGGGCACTTGGCCTCACAAACATGTTTTTGTCTCATGAACGTGACATTTAAAGTCTAGCTTTAGACTTTGGACAGTGGTCACTTTGACTTAAAGATGAACTGATTTGATTTCTGGGTCAAAGGTCCGAGTGACTTTATATAAGTGTGGAAATAAATTTGTTTGTATTCTGAAACTTCACTGGTTGGTGGAGAAATACAACCACAGAGCAGTAATTAAATTTTTTTTATAGATCCTCTGGCTTCCTCCTGCTGGAAGAGAGGCTGTGGTCTCGGCTGCTCCAGGTTTCACCCAGGTCTATGACAGCGAAAATGACACGACAGGAAAAAATAATTCACACCTGAATGTGAAATACAGCAATTTGAGTACAACAAGAATCAGGTACAAAACAATATACAATATAATTAAACCCTATGCACCAAAGTTTATAATGTACTGGTGCCAGGGGCACGTACGCATCAGTGTTTTAATTAAAAGTATGTGTGTATGTGTGTGTGTGTGTGTGTGTGTGTGTGTGTTTGGAGCATGCTGAGGCACTTTCAATGAATAAAGATGCACCGCTTACAGCCTCCAGGGAAATGGAATGTGATTTAAGGAGTATCTCCAGCGTGGAGTGTTGTTAAACTGATGAGCAGAGGAGGCATAACAAAAAATAGAATGGAATGAAACACGTTGTAACATGTTGTCACAAAGTTTTTAATCATCGTCTATCAATCTTTGCAGTAAGAAAAACTAGATTTGCATTTTATTCAACAAATGCAAAAATTATTTAATACAGATTAATAAGAGAAGTGATAACAAAAACATACATTACATGCACATATGCAAATACATAAATATTCCGATATATACTTGTGTACATACATGATCATTATTATGTACAGCTGATTTGAATATACCATTTCTCTCTTCTTTCACCTAAAGTACAATATATATAAAGGTCTGTTTCCTGTTCAAACTCTGTGTCTGAATCTGTCAGTGAACTGCGGAAGGACAACGTCACCGTGAACCTGTGGGTGGTGAATGAGCGATGGCTCTTTTCTCTGCTGTGGTGTGCAGGGGCCAGCTCCGTCACCACCAACGCCTGCCACCTCCTAAAAGAAATGAAAGGACCTGACTGGGTCATGGTGAGCAATCGATCATTTCACTATCAATAAATGAGCAATAAATACCACTCAAGCATTTCCTTTGGAGCTTACAGGTCTTGTTTCTGTGTCTCAGGCAAAAGACACATACACTATTGCGTGGATCGTGGTGGATGTTTTATCCTTTCTGATAATGGCCGGGCTCTTCATCTGGCAGAGGTAAGACGAGCAGACGTTTGCTGTGACACATTTGTGTAAACAGTCCCATGAAAGTGAACACAATGGCTCACCCACTCCACTGTTTCTGTCAGGAGAACACACGTGTTGTGTCCAAGGAGAGGTACAGTAGTTTAGATTTTAATATGTTGCAACAGTATATGCAACTAATGACTGTTTTCATGAATCTGCAGATTATTTTCATGATCAATCAGTTAATATTTAAGTTTAAAATAATGTTTATCGGTATTTTCGGATGTCCAAATTATTTCTAGTTCGTGGTCATTTAAAATAAAAGACTGAAATTCGAATCTGGAACAAAGGAATGTTTTTCCCTTTTTCTTGGAAATAACTGAATTGATTTAATGATTATGAAAATAGCTGCAGACTAACTTTCTGTTGATCCACTAACATATTAACAGACTAATGGACCAATGACTCCAGAATGGACTTTACACTGTGATTTTGTTTAAACTGTTTCCGATATCAATCAAGATTTAAATGAGTTCCTATCTGATCTATTCAAAGACCATTGCTCCCCATGAATCTGAATGTCACTCAAATTTTTTTAGATGGTGATTAATTGAGGTGATTTTTTGTGGTTTAGTTCTAATTTAACAACTCACGGCAGTAATCGAGTAATAACTAAATTGATCAATCACATCATCAATAAAAACACATTTGGGTTTGCCAGGTTGTTAAAACACACATTTGAGTATTTGATAGTTAACGTTGTAAACCGTAGATTCAATTGGATTCTAAAAGGTGAGAAACAAATGAGAATATATGGATAGCATTAGATAGAATCAGAAATAAAAAGTACCAGCGAAAGATTTTGTTCACAACCTGACAACCCCAACATTTTTCTTATCAATAATAAATCATTATAAAATCATCTACTAACTATCAACAAAACACTTAATTACACCTCATTCATTATAACTGACCAAGTTGCAGTGTAATAAAGTGGGAGAAGCTTTTTTCCTGAGGAGCGTCCTTTCATTTGGTTTCTATGTGACTCCAAACAGGAACAGAGATGCAAAGAAACAATACGCCTGCCTGGAGCGGTAACGAACTTTCTCCCTTCTTAACCACCGGGTAGACGGACGCAGGGACGAGCCGAACCTAGCCCGCGGGACTGCTGGAGATATTAACCTCTGAATCAGGGACAAAACATGTAACTGTGAATCATCAGACACTGTTTTCTGAAGCCGTGACAGTTGTGTTTCTACAGACGTTTAAATGTCAGCACTACACCACTAGATGGCAATTTGTTGTTTTGTTAGTTTTCTGTGTAAGTCTGGCTGCTGAACTGGGTTCACAGGCTGAATATTATTCCGTTGCTACTGAAATGTTTTTTCCTCTCTCTGTGTATCACTGATGTGCAGAGTCGATGTGCACTGATTTTTGATCTTGACACCTTATGTTCTCGAGTTTTTCTAATGTTCTTTTGACTTGTTTCAATATTTTCTATTGTGTCAGCACTGCCAGGAAATGTGCCATAACTAGAGTCGTGTGTGTTTGACCTTTGGCTGTGTGAGCTACTGATTGTTTGTTTGTTGGTTTGACATATGAAAATGTTTTGAATGGCAGGGAGATATTAAACCATCAAGAATAATCTAATGATGATGTTTTTAAATGATAAATTGTGCTTATTAAGAGATTGATGCATAATTTATCTCGATTTTGTGGTGGAGTTGAATTATCAAGCACATTCATTCATCTGGATTCTATGGTTGCAAGTTACGTTTGCAGAGGACATTTAAAATGCTTTGATGAGAATAAAACTACACTGTTACAACTTAAAACACCCAACAGAGTCTCAGATTTTTACATTTGACTCTGCCACAGTCAGGTGCATTATTCAAATGCTGCTTATGTGTCAGTGAAATGTCTCCCATGTTTTATTAAAGTGCTTCAGCTTTTTGTTTGGAACGTTATGTAATGTTTGTAAAGATATTGTGCCATCAAAGAAATATAATTTTTTTTAAATAAATTGCTCTGACAGTTATTTTCTTTAGTAATCAATTGATTTGATTGTGGCAAAACAAATTCTGCCATTGTCCCTTGAAATCCATGTTCATGTAATCTCATTCTTTGAGCTGTTAACGATGCTGTCAAAAATACAAAGATCTGATCTTCGTTACTTTAGTGGAAAACTTGGGAAGTAGGAAATATTTGATATTGAGTTGCTGGAAAAAGTTTTAGCAGCTACTCTTCTTCTTAAAAAACAAACAAACTTTTATTTCATTTATATAATTTACCAAAGTTGTGGCAAGTTCATATTCTGTAAATTGAGTGATCAGGAAACATCACAACAAGATCCTTCATCCTACATCAATCATTCTACGTTGTCAAAACCTGGAGCCTGCATTACCCACAATGCAACTCAACAGGAGCGTTGGAGACTCAGGTGTGTTGTCGCCTCGAGTACAGGTGGTAAGATCACTTCTTCTTTCCAACTCCACACCCTCAAACATGTCTCTATAAATTTCAGACATGTGGACTCAGCCTCATTTGACATTGACTCAGCTGAGGCACTTCATCAGACTCCAGCGATCTCCTAGCACCACCTTTACGCACCAGTAGATGGCGCGCAATGCAAAGAAAACCCGAAAAATTAAGATGAGGAGAGAAAAATATTTAAACATGGAAGATTCTCACTTTACCAACCGACAGGTCACTTCACATGCTATCATTTAACTTCAGGTGGTGCACATGTGTTAGTGTTGGGGATCATGAAGAGATCTGCGTCAAAGGGGTCGATTCGAATGAAGGCGAGGCATGTGCGTGTGTGTGAGGGGAGGAGGAGGAGAAGGAGGAGGAAGAGGAGGAGGAGGAGGAGGAGGAACATGTCACGCTCAAGGACCAGTTTTGCCCAAAAACTTCTGGAAAGTTGTGATGAAGTAAACAATCTGCTCCTGTCACAACTTCAGGCCCAGGAGTGTGTGACAGACAGACAGCCACACACACACACACACTCGCAGACACACACACGAACACACTCGCAGACAGACAGACACACAGACAGGCGGGGAGTGTCCAGCGACTGGATTTGAAATCATCTCACTTGTTTGTGAAGAAGCTGGAGCCACAGCTCTTGCGGATTATTGCTGCTTTCACTTTTATTCTAAAGAAGGAAAAACCAGCTCCGTAGTTCCCATGACTTTTCGAGTTGGCCACAGCATGGTGCATAAATATGGTGAGTACCGTTACATGTGACCACCGTTAAAGTTTGAGAGTGAACTTCTGTCAGAGGGAAAGTTTCTAGGTTGATGACAGCTCAACAATCCACTACTGACCCAACAACCTCAGGTAAAAACCCCTGGGAAACAGTCTTCTCTTTTGAAACTTTGTATTTGTGTAACTTCCGGGACTGTTTTGGAGTTTTTTCATGTAAATGGCAGAAAAAGTGTGAAGTAGCAGTTTTACCTCAGTGATGTGCATCATCTCTGTGCTGTGTTCCTTGCCGCCCACCAGGTTCAACCAGCAGCTGAGTTCCAAGAGAAAAATACCTTTTATGTGCTGTGCAGCAGAATACAACAGACATCAGAGCTTTATGTAGATATAACACAAATACACACTGTTAGTATTATTATTATTATATATGTTGTATTTGTGCCAAATAGTATGTCCATGTCTTCAGAATCAGAAATACTTATTAATACTATTGATCCCTGGGGGGAAGTTGGGTTTTGTCCTTTGTCCTTCCAGCCCTGAATAGAAATATACCCAGACGAGATAATTACAATGAATAGAAATGTAAAATATAGTTAATAGTATGTCTATGTTTGTAAAATGTCCTCGCTTTCTTGCCTGTTTAGTTATTATGTGTCTGCATTAGATTATCTTAAACTATTGTCTTTAGAGTTTAAAGATATATAATGACTTGATTAGTCGCTTGACAGAAAAATACGTGGCCTCCATTGTGTGGCTGATTACTAATTTAATTTATGAAGGGAAAACAAGCTGATATTATCTGCCTCTAGCTCCTTACACGTTTTGTTTTCTTCTCTATATCAGTATTTTATTGTAGGTCAGTAAATATACCTTTTAGGTTTTACAATTTTTAGATATTTCAAATGCTCTTGGAAACAACTTTATTGTTATTTTATTGACCAAATGATTTATTCATAATACATATTTACATTGCTAGGAGAGTAAAATTAGTATTTCTATTGTATCACTACTGTACATTATCTGCACAATAGTCATAAACTACGTCAGCTGCTCAATCTACAGTATTTTGCACCATTCCTGTTTGCAATCATACACTGCAGTTCATAACATTCATACCCTGTGCCTTCTTGTCTGTCTACTTATGCTGTGTACATATACGTCTCTTGAGTATTTAACTTACTCTGTACTTATATGTTGTGTACTTATATTTTGAGTACTTATATGTGTACTTATACAGCGATGATCAGAGAGATCAGCATTTCAATCCTGTCTATGTCCTGTATATATGGCAGAATTGACACTGAGGTTTACTTTGACATTTCTATATTGGGTCCCTGTGTATGTTGAAATATATTTAGATGTTTGTGTGAGACTGTTGTCCTGAAACATGTGTGTTTTTTGTGAGGCAGACACAGAGCGGGCAGTGGGGCTGCTCAGGAAGTACCAGGCGAACCTCACCAGTCCAGAGGAGCACACGCTGAGGACCAGCGTGGGTAAAGTGTCGGCCATCTTGGGAAGCCAGCTGTTCCAGGCCCTTCTCGGTAAGAGAAACACTTTTTTTTTTTTCCTGTTGCTGTTCGCTCGTCTTCCTTTTATGAGTGACGTGTTTTTGTTTGTTTTTGCTCCAGTTGCCGTCACTTTACTGTGTTTTTGCACAGAGCAGCTCATGTTGTACTGTACTCTGTAATGAAGTGGTTGGCTGCAGGCTGACACGAGACGCAGACAGGGTCAGGTTGTATTGATTTGTGTGAGAAACTAACTGAGTCTAAATGTTTCCAAATTAAATCTTATGAAAGAGGCCTTTCAGTTTGCCTTACAAAGGTTTGCTGTATAACCCCCCCCCCCACCCCCCTCTGTAACATACTCAGATTGTAATGAAATCCCAATAAACCCCCAAGCAAAAAAACCCAGTCCATCTATAAATGGAGTTTTCATAAGCTCAGTCTTGTCACACGCCGAAAATGCAATTCCTCCCTCGTTAGCTTTAACTTTATGTCCTCATGTCAACATGATACAAATCACTGCTTGTAGAAACTGAAGCAGTTCATTCACCATTAACATAAGCAGTAATCTACTGAGGCTTAATCCATACTACTACCTTTTAGTTTGAAGCATTAGGCCTCTGTATCAATTTGAATCCCCTGTCACCTGAAAACGCATATCACCTGACCACTTGCGTACACTGAGCAGGCGCGTGATGGTGAACGCCGATTGTTCGAACAAACGCTCGTCTCCTACGCATGACAAAATCTGTATCGGTGTAAAATGCGAATTAAACTGCACAACAGCTGATAGCAAAGACAACAGGGTCAGCAACGCTTTTAGCTGATTATCCGTGTCGCGTTCTTCCGAGTCTTCGGTAAGTGGGTCATGTGACAGGAGCCTGACGAATCAGCAAGTGCAACGTCATGACCGCAAAGATCCAATCAGCAAGCAGTTGTGTTTCTACGTCATTGTTTCCGAATGTCTCTTTTTCTGCTCGTTCAGACTAAAACACTGCGGCGGAGTTTTCGAAGTAAATCTGGACCAGCAGCATTTCCAAATGTCTCCATCTACTCTGGAGTCGTGTGGACGCCAGGCGCATCTGTAGCGGAGTTGAAAACATAGAAGTGTGGATGTAGAACACTGATTCTTCTAATCCTGGTGTCAGCGTATAGTTATACTGATCTGGAGTCAGTGTTCTTCATTGTCCCCAGCTTCACCTCCATGATAAGTTTGGCGTTTTGGTGGAGGGTTTCGGAGAAGCCGGTGTGAACCTTGACCTCGGCTCCTTTTTAAAGCAGATAAAGCACATTACTTCCCTTTAATCAATGGTTGAGTGGTCCTTCTAATTACCACAGCCATGTTATAATGATGCCTGCCCGTGGGTCTGCTGATGCCACTGCTGACCTACTGCTGCTTCACTGCTGGGGATCTGAGGGGGAAGGGCCGCTCGGGCAGCTGTTCAGAAATATACTGTATGGCTGTTTTTACACTGAGGGAATTTTCCCTCTTGTGAGAAATCAACCATTTTGAGAAAAAGCACAAGAGATAGTCAGGACTCATCCGATATGTATGTCCGTATTCTAAAAGCTTTTTTAATTGAAGCTGAGAAATACGCTGCTTTCAGACATGACCTGCGGATAAAGTCCAGAGATATGGATCCAGACATTCTCCACAGTTTGCGGAGATGTGTGTCCCATTCAGGCTGAATGCGAATAATATGTTGGTATTCCAACTTTTAAATGCAGCGCCATCGTCAGGTTAAACTTGTAATTTGTTCAATACTTTCATTTATTGCCATATACCTGGAGAACTAACCACATGACCATCAGCCTGTTCTTTGTGTTTAGCGCAGATTAGCAGGCAGTTAACATGCTGCTCAAAATCACCATATTAGCATTGTCATCGTTAGCATGTTAGCGTCTATTCAAAGCACTGGTCTGTGCAGTCAGTGCAACTTCAGAGAGCTGAGCATGACTGTTATATACCAAACTGTGGATTCACTGTATTACTCAGCTAAAAGCAACCGTTAAACAAAGAAGTAGCTTCATATAACATATACCATTTATACTTACTATTTTTATTATAATATCATGTCCCCGGTTTAAATTTTATTGTGATTTAAAATTAGCCATGCTGATAGGGTTTCCAGGGATCTGAAACATTCTGAAACTATAGAATAACACTCAGTCACGTTCTCCTTTGTGTTGGCAATATATAGTATAATATGTATTTCAAGACAACATTTTTATTAGACGTTTGTACAATCATGTATCTCTGCAGAAGACAGAAACGGTCTGAGAAGCGTATCTCTGTGAAAGCTCAATGCTGTACCTGATGTATCTTGTTATATGATGAAGTGAGGGAGTCTCAGAGAGGATTAACCTTCCAAATCAGGATTCCAAACATTCCTCACAAAGAATGTTCAATCAGGGACGAGCCAAAGGCCGACAGGACAGTAAACTGCCCCTCGGCTTCAATTCCGACCCTATTCTTTAAAACTCCAGGCTCTCTGGCTCATCTGCGCACTGCGAAGGTGAGAGGATGAGGAAGAAGAGGTCCACGGTCCATCAGGTGCAGCCCCGATGAAGCCTCTCCTGCTTCTTTCAACATGTGGTTCTCATCAGAAAGGCGGGAGTGGCGGGGCAGCCGGTTCACAGCGCAAACAGGAATACAGCACTATACTAACATTACTCATCCTCTTATCCTCTCCTGTTATGTTTGCTCTGCATGCTCAGTGCCATGTGAACCGGCTCTGTTTCTCTCTCACTGAAATGTTTTAGCAGTGTTTTGAATATGTTGTGATCAGATGAGACAGTTTTGCGATTACGATTTGAAGAGGGTGATCCGCCAACATGACAGCACAGTATTCATCTTTGAGAGAACTCTCCAACGTCGATGCACTGTGGGAAGTGGAGAGGTGTTTGATGCCGTGTGGGAAGGTTCAGTACCGGCCACTTGATTGGATGTCTGCACGGCTGCACAGTCACGAACAAAGGTTGCCTTAACTGTGCATCCACCCTTTTGTTCCAGTGTACAAACATGCCGTGGGAGGCATGGGGGGGGGGCTGCCGATGGGGAGTTGGGACCCACACGGACAGACACATTAAATTACAGGGGACCCTAAATTCCTGGGGGACACTTCATCGAGGCCGCGGCGAGGGGGTGAATTGTTTGCCCTGCCGGGAAATCGTGGCCTATTTCCCCTTGAATATGAAAGTGAGCTGTGTGATTCACCCAGCCAGCCAATACAGAGATGACTTCAGTACAGCTGAAAAGGTACATGACGAATAGAGGCAGGCCCGTTACACACACAAACACACTGATCCATGCACACTGATCACCCCCACCCTCACCCCACCCACGCCTGTGACAACCAGGCTCAGACCAGGCCGACCCTAAAAAAGATCTGGGAGTGAGTCCTGTGAAAGAGACTTCTGGCTTTGATTATGTTTTCTGTTCCGTGGTTTGGAATGCATGTGGTCTGGGAGGGTTGGAACAGTTCAGAGATTTTTTATTTTTTTAGAAAGTCACAGATGTGGAAAAAAAACAACAACTCTGTACTTTGTGTGACTGTGAATCCCAATCTTAAAAACACTTCAAGACCCGATTGAGCACTTTTCTATGTCTCGTTACTTCTGCCAGGAATAGATGAGCGATATAATTAGAAGCGTTGGTTGTGTGAGAGCAAGCCAGGTGTCCGAACACATCCCGCATGATGCAACGAAATCTGAGATTTATTTCAAGCTAAGCAGCGATTTAACAAATAAGTCACACTTATGGTTTTCCTTCCAGCGCCCGAGTAAAATGTTCCAAGTGAGTGTTTTAAACCAAAACATTCACGGTAGAATGAATGTGTCCGGCCTCCTGCTGCTCTACCCAGGGACCATCCCCTCACCTGAATGCTCTGGAGATTCTCCGGTGGTTGTCATCTTGTCTGACAACAGACAATCTCCCGCTGCATTCTTCAAATATAAAGGGACAACGTGATAAGTTGCACATAGGGGATTTTATAGGTGGAACACTTTATCGTGTATATGAATAGTTACATATATTAGCAATAAGGACCGTGGGTATTTGTTTTTATGTAAATGTGTGTGTGTGTGTGTGTGACTGCTTGTACATAAAAAGTTTGTGCAGTGAGGTTGCTGAGCCGGGCAACAAACTCCTCAGCCCACACATGGCTTCACTCCTCCATATTCAGACACAGCGATGAGTCACATGCTCCATTCTTACACTTTTCTTCTCAGGGTGCCTTGTTGGGACGTCTTGACTCTTATCTCTGTCTTACACACACACACACACACACACACACACACACTTCGGGTGCATTCCTTTCTTTGAGTCTCTGTTTCAAACAAAGATGTTCATTGAGTTAATAAAAACTAAAATGTAACAGGTTTCCCTGGATGTCCAGTCATGTTGCCCGTCTTGCCCCGACATTGAACTTTGGGAAGTTGATGAAGTCCTTAGCCACCTCCTTTTTGCAAACAGTGCAGTAACCAGGCCCATGTATGACATCAGCAAAGTTGTCCCAGTGCATTCTCATCAAACGGCTGCCACTCAATAGGTGACCACAGGTCATGGGCGTGCAATGAGCTAAGAGGTGATGAGTGGAGACGAGCCAAGGAGGGGGGGGGAACCAGAGTGGAGGAGTTCAGTCAGAGGGAAACTTTAAAAGGCCAAAGCAGCAGGAGTTAAAGAACATGCAGCGATGTCAGTACTGATTTCACACGTCTGGTGTTTTTGTGATACTTGAGGAAGAGTTACATGTATTAATGTCCCTGCTTTTGTCAATACGTGTCATCATGTGAAGACTGTAGGGAGAACCTGGTTGTCTCAGACTGGTCAAGATTAGATATTGTTCATAAAGTAATTCTGTTTTCACCCCTAATTGTTGGTTGATTGGTTTATTCTGTAAGCAAGACTATACAAAAACAAGGGAAAGGATTTCTATGAAACTGGGTAGAAGAAGGCAGTAAGCAGAGGCATCCAGGATTTTTTTAAACTTTCTTTAACATTGTGAGATAGGCTAGTTTCTTTGTGTTGTTTTGTGTTTTTGACCTGTCACCTTTGTCCCAGAGAATAATTCATCAATCTTAATGAAACTGGGAATTTAGGGAACTCATATTCCATGTGTACACATACAGTACTTGGCAAATAAAGCTGATTCTGGCTCTTATTTAGTCTTGTTTTCCTGTTGATATTTTGATTCTGCTTTTACACCTTTAGATTCTTATTTGCTCTCATTATATATGCATGTGTATGTAGGTGACAACTATTTCCACTGATTGTACAATCACGTTAGCGTTGACACGACTCTGACGTGAAAGTTCAGTGAATAATTTCTGTAAAATCCATATTCCATGTCTGCATCTCTCAAATCAAAAGCTACAGGCTCAACCTTCCTGCTGCTCAACTAGGGGGCAGTGTCTGCGTTTATTCCACATGTGTGGGAGCATGTGTACCCTCACCCTAAAATGGAGCTTCAGCTTGAAGAGACTGAAAATGACCTGAGGTGTAAAGTGAAGCGTAGGAGAATCAGTGTTGTTTGCAATGCACGTTGTTCAGGTATGAGACATTAAATGTGTCCCTCTAGGACACTGTGTTGATGATTGACTCAGTCGGTGTCTGACTCAAACACTGTAGTTCAGCGACAAGATAAGAAGAGCACTTGCAAATGTGGAGACATAACTTCCATGTAAACGGACGACTCCCACCCCCACGTTTTCACCTGCTGCCCCTCTGAGGCGAACAGACATCTCCCAATGTGGCCATGACTGATCAGTGGTTTTTAAAGCAGTTCACTTTCAAAGACTGAGAAGTTATGAACAAGAAAATATGACTCAGTCAAAAAAAAACGTACATGTTGTATTTGTAACGATCCCGAGTAAAGAAAAAAAAAAGCTCATTTTTGTGTTTTTCTCACAGATATTCAAGAGTGTTACGAGGTGACCTTGCAGCAGAACTCAGAAGAAAGTGTTGTGAAAGAAGACAGAAGGCAGGATGCGTGGGAGGTAATTTTCCAGCTTCACATTATAGATTACGGAGAAAATAAACGTAAATACTCCGTTCACTGTTAAAATACATGTTCACAGTGTATCCGGCGTAGCACGTACTAGTGTGTGCCGCACTTTGCCTCCTGGCTACACAAAAGTCATGGCGGCCAACACTCGGTGTCACTACCTGTGTCCCTCACACTCCTACATCGGTAAGATGTTATCGTGAGTCACGGCGGCGATGACTTCAACCTGATGAGTGAGTTAGTGAGGGAGGGACTGTGAGGCGGAGGAGAAGATGGAGCGAGGGACACATGGGTAGAAGGAGAAGAGGGAAATTAGACCGAGTCAAAAGAGCACTGATTAACATTTGCTCATCAGTGGGCTGCTCTCGTGAAGTCAGCCGGTGTTTTCATCACAACAAGTGTTTGCACTCACATGGATATTTAGAACATATCTAGTGAACAAGACACAACAACTGAAGTGAAGAGAAGAAAATGCGATTTGTAGATTTGAACATTATTCACCGAGACATCTCACACAAGTGGATTCATAGAAAACATGAAAGCCACAACACAACCACAAGAGCCACACAACAGAAACATAATCCCAATGGTAGCGATTGACAACTGGTGGCGCCCATGAAACGTGCAGAGTAACTTACTGTCGTCAGGTGAGCCTTTGTTTACGGAAACCCTCTCAAGCCAGTCGCCGCTTAAGATTGGATTGAACCCAATAGGTTGATTCTGTCTGAATTAAAATGATTGGTTGTCTTTATCATAATCCAATGAGGGCCACAGACGTGTTTTTTGCTTCTTTTTAGAGAACTTTATTCATTGATAGCTATCAGGACCTGAAGAGGATTTCAAGAATTGAGATAAAGTGTTTCACAAACCACTTACCTTACTGCTTACATGGTTACCAGTCATTAGTTGTTTGTAATTAGTTGTTAAAACTCTTCAGCCTGTTCAGAGATCCTGTGGTCTAGGGGTCCTCCATTTTCTCAGTGGTCACTCGGGACCTTCTGATTGCTGATGAATTGACACAGTGAAGATGATTCTAACCCCGGGGTTACTGTCAGCAGGTTGTTAGATCTCTGGCAGACTCATCAGGGAACAGGGTTAATTATGGAGCAGGCGACTGTAGATCTGACTGAGCCACTCGGAATGTTCGGATTTCCTCTGGATTTCATATGTAGCCTGATAAACTGACTCTTGCATAAATGTCCTTATGCATATTTCAAGTATGCGCAACGTTTCTTGGAAAACATGCACAGTACAATGCGTGTGCCAGCGTTTTTTTTTTAAGGCTTATAATAAAAAGGTGTTGCTAAATTACGCAATTCAATCCTCACACAAGATAAAAAAGTTTAATCCAACATTATTCCTTCATGCTCCACAGCCCCCTCCCTCCAGTCAATCCCTTAATGGCAATATGTTTTTGGATATTCATGTGCTAAGTCTGAACTGGATTGTGTTCGGTCAGCTGAACAAGGGAACTGCAATAAACTTATCATTCGCTGGACTTTTATTAAATGGATGCTTTAGTGCAGGAAGGTGTGTTGTCCAGGTCGTGGCCGCTCGTCTGCACGTGAAACTTGAGTGACAGAAGGATTCTCATGTGTTGTGGGAGCTTTTTCAAAGGACAGAATTAGGCCACGTACGAACAAGCTGTTTTCTGTTTATCATATTATGGACTTTATCTGCACAAAGGATCTCTATCATTTAGAGTCCTTTTAGGTCTGAAGAATCACAGACATATCGGATCATTGGCAGCAAACCACTGTGTTCTAAAGGAGGTAAAACTGTAGTTGGATGGTTCTTAATCACTATTAATTGTATAAAAGTTTATAGATTGTTTTATTTACCATTTATTTCTAGTCAACTTTATATTAACCGGTTATTTTGTCCGTTTGTACCCTTTATCTATCACATATTTAATCCCCAGCATGGTAGTGTGTTGACTCTTGTTTTTGTACTTTTTATTATCTATCCATTAGAATTAGCTGACGCATTTTTACACTTAGCTATTTCAATAATCCAATACAAAATATCAACAAACCGCCATTTTGACCTCTGCCAAAGAAGTTGTGTTTTCACCCCTGTCCATTTGTTTGTTTGTGGGTCAGCAGGATTACGCAAAAACTGAACAGAGTTCTGCTTAACTAGGTGAAAGGATGGGTCAAAAAGAACCCATTCAAGTTTGGCACAGATCTGGACCAAGTTGCGGATACAGGATCATTTTCTATAGCCTTTTGAAACATGGAGTTTTTTACATCTGCTCCAGATTTCCCCAGGGCATCATGCATGGATCTTAATGAAACAAATCAGACATATGTATGGGATATTAATGAGTGCAGATCTGAATAATCAAATTATTATCTACTGATCTACTTCACAATCTTTCAACATATCTCCCCACAACCACTGAAGTGGCCGAGCGAGGGAGTCGATGTGTTCCTCGACCATCGGCCCCATAGAGGAGGAAGTAAACCACAAACTGTAACTGCTGCTAGAACTTTATTCTGCCGTCCTAAGCTCCTCTCAGTGTATTCTGTGATCCGCCCTGTCTACCCTCTAATTCGGCAGCTGTGATCCACTCCTCTCTGGATCACAGCTGCCTGTGGGGCCCAGGCACAGTCATAGAGAGAGAAGAGGTGATGGAAGGATGCAGCAGTCATAGTGGGAAGTTTGAGAGAGGAAGAGAGAGCGAGCGCTGCTTAATGGACACCAAGTGAGGTGCTCATCAGTATTCTGGCCATGCTGTCACCTGAGTGGAGGATGGGAGGGAAACTAAATGAGTCTGCAAATTCCCTGATTTGGTGCAGAGAAGCAGGTGAGAGTGAAGAGCGGCTCCTTCAGAGAACCAATGAAAACAGAAAAGAAGCTGTTTTTAGTAGATTTATTGAATCTTTGAGTTTTGATGGCAACAACATTCACGTGTTTTAATTTTTTATTTTATTGTGTAGTAGTCATGGAGTAAAGGCCTAATAAAAAAAAAAATCGAAGACTGAATGCATTTTAAATATTATTTAACTATAACGTTATTTATTGAAATGCTGATTTTGAATATGTCTGCAGAAAGTGTTTGTGTGTGTAATGCAAAGGCCAAACAAACTATTCAGCTGCTGTCAGACATGCATTGACCTCCGCAGCTCCTCCATATTTTCTCTAGAGGAGGTGCATGTCTGAACGTGAGTGAGATGATCTGCAGACTTCCTGTGCCTGGCCCCCTTGTATAATGTCCGTAGAAATCCAGGAGGCGTCGATGTGTGAACACAGCAGGGGGGGCCCCGCTGGATTCACCGGAAGTTAGTTGGGGGGGTTGACGCAAACATGATGGACACACATCTGAAGAGAGTTTGTGGTGATAAGAGTTGACAGTGGCGCCTGTGTTTTGTCAAGAAAATCTTGTGATCTCAGCTAATACGTCACTTCCTGCCTCCGCCTGCTGCACCTCTCCCCTGAATAATGTAGAAGATTTGTTGCTGTTGTGAACGCGTCTGTGCAGAGAATCTCATGCTGTGTTGTGCACGAGTGAAAGGCAAAGTGCGGGGAAACTCCGTAGCAAATTCCTCAGATTTTACCTGCAGGTCTTGTCTGACAATCACTTTAGTTAGAGCGAGCAGCCGCAGTGGTGGTGGTGGTGGGTGGGGTCATCTCTGGCTCTGGCGAAGCAGTTGACCAGTCTCCCAGTGCCGCCATGTGAGAACGGAGCAGTCAAAGTTAAAACTCACTTCATCACCTCTGAAAAAATGTCTGATCTACTACACCAGTGCAAAATAAACCAGTCTTGTGAGCACGTTGATGTTCTCTGCTTGCTCGGGGGGGTTGTACTTAGACACTTATATTTTCAACTTGAACACAAGAGGAGCTATCACTTAAAAAAAGAAGTAACCCCTTGTTTGGAGAATCACTGGGCCTGTTATACACTTTTGGTAACTTTGTACATTTGATGACTCGCTCTAAAGGCTGCCCTCTGCTGGCAGATAAGTAGTGTGTCTCTGAGTGTTCATGTTCGCAGACAGTAGAAGGTCTCAGTCGCTGTTCTTGTTTGTATCTCAACATCTAAATGGTAAATGGGCTGTATTACCAGTTATCTCTCTAGTCATCGACCACTAAACCCTTCGAACACTATACTACATTAAGCTGCTTTTACTTTCTGTCACTGCTGGTGTGGGGTTCAGTATCTCGCCTCAGGAAGCTGGGGATCGAACCACTGATTCTTTGGTTAACGAACGACCCGTAGTTCCTCCCAAGCCACAGCTGCTCCAATACACTTTAAGTCTACACATGGACTTAAATCATTTTGATTTCAGTTGCACATTTGCTGTCACATTAGACTAGTATATCGAGTCCAGTTTTGTTCTGCTCTGTTTTCACAGCTGACTGTTTTCATCATCTAGCGGCTGTTGTTGCTTTAGCAATCGTTTGACATTTTAGCAAAATGTTTTTATTCACTTTATTGTCAACAATTAGATATTAATGTATTTTTAGTTGTTTCTCAAGTCTTGCTGTTCCTGAGGAGAAAGTGCATAAGCATATTTCCCAAAATGTTCTTCTTTACAGATTTTTGCAGTGGTTGTCATCCATGTTATCCACAATGTCCTGATCATTGTTGGAGTAGTGTTATTTTTTTATCTGGTTTTCACCATTCCTGTCTGAACATTGCTGTGTCCTTCAGAATCTGGAGGAGGACGAGGAGGAGGAGGAGGGTGTGTCTCGGGTGCGAGTGACCAGCAGGAGGAGCCCTCACAAAGTGGAGCGGGTTTCTGGCCTGGTGACCCGTTCCCACGTGGACATGCCGAAGGTGAGGACCAAGCACTGATCCGACCACGAATGATCCTGGTGACGTGGTGATTACACATCCTCCACTGAGCGAGTGAAACATCTCTCACTGTTCACAAAAACCCACATGTCCTCCGTCACTGGTCCCAGGTTCCTTGGACCTGGGACCAGTGATTGGGGTTTGCTTTGTTTTTGTTTGGTTCGCTCTGGAGTTAATGAGACAAGTATTCAAACAGAGCGACAGAGAGGAGCAGACAGACACACACCCACACACACACCCCTGTCGATGGGAGAGAGGTTCTTCACGTAGATTGTGACATAACGCAGCGTTTTAACTTCGTAGTTCTGAAGAAGTGACGACCCTGATTATCCAGGAACATGGATCTGAGTTCAGTGGGTTAATGTGGAGATCGGTTCTGCATGTGAGTGAATGGAAAGAAGCAGAGGAGCAGCATCACTTGTTAACCCGATTTTCTTACCTATGTGTTCTCAAGCAAGCCGTTAGGGATATTTCGATGAGAGGCTTTCATGATTAACAAGCACAGTCCTCCTCCTTCATGACTGAGACATGTCTTATAGGCTTGCCATGTTCTTCAGTATTGCTAAGGGCCCTTGTGTTCACATGCCTTCCCCATTACAACACGGCCAGTGGCACATGGCAGCAGAGGGGCCGCAGGCGTTGGCTTTTCAGCTGAGCCCAGATCTAGTGCAGTGGGGGGAGGCATGAGGATCTGGGGGCTAGGACGTGGTAAAGGAGATGGAGATGCCGGCTCTGAGCTCATGGATACAATGTGCTTGTATGATAATGTCTGATAAGAACATGGGGAAAACACAGGTTGACTCTGGTGGGGATAATATGGAGCTGTGCACGTGTGTGTGTGTGTGTGTTGTGTGTGAGAGAGACTCTCTCTATCACATGAAGGAGGGAGGTGAGGGAGCTGAGGAGGTGCAAGGATCGGGAGGGAGGGAGGAAGGAGAGATATAGTGGGGGAGGCTGAGCGAGCGAGAGAGAGAGAGAGAGAGAGAGAGAGAGAGAGAGACGAGGGCCGGTGCAGTGCAGAGCTGGAACGGACACCCAGAGCTCAGCCTTCCTCAGGTTGCCATGGAAACCACATTCCTCCCCCGCCTGCATCCCTACAGACTGCTCCGACTCTCTCTCTCTCTCTCTCTCTCTCTCTCTCTATCTCTATCTCTATCTCTCTCTTTCTCTATGTCTCTCTCTCTCTGTCTCTCTCTTCGCTTTTCTGTTTTTCATCCTGTCTTTTTCATTCCTCTTCTAATTCGCATCTTTTTTTTTATTCCTTCTCCCTCGCTCTGGTTCTCTCTCGCTCGCTCTCTCTCTCTCTCTTTCTGCTCCGTTTTTTTTTCTTTACTCCGCACACACATTGAGCACATTTGTGATGATGCACACTCAGCAAGCACACAGTGATTTCACATGCATGGCTCTCTGTGGCAAGGTGAATGGATAATTACACACGCACACGCACACACAGTACACACAGTTCTTTTTTTCTCATTCCCGTGCATTCATGGACACATAAACACTTTGTTTTCTCCGCATCTCTGTATTTTCTTCTCTCTATTTTTACTCCCCCTTCTGTTCAGCACCATGCTTCAATAATGCCCCCTCTAGTCATCACATTTCTGCCCACACACAGGGCACCTCAGCTTCGTTTCTCCGCAGCTATGGCGTCTCATCGTGGACACCTTCATCTTATTTCATCAATTGCTTTCACCTTCATGTTCGGTTCGCAGCTCGTCTCTTAACCTCCTACTTGCATCCCTTTACACAGCTCTCTTTCTCTCCAGCTCCTTTCTTCTCGTGTGCGCACAAAATCTATGTGAAATGATGGTTCCGTACCCATGCAGCTCTGATACGATCTCCCAATCTCCTCTTCTCCCCTTCTCCCTCTATTCCCTCTTTCATTTTCCTCCCTGTGTATGCTCCTCTTGTTTTTTCCATCAGTCGGAGTGGCTCTGTGGTGTGTGTGTGTGTGTATGTGTGTGTGATGGAGCAGCTCTGAGGCCTCTTATTGGGAGCCATGGCCATGTAGCCTTTGTTTTTCTGTGTTTGCACCTTTGGGAGACCTTTAGTTGTTGCTCCCCGGCAGGTAACCCTGTCTTTCAGTACAAAACTGATGGGTGTCCCTAATGCACATTGCATCTCTCCTGCACACTTCACCACGCTCTGATTCATTGAGCACTGCTATGTGTAAAAGATTCTCTGCAATTTATTCATTTCAATATCTGATATTTGCAGAGGGAAGGATCGTTCTCTCATGATGTAATGATGCCTGAGAGAGAGAGAGAGTTATAAGACTTGCTTCCTCACCCCCTCTTACAGTTAGTTAAGGCTACAGTAAGAACAGCTCAGTACGTGTTGATAAACGGCGCTGCCTCTTTAAGGCTGCCTCACTGCCGACTGTCCTTTTATGGCGCCGCATCCGGTCAGGTGACCAAGGAGCAGAGTCACACAGCTTCTCGGAGAAATGCCTTGAAAAGACTGAAAAACTCAATACACGGTCTGTGCAGGGTGTCCAGGTGGGTTTATGTTATAAGGGTTGTGCAGGCTGATGCCGAGCTGATATTGTTTTTTTGGGGGGGTGGTGGGGGGTGGGGGGGGGGACGCGGCAGAAGCATCTCTGTACAAAAGCACAGGATAATTTTCTCGCTTATGCCATAAATCACAGGCCCTTCTTTTTCATTTGTCAACCGAGGGTCAGAGGTCGCTGCTTTCATTTCACAAGATAAATCACCTCATGCTGTTGATCTCTCCAGTCCAAGCTGTTTAATTGGGCACAGTATTTATCAATGATTGCACACACACACACACATATAACCAACTCTCACTCATGCATACACAATACATATGTGTGTGTGTGTGTATACATATATATTTGTGCATGGACGTGCGTTAGATGAATGAACGAATCTTTGAAAACCAATTCTTTGTCATTGTATTTCCTGCCGGATAGGAGAAGCTTTTAAATTTGGTCCGAGTCAGAGTGTAATTACGAGCTAACACTTCAACACACCCCGCTGTGCTGTGTTGTTTCACTCTTTGTGACAATAAGTTGTTTCAGTAGTCAGACGAAAAAGGTTTTTCACTTTTCACCGGGGTCGGAGGATCTCAGTGCACGTTTTGTGTTCAGTCGTGGAGGTTAGATCATTTTCCGTCTCTGGTTTTAATGTGTAGCTACTAAACAAATGGCAGTAACCGAAAATTGCTTCCTCTGCTTGGCACTGCATCACCCATGGTAAAATAATCTTATGTGGGTGACAGTTTTATTGTGTAATAAACTGCAGATTAAATCGACAATCACACGTGATCCAATACAAGGACATTGCGAGTGACACCCTCGGAAGTGATTGTCTAATTGAGTCCCACCAAAAGTACACAGCCTCGATAACACTCTTATGTGATCTTCACAGAAATTGTGTATATTGCAGAGATTTCGAATTTGATTACATTATTTTGTACTAATGTGGGTTTTATACTCCCCCCCCAGAAATAGCTTGCTCTAACTAAAATGGAAACACTTGAATAAGAAGCATTGCATTTCTTTAGTGATTAAAACCCAAAAGAAACAAAAAAACTGATGTCCATATTGACAAAATGACTAACTGATTAACTATTACATCTTACCAGCACTACTGTAGGATCTCTGCTGTAATCCCATTGTTTCATATTATCTTCCTGTATTCCACTTCCCCCCCCCCCCCCATACAAACGATTGGCTCTAAAAATAATATTCAAATTTTGGGATATATATTAGGTTATGTAACATTCAAAGGGTGAGGTTTCTTTTCCCCTAGAGCTACTGAACATGCCCACATACACAGTTCATATGCAGATGTGTTTGCACGCGCATGCTCAGCCGCACACACAGATGACATGTGTGTTCATTCATTCAGGTGATACCTCTTTGTCCATCTCTGCGGCCTCCACCGTGTGTTCGTCATTCCCTCTCTTTTCTATGCCGACAGAATGTGACTCTTTTTTTTCTTTCTCCAGCCTCCTGACTGTGCTGTGCTATAAATGCGATGTGGACAGTTTGTAAGAGAGACAGAGCGCGGCTTGGGGAAGGATGGTTGCAACATGTGCTCAGTCATGTGTGCTGTGATCAATATGCTTACATCGTCCTTTCAAGCCGCTGCCTCCAAGCCCCGCCCTGTCGCTGTGATTGGCTTCGGCGGGGTTTGTGGCTGCATCCGACAATGTAACTTGAGGCATTCAGTGGTTTTTTAAAGTCTCTGTTTGAAAATTATCAAGTTTCTGCCCTTTTTTTTATTTTGTGCTTTCAGCTTTGGCAATTCCCTGTAGGTTAGGGTGAAAGAATATTGTTGTAATGGAGTGAGTTTCTGTTGCATGTAATTAAGTGTGGCTGAGCCTGCTGTGTGTGTTTCCTGGTAATCCGGCAACACAGTGCACTGTGTGCCCTCGCCCCAAAATCCTGCTCCTAGGTGTTGTTAATTAAAGGTACTATGTCTTATATGTAAATCAAATCACTGTAAAAGCCCTGTTATTCACGTATGAGCACTGTCACGTGCAGACAATGTGCAAATCTCTCCCCCCATGCAGACACACCCAGCTCCGCTCCCCGTCACATTTCATTAATAATGCATATATGCAGGTCCTTAATGGTGACACCATAAGATTCCTTTTAAAAAAGATCAACCTTCGCAGTCAGTGGCGGGATGCTGTTAATCTCAATCTAGAAATTCATAAACATGCTAAAGGGTTCTCCCAGGCAGTCCCGTCGCATGACTGCAAATACAAACAGATACATGAAAGCTATATAGTCTCTGCTTCTGTCTCTCCCCCCCACCCCCCCCACACACACATTCTCACTCTCAATCTCTTCCTCCACCCACTCGAAAGCCCAAGCGTGTAATCTTGTTGGTTTCGTACACGTGTTGATGTCATCATTGTGAACATAGAAATATTTCCCCTGTGGTTCTTAAACAAGGCTTCTGCGCTTCACCATTCTCCCACTGAGCTTATTTTGACCCAAACTTGACAACAACATAATTCTGTACTTTGCAAGTGGAGAAGGGGGGGGGGGGAAGTAAAGTAATGCAGCTTGATTCAAACGCACCCCTGTGTTGATGACCAGGAGAGAAAGGATTTTCATGTGCTGCACCTGCCTCCATTGTGAGATTATTTACAGATGTGTGCTTGTGACACAGAGCCCGGGGGTTGCAAGTCACTGGCACAAGAGAGCTGTTGGGTCTGCAGCTGAACTAGAGATGACTGTGGAGGTGACTAGTGACTAGTCAGAGGCACGGGGGGGTGGGGGGGGGGCTCACTGTAAATTGGATTTTGGCTGTCGACCTGTTTGGTGGAAAACGTGGATTAGACTCACACCCATTGGAGCGGGGTCAAGCTTTGCCTGTGGACAATGACCTACCTTCTTTTTATTTATTTTTGTCTTATCAGAAAGAAAAAAACTGCCAAATGCAATGTTTTTATTGCGGCTTTATGAGTGAGGCAGTATTTTCACCCGAGGCAGGCAGCGGTGAGGCTTCGGTGCCGCGGCCCCTTTAAGAGAAGCCAGTGAAGCGCTCAGTCCTGTTGGTGCTGCTGCTGCTGATGGCAGCGCTGCCAGTTGATTGGCTGTGGCTGTCAGGACTGAGGTGCTAGAGGGATGCTGCTACATATCCCCTGTCCCTCCCTTCCTCCCTCCCTCCCTGCATCTCTCTCTCTCTCTCTCTCTCTCTCTCCTCTCTCTCTCTCCCCCGCACTCGCTCGCTCTCCATCTCCCTCTTGCTCGCTCGCATCCCTCTGAATAATCCACATCTAGGGCAAGCTGGCTGAGGGGCGATCCAGAGCTCAGCTCCTCTCTGCAGGCTGAGAAAAGAGACAGAGGGAGAACGACAACGATTTTCAACGCAGGAGGAAAAACGTGATATTTTGACGGGAAGATACCAAGAAGCAAGAGAGGAAGATTTTCATCAGCGGATATCATTTATTTATATATATATTGTTTATATATCTATATATATATATTTGTACACACACATATAGATATTTATATATATACCTTTATCTCTGTACATATCTGTAGTTGTGCTCGTCTGTTTATATTAATATTTTTATATGTATTTGTGTGTGTAAATATATATGATATATAAGCAAAAGAATATATACATATATATACATATATATGTGTGTGTATATATATCTCTATATATATATACATGAATTTATATGCGTATCACTGTGAACCAAGAGAAGCAAGAGGAAATTTCGATCATTGGGGCTGGTCTCTGATTGTGTGGTCGTATACAATATTTTGAATATTTCGTTTGATCTTCTACGTCAAGAGGACAAAGACTACGTGCCCATTTTGTATTTTGTTTTCCCGTTGCTGCTTTCCATTCCTCCTGATCTTTCTTTTTTCTACGTGCGAGAGGAATAAAGCGGAGAGTGACTGGATTTGACAAAAAGGGAAAATCTGTAGAAATTCCTGTGATTAGTGTTATTTCCGTTGGCATTAGCGCTCTGTGAGCCGATCACAGCTGCTGTGTGAGATCTGAGGAGGCAGCAGCGACAGTGCCACGCCGCTCAGCCCAGCATCAGCCCAGCCAGCATGCACAAACACCACCACTGCTGTAAGTGCCCAGAATGTTATGAGGTGACCCGTATGGCTGCTCTGCGTAGGATGGACGCCCCGGCATATGGAGGAGACTGGCAAGCCGAGCCCTATGGATACCCGCCTGGGTATGGGGGAGGCCAGACCTTACCTCCCCCAGCTTCAGGGGGAGGTGGAAGCATGGGAGGAGGAGGGGGAACTTTGGGGAGAAGTAAGGGCAAGATTATGTCTAGTGGGGGCCCGGGAGGCCCCAACCCAAAGGGCCATTCCAAGTGTGGCCCCAAAGTAAACGGCAGCAACTCCAGTGGTGGACAAGCAGGATGGTGGCCTGAATGCACCTGTACCAACCGGGAGTGGTACGACCAGGTAACTCATCTTCCTCACTCTGTTTGATAAGCTCAGGACTGTGGGGCCTGGCATGGGAGACTGGGCTCAGATGGGCTGCTGCTGTAGTAAAGCAGAGACGATCATGTTTCAGCTGAGGCTGCTGCTTTATGGAGGAGGATTCATATTTAGTATTCACCCCAAGCCTTCCTTTCTCATGTTGGTGACTGTGGTTCTTCTACCGGAGAGGAGAACAGGACTGATCTAGTTCCACTGCACACACACGGAGATGATCCTCATGGTTGGATTTGATGCAGATGACTAATGCTTATAGATTCAACACACCTAGTGTATGTCGTCAAAGACTTACGCTGATGCAGCTACCATAGGCCAAAATGGTGCATTTTTAGCCGCTGAGGCAGCAGCATTGGATGGCAGCTCGCTTTTCTCCTGAGTTATCTGTCAAAGCTGTTTCTTCAACACTGCAGACGGACTTTGTGAGGAATTAGATGTAAGAAACAGATTTCACAGACATCCGGTAATGGTAGGTTTGCGTCTCGTAGACTCACAGCAGAGGAAAAGATGATGAAATCAAAAAACCAGCTCCATTCTTATTTATTGCCATTGTTGTTCTGCGAAGCCGTTTTTTTCTGCAAAGCGTCACAGCATCAGGAATGTGTGGTCGGAAAAAGAGAGAATCAGCAGCAATGTGTCTGAACGCTGTCATACGTGCCACACAGTGTGAATGAAACTGCCTCTTCACATGCGCTCCATTTTGTGCCTAATATCCCCGTCTATTGACATGTATTTATAAATGACAGTTGATGTAAGGTCAGAACAGCTTCACAAGAGCAGTCTTTAATTAAGCAAGGTGCACGTATGAGAGCATGAGCTGGGGTGGGGGAAGGGTGGCTTTGGTGAGCGAGAGATTCAAGGAACCGATCTCGCTGTGCATGAGTATGTGTCTATGTGGTCTCGTCTTTGCTGCAAGTGGAGCCACTGCATTGTTTGTGCGTAACCCCCCCCCACACACACACACACACACACACACACACATGCACGTTAATGTCTGATCGCGTTTTGAGTATGAATAAGGAGGCAGCAGGAAGGAGGAAGGTGAGGAGAGGCACGGGGGTAAAATGGAGGCTGAGATTTCAGTGGCAGAGAGGAAGAGATCCCCCTGAGCTGAGCCCACATATGAGCCGCAACCCAGCTGATATTAGCAGATCACACAGACAAGGAGAGGCTTTACCTTCGGAGAGGCAACGAGAGAAAGACGCGGTCTTGAAATCCGTCACAAGCCATTTTCTAGTCAGCTGGATTCAGACCGGTCCAGCTTATTTCATGTTTCACACGTTTGAAAGGCTCAGAGCAGATGTGATTATGTAAGCAGTTATTGCTTACGTGGATATTTTATTCCTCATCAGTATTGAAACCTCGTTGTTCTTATATCTATATTATATTTAGCCTCTGCTTCATGATCTGATGTTCTCTCCGATTCGCACCGGGATGCATGTAAGGATCTCATGTTGTTGACACATCACCATTATTGGTTCAACCACACTGTAGTATCCTGTATACTACGTACTTGCTCCTTTGCTGTATCATGCGAACGTGTGCCTCATAAGAAAAAACCTTTACAGTATAATATCCATCCTGGCGTTCAGGATGTAGAATAAATTAAAGATCCAGTGATGTGCTGAGCAGTGGATGATTGGTGATGGGGGGGGGGGGGGGGGGGGTTGGGGCAGCTGTTTGTGGAGTGAAAATGCTAAGGTTGAAAAAGAGAGAAATAAGCCAATAAAGGCAGGCGGCGGCGGGCCTATGGAGGGGGAGGGGGTTACGTAAGAGGAGGCAGTTGGTGGTGCTGTCAGAGAGAGGAAGCAGAAGAGGCCCTGACACCGTGGACGAGCATCTGCCCCTCCGTGTCTTTAACACGGGCCGGTGAACGGCCACTATACGCTCGCCCTCTCCGACGCGAACGACCCCATGGCACGGCATGGACGGAGAGACGCACCCCCTCCACCACACCCCACCCCCCGCCAGCCTCCCGCCCCCTTCCTCGCAGTCAGCGTTGCTCATCCTTGGGTGGGAAATGTGAACGCTGCCCCTCCCCCCGCCACCTATATACACAGCCGGGGAGCAGCGATCACACACGCCCCAAACACACACACACGTCTATTATCTTATAGCTCCTGTAAACACTGTGTTTTTGGACGTGAGCACGATGATGAAGAGGCAATAACCTTGTGCAGTCATTCAGGGTTCTTCTTCTTGGCTGGATCATTGACATTTTCAAATGGCTCCTGTAGCCATGAAAACTTCATGTATGTGCGAGGACATCATTAGACACCCAGGGACATAATGATGCCATATTCGTACTATTTTCCCCTCTGTCATGTATTTACTAAATGATTGTGCGGCTATCGTCGAGGGCTCGCTAGCTTAATTATGAATGATTCCATTTGGGATTATGGGAACATTCTTTAAAACAAGAGCGTTTGAGTTTCAATCTGAGGAAAGTAGAGACCTCAGTCTACGGGGAGCTGCAGTCAGAAAGCTCCCTCTTCCCCCCGCAGGCTCCAATCTGTCTTTGTGTGTTCTCCAGCTCTGTCGCTATGATTAGCTTCAAATATTAATTGGATTTTTACTTTATTTATTAGCATCAAGATTCGGTCCAAAGCGCTGTGCCAGACCTGTTGTGTAGAACAGGTCTTTGTGGTGGCAGTGGTGCTTCAAATTAATGCACAGGCACGGCGGGCGTTAATGTCGAACGCTCCCATAGGTGATTACAACTTGACAGCCTTCAGGCCTTGATCAGAAGTGTGAGTGTGTGTGTGTGTGAGAACATTTACAGTCACATGGATTTATGTGTGTCGTTGGATTGTACTCTACATCTTTATGATGAGATTTCCTTCACGTGGATTTGAGTTGCTGTTCCTGTATCAGAAACTAAAGAGTTATCAGATGGGATTCAGAAGTCTGTCCAGGTTGAAATGGCTTGAGCTGGATCCCCTCCTGTGATCTTGAAAAGGCTCCGTCTAATACCTGGTATATTCGCATCAGATCAAGGTTTTTTTTATACCTAGAAGAGACGTATGTGATCAGAAGGAAGTGAACTCAGCCAAACCATACATTTCCTTTTAAAAAGGTTACCTGGACGATAACAGCAAAATGGATGTTGTACTCATTACACCCACAGAGGCAGCTCCTGTCAGCGCATTCAATCCAGCCTGGTGCATAATTACTGCAAGGTTGTTTTTTGATTGTGGAGTAAGACGGACAGATTTGCATATGTTGTGCGTAACATCACACATCAGAGCTCTGAATGGCAGTTGACGTTGATTAAGACAAAAACAAAAGAGTTGAGTTGATAGAAAACATAAATACAGACGAAGCTTTCTCGGTTTCTATCATTTTTCTACACCACTGATGAGTAGGTGACTTATGTGCATTGTGTTAAGTTGGGTTTTGCGAGTGTTAGCAGCAAGTTTATCTTTTCAGTCGTGTTAAATGTTAGCTCCAAAAAGCATATTGATATTTGTTCCTAACTGGCTTGTGTTGTGTCAATTTGCATTTAACTTTGTGCAAATTGAGCACTCTGGGCCACCGTACAGCGTAAACACTTCAAGGTTCCATCACTGTTTGATCATGATATGGTATTTAAGTGGTTCAGTGGTTAAGCGGTTTAAGAATGTGACATATAGTAAACTTGAAATCATTCTCAAAGTCATTTCTTAGTCTTCAGTGTCATTAGTTAGGTTCTTTGCAAATAATTTGAAAATATAGACATCCCCAAAAAACTGTGAGAAGACACTTCTTTTATTGTCTACTCTCCTTTCGTCAGCGAGGACACAGTATGTCTGACATCATTCTTTGACATTTGATCTGAGGACCCGGCTCTTCCGTGCGGTCGCTGCTCGTCTCACACTCATCCCAACAATCGCTTTCAAAACACAATGAAAGGCTAAATAAAGGCTGACACAGCGACATGTTCAAGTTTGTCTGTACTGTAGCTTTAACAACGTGTAAATAATTTTGAATGTACACAATTCCTCTTTAACCTTTAGTGAGGTGTACACGCTTCTAGGATTTTGGATCCAGCCGAACACGCGGTTCCTTCAGAAGGAGATCATAAACGCTTCCCAGGTTCCTCGCTGTTGTTCAGGAAACCGTTTGTATTTACCTCTCATGTCACTTTGGCAGAAAACTGTTGCTCAAACAACATCCTAATTCAATTACGGGCAAACAGGGTAATTCTTTGTTTGGTCCTAAGATGTTGGGGGTGGAGTGCAGAGTCGTTCACGTAACCACAGACATAATGATGGACGTTAGCCGTTACTGAGTGTTCTTTCAAACTGTGCATCACAGGCTCAAATCACTTAGCCACAGTGAGCGGTGATGACGATGTGAGCAGCTCTGCAGTGGCTTCACCAACTCAGGTCGTTTCACTCACAATGGAGAAGAGCAATAGTGAATTTTTAAGGAAATTTAGCTTCACGAACTTAACTCTCATATGACCTGCATGTGCTAACTGCAGAAAGAGATTCACTGTAGTTTCTCAATAATGGTAATGAGCCCCAACAAGTATAAGGCATGTTGAAGAGCTTCAGGCTATAAGGAAGCAATAAGATCAGCCGATGTTTTTAAAAAAGGTTTCAAAATGGCTGCAATATGTGATATAAATGTGCACATTTGATTTGTTTCACCAAACTTCAGCCTCAGTACAAGGAGAGGAGCAGCAGGTTCTGTGTCTGCTGTTTAATGGGCCGTCCTTCCTTAGTCAGGTTTCAATGAGTAAATCCACTTGTCAGGTAACTCAACGTGTCTCGATAAATGTGTGTAAGAAAAATTACAATTGTTGCATCACAGAGGATAATTCATCTCTTCACAATCTAACTATTAACCGGATTTGGTGTTTGCTGAAACACACTTTTGAAAAAACTGTAATTCAGCTTTTCAAACCACTGCAGAAATTATGATTCAGATGCCAACGCTCGCTTTTCACTGAGCTCATACAAATTCAGAGCACATGCTGTAATTTAATTTTCTGTTCAGTTGTCTTATAGCAAAACCCCCTACATCATATCTTCCATTGTGTGTCCCGCCTGTCTCCCTCTCTTTTACACACACACAAACACACACACATGTACAATATAAGCAAACACACTTATGCCGTATACAGACCCTTGCTCAAAAAACAAAGTGCTCCTACTCTATGAGAATGTAGGGTAAAGGGAGGATAGTGAATCATGGGTAAATGCACTACGAAACAAGGGAGACAAGGTGCGTTGCAATATTTATGTGCACTTTGAAAAAAGTTGACCCTTTTTTTACGATGCGCGAGCGGGAAGGGACGGAGCGCCGGGGAAAAGTCAAATGTTGCTGAAGAGACTTTGCCAAGCGAGCCGCCATTATGGGGGCTGAGAAGTTTGATCTGTGATGAAGACCCACCTCCTACTCTTCCTCTGAAAGCCTCCGCTCGACAACTGCGCCGCTCTTTACCTTTGCATCGCCTTCACAGACTGAATCTGCTCCTATAGTTTCAACATGGAGGTCCCAGTGAAATGCTGGATTGGCTGGAATGTGTTGCCGCCTCTGCCAAAGCAGATTTAATGCTCATCAAGCTGTTTATTCATTACTGCAGGTTGGCTACAGCTACGTGATGTATAAATATATATATATGCAGAGGCATTTTGTAGAGTGTTACAGGTGCAGTCGCCTGAAGCTGCAGATCCTGTTTGTGTGGAGCTGTGTGTCCTCCTGGAAGCCGAGGCTGCCGTGCCCCTCTGATCCATATGGTCATTGTCAGAGGCCCTGCCAGAGATCAGACCCATATCTGTCCCCCCCCCCCCCCTCTCTCGCTGTCAGCCAGGGGAGGAGAGGCGAGAAGGGAGGAGAAGGGGGGGGATTGCTATTTGTTTGTTTGCTTGTCTACTTTGTTTTATTTAGGGGTTTTTGCTGATCACAGTAGCGACTGGCCTAGAAAGGTGACTGTGCTTGCGCAGGGCAGAGTGGACCACTGAATCAGCGAGGGAAGCGTCAGATATTCTGTTGGAGAGAGAGAGAGGAGCGAGAGACACTCGGGGCCTTTGATTAAACGCTCTACCCCTGTTGCTGTTGATTAGAGGAATCAGACATTAGTGAGCGATGGTTCGGATCTGCACATACGAGAGCTTTTTCCCTCTGTTGTGCGAGACTCGTTTCAGCAGGATCGCTCTGGCATCCTCTGCACGGTGCACCGGCTCCATCACCCACATGCTACCATGGAAAATGTGTGTGTCCAATCAATACCAGTGAAGAGCTAGTCCCTAAGTCTTCTGACTCCTCTTCATTTTTGTGGGGGAGTGTGGGCGCTTTCAACAGCGCTTCGGCTTTTATTGCTTTTGTTCAACCACCACATCAGCTGTTATTTTGGTGATACTTTACAACAAGGTACACACAATACTCAAGAAGGAGTCCGCGCCACAGAAACAGGAGCTGATAAATTATTTTAAATAAATTATTTTGTATTTGATAAATGCAGGTTACCTTAGAATAGACGGGTAGAGTTGATATATTATTACATAATCTTTATAATAAGATTTTAGAAATATCCCTTTTTTATAAGCATCACATTTTGTTCACTGTTTGTTGCTGAAATGTGGACCAATGCATTTAGCATTGTGTAACCTTTCGTATAAGCAATTCCCATAGTACAACATTGTGTCATGATTACCTACCTTCTGTCATCAACAGTAATTTCCTTTGTGCAATTTTTTAATTTGCGTTTAAGCTACTGTCAATGAAATCCATCACATTAAGACACTGTTAAAGGGCGTAAACATGGACATTTAAGCAAGCTTTTAATTTGAAACAACTGCAGAGGAAATGTAATAACTTACGTTACATTATTACAGGTTCTTTACACAAGCTATAGGAGAACACGCTATTTAATCTTCTGTGTTTTTGACAAACCTTGATTACTCTGTGCTGAGTAACTATAATTTGAGACTTGACCTTTATTTGAATATTTGCTACTGTCTTTAGACTAGATGCTGAAAGCTGAAATCATTTCACTGAAGACATTGTGACATGTCACAATAGGAAAAGCACAGGTGTAATTCATGAAATGAATGATGGCTGAATTTCAATAGTTAGACTCCTGGTTATTGTTGCTGCTGACTCACTGTCACACTCTGTAACTTACCGGGACAAGTAACTGTCATTTTTATCAGAACAGCAACATGATTGAGGTTGGGTATGTGTGAGCTTCAAGGCTGATCACTCACACATGTTCATTTTCACTCTCACAGATTGAATTATCAGGCAGCAGCTTCACAACAGTAGGTCACTCATGAGAAAGAGCCCTCTGTTCATTAGTGGAAACATTTCTTAAACCAGATTAATGTAAGGAAAACTATAATTTACACCTTTTTACACAGCCTGTTCAAGGTGGCTTTATACTGTTATGTATAGAGGACACATGTGTAATGGTTTGACGTTGTTGTTGCACATTTATACCAGCGGTGGAGGTAGTAAGAGTCGTCCAATGTCTTCACCGGGGTCCGTCATGTTTCTATATAGTGGCAAACCGACACACTGGCTCTAGAGAGATAATTTAACATGTTTGTGTTACCTGAAGGCCACCGTAGTTTCTCCAACACATAACTTTACCTATAGATGCCACTAAAGCCTACACACTGAAGCTTTAACTATTGATTCATTAGAAATTATGCATTTGTTTATCATCATTCATTCATTGGCAACTACACAAGATGATGTGTGACAGTCGTGTTGAAACTATTTTGGCCTTTACACACACACACAGACAGACACACACAATCCAAGTTCTATTCAATTCTATTCATTGCAGGAAATCACATGAGCTCTGATTAGGGACTGGTTACCTCGTTATTCAGGTTATTCATCATCCAGATAAGCTAAAAGAATATTCTTTGTCTGTGAGTGTGTGCGTGAGTGAGTGTGTGTGTGTGTGTGTTTGTGTGCGTGTGGGAGACATTTGGCGAATCGGTGCGTTTCTTACCATGTGTAGCTGCTCTGAGTGCCATCTCTGCCTAATGCATTATCCAAGCAGCCCTTCAGCCATTTGGTCTGGCCTCTCGTGTGTTTGTGTGTGCCTGCGTGTTTGTGTATGTGTTGTTTGTCAGTGTTCTTCATTTCTGTCGTCCCCCCTACTGTCGTCTTCCGCTGCTCTTCTCCTCCTCCGCTCTTTCTGTTTTCATGCATAGTACGAATCAAAGGCTTCATTTCCAGGTGTAGAGCAGTGTTCAGAGAGGATGCAGCAGCAGCAGCAGCAAACAACTCCAGGCCTGCGCCTCAGTATGATTAGTTTAATTTAATATCATAAGCACATACAGTTCTACACAGGAATAAATCATTGTTTAAAGCTGATTGTGTTTCAGAGCAGGATCTCTGTTGAATAACAATTTACTTCTAATAGTTTGACTAAAACACAATTAAATTAATATATTATGGATGTTTTAATGCTATAATCAGAAGCTCTTCCTTACCAACAACCGTTACCTTCGTTTCTTATATTTAAACTTTTCTCATCATCTTGTTACAGTGGCATTTAATTGTGCACATTTGTGGTTATGGGGACTTTACTTTACTTGGTCTCTTTAACCTGGAGTTTGCAGTGTAAATTAATTTTATTGTTATTGTGTAAATATTAAGCAAAAACAAAAATAGGTTTTCTTAAAATCTTTTATATATTCGTCCCTGTCTCCATGATTATGCTTGTAGGTAATATGTTAACCAATAGGAATGATGCCCAGTATTTGGGCTGGGTGATCAAACAATATCAATATAGCCGAGGTTGAATAAATATCCATATAATGCCTGTAAATTGTGGCAACACAGTGAGGAGGCTCTACACATCATTGATCAACATCAGATTTGTAAAACGTTTGAAACCACAACCTTCACTCAGGAGCAAATATCAGACCGTGAACTTAATAGAAATAATAATGTGAAAATCATTGTGATAATTATAGATATGAAATTGTAATCTCTATATGATTTTGGGGTCTTATCGCCCCCAGTCCTAGCCGGTGCAGACATACAGTATATTGTGACAGCATATGTTTGGCTCACATGGACTTCCTGTCCCCACCCCCCACCGAGCTGACAAGATGAGAGGCCTGCTAACGTTATCCAGACATATGTCTCCTGAAGAAGCACGGACGATCTTTAAACACGTCCCTCTGTTAATTATCCGTCATTATTTTCTATCAGTGAGACTCGACCCCATCTACCCGCCGGGTTTGCCAAAGCAGGAGCACGCACCTCAATCTCCGAGGCAGAGAGCGATGAAGAAGAGAAAGAGAGAGCGTGCCCTCACTGTGTCGTGGATATAAACAACACGAGCAATCCCAGCTTAATATCATACATCTTATTACACTATTCATCGTTCATCTCTGTCCTGAAATAGCTTTTTATGGATTTATTGCGGTTTGTTTCCCTCCATTCATCCGCGCTTGTGTGTTAAGGTGTCGTCAAAATGTGTAACAACCTTTCCCAGTACAAGTCAGATCCAAATTAGGCTTATGTAGCATAAACAAACGAGCATTAAGGCCATGGTGTGTGTGATGTTTTTAAAGCTACAGTTTGAGTTCACGGTTTCCTGCCACATGGAACTTACCTCATTGCTCATTTTGCTATCTTTATATTTGGATATTATATATTAGCTGTTGTGATCGTCTAGGTTTGCGGTCAAAGACCTTTTCCCTGATTGCCTTGACATTAACACCGTACGTTCCTGCCGCAATGGAAAGCTGATTAAATATTCCTTGACTCGTCATTAAAACTATGATATTCATACAGAATCAGAGAGCAGTATGTTAATGTGACAAATATGATTTGAAATTGCAACCTCTTTTATCAGATTCAGTTCATGTATCGAGTGAATGACTAAATATGAGTAACGTCAGTTATGTGGGAACAAATAAATCTCTGGCTGATCAAAACATTTTGAACCAACCATGAGTCAGGTGTCAAAGCAAGGCCTGATGGGTTTTATGGAAAGGTTTTTGAAAGGTTGATTCACACATCACACCCATAAACTAACATATTACATAAACTGTTATATGAGTCATTTAGTCCATTTTCTAATATGTAATTATTTGCTAAAACTAAATCTGCATTTTACCCATGCAACCATCATCTATACCTCTTATCCTTCATAATCCTGGAGCCAATCTCATCTAACACAGGTCGTATATCAAATCCATTCACCGTCACACCTACTGTCAATTCAGAGTCTCCAAATACCCTAACCCCCCACACCGCATGTCTGTGGACTGTGGGACGAGGCCAGAGGAAAACCCAAGCAGACACAGAGAGAACATATACGAACCTCACACAGAAAGACCCCCGGGGCCGAAACCAGGATTTGAATAAAAAAAAGCTTCTGGCTGTTATGAACTAGCTAACCACTTCACCACTGTGTCATCCCAATAGCTGTGGGTAGAAGGGTCCTTAAAGCTGTAGACACATTTTTACAACATTGGACATAAACACTAAGTCTTACTTACACTGCTCTACCTTCCCCTCCACTGCTGTGAAACATTTATTTGCAAGATCAATCAAACTAATAGCACCATTTTCTGTTTGGTTGAGAAGTGCAGCTTTTTGTCATTCAGCACAGACAGGTGTAGAGCTGCCTGTGAGCTGAAGACCCACAAGCTGAGACGTGTGGGGAAACAACGAAGGAGACAATTGTGTTTAACTGTGCTTCACCTGCCAGCTGGAAATTAATCACTCACATTATCATGAAATGTCAGTGTCACGTCTGCCTCGGCCTGAACACGAGGAGGAGGAGGAGGAGTCTGGCATTATTGAGCAATAATTCTGTATTCACCTTTCAGCATAATTTAAATCAAGTGATCAGAAAATTAGAGTCCTGCACTTCCTCTTGGCTCTGGTTCCATCCAGTGGGAAAGCTGGCCCATGATGGGAGTGTTTGACCAGTCACAGGGCAGTTCAGATAGGGCGCTGTGGGTCGTTCTATAGCAGCTGTGCATGCACGTCCCTCCAGGAAAAGGCCTTCCCTCAATCAATGGCTTCAAACCCTAGACCAAAGGTCGCCATTCCAGCATTGGCAAGAACTGGCAGTTCTAAAAGGGAAGATTGAATTATTCAATAAAGAGTCTAAATTAGATTTAGACAATAAAAAAATCAAGTTCAATCATGATCACTGGCGTTTTATGATTGGATGCATTTGTGCAAAGTGCAAATATTTGATTTTCCCCCTCAAAAAGTTTTTTCCTATGTGCTCAAGCAGCACGACATGTATATCCTGTCTTGGCCTCCATTAATTGTAAAGACACCATTCATATCTTCGTGCTAAATATGAGCATAAATATGGGAAGAGGCAGATAACATCTGGGCAGAGGTCAGATGAAACCAGTGGCATCAATGAGGAAGAATATTCTGAACATTTTGCAGTGTACAGATTGCAGATGCATTGAACGCACATGTTTTGTTGTTATTTTGACGTTTGAAAAATAATCCAGTTAGCATTGTGCTCTGTAGCATCATGTCCTCCTGCCCTATGACGTGTATGATACCGATTGCAACATGTGATGTGGAGAAGAAGAAAAAAACATCTCAATCCTGTGTTCAGATCGTCGAAGACGGCAGCAGCACCGACCCCTCCCCCGGTGTGAGCCAGCGAGTGTCTTTTCAGTTGTGTCAGTGCGAGCAGTGATGATGCAAGAGAGGAGGGGATTCAAGGAAAGGAGATTAAGCGAGGAGAGGGGCCAGAGCTAGAGAGATGCGTAGAGAATGGAGGGAGAGAAGGAGGTGAAGAAATGAGAGGTGTGGCATAGAGAAAGGGATGAAAGGGGGTCGAAGGCGGCGAGGAAGAGCGATGGGAAAGGGTGTGGGGGGGGGGGGGGGCGAAGAGGAAAGCGGAGGGGAGCCTGTGCTCAGACACAGCCCTGTGCGTTGCCATGGTGCGCGCTCAGGCAGAGCTGCACAGTAGCTCTTGCTGCTCAGCTAGCTAATTACCCTCAGACTGCAATGGTGATACGCAGGCGGCCGAGGCCTTCCGGGTTTCCAGGAGCTGCACTGACACAGTCAAGTACGAATCAGAGACACATTTACTGCGTGTCTGCGACGAGGGGGAGCTCCCACGAGGATGCAATGCAGAAAGCATGCAGCGGTGGGCGGCAGCGTTATTATTGAACACGGTGGTGGTTGCTCTGCTGTGTCAGCCGTGCCACTTGTGTAAGATAAAGAGCTGCTCCAGCGCAGGGCTGCATTGTCCGCAGACCGCTGCCGCTTACCCAGAGCCTGCAGATCCTGATCAGCCTGCTTATAAAACCCAATATGGGCCATTGTGGATTAATATTCACCATTAAAAATTCCAATTATGTAATCAGCCAAATCCAAGCCCTGCATATGCTCACTAGAATCTCTCAGCAGGCAGGAGCGCGGGAGGGGCCTGAACGAGAGGAAAGATGAGCATTTTTATTTGGGCGAAGATCCGTGTGCTGAATACATGAAATGCTTTTATTAGCACCGCAACATTGTTGAGTGTAACCAAGTCTGAATGAATCTGATGTATTTTATGTATTTCTCCTGGTTTTTTGCAGTGATTCAACCTGACTGTGATAATGTGATGAAACACTTCATCTATATCTGGAAGTGCAGATAAATCCTCAGTGAATCTGAATCACTACTTCAATTAGAATATTGTTGTCCTTTTTTTGCCAGCTCTCAACACAACACGTTTGTTGAATAAATGGTGAAACAGCGGCTTCAAATTCTCTTCAGTTGAGTCTGATGTATCAAAAATTATTTCCTCATTGACATTTGATTCAGAACTACTACATTGCTCCCAAGAGATTTTTTTAAATCTATTTTTTTGTCAAATGTCAGAAAAATTGCGAAAGATGCCTGTTATATTTCTCAACGGTCTAGAAGCAAAAGTTGTATATTTAAAAAAATAAAGCAGCAAATCCTCGGATAGAGAAGTTGGGAAAGCTGCGACCAGAGGAAAGTTATTATCATAAAAAGTGGAAGCAGCTGAAGATCATGAGAACGGCATCAACCCTCTTATTTATTAACCTTTGGCATGAAAGCAAATCAGCATAAAATGTCAAATTATTCTTTTCTGTTGCATTTCAGCTTCAGGGAGATTATAAATATTGAGCATTATTATTGTTTGTATCGATACGTGCTGAAATAGAAAGCCTTTGTTTATCTTGCTGCACATCTACAGTCCCTAGACTCCGATCAACAGTGCAGTGTTTGGTTCATCTCTTCAGTCAGATACAATGGCCACTCTGATCAAAGCCAAGACCCGTCCTTTAGGGACAGTGTCCCTGAACGTGACCTGAGATGGGCAGAGAAGAAAGAGCAACTCTGGGCCCTCGGCGGGAGGCAGATTGATTTGGCGATCGTCAAAGTGCTACAAACGATTTTCTTCCCCTGCTCTTCTGTTTGGCGCCAAATGCATCAGCATATGGATAAATATTCACTTTTAGTTGCATCGCCCTTTTTGCTGCTTACTGTAATTCTTCATCACTCTCAACACCTACACTTATTGTGAGACAAATCTCAAGTGAGGGTAGTGATTTGGAGATATGTGAATATAAGTTCCCGAGTGGAACTTATAGAACAGCGTGAAACCATGACAGGAGGATCTGTGCTGTGGAGACGAGCAGGCCGGCTCCTCTGGAAGTTGGGGACGAATGGTTTTCATTGAACTACCAGGTCAAAGTGGTTCCCTTGTTATTTTCACTACATTCTTTTTTACAGTGGATCTCTTAGTCCTCTGTGTTTGATCTCTGTCTCATGATTTTGATTTGTGAAGGAGACAAAGAGCTCAAACATTCGAGTCCTATTTTACAAAAATCTGTGTGCTGGCGGAGGAGTGTGGCGTAAGAGGCCGGACCAGGGGATGCAACATTCTTTTCACTACATTGTTTCCTCTTGCCGGATTGGTTTGAAGAGCATCTTTGACCTGGGGGAGAGTGTTTGAAACTTCACTGGGTCCATGGAGCAGAATTACAGTCTAATGTTCCCTATTAGCAGAAAAGAAAAAGTCCAGGATTGGAAAGATCTGACTGAAGCTCAGCAAATTGTGTTGTGGGGCGCTCAGCGGAAAAAAGAGGTGAATGAGAGGAGAGTGCTGTCATTGAAAGGAATAGAGACCTGCGGACAATCTGTTTTTTTGCTCGTGATTTTTTGTGGATTTCTTTTGGCAGCAGTGAGACGGTTTTATGAAAATAAGTTTTGGCTGTAGCGATTTGCTTTCTGTCCAGGGCACAGTCTCACATAAGCGAATGCAAAAGCGAATATCGTGGGTCGAAGGTCACCTCCACGTGAAGCCACACAGCAATTTGCAGTCGGAATCAAACATACAGACTGGAAGTGAACGAACTGGAGGTTTGCCACTGAGACATTCATGCACGTGTGACCGGGCCCTCGGATGAAAACTGATTCCACTCTCATCTCTGTCTGTTAAGCACTACATATGCCTGGCAGATGCTGTCTGCCAAGAACCACACATAACCTCATAACATGGGAAATGAATGTGGGTTTCCGTTCAAACTATACACACAAGAGTTTGAAATGAGTCAGAGGCATGCTAGCTCTTTCCCCCTGTTTCCAGTCAGTATGCTAAGCTAAGCTAACTGTGAGTGATTTGATAAATTTAGTGTTTAGTGTTTGTCTATAGGTTGGAAATTTGATAATGTTTTGGATTTCAAGAGAGCAATATGTTCAGAAATAATGCATTTGTGAATGTAGTTTTTTTTAAATGGTTTTAAAGCAGTTTTTTCATGATGCATTAAGTCATTTTAATTTTAATGGCTCCAAAACCTTCATATTGGACTTTTTTTAAACTGAACAATATATGTTACCCTCTAGGCCCCTGGGTTTATAGTGTTGTTACCTGTGTTGCTTCGTAAAGTGAAATGTCTCAGCCTGTCCTGTCAAAATGAGACCGTTACCCTGGCAACACCATCAGCATGTTCACAGCGTCACAGGGAGAAAACAGCCAACTTAAAAAAACTGGGATGAATTAGAGTAAAAGAGTAAATCTGAAGGAATCACTTCCTTCATAATGACGCCGCAGCAGCTGAATGATAGTTGTCTGAGGAGGCAACGTGACAGTGGTGGAAGAAGCATCAAAATGGCAGCTCTCAGTTCTGTGTGAGTGTGTGTCTCTGTGTGTGTGTGTGTGTACACATGCACTGTTACCGGTATAGTCAGCGCATAGGATCCAAAACACCAGAGAGAGGAACAAGCTCCGCGGCTCTCTCAGCTTAGCAACAAGGGGTAGCAACTAGTCAAGAGCTGTGAGGTAACATGCTGCAGTGACCTCTGACGTAGAGGAAGTAGTGGGGGCGGGATCACAGGAAGCATACTGATGACACTCACACTCGACAGGCTTCCTTCAGTGCGCAGCCTCGCCAGAGCACGTGCGCTACCTTCCATCATATAGCCGGGACTCTGCGGTTGAGCCTCCTGGTGTCAGCGACGTGATCGTGAAACTGTAATGACTGATGTTAACGAAAAATACAGAAATTGACGGGTATCGATATATCAACAACATGTTGACTGTGGCCATGATGGGACACGTGTAAGACATAACACTGAGACTCCTTTACATACATGTAGAGTGCAAAGAGAAGGATAGTGATAAAACTGGTTGTTTTTTATGTTTCTATTTATGTTTTGATTGAGTCAATTAATGTAATTAGTTAATCATGCGTTTGTTATATTTCTTATTTGCTTTTGTTGGCTTTTACACATTATTTTTTTGAAGTGTCTTTGAATATCTTTAAAAAACCTTATTATAATTAGTAGTAGTAGTAGTAATATTAAGTAATCTATCAAGTTACACATCATGCATTCTCTGGTTTCAACACTTTTGTTAGTCGCATCATCATAAACTGGCTGATAGTCATAATAAGAAAATAAAAAAAACGTACTACTAGCTCGTATGTATAAAATCATCAATTTATCAAAATGAAATGGAATTAAGATGCAATCCTGGCTAAGAGCAGGAATCTATTATCTGATGCAGTATAAATCTTGTTTTCTTAACCTAAACATTGTGGAAATTCTTAAGCAGGTTTTGTAATCAGGTTAATCACACAATTTTACTTTTAGTACGGCTCACCATAACCACAGGGTTGTTATGGAAATGGATAGAATTATTTCAAGGGTATTTATAAGTCAATGTCACACACAAAGTGACAGAAAGAACTTGAATTGATTGTTTAACTGTGATCCATTGTATGAGAGCAAACGCTTGATGCATGTAAAACAAACTCATTGATCTGAACGTTATGATAAAATCACATGATAAAATATCATCATACTGTCAGAGCACGAAGAGCTCAGGGGTGTTTACTAAACACATCAGTAATGGTTCTGTTTTATTCACAGACACTCGATGTGTCCACACGCATCAGTGTTCAGACCCGATCAGGTGTCGACAGACCTGCGGAAAGTTCTCTGTGGCAGCGCTGAATATTTGTTAGGCTGAGTACGTCTCCCTCTGTAGCCGAGTTTGTGAAGGTCAAACTGGCCAGCTCTCTCATTTGGAGCTGCTCGGCCTGACAGAGAGGTAAGCCAGAGCATGCTTTCGTAATATTACATAAAGATGAGCAGGGCGCGCTGCCGACAGCTGTGACGAGCTATTAATTATGGTTTCATGAGTGTTCGTCTGCGGCCTGCGTGTGTTTGGGAGGACGGAGACATGGTCACAATACTCAATCATAGCCGTCAAATCAGAAAACTTTGAGCTTCAATGATGCCGTTTTATGGCTGAACTTAATTAATTTCCTTGTGGCCGCCTCATTGAAATGAATGCCTGAATTTAGCTGGAGCTGTAGCAGGGGAGAAAGAGCAGTTGACCTTTACCGTTACGGGGGTTTCCTTTATTCTATCTCGTTATCCGCCTTTGTTCCGAAGAATGCACCATTGAGATGGAATGGCGCCTGCGAGTAAATCATCCCCAGCCGTCATGTGTTCATCCTGTTTAGCTCCCATCTGTCACTTCTTCCCTCACCTTGCTTTTCTCCTTCCCGCTTTGCCCCAGCACCGGGGCCACAGCGTGAATAAGATGTTGGGTGCATGGTAATTGAGTCGGTATTGATTGGACTGCAGCGTGGCCTACGAGAGGCCAATTGGAGCCGGAACATCAGAGCAGCACCGCTGACTGCGTCTCTCATCCCACATTCTGCAGGAAAACACAAACGCAGTACCACAAGCGGCATCGGAAAAATGAAGAAACGTTTGATAGTGAGATAGCCCGAGGACATCGTAGCACGCCTTGTTCTCCTATCTGCTGTAAGCTCTGACTTTAGGACCAGGGAGAGCCTCCTTTAGCTTTAGCTACATGATTTGACTGACTGGGTGCCTCATCTGAGCGGGGCTGACTGTCATGTTTCACTGCGATGTCACCTCTGGAGAAGGAGCTGTCATGTCGGTGTGCCTTGCCGGGAGAGGAGCTGATGTGGAAATGTTTGCTAAGGAGGAAGGGGATATTGCCCTGTCAGCATGCCCTCACCGTGCACATGCTGAACCCTGTTGTTCTTCCCCCTGCGCTCGACCTGCCAGGAAGACGAGGTCCTGAAAACACAAAACAAGAAGAGATGACTGGTGAAGAGGAGGGCTTCACTTTCCTCATTGTCTTTTTTTTGTTTCCTATAGCTGTGACGTTATTGTCATCAGCAGGGATGTAGAGGTGAACATGTCACAAAGAAAATACCAAATGAGAGCCTTTTGGGTTTACAACAGATTACATAAAGAGATTATTATAAAGAAACAGTTTTTGGAGAACGAAAATAAACGTATTTAGGCCCAAAGAAACTGACAATGTTTCATAAGGTAAGGTTTCATATTTTGGGATATATGCTTTCTTGCCAAGATTAATGAGATTATCGATGGTAAATATCAATCTTACCCAGGAAGCCAGCGAACTGAGGCCAATTTTCCACTGCTCAAACTAACATCTGCTAATATCTGGCTTTTGTCTGCAGTGTGAATAGGTACAATCCACATTCACAGGTTTTTATCAGCCCCTGCTCCTATCGACAGTGATGGAAACGGGACAATCAGGCGATAAAGACTGGGAGCAGTGGGAAACAGCAATATGAAGTGTTAATCTGTGAGTTGAGGTGCCGGTCTGTAGGTTTGTTACATTTGGGCAGAGCCAGACAAACCCCTGCTTCCAGCTGTTATGCTAAGCTAAGTCAGACGGCTGCTATCTTTATGTTAATCTCTTATTTGCAATGAAGCAAATAAGTATATTTCCCAAAATATCAAACCTTTTAATCATGTCCATCAGAGCTGCTTGACACACCACTGAAGTGATGCCATAATATTTGAACATGTCACCTTTTGATTTAACTGATGACGTATGGATTTGGGAAATGTGTGTGTGTATGTCGGCTTGTGTGTGTGTGTGTGTCTGTGTGTATGCCGGTGTGTGTGTGTGTCTGTGTGTATGCCAGTGTGTGTGTGTGTGTGTGTGTGTGATGTGGACAGGCAGGGCTGAAGGCAGTCAGCCACATCCAGCCCATGGCCAGGCATGTGCAAGCACAGAGCTGCATTAGCTGCAGTGAGAGCCCTGAGAGGTGAAGCGGGGGGGAGGTAGCCAAGCGGGACAGCCGACCAATAGCGTGCGAGTACCGGTTACCATGGGGACACATTGATTATTTAACAATTTGGATGAAGCCTGTGCCTCGCACTTGCCAAGGTTCAGTGGGAGTCTTTGTTGCCTCACTGTCCTGGGGGTCTGCAGCCAAGTGAGAGTTGTGTGGTGTCATGCCAAAGGGACACATGTACGGTGATGGAGACAAGAGACAGATACACAATCTCAGCTGACAGAAGAGCAAGATGATAGATTGATGAAGAGGAAGCCATTATGAACAGATGGGTGAATAGGACGAGGGAGTGAGAGAAAGAAGGGACTGTGGCGAGTGAGTTTTCATCGCTCCTGGTGGTCAGCGGGGACTTGTTGTAATGATCTCATGCTGGGGAGGCAGTCTGGACTCATTGTCATGTGTTTGTACAGGAGCTCTTTGTGTCCACTATACTCACATGCATCCATTTATCAGCTGATGGTCCGTGAAATACCAAAGCTCCTGTACTGTACTGTACATCTGCAATGCAGGTGGGGAAAAGAAAAACTGTGACACAAGCCTTTAATGACTAACGTAGGAATCAAGAGGAAATAAAGGGATTTATATTTACAGTGATCACATCTAGATTTGTTTTATTCCCGCCGTATTTGTCCCTCCCACACGTGTAGAACATAGAGCTACATTTAAACCTGACATTAATATTCAATCTGGTGTTAAATCAAGGTACAAATACCAGAGTATAGCTTGAATAGCTTCGGGTAGGACTGGATCAGGCGACCTGCACCTAGATAGCATCCATAAAGCGTGACCATGTTATTAAAAATCCACCCAGCAGGCTGAAAGGTCACCTTACTTGTCCTCACCACCACCACCTCCACCAGCTTAGACAGACCTGGCAAACGCTATCAGTATTAGCAGGAGCTGGGAAATGACTGTGTCCTGGTATGTGGAGTAATCCATCAGTTCTAACCAACTCTCTTAAATACATTCTGGGATGTAGTCACCTGCGAGTGGAGAAAACTATCATTTGCAATAACAGGTGTAAATAAATCAGGGTAGCCATAGGTTTAGAAACCCTTAAAGGCCTTTATGGTGTAAATTGGGTTTTTACTTACAGCAAACACCTTGTCCTTTCCATGAGGAGGCCTAACTTTTAAAATGTCGGGCCATGTTGCGCCCTGTTTGTTCTTTGGTTGCTCATATTGCAGAGTAGTCGAGTTCAAATCAAGTTTAAAGTCTGCATTATTGAAATTCAATTCGGGATTAAGTCCAAATCTGCAACATTTTACTGTTTCACCTATTGAATTACATCAAGTTCTCTGACCCACATTCACCTGCGCGTCACCGACAGACATTTCCATCCCGTCCCGGACTGACATCAATCAGTAAGAGACTGCTTTTGTCTTCCCCTCACAGCTTGACTGTGATCCTCAACCTGCCTCCCAGATACTATGAGTTAGTGTTTGTCCTCTGCCCGTCCTCTGTGGGCCCATAACCGCACAGACCTGCTCCATGTGTCATAAAACTTCAGCGCCAGTCAGATCTTAGCTGTCCGCTAAGTGAGAGTATCACCAACAGCGCCATGGGGGGGGGAGGTTAAACAAACTCGTGTTGAGATTATTCACGTTGAGATTATCTTCCATTATTCCGTTTTTGTTTGCTTGTTCTGTGAGATTCAGATGGAGGGATTAACGGCAGCGATCCCAGGCCTGGATAACACTGCTGTTCTTTACGACTGCTGGCTTTATTGTGTTTCAGCCGGCCTTGTAGCGTCAGTGATCAAATCGTGCCGCCACGGTACTCTGTGACACTCACACTGATGAGCACTGCGGGCGTTGTACTGTAACAGGTGTGTTTTGTCACATGTGCTCTCAGTAGTTGATTCAGTGGTTTAGTCCGTCACCGAGGGACAACAGTAGCCGATGTGTTGCCCTCAGGCTGCGTTTCATCACTTCTTGCTGTTCGGGCTTTGGTTTCAGGAGCGACTGGCGCTGACATGGCTGCTGTGGATCTGACTCTACAGTTTGTTTCATCTCTAAACCCTCTTCTGGATTTTGGGTGTGTGCTGTGAGCTGGGGTCCAATATGAAAAAAGTGCAAAGCAAAAATGAGAATTGTGCAAACACAAGCACATACGTGAGCATCTGCTCGACCATATGCAGATTACAACCAAGGCCCGATTGTGCTGACTGTAAGGGAGGGTTGGGAGGGAGTGAGGGAGGGAGGGAGGGAGGGAGGGAGGGGTGTTCCCAGCCACAGCTGTCCAGAGTCATAGCACATCACCGCCGAGCAGAGCGGGTCAGATCTACGGCTCCGGTTTATCTGGAGAGCAGCCTTCATGGCCAGGGAACTTGCTCAGTGGCCAGCGTGGAGAAATGAAATGACACCTGAACAGCTTGTGAGGTGATGAACAGGGTTGGATCAAAGCACAGGATCTTCTGAAGGGTGCGTTTCAAGATCCGCCCTCTCTGGGACGCAGCCATATCGCAGCCTTGTGCAGCGTCACGAAAAACGGTTGACAAGCGGTGTAATAGAAAAATGAGAAATCAAATTTATAGCATAGGCTGAATAGATCAGGAGAGTAGTTGACTGTAATTGTCTCATTATATGAGATATAATGATTTATAAAGTCATGGGATATGCTATTTATCCCTTGAATATATTTCTTTATGTTTGAGTAATTTTGCAACAAGCTTCTTTTATTTAAATTTTTAATTTAAATAAAGAAACTAGTAGATATTTATTTTATTTTATTTTTCAATATTTCAGTTGATACAGCTAACACAATATTTATATTTCAGTTTAAATATTATGGGGGGGCGACATAGTCAAATCAAGAAAAAGCAGAAAGCTAGTCGAGCTGCCCCAAAACCAACCAGGGTCTCCTCCTTCACACGTTCCACTCGGACAGCTCTCCTCTGGCCTCCGCTCCCAGCCGCTCAGAAGTGAGAGAGGAAACACCAGGTGGCATAATAGAGTCGAGCTGAAGAGTTGAACTGTGAAACTTGGGTTGGGTTCAACTGATACTGAAACTACGCCTCAACGCTGCCAGTAGTTAGTCTGCGTTTAACATTTAACACTTTTGATTCACCCACAGAAAACAAACACCAGGGAGCAGTGTCAGTGTTTCCCTGATACGAGTGTTCATGTCTCAGAGGAACGTCTATAAAAATGATCAGGGAATCTCACAACAGAAACCAACGTTTTAGTTGAATTTAACTATTAAAGTCATGTGTTTTTCAATTAATTCAGAATTCATAGAAAACATAGAAAACATTAAACAAACATTATCAATTGAAATGTCTTCTTTTACAATGAATAAAGAATGGACAAAGTGATAAAGACTCACAACGACTTATATTTATTTATTTTCCTTGTTAAATGAAAAGGAAACTGATTATCATAACAGTTAGGTAATTTTTTTAAATCAAAAGTGACGTCTTAGAAAACAAACGAAAAACAATAAAGAAATGTTATTCAGCTGATTAAAAAAAAGGCTTTGAGAAACGAGAAGTAGCTCATGTTGGTATTTTTCTCTTTATTATTCAAACTGATGCTGAATAATTCTATCAGTTATCTTATCAAACATCCACAAATTATTTCAATGTTACGCTTCCAATAACACAAACCTAGAATGAGATATACAATGAAATAAAGCTAATGTTGTGTTACAGTATCAACTGAATGGTGACTGAATAATAATCTCTTGCACACCGTATGTGACACAACACGATGTTATATCTGTGCATGTGAAGTGAAAGAGAAGACGAGGAGCTGATGTGGGATCAGTCCCAACTGCCAGAACACGAGCCAGTGTGTTTTTATGAGGTGACTCTGGAACGTCTGGCTGAGGCGGTTAATAAGCAGCGGTCTCTCTGCCCCAGTCCTCATTGTCAGTCCTCACACCTTTACCACACACACACACACACACACACACACACACACACACACACACACACACACACACAGAAACACGCACACACACACGCACACACACACACGCAAACGCAAAGCCTCAGCCCCAAGGGGACTCACTGACTGTTCCCGTGGCATCCGTTCACTTTGCTCCCAAGTGGCAGTGTGCGTACCGCATTATGTCTGCATGCTGCCAGCCTTACACACACACACACACACACACACACACACACAGTGAGATAATGTGTATCTGTTCATATTCACAGGCCAACCCTCCCCCCATCATCGTCAACGCAGACTCACTAGATGCAGGCCCTTATGTAAGTATCTGTTCTGTCTCTCTCTCTCTCTCTCTCTCTCTCTCTCTCTCTCTCTCTCTCTGTACAGTATACATGTCTGAAAAGGCCTCCTCCTGTTAGCAAAATTTGGTTTGCCATGTGGACCAACATTCATTATCCCATTGACCCTGCCCTGTTGGTCGGGAATGGGCCTTCTGCAGCAGCACATTCAGTGTCACAGAGCATGTGCATTTTACGAGAGGATGATGCTTTGGATTACAATAATCTTTTAGTTAATAAAACAATTATGTAAATGTGTTTTGTGTGTATTTCATCAAGGATACCATTCTTCATAGTTCTCTGTCTTCAGTCTGTTCATGTGTCCATTGTGTCCTAGTGGATGTTGGATTTATCTTTCAAATTTTGCATGCTTCTCTTTTTTTTCACACTGTATTTTTAGAAAGTGGCATGATTCAGACTCAGTGATGTAACCAACCGTTCTGTCTTTTATTCTCTAGGTAAATGGCAGTGATGGGATGTATAAATATGAAGAGATCATTTTAGAGAGGGTGAGTTGCTTGTTATCTCCTTTTCATTTTATAATGTATTTTCTGCATGATGGGTTGATTTCTGTCCACTAGGTGGTAGTAAGGAGTGCTCAGTCGTTGAGCCTAAAGAACATGAAAAAATATAAATCTCTATATTAATATATGAAAATATGACATGATATGATGTTTATTATTAAAGTTATAACTGTTAAATCACTGCAGCAAGACACAAGTCTCAAATGTGATGTCATGTGAGTATAAGAACAGAATGAGACCAAGAGGAGTCTCTTTTTACATAATCCTGATGCACATGTCATCGGCAGATGCCAGAAATATAAAGAGCTCTCCTGTTCAATTGTTCAGCCGGCACCACTACACTTGTCAGCTGTGTTTCAGCTTGTAGTGGCAGAGCTATATGTCTCTACTCTCATTATTCCACCCACATATAAATGCACCTCCGGCCCCTTGATAAATGCACAGTATCTTTCTGCCCCTCACACTCTAAGTGGCATCTCTGCATGCAGAGGGCTTGAATAAACAATGCAAAGTCACACTTTAAAAGGTCTGTGGGTGTGGAACATTTGGTGGTAAGGCCCAGTGTACTCCACTCAGCTGCAGAGCAGCACACTGGGAGGCCTCAGCCTCCCTCTGTCCTAATTTGTTTCGACTGTTTCTCATTAATTATAGAAAATAATAAAGTGAAGTCTTTTCTCAGCTGTCTTGTTTGCTGCCAGTCTCTGGCCACGGCTGTCACATGCAGCAGTGTGCCTGGACCCGGCGGATCCAAATGGGTCCTCTGTTGTTCCAGGAACAGGAACATGGGGAGGTGGGGTCCGTCTCCTGCAGAGAGCGAGAGGCTCTGGATCATGCAATAGAAATGATGCTTCTTGGGTCATCTTTACCTTAGATCATAAATCCACTTCTCTCTTGACGTCTCTAACACTGATGCCTCTCTGTGGGATGATGGAATGAGCATGACATTTTGAATGAAGTGCCCTCCTCTAATGGAGTGCATGGCATTATCTTTTGTCACATGCAAGGACACACACACACAGGCACACACACGTGCTTGTCCACAAAGATGAACATCAGAAACGCCTGTAGAAATCCCTGCAGTGGTCTGCATCGATCACACGTTCCTCTGAGATACCAATACACTTAAGAACCATATTGTTCTGACCTTGAGTCCACATTGGCCGCATTTAAATCTGTGCATGTTTGTGTTGTTGTTGGTTTTGTCTTATTCCTTATTGAAAGTGTCAATCATAATGTGTGCAGGGGAACTCTGGCCTGGGCTTTAGCATTGCTGGAGGAATAGACAATCCCCACATTCCTGATGATCCAGGAATCTTCATCACCAAGATTATCCCTGGAGGAGCTGCTGCTATGGATGGCCGGCTGGGGTAAGTTCCCCTTTTCACTGTGTTACCCTCCACCTCCTCCTCCTCCTCCTCCTCCTCATTCTCTCCATCTAATCTACCCAAGCTCTTCTCTCTCTTCCCTAACCCCCCCCTCCTCTCTCGTCTTTAACGCTCACTACCACCGTGTCCCACCAGGCAGTGCTGTGTGGGAGGCAGAGTTTCTACAGCCCTCTGCCCCCTGGCTCTGTGTGGTTCCTCAGATTTATGATTCACTGGAAAACCAAAGGCTGAAACATGCAGAAATGATGATATGGAGAGTTTTTTTCATATGCTTTTGGGGTTTCTGATTACATTGGCCATGCTAGGGTCCCTCCCTGCCTTTGTGCAGCTAAGAAACTCCTTTGCTGCTGACTGACAACCTGATGTGTGTGCAATAGACAGTCTGTACTAAAAGGTTCTCCTCCACAGGGTAAATGACTGCGTGCTGCGTGTGAATGAAGTGGACGTGTCTGAGGTGGTTCACAGTCGGGCGGTGGAGGCCCTGAAGGAGGCGGGGCCGGTGGTGCGGCTGCTGGTCCGACGGAGGCAGGCGCCACCTGAGACGATTTTGGAAGTCAACCTGCTGAAAGGGCCCAAAGGTCAGAGACACCACAACACACACTCAGAGAAGAGAGAGAGAATGATGAAAGTTCATCTGCATGCATCCTTCTAGGACATGAGTGGAATACTGAATGACGATTATATTTTTTAGGTTAAGAAGTGTTTGTAGATATAAGTACGAGGTTAATAGGCATTCAATTTGAAAAAAAATAGACTTAAAAAAGACTGTTAACTTAATATTGACTAAGAAGCCATTATTTGTCTGAGAGGACGTAGACGTACGGTATATCTAAAAATGTATCAAAGCCAGAGGTCATTGTGTTCACACATGTATTGACTTTCTGAGTGTGTGTATTTCTCAACCAGGGCTGGGATTCAGTATCGCTGGAGGCATTGGGAACCAACATATCCCAGGAGACAACAGCATCTATATTACCAAGATCATAGAGGGAGGAGCTGCGCAAAAAGATGGACGGCTGCAGACTGGAGACCGCCTGCTAGCTGTATGAGACTCCCTCACATATCCAGTGTTCACTCATGAACTAATTTTAGTTTTAATTAGTTCACTAGCGAGTAAAAAAAAAAAAATTGTCAGTACTGGTTACAGACATGTGTTGCTGTTGCCGGGCGGGGACAGTATTTGCTCTCTGTAGATGACTGACTGTTTATGGGACATGTTGACTACGCCGCATTATCTGGTTGGTTGCTCCGTCATTTTAAGCTAAGTGAGACATGCAGCAGACATCAGCATTTATGACTCTGTGCATGATCGATGATTTATTGTCCCATGGCAAGGGCCAATAAAAAAGGCCCATCCGCTCAATACGAGAGTGAGAAACACTCCACTTGTTTAGGGCTGCTGTACATCAGAGAAGAAATCACTCATCACTGCGGTCTTTACGTCATCGGTCCCATTAACGCACTGTGCACGAACAGATAATGGCAGTTCACATGAAGAACGCAGCAGGAGATCACATTCACAACAACAAGAGAATGTCCGGACTCCAGTGCATGTCTGAAAACAGCTCGTGTTGTAGGAGATTGGCCGAAACGTTGAAGAATTTTGTATTTTATTGTAAATTATGTATACCCCGCATATTGAAGTTGATTGACATCTCCAGTCCGTTTGATTTTAGTAAAGAATGTATTAAGTCATCGTTTGACAGCTGATGTACACAAATATCAGCTGTCACTGTAGGAGTTAGTTCACAGAAGCTGTTACTCACCTGAGGTAAAAAAAAAGTTGTGTTAAACATATTTGCCAAAGGAAACCTGTTATCACTCTATCTCACATAATAGAAAGATACCTGGCTCCAGGGAGGATCTCTGCTTGAGAGCAGTTTGGCGGACATGTTGGCAACATCCAGACAACATCATTTGCTGCACAAATATTCAGTATAGTGTGTTATCCACTGCAACATATCCACGCCATTTTGAATTTTCAACACATAATTTCACACATAATGTACTGTACCTGTTCCTTTGTACTCTAACGTGTTTATTGATAATTCAGTGAGCTGTTTGCCTCAGGTTAAAAAAAAAAACTGCTAAAATATGGGCTGTTAAAAAGGTTTTGACTAACAGCCCATTTGCAGGAAATCGTGTCTTCACAGACAAACTGTAAGAAATCGGTAGAGCATCTTTAAAACCTCTACCTACAGCTATTGACCTCTGTTAACGCCGCACAGCACACCAACCTTTCACTCTGTCCTTGAAATGCCCAAAATTCTTCCAATACCTCTGAGCTAAGATTCATTATTGTGTTGGCTGGTGTGATGGAAGGTGCGATGCGTGATGTTGTCACAGTGCAGCCGAGACACGAGGTGTTCAGGTGTCTTTCAGGATTCTTTCCTTAACACTCCTTCTCGTTTCGTTTCAGGTGAACAACATCGTGCTGCAGGACGTGCGTCACGAGGAAGCCGTGGCTGCACTGAAGAACACCTCTGACATGGTTTACCTCAAGGTGGCCAAGCCGGGCCCTGTGCATCTCAACGACATGTACGCCCCACCAGACTACTCCAGCAGTACGTATCTATCTCATCTTGTTGTTGCAGTGATAATTCTGTGCCCACACTGTCTGAGTCAGAGATTAGACTTTAAATTCACAAATACATAGGAAGAAGCCGGATAACTACAGCAGGATTACTTATATAAAGTGCTTGATGTAAAGTAAAGATTTTTAAGTCAAGCTCCATGAGATTTGTATCTTTATCATAGATTTTCCAGCTGGACTGCATACATTTTTGTGTTGGATCTCTGTTCTCTCCCCAAAACTGCTATGCTCAGACACCCACATAGTGAATATAGTGACTTTCTGTGCACACACACACAGGCATGATCCTTCCCACAACAACAAGAAGCACAGTTCTCTGCCTCCCACTGAGTGTGGACGGTTTCTCACATCCCACCTGCTCATGAGAGCCCACGATCCTGAGCTGCAGCATCTCCAATTTCCACACAACAGTGATTTAGTATCAGAGGGGGCTACTGAGATTTGTGTTGCTTTGGCCACCAGGACTATTGCTGTTAATATAATTATAACCAAGACAGTTGATAAGATCTTGGAACCCAGACACATCTTTAAAAAGTAGTGAGATGATCAGACAATATTTAAAGAAAAAGTAAAAACTCAGAGGTCGGGCAACTTTTGGGGTTCTGCTTGGACTTACTATGTGTAACACTGTTGTGTATGTACAGTTTACGCGTAAGTGTTATTCTGGTAACATTTGCTAATTAGCAATTGAATGCAAAAAGCTTGAAGGAATGTCATCAGTGTGGGAGGCCTTCTAGACCCCCTAGTGTTTGTCCATATCAAAGTGGTTAACTGACTGATTCCTTACTGGGCTGTTGAAGTTGTCAGGCTTATGCTGTGTTCCTGATGCACCTGTGTGGTAATCATCCTCTCTTTCCCCCTGCTGGCATGGCCCTCCCTCCAGCCTTCCCAACCATGGTGGACAACCACGTCGGCCACAACTACATGGGGGCAATGGAGCCTAAACCCGCGTACCCGCCGCCCCAGGTTACCCCGTCCAGGTACTCGCCAGTTCCCCGCCACATGCTCGGGGAGGAAGATTTCACAAGGTAGATCAGAGTTCCTCCATGAATGATTCTCTTTCCATCAGTCATTGTCATGAATGCAGTTTTCACCAACTCACAGCACATGGTTCCTCTCCTGAGATCAGCGAAAAAGCCTTTTTGGTATTTGCTGGTGAAGTTGTTGAAAAGGAAACATGTAGCGCACAGTTGTATGGGGCTACATTGATTTTTAAACATGTATTTTAAGTTTCCTTTTGTTTCTCGCCGCTTCCATTTTGTTATTTTGGTGTTGTCATGGTTCCTTCGACGATCCGTGCACATATTTGCATTTGATGAAGCAGAACAAATGCTTGGTTTACACATTTCATCTCATCGGGGTCATGGTGCTGCCTACTAGCTGAGTAGTGTGTGGTGGCTGTGTGCTGAGAGAGGCCTCTTGTCGCTTCTTGTACTTGTTATGACTGAGATTTAACCTTTGACCTTGTATCCAAGTACTGGATAACAAGTAGCATTCATAGGAGCTTGATTGGAGGGTCCCACGTGGCCTTAGGTCATCTTAGCCCACATCTCTGGACGGGGGCTGGATCTCTCTGTGTGTAACAGCATGCAGGCGCTTATACATGTCTGTGTGGAGTGAATGTGTTACTGGATGAGTATTAGCTGTGTGGTTCTGTAATGTCCTTGTCCAAGCTGTCTACATGACGTGTTTGTTCATTTGTTGCATCTTTGTTGGTATGTGTGCTTTATATGTGTCCTACACTTGTCCCGTTCACTGTGATTCCTGTACCCCACAGCAGGGCTGAGCCTATTTACAGTGTCATCCACAAACCTGGGGACAGCAAGGGGCCCCTGGCCCTCTACAGAGGCTTCTGTCCTTCCCCTGCTCCCTTGTGCCAAGGTCCTCTCCCCTTCTCTGGCAGGTACTAACCTAGTCCATCACGCCTTGCTAAGCTAACCCTCCACTCTAGCTCGCGTTTTGATCTGGCAGCAGAGAGCAGTAGGACTAGATAGGGATGGAGTCCTCCTCCCTCACCAGAAGTTTGTTGTGGCACATTTACACATAAATCACACAAAAAGAAATAGACAGAAATGAGTAATGGACATTTAAGATACAAGGAAAATCACAGAGACGGGTGGTAGGTTGATATATTTGTTCATTTTCCAGCAGGGCGTCCTTTTAACTCATTTAATATTTCTGTCTCTATCTGTCTGTATGTTTGCATGTAAATGTTCCCCCTACCTCATGCCTACTTTACTGCTTTTGTTTCCTTGTGCTTAAAGCTGGAGGCTGCTTTATTGTTTTGTATGACATAACCAGTATCCAACGCATATGCACCTCCCGCTTCTTTCACGACTTCACAACAGAAAATTGTAACAACATTAAATTAGCTGTGCAGCTGAAATGAAAAGACAACAACAACAACAACAACAACAGCGGATTGTTTCTTGCCCTTTGTGGGTTTGTATTATTACACATACACTACTACTGCTGCTTAATATTTTAAATGACTTTCCAGAAGTCATTAATGGTTCTTTCATTTTCGACTACTCTGTTCACATCTATTAAGCTCAAACAATAGTGGCCTGTTTCGTCACAGTTTAAAATGGAGTCGTACCTGCTCTTCACAAACACATCTCCACAGGAGTGCAGCCGAAAGGGCTTCACGCTCCCACAAGCTGCTCAATTCCATCTGTCAGGATGCTCAGATAAAACTAAGCCTCTATCTTGCGCCAAGTTACTTTCAATGATGGTTAGTGCTGAATACAATAATATACCTGATATTTATGGAAATGTGCAAAAGGGCTCCTGTTTTTTTATATTTAGCCACATTAAACCCACAATGTTGTCCTTTGTGCATTACATCATGGCTAAATATCACAATTTTTCTGTGAACCATTGCTTTTATGTAATGTGTTTGTGGTAAATATTGTCCTTTTTGTGTAGCATAAATGTCATACACAGGCCCATATGTTATTTTTTCTGTGTGTGTGTATGTGAGTGTGTGTGTGTGTTTAGATTTGTGTAAGAAAGAGGAGAGAAGAGCAGAGATTCTGGTCTTCACATTTGGCTGTAACTTAAAGCAGGTTGTGGTGTTTAAATGAAAGGACTGTACAGGAGGACGGGAAGGATCATATAGGAGCAGACAATATTCGGCTTTGCAGCGTTGGAATATTGCGCCTGCTGCTCTGTGTATGTAAATATAAACACTGAGCGTTGCTGTTTCCATAAATATGATGGGGAGTAAGAGTCTTATCCGGTGTGGGCCAGCAGACCAGTAGCAGCAGGCAGTCCTGCAGCTGTCATGATTCATCTGCATGCTGGGAAAACCAGGCCATGCTCTTAGGTCGTACCCCTCTCACACCCCCATGTTGCCAGCACCAATCACACACACGAACTGTACACTCAGACGTTTGCTCATAATGTGCTGGCACACACGAGCCCGCATACAGATCCTTCAGCTTCAAGTGCAATGTGCAATTGTGACATGGACACACTTAAACATTCTGCGCATTAGACTACTCATACATCACAGGTGGGTGAGCGTGCACGCACCTGTTGGCCTGTGGTGGCTCTGTGTGTCATGTCCGCTATGGAATCAGAAAAGCAGTGGCATGGTTTTGGACATCATGTTCGACAACCAACTTGTTCCCAGTCACGGCAGATGAGCATCGGACTCCATCAGTCTGACAGGCGGATAGAAGACACCTCCCTTCAGCCCTAGCAGCTTCCCCATTGGCTGTTAACAGGAGGGGTTATTTTAGATGGATTCTATAGTAAGCACAGGCTTCCGCAAAAGTGGAGCAGGCTGGTTGTGAGGAATGAGTCAGAGCTTGTATCGCCCTCTGCCCATCTGCACATCCCCCTTCAGTGCTGTCATCACAGACACCCTCCCTTTCTCCATCTGATATTACCCCCTTCCTGGAGGTATGTCAGTACTGTACACAGCCCCCTCTGTGTTTCTGTCCACATTGGACTCGACAACAGATCAAACCTCTGGGTTAAAATATGCGTGTTTAGTGTAAACATATGCGCAATCACTCAACAAGCGGCTCTCCTCAGCTCGTCACGGCTGTAGTTGTTATATAAACAACAATGCTTGTAGTTAGGGTACTTTGGTCAGGCACAGCTTGTGTAAATACAGAAGCTGGAGGACAGCGGCAGCAAGTGAGCTAATCAGTTACTTTATGTGTCTCACGCACAAACACAGAGCCTTCGACTGGGCAGCACAAGAATGCCGTCATCTATAGCGAGTGGCCCTCTGACCTTTGGTCGGCGTTTCCTAAAAGCTGCAGAGGCTCAAAGGGGAAATTTGAAATAAAAGTAATCACAGCAGATTCAGCAGAGTAATCGTCTTAGGTGTTAATTATTCATCCCCCCAGTTTTATTCTTAGTCATAGCGAGAGGCATGAAACATCTTTAGCTGTCTATCACCTTAGCAGTGAATACATTTTGCCCTTTGTGAAATTAGTGGAGAATTGCATTTGCATTAATAGGAGAGAGAATGACAATGAATATCTCTGGCTGTAAATGAAACAATGAAAAGACAAAGCATCATTTTAATTCTATCTGTGTGTTTATCTTTCCATAAGCTGATGTGATCCACTCAGGGGGAGTGGTGAAGTGTGGTGAGAGGTAGTGTCTGTCCGTGGAAAATGGCGTCCATCTGCAGTGTTCACCATTAATCAGCCAAGCAGAGCCAATTACTGGGCAGACTCCAGGGCAGCGTGACCCACTGAACCCTGCAGCCCAGATATCCATTCACCGCTTTAGGATTGAGCCGCGACCTCCTCAGTTCAAAACACTGAGACACACAGGGTACAGCGGTGGGATTTGAATTACAGAAAAGGGTCGCAGGAGAAACGGCTGTGCAGGGAGAAAGGGTTTTTACCGCCCTATAACTGTTTACATTCCTGGCATGGATGAAAAGGCAAAGGGGGGGGTAGGGAGGGGAGGGGGGGGGGGGGCGGTCTTGTGACGGGAAGGGAGGACTTGCATTTTGAAAGAATTGGAATTCACTCCCACTTTCCATGAAAATGCCCTGGCGATACACATAACACAGACCAGCACTGCATGCAGGAAAACACTTGCACGCTGCCTATAGGGAGACGGACTGCAAGATAACAAAAAGACTCAAACTCTGGACTTAAGTGTTCGGATGTTCCACGTTAGTCGCTCATCTTCCCCTGTGCACCCACATCCCTTTCTGGGGTCGTCAAATCACAGGCCTGAGACTTGTGAAAGTCAGCTCGTACAAATTACACTCACACACATTAGCAAGAGATTGTCTGCCTCGTCTCCAGAGGGCAAGGCTAACGGACAGGAATGCTGTTGTGCTGTACTCTAGGGGGATCGTGGGGGGGGCTGGAACCAGAGAAGCTTCCGAGCGAACTCAAGGGGACTGCAGATTGTGAAAGGCGACCAAAGTTGGATGCACACCTGAGTTGCTCTTGATGTAAAGCAGCCCTGGCTATTCCAGATGTGAGTAATGGGAGCTGTTGGTTTCCTCCTGCAGAATGGAGCAAAGATTTATTTATTTGGAAGCGCTAGGGTTAAGTGTAAAGTCTTGGCTTGCAGGGGAATATTGGGAGAGAGCGTTTGTGACAGCCCGAAGAGGAGCTGCTTCCCATCACAGCACACAAGGAAGAGATAAGGAGCTGCTAAAATTGTCGCTCCTCTCTCAGGGGAAGGCCAGATAGGCAGAGGGGTTCAGGAGCAAGAGGTGAGGTGAGCGATGTGCCAATAGCCGCCATGTTCACGGTCAACATCTCATCTTCCATGTCGCTGGCGAGGAGCCTGCCTGAACGCACAGTTAGGAAATGCTCTTTCAGAAGCAAGCACCGGATCCGGATTCTAAGGTAACCATGGAGATCTGTGTGCCTTGTCGAGCTGGGATGAAAAGCTCCAGATGGAAGGCAAAGTTATTTTAAGCTTGACTTGTTTGAAAGCAAGTCAGTTGTTGTTGCATAAAGGCAGTTGCCGCTTGTCATTTCTTGATGTCTGGTGCTAAAATATCTTGAAGGTTGTAGAAAAAAAGCAAGAACATAATGGATCAAATGATTTTAAGCCTCATCAAATGTCCTTGATTCTGCATTTTGCACAAGCACAAGGCTTCATGTGAGGACTCCTGCAGACCCAGAGTCGCTACTCATGCATCTTATTTTGTGGTCTTGCAAAAACTCTGCATCTAAGTACAGATAATTACAAATGAGTGCACTTTAACAGTCTGGTTTAACTTTCTGAAAGCACTGTTTTACCATTTAGGATTTTTCCGTTTGCTCCTCATCTCTTTTAATGGAGCCATCCGGACTTTTTCCAGTCAGTTCTGGGTATGATTCTGAATGGTCGGAATGCTGCCCCAGCTGCCATGGTTGGGGAAAATTGTTTTAACAGCAAGTTCGAGCTCAGCCATTAGGGATTGAATAGGAATTATTCCTGGAGACCGCAGGCTGAGTACTGCAAGAGTAGACCACTAATGGGAACCATGCAGGGTTTTCTGTTTAGAAAAGAAACCGTGTGTTTAATGTGTGTGCACATGCTTGTGTTTTAAGATTATGTGTGTGTTTGTATATTAAGTATGTGTGTGTGTGGTGGAGGTGGTGGTGGGGGGGTTGAGCTTTCTATGGTGTGTGTATCTGCAGTCCAGTGAAGTGTGTTCCCGGTGGGTTTTTGCTGGACCATAGCAGCGGTTTAGCCTCTCTAGCATCTTAAAGCTGTGGCAGTCTGATTACCCTGCTGGAGGATGAGTCATGGTCGCTAAAGCTAAAGCAGAGCTTCAGCGAGTCTGTCGAGCAGAAGGCAGCTCATTGTTTCTATGCACATTATTACAAGTGGGTGTTTTAAGTGTGTACATTGCAATGAGACTGCCATGCATGAGCAGAGAAGTGCTACAGCCAGTGACTGACCTGCATTAGGATCCAGACGCGTGGCGGCTTGTGCCATAGCTCACGTATTAATGAGTGCACAGTGGTATCAAAGTGGAAATTAAAATTATCCAAATTATCCTTTACTAGCTAAATGGTTAGAGCATGATTGTTTTGTGGTTAATCATTGATTCTACTGGTGGATATTGTATAGTTGATTGAGCAGGTAATGATTTCACTTCAGACCTTGTATTATTACTGTCCATCTTGAGCTAATAAAAATAGCATAGCTTCTTCTAATTCTATCATGATTGGACCGAGATAAGTCATAGAAGACAATACAACTGATGCAATGTTTAATATTTACCAATTGTTCTTACTTTAAAGGAGACACATGATGTTTTTTCTGTTTCTTCCCTTTAGTGTTAGTAGTTTTTCTTATGTATGTTAAAAAGGCCCAAAGTCATCAGTGAAGGGAGCGCATCTCTCCCACAGGAAACACTACATTCCAGAAAAGACTTGTCATGCTGCCCGATACCTCCACAATATTGTGATGTCATAGGAAATAGTAATGTCACATTGTGATGTCATTAGACATCTATTCTGAAATGTCCTCAAACAAAGCTAGGTAAAGCTAGAGTGGAGGCCAGGATTTCCTACATGCGCTTGATAAATCACAACAGAGTGGACCAGCCAGCCAATCAGAGTAGACTGGGCTTTATCTGAAGGCGGGCCTTAAAGAGACAGGACCTATAAGCAAGCCTTTCAGACAGAGCCCGAGAGGAGGAGCTGAAGATTGAGGGAAGTGATGTGTTTTCTGAACATTAGAGCATGTAAAACTTTTCAATTGAGAACCCAAATTAAATTTGTGAACCTGCAGGATATGAGCATAACATGTCTCCTTTAAATAGAATAATTTGGTGACTTTTTTGTGTTATAGTTTGGATTGTGGAAAGAAAATGAGTTTGATACTTCGGTAAAGCAATGAATGCGGCTGGCTGCACCTGTTGGTGATGCAGTCTCATGGTTCTGTCATCTGTAGGCCTGCTGGTAGCTGCCAGTCAGTGCGCTCAATGTTTTGGGATCACACACAGTGTAAACCAAAAGAAGATGGCTGTTGTGTGATACAGCCTCTGCGTGCCTCTTGGTTTACACTCTTTCTATTTCATTTCTATTTGTTATCTCTCTCTGCTCATCTCTTCTTGGTTCTCTGCCCTGACCTTCACCGTGTCGCTCTGTTTGGCAGGGAGCCGAGGAAGGTGTTGCTGCACAAAGGCTCCACAGGCCTGGGTTTCAACATCGTCGGCGGGGAGGATGGAGAAGGCATCTTCGTCTCCTTCATCTTAGCGGGAGGGCCAGCTGACCTGAGCGGCGAGCTTCGGAGGGGCGACCGCATTCTGTCGGTCAGTATTTCAACCTCGGGTGTCTTTTTTTGTTTGTTTATCCCCATCAACAACATTTTTGGAAGATGTTCAGTCAACTCCTGCTGTCAGAGTAATGACGATGTTGGTGTTTAGAGAGCCAGCACACATCTGCACGGTGAAATGTCCTTGACCAAGACATTACATTCACAACAACTCATAGGAAGCTAAGCAGAGCTCTGACAGACATGGGAATTTTGTAAATCAATATTCAATTGGTTAAACATTTAGATCCCTTGAATTGTATTTCATAACTCAAATTCTTCCAGACTCAAATGTTGATCTTAATATCCCTGTTTATATATTTTCACACATAATATAAAAATTATGTTTCACCAATGGGTGAACGATTATCAAAATGTAATAGTTTTATCTCATAGTTTATGTTATGTCCTTTCGTTCTGAGGGCAGATCTTAAGTCCACAGGCTGAAGTGAAAGCATCCGGTCGGAGCTGGATTTGCTCCTCCAATCTTCTCAAGAAGTGAAGCACCTTTTCATCTCTGAAACATTTGTTTCTAAGTATCTCTTTCTGTTTTGTTGCAGGTGAATGGAGTGAACCTAAGGAACGCAACACATGAGCAGGCGGCTGCAGCACTGAAGAGAGCTGGACAGACAGTCACCATCATTGCTCAGTACAGGCCTGAAGGTAATGGCCCCACAGTCTCAAATCAGACAGGAGTACACCCAAGCCAAAATTGATCTTACAACATATTATCTCATATTATCCCACATAAGCCACATTAGCTTGATAGGTTTATTTATTTTTTAATTTGAGGCTTTGGGTGAAGCTTTTTAGGACACATAACAGAATCATAAACTAGAGTATCCTGTTCAAATTAAAAGTTTGATATAATAGGAAACATTTACTTTGCCCCACCCACAAGTTGACAGGCTTGTTTTCTCAGGGTTGTGACATCACAAACCCTGGCTGACTGAATATTTTTTTTACAGACTTTTTTTTACTGCAGAGTTACGGCTCTGTGACACAAATGCAAACGTATCAGTGGAGAACCTTTGCCTTGCTTTCACTTCCGATCTGTGTAAGTGTGAGGAGGGGAATAGGACATTTGCTTTCTTTGGCGAGCAAATCGCAACTTGCCTTCAGGGTGGGGTTCAACTTTTGTGAATTTTGACCTGCACTTTTTGCTTGGCACCCTTAAGGTGGAAATACTCAACCGATGGCATTGACTGGTTATTTCGCTCAAAATGTGTATTTTATATGATAAAGTTGGACATGGTAAAAACTTGATTTTCACCCGAGAGGGACTTTGATTTGTTTTTGGACAACTACTGGGTTGTATGGGGCACATCAATCATTTATAGGCTGCCAGGCTGTGTATGAAAAGACAATACTTAGATAGATAGATAGATAGATAGATAGATAGATAGATAGATAGATAGATAGAGAGACAGACAGACAGACAGACAGACAGACAGACAGACAGACAGACAGAAGTCTAGCCACCAGAATTACTACAAAACTGTCATTGTAAAGAAGTATGTGCTCATGGAGATATTGATAGTACAAATACTGCAAGTATAAGGTGATTGAAAGGCACAAGTAACTAAGCCACATGTAAATACCGATTTAAAGATAAATACCTGAAGCTACACAAAGTTGTCCATTAGTCTAACGTAGCCTTTAAAATGATGGTACAGCAGACCTAAGTGTATTTAAAATTAAGTGAGTGTATTCACTAGTGTATTCACTAGTGAGTGAATGTTTCGGTCCTATCGTGGGATTCTCAAACTTTCCACGGTGTTTCTGAAGTTGCACTGAACTGACCTGATCTACCTGCGGGTGCGTGACAGGCTCAGCTCGCTCACGAGGGAAATGATCCGTATCTCCGCCCCTGATTGGCCGCTGGTGTGCGGAAGTGTTGAGTTTGAGGGGCGGCTCTTGTTGTGAGCAGCAGGCCGAGAGAGAGAGGGAGCGAGATAGAGAGATAGAGGAGGTGAAGTGGAAGAAGGCGGGCAAACCGGCCCCTGTCGTCTCCCTCCAGCCCGTTCAAACTCCCCGGTTCCCCCCCCGGTTAGCCTTGGAGCTGTCTCCACGGAGCCGCACAGCGATGGGAATAGGACACTGAAGCAGGAAGGTGCGAGCGAGACTTCCACTGCGGAGGGCGGGAGTTTTTCCTGAAAGACGTTGAGAGCGAAACCGACAAACTTGTGTGTGTGTGTGTGTGGGTATCAGTGTGTGAGTGTGTGTTTGGATGGATGGGGGATGGGCTCGGGCAGAACCGCAGCAGCAGCAGAAGCCGCATGAACTTCCTAATGGCTGGGTGAAGAAACTGCCGGCTGCGACAGCGAAGTAACGACCACAGCTTCGTTCCAGTGAGGTGAGGCGACGAGGGGAAGTGTGTGGGAAACGTCGACTCGCTGAAACGTTGTGTAGAAAGGGTTTGTTGTGACTGTAGCGGGGCAGTTATCCGTTGAGCTAGTTGTTAACTACAGTGGGTAAGTTACAGTAGAAGAAGACAAGAAACCACGTTCCTCTCGCGTGAGACAACACAATGAATTAAATAAGTTTAAAAGTGTTTTAAAATAAGCAGCGTTGACGTGAAAACGACCGTGGCGGACATGTGATAGCCTCACCCCGGCTGTACGGAACACTGTGGTGCTCTCCAGACATTACCTGGATCCTCAGGGGTTTAGTTTCATACCCCCCCCCCCCCCCCCGATTATTAACACAGATCTGAATGAAGGGGCCTCATATCCGCAGCAGGACTCATTCAGACATGTTGAACAATCACTGGCTGCTCTTATGTAACCTAAAGCTTTAGGTGGGGACACAGAGGTGTGGTCAAACAGGTGTGTGTCAGCCTGCCTGCTGGTGGTGGTTTGTGAACAGGGAACGTCAGCTCTTAAACATGTACATTTACACCTGTATGTCACTGTCGCACCGCACTTTAAACACACAACACTGTGACCACATGTGTGTGTGTGAGTGTGTGTGTGTCTGCTGCTGCAGACTCAAGCAGATTGTATGTGATGCTTGGCCCTTGTAGGTCTTAACTGAATTTAACAGTTCATTTCACATAATGGCACCTCTGTCTCTCTGTAACAGTGAAGTAGAACTGTGTCGGGCATCACAGCCACTTTGGCGGCAGCGTATTTTCTCCATTCTTTCTCGGCGCTGTTCATTTGTACTTTAGCGTGCTGTGGTAAATGCTACAACAACAACAGGGAGGATATTGTAAGCTTTAGATCCAGGCTCAGTTGTCAGGTCGGACTATGTCAGGAATGTGCCGGGGCATAAGTTGCAGCATGCTCGCACTCTATATTGTTTTCACATTCAATAAGACATGAGACTTAAATGTCCAATAACGATTCAAGGTCATTGAAAGTGAGGCGGGCCCGGGTCGGCGAGGGTCAGCTGGCACGTTGCTCAGCTGAAGGAGCACGCAGGCTGGGATCAAGACTGACAATATTGCAGTGCAGTGTTCCCCTTGCCACAAGACGCTGTTTACAATGCTTCCTTCTAGTCTATGCGAGTTCATGTTGTCTGGCGTGCCTAGCCACTCGGGCAGCATGTTGAATAGTGATGAATTTAGTTGAAGGGAACCTTTGTTTTCCATACCAAATCATGCCTTCAGCTCTGCTCCCTCTTTGTTACCCAGCAAGGGGACACTTATCTGTTTGTGTACAATGCGTAACCGCTCTAAAACACACAAGTTAAGCACTGGCAAATGATTGAATTCCTGCATCCCCGCTGGTGACCTGAGATCTGCCATCAGTAGATCTGCAGGAGGTGCTACCAGTGAGCTGTACAAGGACAGGTCAGGTGGAGGAAGTGGAGGGTGAGTGATAGTTTATGCTGGGCAAACTGCCTGGAGGGTCGACTCAGGGGCTGGGGCCTGGGTGTCTGGGGACCTCTGTTGGAAGGCCAGCACTGAAGACTACAAAAAGACACAGCAGAGCACACAGGCTGAAGCAGGAGGCCTGCTGGAGCATCACCAAGTGTTTTACGCCAAGTCTCTCATTCAGATAGAAGGAATGGAAGTTCTGGGGGGGGGGGGGGGGGGGGCTGCGTCCACATGCTGGCCTGCCCCCCCTATCAAACAGCTTAATGACACTAAAGCCTTTGCGTGTAGGAAATGGGAGGAGGGCCATGGAGGAAATGTTAAACATGCACCCTCATCAAACTCGCATCAGTGTGCACTACGGAGGTTTGTGGATGTAGTTAACCCAGGGTCTTCATTTTCCTCCTGCAGTGTATTATTGGGGTCTATGTTTTCATGGGCTCGACTATTCCTGACAACATAACACACTCTCACATTACAAGTACATGCCTGCTGTGTTGCAGAACTGGATCAAAAGAGAAGCCACCGTCCCCCAAAATAAAAAAGCTGCATGACTAATGAGGACACGCAGTGGGAGTGAGATACAGAATAGTCCCAGTTTCTATTAGCTGTCTGTGCTTCCTGTGGGTCACTCCTAAAAATATAGGCTCACTCTTGTGTATTAAAGCAAGACTTACCACCAGTGGAAATATTTTGTTGGGCTCGTTGTGCTAGTGATTAAGTGTGCATGTACTGAAAACAAAAGTTTTGCAACTGCATAGTCCCATTCGCCAAACTGGAAGACAGCTGGACAATGGATATTCCTCACGATTCAAGGTTTCCCGAACCAGAAGAGCTTTTGATATAACAAACTCCATTTGGAATTTTACGATTGGAGATTAACACTAGTTTCGTTGACTTCCATGTGTTTTTAACTGATCCAAAGTTTGACATTTTCTTGACTTTGTTCATCACTCAGGTTTAAGTCACTATCTTGTTCATCTTTGCACTTTACCAGAGATCATACTCGCTTACATGGGCTGCGTAGTGCAAGAACAGGTGGTCAGGAGAGTGGGAATGAAAAGGGCTCCATTCATTCTATTCCAAGTCTGTGTACCATCACATTTAGTTTGAAGCTGCTTTTAAAAATTAAAATAGAATTGTAATGTTGCTTTATTGGACATTGACAATTGTGGGCTCCCACTGGTGTGTTTCTCAATTAGGCATATTCAAGAATAATTAATGTTTTAATCAATATTGACCACATGTCATTCTCAACCAGGTAGATATGCTTAAAGCCTTTAATAAAACCAGCAACACTTTTCACCAGATGATAGAGGTAGCTCAGCCTGTTCTGACTTTATAGAAGTGCTGCTGTAGGCTACAGCTTTATGTTCTTGATACAAATTAAAGGGTAAATATTTGAGTCCCCTGCAAGATGTATCGTATCCAATATAAATGGCAACCTCTGCAGAATTAAGTTTATCCTTTCAGTTTTGTTTGTCCATTTGTTAAAGAACGCTGAGTGGAGCAGGAGCAGCCTTTTTGAGTGATGGCATTCATTATTTATTTATGTTTTTTTCATTTGCGGGACTTAAAACATGTACAGGTGTTAATTTCTGACTCCAATACCAACTGCAAAAATAAAGGACATAAAGGAAAAGAGAGATGGGAAATAAAAAGCCACATGTAGATCAGAGATATTTTGGTTCTTCGTCAGCGGCTCAACCCCTTAGGCCTCAAGGGTGTGGAGGCCTGTAATCATTGATTGATTTCTGATCGTGAACTTAGCAGGAATCAGTTAAGGGAAATTTGCTATTTGTGGGTGAGATCAGGACTAAATGGCGTTGATATTGTTGTGACTTGAGCATTTATATTTAGTGGCCTCTCAATCCAGAAACACTTCAGCGATTTATTTCTTTCAAAACCGATGCTCTGTGTGCTTGATATTAAATTAGGACTAGCAGTTATTACAGAACTTTCAGTGTAAAATATGAATTTCCTGCGTTGCAGTTGACATGTAGTTGGTGATAGCCATTTTCCAGTATCGTAGTGAGTATGGTTTGGTTTTGGTGAAACAGGTTTAAACTTCCTTAACTGTGCCCTATTTGACTAGATTTACAGGAAACAAAGCACATGTTCTGCAGATTGGTTAGTGACTGAGTGGTTTCCTATTCGGTGACAGCATTTGTGATGTAATACACATAAGGTGTGGGCAATCTGAGGCGTCCATGATCTACATTTCAATATGATTAAGCAGTCGCTGGCAGTGAAATGCTTCAGTCACAGGCTCTCTTCTAGCAATGCTCAAGTAATTACAACCTTTAAATTAAAATAGAAAGTCAAAATTTAAAATAGAAAATAAAGTATATATATCTAAATATATATATATAAACAGCTGAAGAGAAAATAAAACAACAATAGTGCAATTATGTGCAAATATGTCATGGTGCTGGTTTGGTGGAATTATTGCAGTTCAGAGGAGTTTAAAAGTCTAATGGCCTAGGGCATGAAACTGTCTCTGAGCCTGATTGTGCGGGCCTGGATGCTGCGGTCCCGTCGGCCAGACGGCAGCAGGCAAAAATGGTTATGGCTGGGGTGAAAGGGGTCTTTAATAATCTGGCAGCTCTTCTTCCTGCACCGCTTGGTGTAGAGGTCCTCTATGGATGGTACCGCCGTCCTGGTGATGTGCTATGACATTTACACTTGGTGTATGACACGGATCCCCCCCTCCATTCTCAAATCAATAGAATAATGTACCTACCGATGTGTATGCTGATTTAGAGGAGTTATATAAACATGTCATTATTATGGATTCTCTTTGAAGCACGACATTTTCAAAATAATTCAACACCTGTAAAGTTGCAAATTACCATCTTGATGGTGCACTCTTAGATTAACAGTGAATTAGAGCTTCACTGATTTCAGACCAGATTGTTTTTGGTCAAAGTGCACTGAGTTTCCTAAAATAGAACTGTGCCAACAATGCACCTGACTTTACCTGTAGTCCAACACACCCATGGCTGTTCAGATGGATGCAAGTGCATGTGTTGTACAACTAACTTGCTACCAACACCAACTGTGTCAATCTTAAACTAGCAAAGATAATTGTGTTGTGCTTGTGTGTAAAATAGAGCTCATTGTGTTTTAAACAGTGGAAGTAGACAAAAGAAGATCCATACACTGCGTTAACTATAGTGACGGATTGTGGATAATTGCTGTGAATTAAAATCGTGAAATATATAATTTATTTTTTTGGGGGGGAAGATCAGCCACTGCTTGTACACATAGATCATTATATTTTTGAGTTTCCTGTATTCTGGTTCCATCATTATCAACAAGGTGCGGCGGCAATTTGGGTTTTGGCTTCTGAGTCCCACTCCATTCACGGCAGTCTTAAAGCTGCTCCTCTTGAATGTCTGCAGTATGCAGATGACTCGTTCTGATGATAGGAATGTGAACAAGCAAAGTATTCAGCTCTACCTGTGCTACCTAGACCACTATCTCACCGGCACGGCTCGCAGCCAGTCCTTCAGGTTGGTCGTATTCTGAAGCAAGGCATTAGGATTACTCTCTCTGTTTAGCTTCTCATTGTCTTGTCCCCTGGCCCCTCCCCTGTGAAGCGGCCTCTTCTTTCGCTCCATTCTCTTGTCTCTCCTGTGACTGAGAGCCAAGTGGTCTAGTCTGAATGGCTGTTTCCGCAACCGCTGTCACCGGTCTAGGGCTTCCAGTGCGTTGCTCTTGGTAGCAGGGAGTCAGGCGGTGTCTGGTTACCTCACCTTGCAGCGTCACTCTGTGTTGTTAACCCTTTGAGCCGAGCAAAGGGTGCAGAGCCGTCCTGCGGCAGGATCCGTGTTTGCTTTGAATCCCCCTTAGGTTTCGGCCGGCAGCGGAGCGGGGGGGTTAAGAGTTCAGCAACTTGAAGCTTGTTTTTGCACCTGCCCGGTATTTTCCAGGAGCTTGGACTAACTTGGACGAGACTTCTTTGTAGTCATGGGTGTTTGTTTTCCGAGGCTACTTGTGGACCTGTTTGACAGAATCTGGACTTTGATCGCTTGTTCACATTACAGGAAGTGTAACCAGCAATGGATGATTACACCGTGAGGTAGGAGTCAACCCCTACAGGCACGGCAGGGTGGGAGATAAGTGGAAAAATGTGCCCGATAATCACTGGTTCATGTTATTTTGGACGGACCATTTAAATGTTGTTATTGAGGCAATACTGTACATTATTGTATCCTGTTAATGATGCGATGCAAGTTAGTTGTATGTAACTAAAAGTGCTGCAGCTCTGAGATTTCAACCCCTATTAATTCTCCATTCACTTTCCTTTCTTACATCAGCACTTAATAGTGTTAAATAGTCAAAATGTTTAGATATATGACAAAATCAGTCCCTCACAGTGCAGCCTTTTTTTGCGCCTCTTTTGTGTGGTCACATGAGCGACAACCTGCTTGTTTTTCTAGCTGCATCTGCCCTTCTGTTTATCTAGCCTTGTGGTGTGTGGTGCGGTGGCCTAGCTTGTTCCCTCAGCACAAAGCGCACAGGGCACAGCAGGCTAATGAGAGCATTCTTAATGAGGAGGTCCAGGTATATTCATACATCATCCCTGTGCTGCTCGGTGGCAAACTGGATCTACACACTTGTGACAAATGGTCATGTATTTAGAATTGTTGGAGCTCTTTCCTTTGTCTTTTTTTTTTAACCACGTTGAACTTAATTAATCTGTGTAGTTAATTACCTGACACGAGACATTACTTGATGTGTAAGGCAGATCTGTGATAAACCATCTGTTCCTGGGGTCATTAATCAGCCCTGAGATTCACTGAGGCTTTCCTCTGTTCGCTTACTGCAGCACAATCTAAGGCACAGATTGTCCAACAGTTTTCCAGTGAAATGCTAGAAAAGCGATTCTGTTTTGGGGTTTATTTGATGTTTCACCACCTGATGCACCTTCTGGTGTATCAACCCGAAAGCCGGAAGTGAATGTGTAGTCTGTATTCCCAAGGTCCTATTTTTTGTGGTGCCGTTGATTAATATTATTATTTTTTTTTTTAATGCTTTACAGAATATAGTCGCTTTGAGTCCAAGATCCACGACCTGAGGGAGCAGATGATGAACAGCAGCATGAGCTCTGGATCAGGCTCCCTGCGCACCAGTGAGAAACGCTCTCTCTATGTCAGGTAAAGCTGGAGCACTCACACACAATCCGACACAATTAGAAGTTCAGGTATCATTTTCCTTTCCCAATACCTGTTCCAATACCTGGACTTAACATATTGACCAATACCAAGCACTGATCATCCCACACCTGTGTATAGATTCTATACTATAGAATGAATTACTAATCTTCTACATTTATTATATTTTAACAGTTGCATCTTACTATGCATTTATGAAAGGGCATTTATAAATCTCTAGACACAACCATACTTGCGCTCACTGCATCAAGTTTTAAGATCTATAGTTAAAAGAAACACTCAAACCTCTACCTGTCAGTCAGAGTAAATAAAGCCTGAAAGAAGATGAAAGTTCTCCTTGTGACGATTATACAATAAGAGCTGATTCTATTTGTGGGATCATGTTTAATTCAGGTTATTGGAGCTCATACATCCCCATCAAAAAGCTGATGGACAGTCATTCCCTGTTGTTGTTTTGATGCCACGCTTGACATTGACTCTAACTGTCTGTAATGTAGATTGACAGGCGAGCTTGTTGAAGTGACCTGTGTTATGACACTTTGGGCCTGATGCCAAACTGGATGTGGGCTCATTTAGGAATTAAAACAGGTGGCATCCTTCTGCTCGCCTAAATGCAGCAGGTAACAAAGGACTCAGGGGGGGTCAAGGTAAAAGACCATGTGATGTAACTCCATATTCCACAAGTACCTCCCCATGGTTCTACACAAACAAAAATGAGCTTCATATCGCCTAGGCCAAATAGCAACATTAGTGGATTGATTTAGCCTGAGTTCAATAACAATGGACCATTCTCTGATAAATCAAGAGAATAAAGGTGTTATCTCATTAGGAACATACTGTAGTCAGAGGAGAGTTACCAGTCTGACTCATGCCTCTCTTTTAGACTGGGCCCTATGAGGCATGTAAAGCCCGACTTGCTGCTGTGTGGGCGACTAAGCCCGTAGTTATGTTGGGAAAGCTGTCTAGTTACCCGGCTGATGCAGGAGCCGCCATGTCCTCCCAGCCCAGCCTCAGGAATGTGGAGGCGTTAAACCTCTAAGGTGCACAAAAAAACCTGTCACATGTGCTCACACTCTGAAACACCCAAGCATGTAAAGGTGCAATAACACAGTTATTGCGACCAATTTGATTATAGCTCGTCAGCCTATGTTGAAAGTGCTCTCTTATCCTTGTAAAGAAACTAATAAGTTATCCCCCACCTGGCTGCATCATGACAGTTTTAGCAGTTTTGCTTACTTAATGACACGTGCAGTTTCGGTTGGCAGGAAAAGCTTGGAAAAAATGTGTATATGGCCTGAAGATAAAGGATTGTAGGTCAAGGAAAACTTAAGCCAGTAAAGCAGGTATGAATATCTGCAGCAGTGGCTGTGGGTTTTCCTGTCTGACAAGAGTGACGCACCCAGACAAACAATAAACACTGACTGTTTGTAGTGGAAAGTATGTGGCATTAGCAGGTAGAAATGTCAAGTGGAAACAGGGTATGAATGACGTTCTTTGATATGCTGGTGCTCAACATTTTGACACGATTCTCCATCATATCTTTTTATGGTTAAATATACACTTGGGATTTAAATAAGAATGGCATTATCCAGCCAGTAAAAAACAATAAGTGGCTTTTCTGGATGGGTCACATGTTTCCTCCAATCACACCCCACATGAAATGATAATAAAAAGAGCCCGACCAATCTGAATCTTTAGAGGTCGGCCAAATATTATTATTTTGGCTGAATGATTTCTACAATGTTATCAAACCCTAATGACCAACAGATCGCTAATAAATACAAAGAAAACAATACAATACAAAGAAGTCACTAATACAACCTCATATGTAGAACTTTAATTATAGTTATGTAAAATGTTAACATAAATTCCCATCTTTCTGCGTTGTCTATTCTGTAAAATACATTTTCATAACAGCAAACATAAACACTGGCATTGTTTTTTCTGTTACAGGCTCATATTGATAAAACCAATATATATATGTCAGTCTGATTCCAAATAGGAAATGGTAACAGGGAGGAATGTGGTAATTTAATGAGTAATGATAATGTAACAAAATGAAGTGTGGCCACCGAGTGTAACCAAAGCTTTTGTTTGTGTAGAGCTTTGTTTGACTACGACCGGACGAGGGACAGCTGCCTGCCCAGCCAAGGCCTGAGCTTCTCTTATGGGGATATCCTCCATGTCATAAATGCTTCTGATGACGAGTGGTGGCAGGCGAGACTCGTCACACCACATGGAGAGAGTGAGCAGATTGGGGTCATTCCGAGCAAGAAAAGGTACAGTCGCTCTCCATTTGCAGACAAAACCAATACGACCGCACACGTTCATGCCCAGCATAAATCTGTTTCCTGTTTCCTTCCCCCCCCCCCCCAGAGTGGAGAAGAAAGAGCGGGCCAGGTTAAAAACAGTCAAGTTCCACGCCAGGACAGGCATGATAGAGTCGAACAGGGTAAGTGTAGAGGGCCAGCTGCTCCCTGCCCTGGTGCCAGAGAGGCTGTCTTCAGAACTGCTGCTGGGCTCCCAGGGAGATGGCCTACTTCCCCCCTGAGTGTGGGAAAGGGACCAGCACCTGCTCACTGAAGCGAGCACAAAAAGCACTCGTATTACTGTATAGATTACACAGGAGCTCCGTGGAGATGAGAGGTCTCTGTAACCTCCGCAGCTTGTGCACTAAATGATATTAAGAGAGGTGCACTTACAAAATGTCAGCACGTTTATCAGACGCTGATCCGTCAGATTTAATTTGCAGAAGTGTAAATCAGCTCTAATTATCTATCTGTATTCTGCAAGGAGATTTCATTTGATATTAAAAAGGTAAATCTTAAAGCTGGTCAACGGAGGCCTGTTAGCTTCACAGTGATATGCCATCCATTTCCACACATTGCCTGCCTCTCATTTTCATTATTTGATGTGTATTGTTTGTCGGCATTTCATTTGTTTTTTTTTGTTTTGCATGGGCGTCGAGTACCTTCATTGAAACCCATTCTGTTTTTGTTTTCACCCTCTCATTGCCCCCCCCTCCCCCCCTTCTCACCCACACACGCAGCCAGTCAAAGTAAAGCGCAAAAAAAGCTTCAACCTCTCGCGCAAGTTCCCGTTTTACAAGAGCAAGGAGAATATTGTGCAGGAGTTGGTGGAGTCTGAACGTGAGTACCAGCTGTGTGATCGAGGGGGGTGGTGGTGGTGTTGTTTTCCGTCCTTTCCCGTCCTTTCCCCCTTCATGCTTCAGTTCTGTCTCTCAACTTCCATCTTTCCGCTCACCTCCAGGGATGGTGTGTGTGAGATGGCACCACTCTCATCCCTTTCTCACTGTCCCAGAGAGAAGCTCCACATGCAGAGCTGGCATCAAGCGGGGGGATGTGGGCTTCTCTCTGGTGTGTCTGTGCATCTGTCTATGGGCTCCAGAGGAGTGTTTCTCTGTGTGTGCCGCCAGCTGTGCATGTGTGTGTGTGTGCGCGCACGCACACAAGTTCTTGGCCGTATTAACATACAGGCCTTCTAACACTGTGATGCTACTCCTTGTATTAGTCGTGATCAATCCTCCAGTCAGTCACTGACCCACAACAAGGAGAATCTCATTAACTGGACTAAAGCTTTAACATTTAACAGGTCAAAATCCCATTTTAATGAGATTGGGCTTGTGTAATTGAAAGGCCGTGGCTTACTATGAACAAAGTGGGGCTCAGGCTTAATGAGTACAGCATTGCACCATGTGTCAGTGGGCCTGGCGCGCACCACACAGCACTCCTCTTCCTCTCTGCCCCAGCTCTCACTAACCTCTTCTTCTTCCTGTCTGCTCTCTTCTCTTGGTTTCTGCTCTCACCTGTCGGGACATCTAGGACTTCCCAGGGTTAAGCGATGACTTTTATGGATCAAAGAGTTTGAGTAAGTGTGTGGTTGTACTGTGTCGAGCAGCTGTCCCCCAAGCTCCGAGAAAAAAAGCTTTGTCACTGCAGACCCAGCTGGGAATGCTAAACCACACAACTTTACAATGACATACGTACACACACAGACCTAGGTGCTTGCACACACACAATGCACACACGTTTACTCCGATTCACAGGACATATAAAACATGCATTCCCACGGGAGGGTGAGTGAACGTTACACTTCTTCTCAACGTCCCCTGGGGTCTCTAGAATAATTGTTTAGCACAGTTTTGTCAGATAAGGTCACAAGGAGCTGGGATGTATTTGTCACCAGAGCAGTGAGTTGCTTTGCCCGGTTGGAAACACTTTTCCCTCCACTTCCCAAGAGTCATCCAGCTCCCGCCTCCCTCCCACCAGTGGACAGTGTAACACCTGTATATTTTCTTTTGTCTTTTCTCTGATACAAGATCTGTTGCCACAGGCACAGATCTAGCAATAGGAAACACTGGTAAGGGAGTTGTGGGTCATTTGGGATACGGTCACAGGAAACACTTAATTTCCTATTGCTTGCACCTTAAATAACTTCCCCAATACTGCGAGAGCATGGCTACTGTACCAGACAGGACTTCTGCTTTCTTTATTCCCCTTTTCTTTAATGGCCTGGATGTTCAGAAACAAACTGCTTTTTTTTCCTGTTGGCTGTTGAGGCTGGTGAAAATAACTTTCACCCTGTAAGAAGATAATTTATTTGTATTTAACTGTGGTTTGTTTTTTATTGAGGTAATGTGCAACTTTCTCTCCTGTGCTTTTGCAGAATGCCTGACATCCAACACGAGTGACAGTGAAAGCAGTTCTAGTGAGTCGCCGTCATTTCTCTCTCATTTCTCTCTCATAGGACTTAGGCTGGCAGTTATTCCTAAAATGTTATCAAGTCCTTCTGATAAAGAACTGTAATTGAGGTAATCAACGTCATGTGATAAATGCCCCATTTATAATAATGTCAACTGACTCTACAAGCCTGGTATCCAGTGGTAGATTGTTTAGGGGCCTTCACACTTGGTTTGGAGCCTACACCTCGGAGTGGCAGCGCCCTACCAGAGGTTTTGAAAGTGGTCAGGACTGCTTGGAGTGTAGAGCTGTGTATCATCGGGTGTAGCTGTGAAAGTGGACCAAACACATTATATCACAGAGTGGGAGCATGTATATAGAGGATCAAATTGGGCCCTGGATTGATGAGGATTCCTGACCACATTTCCAGTCGGTCAAATCAAGTATTGGTGACCCACTGCATCAAGTGCTGTGCTGAGATCTAAAAGAAAATGGAGGATTTGCCTCCATCCAGCAGTTATCATCCATGATCATTTAAAAATAATTGTCTTAACTGTGTATTACAGAGGGACAAGAGGACACAATTCTCTCCTATGAGCCAGTCATCCGACAGGAGAGTGAGTAACTCCCTTCTACACATTTAATTTAAAAAGCAGAAGGACTATGTATTGTTAGTTTCACAATGATTTTCACTTTCTCTCTCCGTCTCCGACGCAGTCCACTACACAAGGCCTGTGATCATCTTGGGCCCAATGAAGGACAGAGTAAATGATGACCTCATCTCCGAGTTTCCCCACAAGTTTGGCTCCTGTGTTCCCCGTAAGTAGACAACACACAGCAGCTCTGCAGAGTGCGCTGAAACTCCAGTCGGCTGTCGCCCAGAAGTAAACGCGATCCTTTCCCCTCCGCAGATACGACTCGTCCAAGGCGAGAGAATGAGATGGACGGCCAGGACTACCACTTTGTGGCCTCGCGAGAGCAGATGGAGAAAGACATTCAGGACAATAAATTCATCGAGGCCGGCCAGTTCAACGAGAACCTCTACGGGACGAGCATCTTGTCCGTCAGAACTGTGGCTGAGCGGGTAGGCACAGTGTTGGTCTGTTGTGTTGAGTTACCAGATTGGGTTTGGTGTAAGCAGAGGCTTGTCGAGGTGCCTGCTAAATTAAAAAGAAAATGGATGTTCTCTCACAAAGATTCTAAAAAGTTGAATTTGTTTCTAACAAACATATTTAACCTACCAGCAGGGGAAGCACTGCATTTTGGATGTGTCCGGGAACGCCATAAAACGACTGCAGCAAGCACAACTTTATCCAATCGCCATCTTTATCAAACCAAAATCCATTGAAGCCCTAATGTAAGTTTGATACACTCTGTGATCCAGATGTTGGTTCTTGTGAACGTGTCTTTGATTAATAACCCAAACACTTGTGTTTTCAGGGAAATGAATAAGCGGCAGACGTATGAGCAGGCCAATAAAGTCTTTGACAAGGCAGTGAAGCTGGAGCAGGACTTTGGAGAGTTTTTCACAGGTTAGTATCACAGCACTTTCTGATTTGGGGTTTGTAGCTGAACAGTTTTTATAGATTAATCTGGTAGTTAATGGTCGATAATCTATTTCTGTAAATAGAAAGTTTTGGTTGATCCCCACCACAACTTATGCATTTAATCACTTTCATACCGTCAGTGATACAAAGCATAAAGATACTAAATTTGAAATGATAGACACAGACCAGCAAATATTCTGTGTAATAATTTCATATTGATTATCAATAGTGTCGCGAATCAATTTTCTGTCTGATGCTACTTTTCCCTTTGTGTCTGTGTGTCCAGCTATTGTACAGGGTGACTCACTAGAGGAGATCTACAACAAAATCAAGCTCATCATCGAGGAGCAGTCCGGTCCCTACATCTGGATCCCCTCCTCAGAGAAGCTCTGAGCTCCCTGCCGTCCCTCCTCTGCGTCGGTGCAGAGCCTCCCCCTCTTGCCTCCCAGAGACCCCACCCGAGCCCAAATAGGCCCCCCCCTTCCCTGTCCTCACCTCCTTTTTGCAGATATGTTTCATATCAAGTTTTAGTGTCATCATTATGTTACTCTCTAAATGAAAAAGAAGTCTTATCACCATTACTGTGACTGTGCACACCCCTGCATGAGTTTCTCAACAAATCCATTCAAGACTGGAAATGCCATTCCAAAGGAATTTGTCTAGCGAACTAACAAAAGGGAAAAGGAATAAATCCTTTTGTGGACTGGGACTGACTGAAGATCGGAACGTTTTACAGAAATCTGGAGCGAGGAGTTGGGATTCGAAGAAGTTGCAGGGGAAAAGAGACAAATCATACCAAGTTGGGACACTTTGTAAATGTTCATCAAAATCACATTTAAAAAGACGCGAAAGATGAGAAGTTGAAGACCAATTAAGTTTATTTTGTTTTTTTGTTTTTCTAAACTGGATCAAATTTAGCCCTGCTGATGGTACTGTTCAAGGAGGCATCTCTCGTTTATAATGACTGAGGAAATTACAGTGGAAGAGCCTACAAACTGGTGATCTGTTTATCACACAGCAGCTTGCCGTTTGGTCCGCTGCCATTTGTCTGTGCTGCAGCTGATAAAGACATCTCGGGAGGCAGATCGAGAGGAAGACATGTGTTGTGGATCTCTACATTTATATTCTAAAAATCACAAGATAAATGACAAAATCTTACTGAGATTTTACTACATATTAAAGAAACGTACACATTTTACACTTCACTAGAAATGTCAATTTGGAGGGCTGTTAGATTTTTTTTTTTTATCTCTTTCTTTGTGGGATTTTTTGCTTGTGGTTTTTAGCTGCTCTGTGTAAAGGATGGGGGTAGAGAAGTGTAACTGGGCTCTCTGCAAAACACCAAACTGCCTTACATCAAATACAAATTCTGTTTTGTGACTACCTGTTGTCTGTGAGGGAGGCTGCACATAATTGACAAGGAAGAGAGAGGAGACCACTCTCGTCTTTCCTGACTTATCGTGTGTCCTCCATCTGCCAGGAGGCCTGACTTGAGTGCAATAGATAAAAACAAAGTCTCACCTCTGTGGGCCCCTTTTCCTCCCCTGTATTTCCACCTTTTTGCTGTGTAATTAAATACGAAATTTGGCCATTTGATTACAGTTTGGACAGCCAGAGCCTCCTAGCTCACGTTGAGCAGCAGACCACCCTATTACACTCTCTGCCTTCCAAGATGATTCTCTTCTGATTGAATGGTCACATGGTACTGTCCTATCTGCCGCCGTGACGGTGGCCTTAAAACGGGTAGAACAAGACAATAATTGTATTGGATGTCCTAACAATTAAAGAGTCAATATAACCTGATTTGGATTGTCCCCCTGTCATCAACAACACTAAAGTTGGGTTGGATTAAATCGACATGCTTTGTGTATCTATAAACATACGAATTCTTCATGAATCTGTTGTTGGCAGGTGCTGAGCCATTGTGTTGAGCTCTTAGTGCATCGGGGTGAGCTGCAGCGGCTCAGGAGTCTCCAGGTACAAATACCATGTCCCCTGCGACTGAAGTACCCGTTTTGGGCGATGACAGAGAAAGTTAATAGTACTCGAGGTACTGTCACTTAATTAAAAGCGTTTTCGACTGAACTGTGTCATTGGGTTGTGTTACGCGTCTTTTCAGCGCAGCGGGGAGCTCGTTCAAGGCCGTCAGCGTAGTCACTTTTTGAGGTGGCTGCATCACCAGGATCAAAATGACCTGCTCCACTCCCCCCCCCCCCTGCAGAGTTTGGCACTGTATGTTAGTGTTTGCATGTGAGAGGGCACAAATGAAGAAGGAATACCGTGGCCCCCTGATATTGTGAACGTTCTCACTTTCCTCCGCAGCTTTTTAAAGAGTCCACGCGGAGTTCCTTTTTTCCTTTTCGTTTTTTTTTTTCTCTTGAGAGAGCCAGACCCAACAAGAAGTGGTTACTCAGACCTCTGGGGTCCCCTGCTCTCTCCCACCCACAGAGCACCTGTACCTGCAGGCAATTTCTGAACAGGTGTGCCCACCTGCCAGGCACCACTGCTAAACCAGCTGTCATTACCTGTGTCAAAACCAGAGTTCAGGGAATAACCGAAGGGAACAGAGCCATTTATAAACTGCTTGCAGACTGTTTCAAAGGGTGTAGTAGCTGTACAATGTAAATAAGCCCCCAGCAGATCTCCCTCACCTGTGCTTCATGCATGTGTGAATCAAAACTGGGACAAACATGTTTTATAGACCACAAATGTCAGGTAAGTAAAGTTTGAACTTCTCTCGAGATTTAATTTCCATACAAATGTGCTGTTTGATGGTATTTCTCTTCAAATGCCTATTGGAACACTTAACTAGTCAGTTGGGAACTTGATTCCCTCAGATAGGGCCTGTCTACATGTGATTTCTTGTGGAACGTGTCTGGGTGTATAGATACAAAAAATATATTGTAAAATAAAGAAAAAGCGACGCAGGCAGAAACCAACACAATACCACAGAAACCAGGAGCATTGATCAATACATCATTAGAAGTTTAGAATTGGTCCTCTCTGGTGTTTAGTTGAAATACAGCTGACTGTTAACAATGTGTGTGGTATTCATACCTCAGTCAGCCATGTCAAAGCCCAAAGAACTTGATTTCATTTTACTCTTTCCACTGAGGTTGTGCTATATAACAAGATGGAACCTGAATGCCTCTGTGTGTGTATAATTGATGAGGGTCTTTGTTCTGGTGAGAGAAATGATGACATATATGCTTTTTATTTTTTGGGCGGGTGGGTCAGGGTTCTTGTTTGTACTTTTGGGTGATGTTTATGTTCTAGCACATCTGTGCAGTAAGTGCTTGCAAACATGAACCCTTTGATTGTACAGTAGTTTCCTTCCTGTCACTGCAGGTGGTACAGCCTATCAGGACACTTGGCCTCATGGTCTTCCCTGTCCTAGTCATGAGGGAACAGTCCTGCAACTTTTGTTTGGGTTTTATTTTGGGACTTGACAAGAGTTTATTTGTTTGAAAATAAAATATGTGACTCAGTTATGATTTCCGATGTGCTTGTTATTCCGCTTGAACAGACTAATCTTCTGAATAGACAATATTTGAACTCTTAAGGAAAGATTTTTTATAAATTCTGAACTTTATTGACTGAAGATCAAAGGAACAATGTGATCAAACCAGAAATGTGTCTCAACCACTCAGCAGCTCAAATGGCCTCAAACTACACAGGTTTAGAGCAAGAATTTTTGCAACTGTGGAATATGTGATGAACATTCTACCACAACATTAATAATGTATAGTTGCAACAAACAAGACGAAATAAATAAATTAAATGCCCCCCTAAAATCAGGCCGGTAACACCGGGCTGACGGGTCCCAGCTCGGTCATTCCTCTAAGAGGAGTTTCTTGGCTTTGTCCAACCTGTCCAGGATTTCACTGTAGAGACCAGACATCTGTGGACACACAAGAAATTGTAACTTAAAAAGGTCTTTGCTGCCGTGATGCTGAGTTCAAGCTCTTGTTGTGCTTCACTGTTCTGACCACACCGGTCCTCTCCACCAGGCGTCTACCTGCATCTCGTAGCTCTCCTGCAGGGATCCCAGGTGGGAGACAAAGCTCATGGCGAGGCTGCACCACTTCTCTGCCTCGGGATACTGAGCCAGGCTGTACAGCAGTATCCCCGTGTTCCAAGCCCGAGTCAGCAGCCACAGAGTCTCCATCTCTGGGAAGTCGCTGGGCTACAAAGGAGAGCAGGAAGATGCTCAAAAGGCCTTTTAACAGAGGCCACCTGGGTGACTTCCCTGAGCCAAGTGTGGAAGGAAATCAGTGTTTTCAGTGGGTGAAAGCCTGCGGGTAACATTATTAAATTTCATCCAATCATGTACTACTGTATGTTAACCTCTGCTAATGCATAATGTTAATGTTTTTCACAACACTTTAATCTTGGGCTTTCACTTTGATCCAAAGAATTCCATTTGCGTAATAACTATGAAAGGGGAAATCTGCGCTGCCTCAGAAGCAGTGTAATGGCTCAATAATTTGATGCTTCTTTCAGAGCTGCAGCTCACCGGCAGTGTGATGATTTGTACAGGACATTAACATTCAAATTGGCAGGAAGGGGGTGGTGAATGGAAGCATCTGCTAATTGAAGTGCGGCTGAAAGCCCATTGATAAAAAGAGACTTCTAGAACAGCAGGCAGGCATGGAGTGGAAGAGAGGGGGTTAATTATACACCAGGCAGCAGCTCTGTTGGAGGGAACAGGAGGTGGGAGCCAAGGGACGGCGGTGTGTGATTGGCACTGGCTTACTGTGGCTGCAATGATGGACAGGGCCTCCTCGTAATAGTCCCACACCTCCTCGAGCACATGAGCCTCCACCTCTGACACACCGCTCGGGAGGGACAGCTTGATCAGGCTGTGAACGCACTTGCTAAGACAGTGAGACAAAAACAGTTACACAATCAGAAATTCTTTCCTTTTAATCACGTATGGATTTTAAACCAAGCGTTTTGGGTGTTTTCATGCAGAGTAGTGCTGGGTATGCCTGCAGCGGGCCAGGTCAGCCTGTGGTTTTTTCTTGTGCAGAGAGAGAGCAACTCTCAAGGCCTTCTTACACAGCAGAGGGAAGTGGGCTGGAGGCTCCATGGCTAAAGCTACATATAAAAGATGGCAGCACAATAAATAGTCCAGAATATTTCTGTTTCTTTAGGCATTACAGAAAGCGTTGTTTTGTTTTACCTGCAATGTTCTCGAGAAGCTTGGTTTCAACATGTTCCAGCTCCAGGACGGACTCCAGCACTGTATCAACCTTGGGGTCATTCAGCTTAGCGCGAGCTTCAAATTCAAACTGCAGCAGCAGTGTGTCTGTTGGGTCTGCTGAGAAGCTTCCTGCAAGTTCATGTTGAAAGAAATTTCAAAAGATCCATTTTCATTTATGCAAAATGAAGGAATAAAATGTGCTTTCTCAGAATCTGAATGAGCTGTAATCATTTCCTTTTTACTACGAATAAAAGTAGTATATGTTAACAGATAAATAAAACAAAAAAATGGTAATTTCAGATGCAGCTACTCAATGATTTACCTGATGCTTTCAGGGTTTTCCAGATCTCCCAACAGATCTGAATGTGCTCCAGAGCCTGAGTGAGCTCCTCACTCTGTCAACCAAACAGACACACAGATAAAGCATTCAGGGTTCGACATTGCCATCTAGTGTTCAGTTTCTCTCCGAAGGATTATAATGAAACACCTACGCCAGCACCAGTTATGTGGTTAGTCACCTCTCCTCTCCACTAGGCTTGGTACATTTCCATCCATGTGGATGGGGAGGGTGCTATAATGTGGGAGATGGGAGCAGAGGGAGTGGGTGGCACACCTGGTCAGAGTGAGGAGACTTCCTGCAGAGCTCCAGAGAGGCAGCAGCAGCCATTAGCAGACACGTCTTCTGGCCCAGGAGCAGTGTTCGATCAGGAGGGCACAACTGGGACAGCTGCAGGTTCATGTAAATGCACACACGTATGACAAAGGAACCAGAGGATTATAGAAAAGCATCATTTTTTTCTGTATTTACTCCTAATTTAATGGCGATTTTGTTGATTTGCCCTTAAAATAAAAGATTCCATCCCAATTTCTCTGACACACCTGTTCACAAACCATCAGCAGAAGCTTCTAATTGGATAGCATTATGGATAAGCATGAATACATATATTTAAATCAATTACATCCACCTAGGCCACCGCACATTGAGACATAACAATCCATGAGCAATTACAGGTACTGTAGGTAGGGTCAGGATGGGATCATTGTGAGTAACTGAATTCTTTATCTTAAACTGACATGTTTAACTTTCTAATGCAACATTAAATCTCTGTTCAGGTGATATTGATCTAAACCCACATACTATAGATATTGATTAATTCACCTGACAAAGCAGCGAGGGTACTTGCCTGGTAAGAGAGCACAAAGAAATTCCTCATTCTGTCAGGGCTGCCCGTGCACTGCAGAGCTAAGTTCCAAGCTGCGACAGAGACACACACAAACACACACAAACACACACACGCACGCACGCACGCACGCACGCACGCACGCACGCACACACACACACACACACACACACACACACACACACACACACACACACACACACACACACACACACACACACACACACACACACACACACACACACACACACACACACACACACACACACACATGATGAAGGTTCTCCAAGATTTTAAGGGATAGCCTACCATGTCAAACTTAAGTGACAAGGACCAGGGAAATCTTCCTCACCAATCCTCCTGAACCAGTTAGCCTCATCTGTGCGTTGCTCAACAGTCAACAGAGTCTGATGTGAAACTTTCTGCAGAGCTGCAGTGATGACAAACAAAACATTTGTGGGTTGTGATGCAAAGCAGATCCTGTAATTAAGACATTTGTTAAAAGAATGCAATTAACCCATTTTGTGTTTACTCACCCATTCTTAAATACGGCAGCAGAGCATCCAGACCCACATTGCTACCGGGACTGAAGGGAGATGGTTTAGTTTTTATTTTACTAAATGTTTTATCAGTTATGCTATAACTAATAATACATTATTAGCGACATTACCCCTCCACTCACCTCATCCCATCACTTGATTGTTCTATTGTGGAGAGCACAAGTCGAACCAGACACCTAAAAAAAAGATGAATGGAGAAACTGGTGTTGACCTCCTTTTTTAACCTACTAACTGTTTTACACAGAGACACACTTCCAGAGAAGCAAGGGAATATAGGTCAGTGGATCACAGGGGTGTATGGAAATCTAACACACTCATCTCTCAGCACATAAGCTCTCTACTAAATGTTGTCACCTCATGTGTGAAACTCCACCATCGTGTTTTGTTTACTCTGAACACAGCAACACTGAATGCATTGAAACATTATTTTTGAACTCTGAAATTCATGAGTCGATATCTCTGTTATAAAAAAACTAAACTTCAGGTTACTTCTACCTTAGAAAGAATCCAAATGTTATGCTGAATCAAGGTCAAATAACAATGAAAAGTGAACAAAATGCATTCCATGACTAAAAAAACATAAAACACACTGATTTGAGTCATTGTGGGTTCGTGCCCTTAACATTCTTTCACTTCTAGCTTCCTACTCCTTATTCTACTGCTTTTAGATAACTATAATAAAAAAGATTTAATGCCTCATCCCGTTTCCTTCCTGTCCGTTGGTTTGTTTGTTGGTCGGTTAGTTACTTTGTCAACAGAATTATTCAAAAACTACTCTCTTTAATATTACAATATACAGATGCAATTTTGATATTTGCACCAATTTCTCAGGGAATTGATCTTGATAATCCGGCATATTTATGAGTTATATCTATGGGCCTAAGTAGAGGAGGGTTCTCTACTGTTGGACATTCTAGTTTGTTTTGTTACTTAACTCTTCATTTGGATTGCTAAGATAATATTTCAGTTTTCACAGACCTGAGCGCAGTCAGAACCCGAGCTTCATCATTGGAGATTTCACACAAACTCTCCAGTGCCTTCATGGCAGTTTCCTGCTGTTCATTCTGTCTCATGGGAACAAAGGCGCAGATGTCATATTCATCTCAATCTTACAGTATACAATATACTAAACATATAATTACCACACATCCCACACATTTTCTATTTATAGAAAAATCTATTTCTACACCTTAAACTCACAAATTATACCAACTGTGGTTGCAGCGCAACATGTTTGCTGAAGGTGCTTAACTTCAAACAGTTGGGTGTTTATATTACATGTACTACCAGAGTGAGTGCAATAACAAGGACATGATCTCTCATTGGCTTCCAATAAACAAACACAGCCAATTGTGGTGAGCATCTGTCCAAGCTGCAATAACCAGTGCCCACTAGGACTAAATACAGATTTCTGAGGTCCAAAAACATCATGACAATATATTAAGACTGGAAATATTGGTCCAACAACTTTTTTCACAATGCCACACATTTTTGCATCCAGCCAACTGAATGGAGTAATGATGTTACCTCTAAAGCAATCTGAGCAGCCAGACTGAGGAAGTTGGATGCAGCATTTTCAGAAACCAGCAGTCTGTCCTCGTCGGCCACAGGACACCTGGACAGTCGTCCCATTGCATTCAGTGCCTCTGCAGCTAGTGCAAATAAAAATACTCAACAGCTAGACAATGGGACCATGTATGCTTTTACTTTACATGCATCACAGAGGTAATGTTATGCAGAGACCTTTCTTCACATTGTTCTCCAGCACTGCGATCTTGTAAACACTGAGCTGAGTGAATATGCTGTCAGGATCACACCTCTCTGCCTCTTTGATTGCGTCTTTGGCCTGAGGAAGACAACTTTTCATGAACATGAACACATCTCGTGCTAGGAGCAATTGCCATCAAGGCTGGTGATACAGACAAATCGCTACTTGTTGAATTGTGGAACTCGTCACCTGACACAGCCACTGAACATCACTTATGTCCCTGACCATGTTGTGGCTTGTGTGTCCTCACCTTTTCCAGTTGCTTTAGCTGCAGGTAGCAAGAAGCTCTGTTCCTCTGTAGTTTGGATAAGTTGGGCTCCATTTGACCGGCCTTAAAGAAACTCAGGGAGTAGTTATACCACTGCAGAGCCTCAGAATAGTTCCTGGCCTGAGCATAAACATAAGCATTAAGTTATACTTTATATGTCATTGTGTAGAAAATGAAATCTCTGTTTTAAACACATCATATGATATTCACAGTAGGCAGATTCAGTGCAGGAATCAGGGACTAACGCTAGTTCTGAGGTCAATACCTTGTTCAAAGTATTTTCCTGACATGCATGTCTCTGTGTTTTAGGAAACCATATCACCCACAGCAAACCCACACACAGAAAATAGCATGCTACGTTCACAGAGACCAGAGATGGGCACACTGCAGCCCACCAGGGTTATTGCTATGAGGCAACATTGCTAATCACTGAACCACAATGGTCATAACTCCATATATGTGTAGACACTATAATGCATCTTAATAATTATAAACAAGGCTGTGTTTGGCATTATACCTCAAAGTGTTCTGATGCTTTATCCCATAGGATGACATGCAGAGTTGTGAGGGCCTGTGGAGTCAGCTGTTTTCCTGTATAGTGGCCTGTTTGGGTGTAAAGAAAGGTTAACACTAAAGCAGATCCACAGCTACAGTACATTACTATAAAATCCATCATGTAATTTACAGACTGATCATATAAATGAAATTACCAGTGATGCTATCCTCTATCTTCTGTTTACCCAACAGTTCCTTGCCTCTCTGCAACAGTAACTTAATGCTCAAGACGAGAGCAGTTCCCAGGTCAGGGGACGACTCAAAGCGCAGACAAACTTGTTTCAAATACTCAAATGCCAGCACTTCTCTAAACGAACAAAGAAGATATCATTCCGAATAGGTCTGTACAGTCCTGCAATAAAAATGAAATGTGCAGGTGTAGTGATCGTCATGCATTTCTACAAAAAACTAAGTGAGTGCCCGAGCAGAGATGCAGAAGGTTTTACCTGTCTTCAGACATGAGCAGATTCACTGTGCTCAGACACACCTCAAGAGAAACATCAGATTCCAGCGTCTCATTCAGTCCTGGAAACATATTTACTTTATATGATCTGCTTTGAAATGTGTACTTTCAGCTTAGCTTTAAGCCATCCTGTGTAACTTTTACTAAGCAACAGTGCCCTCTGCAGGCACACATGGTGATTCATTCTGTTGGGCTCAAAGAAACACAAAGTCTACTGATCTCAAGGCTCTGACTGCATAGCCCCACTCAATGGTCAGAAACACAACTAAACGGTGGAAATTCCTCATGATCACCAGCTCCCTGAACTAGAAGCGCTGCTGTTGTAACAAACACAAAACATTTAGTTTAAGATTCTTCATATTTTACATGTTTCTGAATACTGTAGAAAAAGGCTGGTGTTTTATGACTTTCAAGTCTTTTTAAATGATCTGTAATTCAGCATTACTCTTCAACATACTTTTGAACTTGCTGGGCCTGATTTGGGCAATTGAAGCTGCGACTATCATTCAGTAACAAACACACTGTTAGGAGAGATTGAAGTTACATTGAACAAACACATGCATTCACTGTGAATAAGAGGAAACGTTCTTCATATTCTGTTGGAGCAGCTGCAGCACCTGATCGGACTTGTAAAAGCAGAGGGAGTAGTTCCATCACCACAGAGAGCAGCAATTCTGGAGCAATTGAACCGATTGGTGTATAAATAAGAAGTATAGTTCTGTGATAATAATCCAATGAGGTGTGGTTACAACTAACCTCCTCTGATATCATCGTCTGAAGCCCTACATCCCAGGAGTATTCTGATCTTTAAGTACAGCCCAGAGGCGCTCACGTGTTCCTGTCAAATTTCACAGAGCAATTAGATACAGAGCAGCTGAGCCTCTTCTATTGTAGTTGCATGCTGCGTCACGCATGTGTAATTTAAAGTGTGAAAATAATTTCTCATATCCCACCTTGTTGGCTAAGCTGACAGCATCAAGAGCCTTCTCCTGAAAGCTCTGACAGTCCCACTCAAAATAAACAGTGGCAAGGAGCCGTAACACTTTGGCCTATTGAAAGAAAACATTTAAGACACTTAAATTATTTTTTATTTTGAATTGTACCAGTGGCCTGAAATAAACTTTTTACCACATCATCTTACCTGAACTTTAGATCCAGGGGCGTATTTCACATTCATTTTCCCTATATCATAGCTTTGGCTGAAAAGAAAAACAGGAAATTTATCAAAAACCTTTTTTTCGTTTAATTATCAGAAATTATCATATTTACCTCAACCAAAACACACTGTCCTCAAACTTTCTCAGATTGTATGTGTCTATTCCAAAGTTGTAGCACATGAGGGAGAGGTACGTAGTCTAGATTTAGAAAATACATTCATTATTAACACACTTTCATTAACAATATGTATAAAAGGAATTAGAAAACTATATATACAGTATAGTAGTATTGTTTGCAGTGATAATACATCTTTTGGCAGCCTCAGCAACATGTCTTTGCAGCGTTGCATATAGACCACAGCCTCATGGTTATTCCCTTGACTTATGGCCTGTGAAGGAGAAGAGATGTGAGCTCCTCATTAGTTGTCAGCAAACAATACACCATTCCCTATTAGCAGAGAATACGATTCTGCCCTCTCATTGATTCTCAGTTCACATTTTAGCTGTCTCACACTTCACACTGCAAGTCTGTCAGAATAGCACTTTCTCAGATGCCAAATATCACACGAACAAATATTCACATTGAAGGTGTTGAACATCACATTCAAAGCTCACCGACTCTGCCTGGCATGAGAGGATTCCAAGCAGATCCTTTTCCACGTCGCCTTTGGATGAAGTAATGTCAGCTGCTCCATCACCTCTGGATGTCAGCTGGCTATAGAGGGTCTCCAGGCTCTAAGGATGGTGTGTGTTGAGTTACTTCTAAAGACGTCAAACTGACACAGATCTCAGCTCTCTCAGTTTAAGTTTTTTTTTTTCTTCTTCACCTTGACGGCAAGTCTTAAGAAGTGATCTGCCATCTGGGGATTTTTGCAGTCCAGCCACGTTCTCCCTGTCTTGCTGGCCATCTGTAAAGTTTGGACGCTGACAAACTAACCCTGTCCTGCTGAAAACCTGAGCACTCATAGAGGGCGTCCACAGTGCAGCTTACCAGAATCTGCTTGCGGATGATGCCCTCTGTTGGATTCTCAGGCTCACAGCAGTACAGCAGACTGCATGCAACATGGCGCACTGTGAAGATCGTGAGAACATTAGAGTGTGCTACTCACGACAACCCCTGCTTATAATCGTGACAGTGTGTCTCATATATCTGAGTAGTTTCCAAATGTTCTGTTCATCACCTTTGGCCTTCTGATTTTTACTTATAGTGGTTCCCACATTCTTAGTGACGGCCCAGTTCCACAGGTGGATGGCACTCTCCTCAAACTGTGTCATAAGAAAGATACAGTTTTTATTCAATTTATTGGCCACATATAGGTCACATAATGGTATCATATATTAAAACGATTGACTGATGAAAAGCTTGGTCATGTAAATGATGGTAGAACTAGAATTATGAATGACACTAAGTCCCTTTTCAAGAGAGAAAAAATATCTCGGAAGTAGAAATATACTGTTAGCATTACATTCTGTGAAGTAGATCCTGCTCTACGAGAGAAATAGCATAGCTTGTTGACCAGGACTGTGGGCTACAAACTTGTATCTACCTGTGGATCTGGTATTTTGGTAGAATCCTCTAGGCCAGACACTTGAGAGAAAAGTTGCTCTATCACGTCATCGTAACTTTTGTGCTGTTTGTGCAACAGGTTCTCTACGAGACCTGCATATGTACAAAAAAAGTCATGAAGACACGTTGACTGGGCATGAACGAGGGGCAACAGCAAAACACACCATCTACACAAGAGTTCTGTTATGTCTGACACTCTAGAACACACATCACAATATATCTTTACACTAGTACTCATGTAGTTCATCACTACCTTCTGGTTGTGCTCAGAAATCAACAGTAAACATTCCCTGTAAGTATAGAATGCTGTCCAGCAACGAGAGGCATTGTCCTAAACAGTGGATGAGCCATAATACATTTTAAGTGAGTACGAAAACCACTTTCTTCTTAAGTGTGCGTCACTTGCTCCCAAATGCCCAAATATTAGATTATAACGAAGAACGATCAACTCTTCAAAAAATGAGAAGTAAAAATGTGAAATATTTTACTTACTAACTTATTTTACCCATTCAGCAATTGTTTATTCTCATAATTTAGAAAAAATAATAACATTTGTCTCATCAGATCATTTAAACATTCTATTAGTTATTATGATATACAACATTTATTACAACATGAAATTTCAGACTGGTAGAAGTGTCAAATTCAGTTCATTATTATAGTGTAGTTCTATCATTCTGTATACGGCCATCATGACTCTGAGATGGAGAGTTTCTGATTTTGTTGGACTTTTGTTTGACCCTAACCTGTGTTTTCCTTGTGTTGAGTTGTGTTATTTCTTAGTACTCGTCCTGTTTTATTTTGAAGTTTTTGCTCCTCCTGTGTCTCTGGTCTTAACTTCCTCTCTTTGTCTTGTTTCCTGATTTGTCTGCACCTGTTCCCTAATGTGTTCCACCTGTGTTCAATCAACCTGCCTCCATACTGTATAACACACACACACACACACCCACTCTCTGTGCTTCCCTTTGTCAGAGTCATTGTGTCTTAACAGTTTCCCTTATTTTCTTCGTGTGCCTAGTGTTTTGTCTTATCATGTTTTTTTCAATTGAGCCTTTTTGCAATCTTTACTGGTTCCAGTGTTTTGGGACTTTTTTTGTAAGTAGCTTTGCTTCTAATTAAATTACACTTTTGTTTGTGCACCATAAACTCTGAAAACTGTTGGATTCCAAAGTAAAATCACTTTTACTAAAATTCATCTTTGGACTAATGTAAGTGAGGGACAAACAGCAGCCATCTCTGGTTGCCATGAAAACATGGCTAGCTGCTGACGTCCTAGCTAGCTGGTGTTAGCTAACTTTAGCAGGACGTCAGTATCTCGCCTGGAATGTCTGAAAGTCAATGCTTGGTATTAACAATGAAAGACTGGGCAGCCACTTACATTTCACGGTTGAAACAAACGGCTCCATGTTATATTTACTACAAGTAGGCGGGTTCGAGATGTCTACACTTAAAGATCAGTAGCGCTCAACATTGCTCTGTACCGTACTAAGCGATGCATTCAGGTGCACCTGAAAAATGTACAATCTCATGGATGTTGCTTGTTTAAAGTTGTATTATTTTCCTCGGTTGAAAAACCTGAATCTACGTTTATGACAGCGTTTAATACTATTATTATTATTATTATTTAACATATATGAGGCTACTGTATGTCATCCTGCAAGGAGAATACAGCCCATTGTTGAACGACACCATTTTAAATACACCTGCAATTTTGAACAAATGTTCATTTTTAATAATCGCACGCAGAAATCAAAGCCTCATGCGATTGTGTTTCACTTTTAACAATTTCATTCAAGAATCAAATCAAATTCTTATCTTACTGCAGTATTGTTTTAAAAGTAACCGTTTATAAGTCTACGATACGCTGGTGAACTCACCACAAATCATTGTTCGCGCCCAAACACCTTACCGTACAACACAATGTAGAAGCGCAACCATTTTCTTTTTCAAATTAAGCTAGCTCATCTGGCCCTCTCCGGCTAGCTTGTCATAGTTTAATTGACATCTGTCAACGAAGGGATGAGTCTGAAGGTAACTACATAAAAGTTCAAACTTAATATTTGTTCACATCCTATTTTTTACAATAGTAGTACCATACATTGTAAATTTGGTAAGACACACTAGCTGACTGTGAAAGGAGCAGAGCCATTGCTAAAAGTATTTACACCTTTTCTCAATTCTTTCATATAGGTCATCAACATGAGATATTTACTGTCTTTATGATACTTAAGTGTCATCTCTTTAAGTGGAGCTAACATCACTTTTAACATTAATGCAGAGCCAAACACAAGTAAAGGAGTTAGTGTTCATTTCTTACAGCAGAGGAATAAGTTCAATGGAACCTAAATGTGCCACTTAACGTATGTGCCACATGCATTCTTTTTTCAACCAATAACTTCTTTTTTCAACCCTAACAAGCCGATTTTCTTAAAGTACAGTACTTTGGTCAACAGGACTAAACCCAAGTTAAAAATAACAATATAACAATTTTGGGTTCTAACACAGGAAGTTATAAATCTGACAGCTCCTTTTTATGTTATTGGTTTTTTATTGTGTTTAACTTCTTGGATTTAACAAATATCTAAGAATTTTTCAGATAATGTTGTGTAATCAATCTTGAGTTAATCAAATATTGAGTTGTGTGACTGCAGCTTGCATGTTTGATGCATTGCTTGGTTTCCAGAAGTCACTCCGTTTTTTGAACTAGTGCAGACTTCTGTTCAATTGTCTGGCTTGAAAACGGACCATGTATAAAACTATTATCGTGCAAAAAAATTTGTTAATATTATGGACTGTAATTCTGACTTCGCCCTCAAACATTTACCCCATAAATTTATGTTTCTTTCTTGCAGATCTGCATAAATGAACGACGGTCTTGGAACTGTGACTTTGTTTCCTCTAAGTTCTGACTAGTCGGTCAGACCCCTTCCACTGAAGACAGACTTTATTTATGCTGGTTAATTTATCCTAGGAAAGGCTGCTGTTGAAGCAGAAGGAAGCCTGCATGCTGATAGTGCTCAACCAGTTAGTTCCCCGCAGTGCGTTTTGAACACCAGAGTCAAAAATAAAACACTTTAGACCCCCCCTCCCGTTACTCTCAGCGTGTAACTTCCACCAATTGTTCATCAGGAGACTTATCTGCTGCCTTCTTGGCCTAGAGGGACGTCTCCTATACTGAAGACTCCCATTTGAACGTTGTTGTTGTATAGACAAGGCAGTGGATTTAGAAATCAGCAAAGAACGAAAGGGGAGGATGTACTGTGTTCAAAGTCTAACTCATGCTTTGAGACAAAACGCATAAGTTGATCATGTCCCCTTTTTTGGAATAAACCGTACAACTTTTTGTGTACACTAATTCAAACCACCACAGATGGACATCACTCAGAGATTTCCTTATGTGGTTTTGTGTAAAAACACAGAAGCTGTGTCATGTAAACTTGGCTCTAAACAGTGACCTAAAATACCAATGGTGTGTAGAGCAAGTCTTTGAATTCTTGAGTTGTGACTGTGCTCTGAGAAACCCAGAAAGCAAAACGACTCCCACAACCGGGATGTTATGAACGGTTTCCCATATTCCCTGTGCTTTTCCTGACACAGTGATGGATGAGTGGGGCTCATCGCATTTCACTGCTGTTGGGCCCTATCCACCAGCGCTCCAGATCCAGTCCCCCAAAAAAATGGTGGCCTTCCAGTCCTGACGTGGGCGGAAAAAGGTGAGGACAGGATGTTCTTATTTACGATCCCTTGCCACTGTGACCCAGAGCAGCAAAGTGATTGTTGTGCTGATAAAAGAAAACAGTCTGCAGCACATCCACACGCGGCAGGGTTCCGCTGCACAAAAGAGGATTATTTACATTGATATAAAAAGCAGTGTATCCTGTTTCTGATGTTAAAAATAAATCCAGCAAATATTTATTCTAAACACTTGGGCTGATTGATTCAGTCGGATATCATGATGATTATTTACTTTAGTCTTTTTTTTCCTTTTTGTGACAAGATACTGCTGTGACCTTTAACCTCAGCTACGTGTTAGAATGATTTGATCAGAGCAAACCAACACGTGTAAAAAAATGTAGGTTAATATTCTACTTTATAATTTAGCTTCAGTTTGTCATTCAGACACATTATACCATACTCTGCCCTCAGGTCACTTAGGTCTTAGCTCCCTTCAGTCCCCTTCAGCTCTGGATCAGTCCCCCTTCTCACATTACTTTGTGTTCTACCATTCATAATTTCAAATCAAATTTTAAAACCTACCTTATTATATTTGTTTTTATTATAGCCTGATTGTGTCTTTTTATTTTTTTTACTTTTATTGGGTCTTTCTCTTGCACAGTTTTTACTGTGGAAGAGTAAGAGTTTTATGTTTGTAAGAGTTTTATGTTTGTAAAGCACTCTGGCTCAATTCATTGATCTGATTGGCATGCGTATTGTTAAGTAAGTGCAGTGTGATTTGGACACGTGATAGGTTCAATATTAATACACTTTCAATAACCGGTGACCAACGCTCTGTATACTTGAGGCTCATCAACATAAGGGATGTTGTCGAACACATCAACAGCAACTGATTCTCAAGTTCTTGGTCCTGTGTACCGAGTCGAGCTTCACTGAATTTTTAATGAACAGGTGAACTGCTCTCTGTGCAGCAGCAGTGATAGGCTTCAGGGTTCTTTAGACTGGGTCCATCAGCCACTCACTGTGGATCAATTACTGCAGGTCACTGTAACAGTCTCAGAAAGGAAGCTGCCACCATCATTTGAGTCAGAACACACAATCTATTCCAAACAGGCAGGTTTTGAAATGGGACAACACCAGTATAAATCTGACATGATTTGACATATTCTTTCACCATATATCAGGTGAGGCTGATATTCACTAGATCAGCTGTGTATCAGTCATAATACAGTTATGTTCTATGCCTTCTCAATGAAGTGATCTCTTATTCGATATTTCCATATTTATGGAAACATCACTGTACTGTTTTCAGTGGTCAGCCCTCATCTGGCACAACGTGCTGCAGAATCGTTATTTGTCATGAGCTGATCTGCTCCTTGCTTGAAGAAGGGACTTTGTCCTCCCCAAAAAGTGACGTTGCATCCTTCCTCTGTGTCTCCATAAAACGTGCCTCGCGCCGTGGACTGTAAGCGCTGCTGCACGCAGGCGAAACGCAGGAGAACTGTCCAGGGCGCGCACGTCTGAATGATCCTAGCTTCATTTGGGAACTGACAACTCCTCTCATCCGACTTGTGTTCTTCAAGCTCGCTTCATTTTCACCCTGCTAACATTTTGTGTTATTGTGGAGCACCTGCCCTGAGCTCAGGAGGCACAGCCGGCTCCTCACTAAGGCTCCGGGAGTTGGACGAGCCAGCTGAGCCGGAGAGCTCCCCCGCGAAACGCGTGATGGGACACGGGAGGATCGCTGCCGCTGTTTGCACGTACACCTGAGGACCCTGTGGATTTAAATACATTTTCAGGGAGGGAAATAAGACACTAAGATTTACTCGCTTTTTAAGAAGAAACTTTCATCAGTCACTCGGAGCTGTGTGCCTCCTCCAGCGACTCCTTTACTTTATTCAGACGCACGGTTTGGGGGATTTTGGTTAAAGTTGGAACGATGGTCTCATCCGACTGCTTCAAACTGCTCGTTTTCATCATCTGCTCTTCACTCTCAAATGGTAAGAAGTCATTCATGCTTATACAGATGAGTTACTTACGCTTGGCAGAGTTTTGTGCATGAAAGAGCAGAATTTGAACATCATAAAGACTCATTGGATTCACTGAATGTCTGAATGCACACCTCTTTTTGTTTGCATTTGATATAGTCAATAATACTTAGGCTACAGGGAATTGATTATATTTAGCATTAGTAATAACACAAATAATAATGGAAATTGTAATCCGCCGTTTCTTGACCCAAATTTGTAAATTTTGTTTGACAGCGTATGACAGAATAAAGTTAAATTAGCTTCTTTAAAGAAAATTGTATGTGAAAATTGGACCTGCAGCTCTCACTTAAGCCACCAGAGGTAGTCTGGTCCCATTGCAATTGTGTCATCATTAACAAGTTAATAAAATGTGCCCATGGCAGGTAATTGAAACACACTTTTTTATTCAAATATACGACTAATTGATTATTGATGACATTTTTTTATTTGTTTTCTTAGACATTCTGAAGATATTGCAATTAAGCCCTTTACTCTAATATTGTGAAAACATGTTTATTCCAGCAATTGTTATCTGTGGGGGAGCAGGATTAAACATTTTGGGAGGAGAATGCATGTTTTTGTTCTGGCAGCACAAACACCCCCATTGTCTCAGTGTCAAAAAACAAGATGGTGTTTAAAAGGTGGAGGTTCCTCCACCCCGGCCAGGTCTGATGTGCCACTGACATGTACAGTGAAGTCTTCCTCATCATCTCCAGATAAACAGCCCATCCAAACAAAGGAAATACTGTTCACACACACACACTCATACACACGTTCAGCCTGTGACGCTTTGTCTACGATGTTTTTGAGTAGATTTCCTTCACTGTCCACACACAAAGCGTGGGAAAGACACAAGGAGGAAGCGGATGCAGGGGCAAGAGGCAGCCTGGAATTGTTCTGGCGAGTAAAGGTCACGGAAATGCGACACGCTACCTGAGCAAAGACTTCTTCCATGAGCTCCTTGTGCTCATATCATGCAATGTCAAGCTCCATCCCCAAGACAATGGCAGAGAGGAAAGGAGTGTATTGTTTCTGCAGAGCAGCTATGGTAGAGCCATTAGTGATTGATGGGGCATCAGGCTGTCTCTGTTTATGCTGAGCGGTGCAACAGGTATAATCTGGTTAATATGACTCAAAGCTGCATGCTAAGCACTGGAACTGAGATTCATGTTGCATCCTGTCGAAGAAACAACAGTCTCATAATATTGATATCAGAATAACAGGGACATATTTTCAAGTCTTTGTCTTGCTCTGTTTCAAAAAATATCAGACCTCTGATAATTTGTCAATATTTAACTTGCAGCTCCTCCTGATTCAAAATTGAATAGAGACTTATTGTTTTGCTTTATGACACCAAATTAAAGGATGTGTAACAGCTCAGGCTAAGGGACTCTGCATTAGATGCTTGCATTGCAGGTTTATTTCAATAGTCTGTGTAATGTTAATGACTAAGCCTTCCACATATCACCAGGAATATTATCCTCTATTAATAATGATTCAGTCAACAATAAATAATGCTAGTTTAATTAAAAGGATTTAATCTGTTGTAAAAGTGAATTGATGAGGCCGAACTGAATATGTTCAGAGTACAGAGTAACACACAGTAGCTTTTGTTCGTGCTGTTTAAGGGCCACTAACCAAACCCTGGAAATAATAATTATTATGGGGATGAGTCTCCTCATGGTTTGAGTTCCTCTGTCTCATCCTACAACGTTTTTTCAATCAGCGATTTCTTCCTCTATGGAGGACAGTGTTTCTTTAGAAGCCATCGTTCTAGCAGAGGGAGTTTGTGCGGTGTCTAATTTGTTTTGGAGTCAGACTATCTTTCCTGCTCTGTTACTTGAGATGAAGTGGAAAATGGGAATGATGAGAGGTCAGCCAAGTGCAGTTGGGACTCATTGCTCACTGGCAGTACGTCTAGGTCCATGCAGCACAAGAAAAACACACATGAACACACTCAAGAATACACATAAACGCACCTCAATTGGAAGTCTCCCAGACAGAGCAAAGAAAAGGTTGCTCCCTCACAATGGGATATTGAACTGTACAAATTGCTTTGTGTAGCTGTTCTTATAGGATGATTGCAGCACCTGGTCCATACTTGGCATATCCAGCCTGAGCTAGCAATATGTTTTCTTTGAATCCTGCATGGGATTTCAATTTTAAGGAGCTTCTGTCTGCCGACTACTCCTAATCACACATGATGGAAGGTGAATCCTCTGGGTTTAACGTTGAGGACCCTCATGCTGAAGATTCCTGTTTGTAGGCTCCCACTCAACTTTATGTAACCTGCAGTGGCCACCCATCTTGGCCAGATGTTCCTGTATTTTTGCTCTTTTTTTTAAGAGGAGTCTGGAGCATTTTGCCTCTAAATCTCCAAAGGCTAATATATGGCTAATAAAAAAGGCACTCGCCCTAACTGTTGTCTTAACCTTGTGCTTGGCAAAGTGGAGGGGTTTCAGCAGGGCTCTGTGTGGCAGGATACGCCAGCACATGAAGCACAGCTCGAGCAGCGGCAGTTACGCTTTACTTAGGCAGATGATTTCATGCCTTGTTGTTTCTTGTGGATTTGTCTCTTTGTTTGTCTTGTAATTTTCACCCTAAAGGCAACATACCATGACCTGTCACGGGCATCGAGAGTTACCACACCATGAAGCCATTGAAGCCTTTGATTATAGCCTTGTTAAGAAGAAGACTCCTGAATGAACCTCTCTTGTGATACCGATGTTTCACTGGAGGTCGTTTTGTTTGACATTTTGAAGTAAACGATCGAATGTTAATATAAAGTATTTTTATTCATTTATAGTTTTTCTTTGTAATTACATCAGATCAGAATTTCTACTTACTTTAACATCTTAAGTTTAGACAATTTTCAGAATTTCTCTAAAAATAATGCAGAGATCTTTTATGAAAATCAGGCAAAGTTCTATTACCTTTTAACAGGTGAAATTTGGTGCAGATTTAAGCAGTTTTTATGCAGATGGTATATGCTTCTGATCTCGAAACATGTGGTGGTAAAGTAGCCAAGCAGCCTTGTCTGAGGCTCTTTGAGTGCAGCTCAAGTTTCTCATCATTGCCCTATGTCATTACGCCTTTTTAATCTCCTGCATTACATGACTAGGCTGCTTTGCCTGTGTGGCTTATAGACATTGACAGTCATTTTTAAATCACTGCCTAGGTTGCCTGGAATTAACACTGAGTCACATGGCTAAGTGACTTGACCACAACACTGTTAACATTCATAGTGAATCATTTTGCTTAATTATTTGTAATTTGTTATCATTAGACTATCTGCAGCCTCAGCAGATCACTTTATATCCTTCGCATGAGGGCAGAAATCTTATCTCGCAAATGTTTAACTCCTGTTGCCATGGTTTCAGTGCAGTGAAGATGACTCACCACCAGTGACCCTGCACTCTTTTATCAAACAATCACTTTCCTCTCCACCCTTTATGTATTGACTGAAATGGCAAGGTTAAACACGTGCATCATAATGCTGTATTGTTTCTTTTACCTTGGAAGCACCAAAAAAAGAAACTCTCCCAATCATTCAAGACAGCTGCGTTGTATAATGACAGGATGGGAAAAACAAGGACATGAATAGTATTCTCTGCAAAATAGAAGGGAATTCCACACATAATTACGAGCAGTTAACGAGTTGTTACTCAGAGTTTCCCATTCAACTCGGTGACAGTGCAGTCGTCTCTCACAGTAGTGGTCTTTATTATGCAATATCAAACATGAGCCATTTGGCAGCATGTTGCAACAGGCTGGTAACATCTTGCCAAAAGTTACACCAACTCACAATTACCCTTCCTTTTGCCTCATTTAGTCTTTCAGCTCAGTAATGTTGTTGTGAAGTCGGCAGTAGTGCAAAACAAAGGGCTGCAAATCAGTCCAGAATAATCCAAAAAATCAATCACAATAAGAAATATAATAGCAATAATTTTTGTATCATTGCACCTCACTCTTAATCTTTTTTTCTTACCATATCATCATCAGTTATTTATCTCACCATAGCTGTGCTCTGAATATCTGCCCCCATGTTACGTCACAATACACCAAATTCCAACAACATAATGAGGGTTGATGAAAGATGAGCAGGGTCAACAATTTCAGTTGCATTGCTGAAATTCATCTTTGATTAATTGCAAAACAGTTTTTGACGTTTGGCTGTTCTATTAGACTAAATATTTAGCATTTTCTGAACCACAAACATTTCAGTAAAAAGTGAAGCGTAAATCCTAGGATGCTGGTCTAATCTAAGTTACCTTGGCCCTGTGTCAATGATCAGATTAATGTTGTCTCACTGGCTCCCCTCATCAGTCGACCGAGAACCTGAACCAGAGTCTCTCAGACTTCTCTCTCTCCCCCTCACTGTGTTTGTTCCATGCCTGTCCTTTTTTTAATGGCCCTTAATGAGAACCAGCTTCAGGCCCCTTTGAACCAACACAATAAGCAAAATTTTTGGCATTTTTCAAGCGATCTGCTGGAGGAATGCGGCACACAGCTGTTCCAGGGGGTTAGGGGTGTCGGGAGGGATGCTTGCTGAGGTCAGCGTTGGGCAGACACTGGAGCAAGTGGAGGTTTTGAGACGTTTGGGTGTAAAGAGACAGCCGTGGGATGGTTTTTTTTCTTCTTCTTTTAGCAGGGGGCCCTGTGGACTTATCCATCTGTAGTGAATTACTGAGAAGAATAGAAGAAAAATTGGCCCGTTTTAAGAGATGAGCTTCCTGTCAATTCAAGGTCAGGATGATGTTTTGGGATGTTTACTTGTTCGAGCAGACACCAGCACTCGTATCGGCACATAAGTCAAAGAAACAAAACGTTAAACATGCATTTTTGCCATTTATATTGAACTAGTCCCAGGGGTCAAATTGTAATTGATTCATTATTGTGCTAATTTTCAGCAATGCACTTACATGAAGTAACTGTCAGTTCTGAGATAAAAAAAAAGATAACTATTTAGACTTCAGAAAGGCAACAACAGATTTTGGATAGTCTTTAATCTGTGAACTGTGATGGTTTATTTGGATCAGGAGTCTAAGTTGTTCTTGATTTAATATACAGCAATGTTTATATGTAATATAAGGCACGTGGAATCCCAACATGAATATGTGTGAGCCACAGCCCTTCCCCGCCGCACAACCTTGGACAATAAAACAATGATGTTATAATACTTTGTGAGGAAGTCAATATTGAGTGCCACTGCCAACACTGGCAATGTCAGCTCATTCTTAGCACCACAGCTGTTCTGAATAATAGACAAATACTCTTTGTGTGTGTTTTCCTCACTCTCTCTTTCTTTGTGCATGTCTTTTGAGCCTTTTAAATGCAGGTGTACTCATGTATGTGTGTGGGTTTCCATGTGTGTGTGCATGCACGCCATGAGAGCCTGGCACCACGCTGTTGTGTAACCTCATTGTCTTTCTTGATTCCGTGCTTACAAGTAAAGGTTTCGCCGTAGGCTGTAGTATTTGCCGCGTTGACTCAATACATTTGTTTTGTGATCACAGTGACAAGTTGTTCAGGGAAGCCAGTGAAAAGAAGGAAATCACATATGGGACGTGACACCCCGCTGGAGAACAGGGAGAATCCCAGTGTTTCCTATGTTGAATGCTGTTAGAGGGACCTCTCAACACATGGAGCTGGCTGCACACCAAACTGAGGCCACCTTTAAATCAAACATCTCCTCTTAATTTCCCCCTGATAATGTTATAATAGCATTCAGAGTGCAAGGTCAATGGTAAATGAAAAAAACTAAAACACAAAGGAGAGGAAGGGAGCAGCCACTAAAGGAGGTTGAACAGTTGATCTATAGGAAACGTGTGCAATATTAATCATGGTTTCGGTAAATCTGACCGTTTTGACCTTTCGGGTAAAGTTGGGCCGCTGCTCCCCATTTTCCCCCTTCCTCCCTCCATTCTTCTTACTTTCTTTCTTTCTTTCTTTCTTTCTTTCTGCTCATCCCAGGACACTCACTGTCCGTTCAGCAACCTGCTCACTCAGCACCGGAAACACCCCCGTTGCTCTCACAGCAGACAGCCACTTGCAAAAGAGGCAGGAGCAATTCAGCACAAAGTGAATCCACATTTCAGTGCTAAAGTGATTCATGGGAGTTTCCAACAATGTTTTCCACTCTGTTGTTAATTGCAATTGTGGTGACAAACAACGGTGTAAAGAGAGAGATGCTGTAAATGTGAAGATTTGTTTAACCAAAGTGCTGCGTGTGTCTGTGTGTGTGTGTCTGTGTGTGTGTCTGTGTCTGTGTCTGTGTGTGTGTGTGTGTGTGTGTGTGTGTGTGTGTGTGTGTGTGTGTGTGTGTGTGTGTGTGTGTGTGTGTGTGTGTGTGTGTGTGTGTGTGTGTGTGTGTGTGTGTGTGTGTGTGTGTGTGTGTGTGTGTGTGTGTGTGTGTGTGTGTGTGTGTACATTCAACAGGGCATTTGGACAGAGATCATTCCCCTAAGATTCTTCCCTCTGAGAATCCCATCATCCTTCGTAATGATGATTCATTGAACCTCATATGCAGGTATGTAGCGCGCATAACCAAATACAACATATTAAGACAATCAATAAAGGCGGCAGTGCATAATGAAAATCAATGATTTATGTGACAAAGGTAAGTATCTTGTCATGAAGAAATTAGCGACAAATGGCTCCAGCTTTTGTTGCCCTTCCCTGGTCACTTAGGATGAGTTGGTCTCTTTTCCTGAACTGTCATTCCAGCCATTAAGGTTAAACCCCGGTCTCATTACATTTAAGAATGGCCGGGGGGGGGAGTTAAACGGGATATGCCGGGTTGTCAGGGCAGTTAGTGGCTACGAAGAAAATGGTACAATGCTTGGCAATGATCCACATTTAACAGTCCTTTAGAGGCGGTGGGACCCAAGTGTTTATTTTATTTGAATTTAGAGAGTCTTGCATCATTTTGTAGGTCCGCAAGGAATGCTTAGGAGCTGTCTATCTAATGTAATGATTCCCTACAAGGCTCGCTAAGATGCCTGGTCCATGCAAGAGGATTTTCGCCAGATAAGAGCAGGAGGTTGCTTAACCAAAAATTCTGCAGGAAAAGGCAGTGGTATGCAAAACATGTTTGATGTTCCTCTGGGATCTCTTTAATGAGAGATTTAAAATAGATGCTGCGTGGAAAGAATGTGTCAGCCGAGCACGTCATTCAAGAGAAACACGTTCCCATGTGAAAGCGCGAGTTATCGGATGACTCTAGATTACTGAAAATAAACTGAAAATGAACATAAAGCCAAAAGGTCCCCAGGGGAGAAGCAGCTGCTGCCACCCTGAACTTAAGATCTTGAAAGGTCATTGCTGGCTTTCCCTCTGAATAGATCCAGTTTACACAGTGTTTGTTTACAGAGAGCAGATTAACAGTAATATAAAGCTGATGTGTCAAGTTCAATATATTAAATTATACATTTTTCACCATCTTTCATCAAACCCGATGCTGAAATGTTGTCCCACTGTTCCCTTTGTTAGAGGTCATGGCTCGCTGCACTGGACACTTGCCGATCCCTTGCGATCCCTTTCATTAGAGGGGGTGCGGACGGAGCCGTGTGAACCAAGACATCACTCTCATTCGCACTGCAGCAATCTGACAGTCACACGTTTGATCGCCAATGACACAGGGAAGTACAGCTGTAAATACACCAAAGATGGTTCGGACCACGTCACCTCGACCTACGTCTATGTCAAAGGTGAGACCTGCAAAGTGCAAGTGACCAGCTCAGCCTTTATCCAGTAGTTTCAGTGCATCAGTAAGAACAAAAAAGAGAGAAACCCGGGCTCTCTTTGTTACATTTATTGCACCTTATTTATCCCACCCAGTCCTTTGAATGTAAATTATTTTCCAGAGGAAAAAAATTGTTTCGAAATACAAAGAACTGGTCTATAAACTGCTGCACCGATTAGCGTTCTTCTTTTTTAACTGAATTGTTTTTCTTCGAATCCATGATTTAACTGTTTGTTTTCCTGAAAGTCATGTTAGAGTCCTGATTTGAAAAAAGGGGGTTTTCACAGGGTTATACACATCTACTGACGCCAGTGGGAATAGTGCCAGTGCTCGACTGTTGAAATGAGCTTTCAAACAGCAGCACTTAATTGACAGAATATAATGGTCAATGAGCAACCTGACATTTTCTGCAAGATACCAAAGCTGGAAAACCTCAACTTCTGCAAGAAAAAAAGGAAGCAAGAACACAGGAGAAAATGAATGACATTTAAAAATAAAAAAAAGGGAATAAAGTTTAACAGAAAGAAGAAGGAAAGAAGTTTTTATTTTAATTATGAAACTGTACACACTGTGTATGACAAGACGGAATTCAGGATGCTGACTAACTCAGGCTGAAGTGTCACAGTTGCTCTTCTCAGAGAGAGGAAGTGGTTTCTTTGGTATGATTGGTTTCTTCTGGAAGTGGAAGAGTGAAGCATGATTGCACAGGAAACCCTGGTCATTGACTGCGATTTCCTGCTCCTGCTACTGTTTTCCTATAGGTCTCCCCTAAAACATCCATTTACAGTTGCACTATTATAATAGAAAAGAAAGTTATGTTTTCAACCAGTTTGTTAGCTTTTTGTTTATTTGGTTGAGGGAATAAAATCACCTTAAAGGGGCAATATCCACTTTAGTAACATAACTTTTATTGAACTTTTTCAAGAAATAATTTATGAAATCATGAATATGTAGAGTTTGAGGTCGTTAGTGAGGGTATGAGCTCTAGTGAGAACCATTCACGTACCAATGGAGATGGTTCGAAGCAACATATGAAGACCAGGTCAGCCTCAGTTGAGATAAGAATACAAGCATGAAATATCCAAAGGGTGTAAAACAGTTGTATACAATGATGACCAAAGTAAATCTGGCTGCTCTGTGAACGTGGTTCCCACTTCGCCAGTGTTTAGTCTAACACTTTCTTTTCGAAGCCCCTCAGCGGTTTATTAGATCATATTCCATGCTTTCTATTCAAATAATAGTTTCTTTATCACACCATTACTGCTTGAGCTCACACCAATCGCAGACTATTTGTGTAGCCGAGAAGTTCCCACAGCCGTTTTGCGATGGCTGGCTGCCCAGTAGGAACTCATTGCTATAGTTTGGTTGCTCTATCTGTGCCCTGCTCCCTTATCCAGCTGAATGAAGTGATTTATTTATATGATCTCTGTGTTAGATGACATCGCCCTGATTTAGTTGCACTTCTCTGGCATTGGGTGTTTTTCCCGCTCTCCCATAACAACACTTGTAACTAGTTATCCTAAGGGATAAAATATCTGCTTTGAAATGCAATTTCTGTTTGACTGGTATTTGAAATCTTACTGATTTGGGGGGGTTTGTTCCTCAGATTCTGAGAAACCTTTTGTGCCGAATTATCCGTCACCTCACATGCTGGGAATCTACAGGCATGAGACCAGCCTCATTCTGCCATGCAGGACTACCTCTCCTGATGCTGTTGTAACACTTATAGGGGTAAGATTCACAATCATTACCCAGCTTCTTTGCAAATGTTGTATTTTACTGTATGTATTAGGATTGAGCCCAGTATTGTATTTTAAAGTCCAGTAGCCTTTCCAAGAGGACATTTTCGTCCAAGTCCTCTACGAGGTTCGCTGCTCTTTTTCATCCTCAGATTAATTTCAACGTGCCCACTCCCTCACTCCGATCTTTTGTGGTAATTTTACTTGGGGACTGGCAGGAAATGTCCAGAAAAAAGTCGGAAGCAACACACTCAAACATTTGCATTCTCACACGCAGCCCCTCCGAAGAATATCTGGAAAATGACATTCCGTGGATGTCTAAAAACACCTTGAGATTTCTCACTCTGTGGGAGTTAATGAAACTGCAGAGAGAGTTGCTTTTGATAAAGCAGCGAAATGTTTACTACACTGCATTTCTAATGGTAATGTTTATTTTTTCTAATAAAGTAAAACTCTGCATTTGTTTCTCAGACATGATTGAACAAGGACCTTAAGGGAAATGACACTGTGCGTCATGGGACTGCCTCAAGATCAGGATTGCTCCATAAGATTGTTATTAATAGGTTATCCTTTCTTGTTGTCTTCTGAAAAAAGTGTTTCCACTCTGTGCAGAAGGCGTCTCACTGGTTCACACACTCCTTGTGTATTAAATCACGTTAGCACAAAAACAAACCCAGGACAGTGGCTCGTCTGAGGGAAGCACAGGGGCGACGACGGGAGTCATCCTGTCTACTTCCTGTAAGAGCAGGAAGGTGTTTCAAGAGTGTTTTTCTCAGAATAGACTCTAGACTAAATTTAGTTACTCATCTCTTACAAACATCAGGAAATGCAGAAGCAAAACAGTCAACACCGTGTCAGGTCACAGGAAACAACAGGTAAATTATGAGGATGAGTGCATTTGATCCCAGATTTAGTGGGAGATGTCGGCAGAAGAGAGCTCTCTTAGCGACTGCGCGACACGCCTCTGCAGGATGTAACAACCTGATTGCCCTAACAGCCACAAATGTGTGTACCGTTTGTCATATGTGTCACAATGCCTACTGTGGACAAACACATCTCACTCAGATGGAACAGATAGTGGTCGAGTGACTTTCCTGCCATTCGAGACTCAATGGCACTCCTACTTCCTGCTCCCTATCCTTCCTTCCCTTACCTCTTGCAGTCCGACTTCTGGCATAAGAACAAACAGCAGAAGGCACGCACATCCTCTTCCGAGTCTGCAATGTTTTGTGCTCCATTGCATCCATGATTGCAGAGGTTACACTCCACACAACAATGAGACTAATTAGACCTTCACTCTCGCAGATGTCTGTGCCCAGCTGAGCCAAGCAGAGCATGAATTACATGTTAAATCAAGTTGAGTGCATTACAGTTCGCTGTGTCTGCCTCAGTGAATATCACGAGGGTCACCAAATATCTGTGGGCTCTGACAAAACGTCTCTGCTTTCTTGTCTTGATTGAAGGTACCACCATTAACAGAGAAGATTGTTAAGGAGATGGTTTGGGATCCAAAGGTGGGATTCAAGATTCCCTACGGTCCCTTCACTTCGTACTTCTCACTCACCTGTCGAACCGTGGTTAACGGTAGTGAGTTCCAAGCAATGTACTATCCCAAAAGACTGAGTGAGTTTTATCTTTCTGTTTAAACCTGCTCAGTGGAAAATGAAGACCATTGCTGATGAAGACGCTTCTCTGTTTCACACTCTTCTCTTGTCTTTTTTCAGCTATGGTTCTTAATAATGTAAAAATCACCCCAGATCATGTAAGACTCTTGGTTGGAGACACCCTCTTACTCAACTGCACGGGTGAGACCACCTTTAATGGAAGAATCAACTTTACGTGGGATTTTCAAAAGAAGAGAGTAAGTTGAGGATTTACTGTTAGAAAAAAAGAACCATCACAGATTGTAGCAATGCTGTTTATGGTGCTTGCTTTGTCTTCAGGAAAATCGACATGATATTATTAAATCCAAAGTCCGCCCTGCTTTAGACTTTGTGATGAGCAGTGCTTTAGTGTTGCCAAACATCACCATGGAGGATAAAGGGCTGTACCGCTGCAAAGCTGAGGTTGATAGCACCAAACACAAGAATACCACAGCAAAACTCCTCATCTTTGGTGAGCATACTTTGCATGGATTAACAATGTGATAATGTATTGAAAAGTGGGTTTATATTTATAAATATCACTCTGGTTTTCTTTATTACAGAGCATCCGTTCCTCAACGTCTCCTACAAGCACAGGCGGAACAGTACAGTGACCGTCGAAGAAGGTAAAAGGAAGCACGTGTTTGAACCCAAGGTCAACGCCCTGCCCCCACCAGACCTGATAGCATGGTGAGTAATAGTTTGAAAAAAATTTGTGGCAGCTCCTCCACTATGAAACTCTGTCAGGAGATGGTGAGGTGGTGTCTGGTTATAGATATATTGGAATTATTCTAGATTCAAATCTGTCATTCGAAAAACTTCAAAAAGTGGCCAGTCCCATCAAATTGTAACTGATTAAGTCAGACTTGATGTATCCAAACCTGTTTATACGTGATGTATATAACATTGTAAAAAATCAATTTAAGACCCTATAAACATTTGACTCACGGGCCAACAGCTTTCAATGTAATACAGTAAGAAATCAAAATGTATTTAATTTAAATAGATGTAAACATTTTGTTGATGCTTGCCTCATCTTTAAGGTTTTATATGAGCCTACACCTCCCACACTGAGTCAGTTTATAACACTGAATTCTAAAAGTGCCAGGGTCTTCTCAGTCAGAGCCTCCCACTACTGGAGAACTCTAGAGTACTAATAACCTAACTTTTAGGTACAGTATTAACTTGAGATATGATATTGAGATTCAAGCAAACCAAACCTGCAATAATGTGCAATCATTCCACTTCATCTTTGACATTATGGTCTCTCACGGTGTTTATGTAACTTGCGCTTGCCTTGCTTGCCAATATATTTAATGTGTATTGTTTTTATCGTGACACTTTAACTACGATAAATTATTTTATTCTAGTTTTTGAAAAAAACTGCAGCTTGTTAACAGCCTTTTCTTATGATTAATAAGGATTGTGCAGTGCCTAATAAATAAAAAAGAATATTATCGTTCATGCACAATAAAAATCACTTTCTGTGGTTCTAATTTTCAGGTATAAGGACGGGGTCCTTATCAAGAAGAATTCCACCTGTTACAAGATGTCTGGCTACAACTTATTCATCACGGATGTGGAGCAGAAGCATGCTGGGGTCTTCACCATAAGCCTTGGCAGCCAATCAAAGGGCTTGTACAAGAATCTGAGCTACACTCTGGTAGTCAAGGGTAAGCTGTCGCCATAAACCTGATGAAATTAACCAGTGCCTCGGCTTTGGACTGTGGCGGCCCCAGCGCTGTGGCTGCTTTCGGTCCAGTTCACTGGACGGCAGGTAGCAGCTCTAGTATGAGAGGAATTTGAGGGCTTGTTGATTCCAGGGCTGGATTGACGTAGCCGGGGCAGCTGTTGTTGATTATTGGGGCTCTTTTGAAGGGGCTTTTCGCTGTGTGTAAATGGCCTGGGCTCGATTCTGCTTACAGACTCCAGCCGTTCAGACCTCCCCAGTCCCCAACATTTATTTGCATCCTCACTATGTGTATATACAGTGCAGATCATATAATGTTCTGGGCCGTGTATATATACCGAAACAAGGACTGAGCATGTAATTCAATGAGGACTTTGCAAAGAGTGCTTATAACTGTTAACACAAGGTTATATATGATTTAGTGTATATCAGTTACTTGAAGCTTACCCAGGGGGGTAGAGTTATTTTCATTGCATTCTTTAAACATTGTCAAGCTATCCTGATAGCGTCCCATTTTTTTTTTTTAATCTTCCTCTTGCTGGCTTGATTTGTTGGAATTAAAAAAAGTGAAGAGGCTTTGCTGGTATCAATTAGGGAGCTATTTAAAACTCTGTTTATCCGTTGTTTAGAGCTGTCACAGTGCTACAGATTATGACTGTTTTCAATGTGATGAGTGTTTGTGTGATCGGATGCAGATTTTTGTGGTCTGCCAAGCGCTGTCACTACATGTAGATTGACGGTTCTGCCTGTTCGGAACATTGACAATGACCGTATGATGTGTCCTACCTCCAGAGGTGGGACGAGGACCTTTGTCTGTTACTTATTACGACGAACACATGGTTGATACCCTGACCTGGGCACGGGCCACGGTGCGGTCGTGCTTTGACCTACAGCCCTGTGCTAGCCAATCATCCTGTCAGTCTTCTCGTTCACAGTGTCTAAAGCACAACTGGTGTCAGTGGTACCTTTTCATGGTTATCCATCATGACTGCCATCCCTCATTATAAAGACATTATAAGATTCCACAGTTGGCTGGGTTGGGTTGGGTTGGCAGATGGAGGATCTAACCTGTGCTCTATCTCTCTCGTCCTCTCTCCCTCTCTCCATTTTTGTGTGTGTGTGTCTGTGTGTGTGTGTGTGTGTGTACATGTGTGTCTTTCAATGCACTTCTCTCTTACAGTGAAGCCAACTATTTCAGAGGCGGAGATTGCCACTGTGGACGTGCAGCCTTACATGCTTGGCAAAAAGCATCAGCTAACCTGCACTGCTTATGGGTTGCCCCTGCCAACCGTCACGTGGCTCTGGCAGCCATGTCGCTCGGATCCTACGCTTACAAAGTGAGTCACCATCTCGCTATGTTCCAAGCAGAGAAAATGCTTACTCTGGATTTCATGCATTCATGGTCTGTAAACTTTCTTCAATCAGGAAGCATTTTTAACGTATAAGAGGCAAAACGTTCCTTTAAACACAATGTCATTGTAAAAAAGTTTTTATTGGTGGAAAACTTTGTTTTATGGAATCTGTGTCCAAAAATCTTGTCATGCTTGAAAAATGTTAACATGAAGCAGGACCATATCAGTCATGAATACCCAACTGAAGATACATTCAAATCAATTATATGCCACTAAAACACGTTAAGATTAGATTTAGGTTGCACTTTTCTCCTAAAGTCCACTGCTTATTGAATATATGGATGTTCGTCCACATGGGAGGCTAAAGAGAAACGGTAATCAATGCAAATGTCTCTACTGTTGTAAATATGAAGTTCTGTGATCTACTGCAAAGGTAATATTTGTGCACAAATACCACATCGATGTTGGAGGGAAAAAACGTACAACCACAGTTCTGGAGCTGTATTTACAAAGACACAGACAATCAAGCATTACAGACTTCCAGAGCCACAGTTCCAGCCCAGGGATCCCACTATAAAGCAGATCAAGATTGACCGAATTGACTTGAGCCCAGAATATGACAAATTAATCAAAGAAACGCGGCCCCTGAGAGCTGCCCTCTCGTCTGTGGTCAGCGGTTCTGTGGACTGAAGTGGAAACATAGGCGAAATATATTAATCTCAGATTCCCCTAGCTGCCACAAAGCCGTACATGACTGAGTGTATGATTGAACATGTATGAATACCGGACTGGTGGTGAACCCACAAACAAAATGAAAGTTCCCTGAGACATGGCTTGTCATTGACAGAGGGAGACCTGCAACTTGTAAGATGAGGGAAACAATGGGCCATTACCCTTGGGCTATCAGGCTTCAAAGCCGTTAACAAAAACAACACTGAGACTAAATTATGTTTACACAGTGTTAAACCACCAGTGCCTCCATTATTTGATTAAATAAATAATCTCAAAAACCCTCTTGTACTTGGCAGATTTGTGATAAATAAAAGCAGAGTGTTAGTCGGGTCAAAGCGACTCCTCCTGTCGGCCTAAAGATAATCAGGACTGGCACTAGGAACAGTGGCTGGGCAGTGGCATCCAGTTAATGAGACAGAGGCCTGGTGGGAGGCCAATGTGCAAAATGTTTGTTTTATACAGCCCTGACCCGCCAAAGTACCTGCTGCTGCAAATTCAACATGTCGCCCATCATGATCATATCTCATCTAAATCTTTGGGAGTTTGATGGGTTGAGGGAGGCTCAGTGTTGGATGTGGCATAGGGCTGACCGCTTAGGAAGCAGAAGTATTGGGGTGTCTTTATCACCAGGTTAAGAAGTTATCAGCTCTCTCCCTTGTTGATCACCAAGGTCTTACGATCAACCTTATCTCCTCTAGCCAGAATGTTGGGGGGGTGTTCCTGTACGAGGTGACGCATAGCACAACCCTTCCTGTCGCTGTTGCTGTTTCCTCCTCTGCCTCTCCTCTCATCAGGCTGATTGTTCCCCACCGCGGGCGGTGAAGGGTTTGGGGGTGGGGGGTCAAATCCTTTCTCTAGGTTTTATAACCCAGACAAACTGGTCTAGACCTGGCCTCTACCCAAATCAATCCCTTTCTCTCCTAGTGTTACACCCCGGCTCCCACTTAAAAAAACATGAAAGTCTTTTTTTCACTTGTGTTGCAATGTTCAAAGTCTAACACTTGTACATGTATTGTGTGTTTTCTGTCCTGCAGTTGCATTTCTTACACTGAACCAATCCCGGTCAGTACTGATAACAGGGGAAATTACTCGCACAACTGGATTAAGAGCATAAGCACAAAGCTTGAACTGGTTAAAGGAAAAAACAAGGTATGTGGTTTCCACTCACTATTTAAATGGCGGATACACTAATATGATACTTTTCTCACTGTGAAATGTGGTTGACAAACAGCTGTGACCAGATCAACAGTATTTACTCATGAACAATCAAGATGTGATGAGGCTGTGTAAAGATCCACAAAACTTCCAAGAGCAATATCAGATTCAAGCAGAAATCTCCCAAGACCAGAGCTTGAAAGTTTGATTCAACATCTGAAATCCATAAATCCTCACAATTTTCCTCCTACTGGCAGTGATGCTGTTCTTCCCTTCACTGAAAATGATTTGTCTTGTCTGCATTCATTTTTTGATTTATGTAACTGTGACCAAAACCCTGGAGAAGGCCCTCCGTAGAGGCTTTGAAGAAATCAGTTTTGTTTTTCATAGCTGCACATTAAACAAGACGTTATTAGTTTTGGGAATAAACAGCCAAGAAAATACAGGAAGTCGTGTAAACGATGCAGTACATCTTAAAAGGAAGAGGATATATTGATTAATATTTTGCATGTGCAACACAAATTAAAGAGGTAAAGGCTTTTGTATAAGCAAGATCTCTTACAGAGCATTCTTGCCACCTCTACTATCTCATAATTAACAGCCACACTTCAGTAGAGTCCTCCCACTGAAGTGAAACACACGAAGAAGACCTCTAGATTAAACAGCTGCAGCTTCGTTCTTGGCCGCCGACACATTGTTTTGTTGTGACATCAGTTAATCTTTTCTGTTGACTCTAGAGTTAAGCTTTATAAACAGTTCAGAGGCTATGTGGCTTAAAGCATGCATGTGCCAAAGGATGAGAATAAACCTGTCTAGAATCTATTTTGTGCCATTGCAAGTGAAGATGAGTCGTCTCAGCAAATAATGCATGTACTCATGGGGATTATATAAATAAGACATGATGACAAATATAATCTATGCCGGCAGATATAAATAATTCATTTTACACTATAAATTCAACAAGATTCAATAAGTAAATTTATATGCGCTCGGTATTGAGGCCTCATAGTTAAACCTATCAGTCGGTCAGTTTTTCTGAAAGGACAGCAAACACATTATGCCATGCAAGCGTAAAAAATGCCATGCATGCATATGTACAGGGGCAGGCTGTTACTAAAACCCCAAAGATAATAAAGAGAAGACCTGCACTATCTTGCAGAAGTCATTCCATAGGATTAGGTTAAATAAACCCCATTATAGCAGACTGGCTCAAATTAGGGCTTAAATTCATTGGCATACAACTGGAGAGGAATCAGTGAATCTTCCATGACAACTATTTGCTTAACAATTAAGTGTAAATTGGGCTTTTAGGCATCAGTTCTAATATGTCTCTGAAGTAAGCAGGGAGGCAGCACTTGTTTTCAACTACCCGTGGCCAAACGCTGTTGCTTTATGTGGGTTAGGACTAAGGGTCAATGATAACAAGCAGAAGTTTAAAAGAATAGGGATTTGTTGGAGGTGAATTCCTCTCTGTCACATCACATAAATCGTGTTGGCCTGTGAATTAGAACGTAGCCGGGGCTGGGCCTCTGAGTGGCTCCCCAGAAGACCCGGTAGAGAGGGAGAAGGCCCGGGTCATAATATAAGGAAAACACATGGAGAAGACCTGGGCACAGAGGTCATAGTGCTTCTGGTCAGGTCACCTCTCAGGGACTGTGTGCAACCATTTAAGTGGCTGTTTATGAGCTAGGGTTACAGAGCGGTGGGTAATAGCAGAAACATAATACCATAAGACCACTCCGTCAGTGTTTTGACAAATGTCATAACAGCATGATTTGGACAATATGATATACTTTAAAACTCATGTTTTTACTGCTTGTTTGTGTTCTAAACACCATAAATACATGGACGCTGAAGCTGTTTCATGGCTACGTCTGTGTGTGTCAGGGTCAACACAATGGTCCCTACATACAAATCCAGGAAGTTTTGGCCTGCATACACCCAGACAATACACCCACATCATTCATTCTCTTTGATGTAGCTCACCCCCCCAAAAACACAGATGTCAGTAGGAACACTAAACAGAGCCCCATGCAGTCTGGCCCTCACCCAAGTTTCACTTATTATTTAGTCTATTCAAGCCATTAAAATGTTGTACTGGCATGATTAGAAAATTGAGTGTGGCATTAGAAGTGCTTTCCAGGAAATGGACCTACAGCCGCAGCACTAGATCTATAGTGCAGGTCTGAGGGAGACTCAGTGGGTTTTAAAACTCCAGATGTACCCTTTCATTAATGTGACGCACTGGAGGGTAAAGAACAGACGAGGCTCAGTGCAGACTCTTACTCGCCTTCATAAACAGCAACTCGCTCGTCTGATAGGAACTGACAACCCGAGGAGAAATCACAGTAAAGTCATATTTGAGAAAACTGTGATATGAAGCACTTATTCATCATAATATGTTAATTTCTTGTTGATAATCAATAATAATTGCTGTGTTGATCCAATTAGACTTTGGGTGTGCTGGTGATTGGAGAGGCGAGCGTGTCAGGAAAGTACTCCTGTGTGGCCTCGAATAAGGAGGGCTCCAGCACCCTGACGATCCCCTTTTATGTGTATGGTAAGTGGGTCACCATAACACGACAGCAGGAGCATCAACATTTAAATCTCTGCATTCGAAAGTGCATGCAGAGATACTTAACTGAGTTTATGGTAATTGCATATCGCAACATACAGTGCACTGGATTCTTTCATATGATCTACACAATCGGTGCTCGCTGTAATGAATTTCAAGTGCAGGGAAGGAATGTGCAGATTGTATTGTGCAATAAAGAGACCAGAGGGGGGCATTAATTGAAACCATCTTCCACTGTAGCTGAATAGCTTCAGGGTGGAAGAGAGGCAAACATGTCCTGAACCATATGGAGTGCTATAACGGCACGCGTTTAAAAACAGCTATGAATAACTGCATTCCTGCTGCAGGGTCATTCCTCTTTCTCTCTGGGACTTCTGCTAGGAAATTCTACTTTGTATGTGCGTCTGTGCTTTACCGAATGTTCCCAAAAATCAATATCCATTGAGACAGTTATGTAAAAAGACTGGGGATTAGGTGTCACTTTGCAGTGTTCACTTTGCAACTGATTTAATCCTATTTACTTAAAAGTGGAGTGAAGAGTTTAGTATTGATTTTGGACACGGGTGAATGTAGATGAAAGTACATCTGAGGAGTTGCCAGGTACCAGAGTTTCATCGCTCAGTGAGATAGAATTCCCAAGGGGAGTCGTTGTCTCTTCGGAAGTGAGTGAAACTGAGAATGGTAGAACGTTGCAAAAAAAAAAGAGAGGACAGAATTGTAATAACAGCTGTCTTCTCTTACTGAACACAGAATGCTTTCCAGCAATCTGAATAAACAAGCACAGTCTGGTTCCCCTGGGGCCCAGACTCAGCCTCTCTCCAATTGGTTGAGTGCAGGAGCGCCATCAGTGACACTGTCGACCGGCAACGTGCTTCCAATTAACAGTGATGAAACAGGAAATAACTGCAAATTTGACATTCCTGGCCTTGTGACGAGCAGCTTTGTTTCTCAAAAATAGGATGTCCACCCAGCCACATGTTCCAGAAAATTGCTATTTATTCATAATTAGTAACTCTCATTGACCCCATTGTACAAGAGTAAGCAACGTTGTAATCCTAATTTTCTACGGTTTTCACTAGATAACTCAGAGGAGGTTACCACTGAGCCTCGGAAAGCCATCGAAGGCGATGACGTCACTCTGACCTGTCGGGTAGCTCGCTACCTTTACACAGATCTGCGGTGGTTGGACTCCAAGAATCAAACAGTCACTGCCAATGTATCCAGTCTCCAGCTCAGTCGCTACTCCATTTCCCTTGCTCTCCATCTGCATAATGTGTCCAAAAACAGCACTGCAGGGTACCAGTGCCAGGCATACAAGCTGCACGAGAGGATTGAGCTGAAGAACGCTGCACTTATTGTGGATGGTAAGTCAGAAAGGATCTGTGAAGCTGATTGTATTGTATCTATCTATCTATCATCAACAATAAGCTTATGCTAAATACATACAAATTATCATTGTGTGAAAACTGGGCATGCTACTGACTAGTTGATGAGTCATTGTCAAAGCTAGACAGTAAAAGATCGGCATCTCCAACTGAAATGGTTTGTTTTCTTTCTGTGCAGCGAGAAAACGCCCCTGGCTGAGTCAAAATCTGACCAATCAGGATGTGAACAGTAGCAGCACCCTGATGCTGGCTTGCTTCGCTCTGGGAGTTCCCCGACCCTTCGTCGTGTGGTACAAAAATGGTGTTCCAGTGGAAGACGGCCCAGGTAACGTGAGATTTGTTCTGTGCCTTGTGCTAATTTTATTCAATATAAACACAACACAAAGGTTGTTCAGTTTCGACTTTAACACGCTTCACCTGATTGATCACCGCAGTGACAGTAGTTGGCACCAGTTTGACTGAGAGTCTGTATGCTGCAGGTATATCACTGGGAGAAGACGGGGTCCTGACCATCGAAAGGGTGAAGAAAGACGATGAGGGTCTGTACGAGTGTGTAGCCAGTAATGACGAGGGTGTCGCGAAAACAAGTGCAGTCGTTACCGTGCTCGGTAAGTCACCCACTGATGTTAACTACCTCACCATCAAAAGAGATTAACACTCCCACCTGCTGCAGTTACTGGCTTCTCAGTGTGAAGCAGTGTTTTCTCATGTCCAATCAAAATATCTTCTCACAGAGACAAATCGCTCAGAGTTTGACTTCAGTATGAATAACGGACCCTGACAGAAAATCTGTAGCTGCCAGGAATGCCAAGTGAATTCCTTCCTGGGTTTTATGATCAAGGCTCTGGCTGAGGGTCCTTGCCTCGAGGACATGACCTCTGTGAAGTGTTAAGAGGTCCACTAATGAGTGCAAAGAGATTGAGTGCTACAACAGCCAAGGGACTGGAAACACACAGGAGATAAACGGTGCAGAAGACCAGTCTCTCAAAGTGTGTGTGCCTGTCTATCTTCGACATGTAAAATTAACTACACGTCGACATGTGAAGCTGAATGTAGCTGAGATGTCATGCAACCAGTTTTGTGCAGGTCTATGCACTTTTGTGCAGATGCTTATAGAAATCATTCCATCCTCACCACAGGCCTATTCCAACAACAAGCTGTACGCATGTTCTGCTTCAGCTGTTTTGTTATGGATTGCATGAAATGTGAACTGGAAAAACTTTTTAGGAGATTCAAGGGATATGATCTTTCAGATCGTTGACATGGATGGCTGGAAAAAATGTGTTGGGAAGAAAACCCTATATGAAAAATGAAACCAGAAATAAACAGCAGAGTGTGTTTCCACTTCCATCTTGTATACAATGTCTCAGAGAAAATGATGAGACAAATAAACCAAAGAATGATGCTGAATAAAATTCTTGGCATCTTCGGTGAAGAACCAGGCTCTCAATTTGTTAAGTTGTAACCGTCTGTTTTCTTTTGATCACAAAAACCACTGTTGATGTAAAAGTACACAGTTTTTTTTTCTTTCCAAAAAGTTCTGATAGTTGACGACAGTTCTTCTCTCTCCAGGGGACGAAGGGAAGGCCAACGTAGAGGTAATAATTCTGGTGTGTACGGGAGCCGCAGCCACCTTCCTCTGGCTCATGCTTATCCTCTTCATCCGCAAGCTGAGAAAGGTGAGGCCTTAGATCATCTGCCTTTTCCACAGATCCACAAGAGATGAGCTTTTTGTCTTGTTATTGATGCCAAATAAGTCGTCTCCAGTGACTTCATGCAAGCGACTGACTCAGTCATTCTTTTGAAATACAGTTTAATGAAAGGACAAATTTAGCAAGTGTTTATGATTTCCTGACAACTGGGAAGTGCTTGTATGTAGCGTGTAACCTCAAAGGAGAACATGATGTGCTTGTGCCACAACAACAATGAGGAAACATTTTTTGTGCCCTCATTGATTTCAAGTCAAAAATGGTGTTCCAGTGGAAGACGGCCCAGGTACTTTACTGGTGCTCTGTGGGGAGAGCGTGGCCTAGGGGATAGAGCGGGTGCTCTGCAACAAGAAGGTTGCCGGTTCGAATCCCACTCTATCCCATCTGCATGCCTAAGTGTCCTTGGCAAGATACTGAACCCCTAGATGGCCCCTCATAAAATGATGAGTGTTCTAAAAAAAAAAAAATGTAAGTCGCTTTGGATAAAAGCGTCAGCTAAAAATGACATGTAATGTAATGACATGTAAGTATGAACACAAATAACTCTGCAGCCTGTGTGAGGTTGTTACTTGACTCCAAGTGTGTGTAGAGTTTTAATTGTCAAAAACTTTAACACAATATTTCTGTTTGTCCTTGCACACCTTCAGCAACCAGCTCACTACAAGATGGGTCCATCTATCATTATTGACCCTGATGAGTGTCCCCTCGAGGAGCAGAACGATCTTCTCCAGTACGACAGCAACAAATGGGAGTTTCCCCGTGACCGTCTTCGCCTAGGTGAGCTATGTTTTTATTTATTATTTGTTTGCCATCCTCATGCATTTGTTTTATTGCTGAAAAAGTTAAACAATGAAGTAATATTTGAACAAAACCAGAGCATCAGCAATCATGCTGTGGAATGATCTCACAAGATGTGTGTGTGCAAAAACTTTGCAAGTTATGGTTTGAACATATTTAAATAGGCACAAACTACCAGAAACATGTTAATCTGGAAAAAAACTGAGCAATGAGCAGCAGAAAGACTTTTTTTTAACATAAGGTTAAAAGTTAATCTTTATAGTGTTTGAAGGTGAGGACATAAATAGCCACATGAGGGTACATGGAATAGGTGTCACCCGTCTGCGCAGCTGCTGTGTAGGGTCATTACTTATCAGTGACCTGCGCTGTCATCCAGTCGTAAGTGAACCATAAATTCTCCAGAAAAATTTGCCTGGTGATCACAGTCCCAGCATGTTGTTTTAATTACAGACCCATAACCCGACTGACAGTGTCCAGTTAGATTTTTCGACCCAAGGACAGGAATCTCTAATGTCAACCTACTTTACTTCCTTTCCCCAGGCAAGACTCTCGGCCACGGAGCTTTTGGAAAAGTGGTGGAGGCTTCTGCCTTCGGCATCGATAAGCTCTCGACCTGCAAGACTGTGGCTGTCAAAATGCTGAAAGGTAGGATGTCAAACATGTTGTTATGAATTAATTATACTTTGATAAACCTTTAGTTTTTCTCCTCTTTGGTTCATCACACGACGGACTGGCCTGAATTAATGTCACATCAATCACTGTAGGGGTTAATTTCCCCTGCAAGTTACAGACTCATGAGCTGCTGCACCACATGTGCCTGCAATTATTGTTTGTATGGTTTATTGGGTCAAAGCAAATTGTGCAATGTGTGTTGTTTGCAAAGTGAAGTTAGAGGTAAAGGCTAAGACCTCTAACCCTGTTCTTGATGAAGAGATTGAGTGTATGCAGAGCTCGCAGTTCGGACCAGTGTCCAAGATCTGCAGGTGAGGACGAGTTCAAAAGTGTAAGATATGAAACCCAATGAGCAAATAGAAACTATGTTTGTATTTGCCATATTTCAGAGGCTCGTACATTTCAAAACATTTGTCGGCCTTCAGAAATATTTACAATCCCCTTTGCGTGTTTCCAAATATTCACAACAACCCATAAAAGTCTGTTAAAAATGAAAACAGGAAACAGCCCATAACTCATCAATTCATACGCTAATTATGACAACTTAGACTTGATGCCTTTTATTGAATTTGTTCACAGTCCTCCCTATATATATTATGAGTCTGAACAGACGGATGTAAACTGGAACTCGACTGGTTTGTGGAGGCAAACATCTGCCAGGTGGCGATTCAAATGTGTGTGTACTACTAGAGAGACAAACTGAATACCTTTCAGTGATTGGTGGTATGAGGATGATGTTTCAGAGTTGGTGAAATATTGGGCTGTTGGTTAGATGTATTGGTGACTGTCATGGCATCAATCATGTCTCAGCATAAATCACAAGATCTCAGAGTAACAGACTTTGGCTGTTGTTAGTCGTAGGTCAAACTTAATGGAAAGCAGCAGGTCTCCTCAAATCGACCGTGGTTTAGCTGGAGACTCCCTGGCTGCTTTAGCTTCTAGCTCATAAATATCGGATTGGTCGGAACAACATTAAACAATCTCAAAAAATCTTGACTTTCTTAGTTCAGGTGGAAGTCATTATATTATAGTTCATTATGTAATGTGAGCACTTTGCGTTATAGTTTTGTTGGCGTTTATCTTTAGGATACCTTCATCAAACTGTGCCTCGTATCACTCGGCCTAAAGCAATATTATCATTCTTCCATCATATTTAATGAACTCTCAAAATTAAATTCCCCAGTAATCCAGCTACCATGGTTCAGGCTCTTTTTCTTGCTTTCCCCTAAAACCTTTAACACTGTGAAGAATTTTGTCATGTACTTGTGTTATTGTTAAACTGAAGGGACACATTACATTTTAGGGTTGAGGCTCATATTTTTCTGTTTTTAAAGACTTCTCCATTATTAGTTTCATAAGTCCCCATCTGTTTCCAGCAGCGAAAAAGAAACTGTTTACAAAAGTTTGCTGTAAACAACATTGCCTCTGGCAACAGAAACAGAAGACAAATAAAGAACAATAAATAGATCCTACGGGGTGATTCACAGCAAATGGTATTTTTTATCATTTTCTCTAACAGTTTCTCTTTTGAAAGTTTGTATTATTGTAAAACTAATCTGGATAAAGCAGAAAATTATTCAGGGTTAACAGAACAGTTGATGGATGGATGGATTGTTATTTATTATGATTTACATGAAATGTCAAAATGAGGGATTCATTTTTAAACAAATGTAAGAGCTTGAAAGAACATTTTATTCATTGTGAAAATGTATATCCTATTTGTCAGGATATTCAATGATGCACTGATCAACTATTGTGTTTACATTATTATAGGAGGGGCGACGTCAAATGAGCGGAAAGCTCTAATGTCAGAGTTAAAGATCCTGATCCACATCGGCCATCACCTGAACGTGGTCAACCTGCTGGGAGCCTGCACGAAGCCTGGAGGTGAGCTTTATTACCAAGGATGTTATAAAAGTCATTGATGCAATGGTAGAAAAGAGAAAACATAAGAAATAAATCTGCTGTTGTTTCCTATTAAGCTGTCAGTTTAGGGTTTGATTACCGTCCATCTTTTTTGTCTTTTCTTTAATGTGAACCATTGCGTACTTAATATATAATGAGAAATGTCTCATCTTAACAGGACCACTGATGATGATCGTGGAGTTCTGCAGGTACGGCAACTTGTCGAACTATTTGAGAAGCAAGAGAGAAGACTTCCTCGTCTACAAGGTGAGTCACGAGCTTCATGATTTAGAAGGCTCGCTTCCTCTTCATTTTAGATGCAGGCTCAGTATAGTGTCAGCATTGAGGGACTGGTTTACAACCGCCCTTTCAACTCCTCTCATTTACCATGATATATGTCTGCCGGTCAGAGCCAGGACGGTAAGGTGGTGTCATCGGGGTCGTCCTGCCAGCTGAGCGAGCTGATGAAGCGCCGCCTGGAGAGCGTGGCCAGCACCGGAAGCTCCGCCAGCTCCGGGTTCATCGAAGATAAGAGCTACTGCGACTCAGAGGAAGAGGAAGAAGGTAAAGGCCAAGCACGTCTTACTTCCCCTCGACCCCCTCCCCCCCTATGTTTGTCCCTGTTGCTGCATCCCTCCCCTCACCTCTGCTCCACCCCTCCAGCCAAGGAATGAAAGCCCTCCTTAGATTGTTTTCCACCCTCTGATGGGACGCTTCCTCCTCCTGTTCAGCAGTACAATCACTACAGCAGGAGCCACTGTCACCCCACTGAGCCTGGGGGAGGCGTCTGTTTATTTCCTGTCCTGACCTGAGCGATTCTCTGTTCTCGCACACCAGCTCAGGACCGGCACGTTGGCCATGTCGTTTCTCATGTGTTATTTCTGGTTTGATTAGCTGTTTGCTCAGGTGGGCCAGTGGAAGCACTCCTTGTGAGTTCCTCTCTCAGACCCCCGACCAGCGCACTGGGTCCATAACCACATGTTCCACCTGACATCTGAAAAACAGGGGGAATTATAATTAGATTTTTTTATCTTACATCTGCAAAGAATGTTTTAAAAGCAGTGCGTAGGTGGACACATACGTGACAGGATGAATTTCCAAGTTGATGTGTTATAGTCTCGTACTTTACATCTGCAGTTTCCTCATGAGAGTTCTCACTGTTTCATCTTATCTGATTGATGTGACAGGTGCGGAGCGCTGTGATTGCGTTTAAAATCATGAGTAGGATTATGTTCCTAAATTTAAAGGCCATATATATAAATATATGTCTACGATGAAAAAAGCTTAACGATCTTTTCTTTTTTTCTCACAGAATCTGAGGATTTATATAAGAGAGTCTTGACATTGGAAGATTTAATCTGCTACAGTTTCCAAGTCGCTAAGGGGATGGAGTTCTTGGCCTCACGCAAGGTATTCTCTTCTTCCCGCAAATCATCTTCTCTACAATGAAAAACAGTCTATAAATTATTTGGAGATAATGTTAAAGATAATATTTTTTAGATTTAAATTTGACCTGACATAGTGAAGGATTACCATGCTAATTCATGTTTAAGTGCTGCTTTTAAACAACCGATGTCCGACATCTTGTGTACACTGACATTAATATATGAGTTGTCAGATGTTTTACAGTTATCATGCATGTAGCTCATGTTGAAAGTTTCTAAATTGTGAACAAATGACTACACAAAAAATAACCTTGAAAAAACAACGACGGATTTGCTTGTTGTTCTGACTCATTTGGTCTCTGACTTCCCGTGTTTTTGAAGTCCAGATCTAATTCATATAAAGCCATTCATAATTTTCGGGGAGACCGGATGGGACTGATTAGAGAATGCAGCCATTGTTGTAAATAACCTCTTATAGACCATTTGTTAGCCTGGATATGGAACACATCATTTTCTATTGTAATATCCCTGATGATTTGACCATGTGTTGCTCATGCGAGCAGCCATGCCTCAGCACACCGCGTACCTTTGTGAAGTCACTTGCATGCAGAAAACTTGAACTTGTATATGTTAACTTCTCACTGAACGAGATTTTTTTTTTTCTTCTGTTTTTCCATTAGTGCATCCATCGAGATCTGGCTGCACGAAACATTCTGCTTTCAGAGAACAATGTTGTGAAGATTTGTGACTTTGGACTTGCCAGAGACATCTACAAAGACCCTGATTACGTGCGCAAAGGAGATGTAAGTTTATCCAAGTCCACTGCATCTTACAGACTATGTTTCCAGCAGGGCAGAGAAAATACTGTAATGGAAACAAAGCTATCACTCACTAGGCAGAAAAGAAAATTCAGCTATCCTTGGAAAGTGAAGATCAAAGCAGGCCCAGCTCGCATAGTTAAAACCAATTTGACATTAAAATTAGAGGTGATTAATAAGTGAGATAAAGCAGTAAATGATCTCTTATCTACTTTTGTGTTCATAGGCCAGACTGCCGCTCAAATGGATGGCACCTGAGGCCATTTTTGACAAGATCTACACAACCCAGAGTGATGTTTGGTCTTTCGGTGTTCTCATGTGGGAGATCTTCTCTCTGGGTAAGTGTCGTGGCTCAGTTTCATTATACAAGGGGGCAAAGGAGCTGTGATATTGTGAAAGGTGGCTAACGACTGATAGGTCGACTGAGAAGATCCCAAATGATCTGCATAAAATTCATCAGTCAAAAATCCGTTTTATTATAATTTTTAAAACACAGACTTTACAGCAAACACAAATATTAGGCACAAGTTGAAACTAGCATAGAATAATATATTTAATATATATTATAATATATTTAATATGGACAAAATATTCTAATGAAAATAATTGAAATATATACTTCACATTGAATTTGTTCATACAGCTCAGTCAGACGCTGGTCTCTGAGAGGCTGAGTGTAAAGGGAGCTGTTTCTCGGTGGACTCTCCGTGCCCCCAGCTCGACAGCCTCACCAGATGCACTGTGTTCTAACTGTCTTCCACCACTGTGTAATTGTGCCTTAGGGAACAAAGGGCCGGGCCTTACATTGTTTGCCTGAGAAAATCATTTTCACGCCACTCGTGTACAATGCATTAGTGCAAGTTTGACTGTGTTTTTTTCTTTAAGTACAGGCATGGGCCATTAAAATGAGAAAACACCTCGTATTTAAGCAATCCGTTTCTTTGCAGCTGGCAACACAAACTCAGTGTAACCAAGCAGCCAGGTCATTGTTAAAGTGGGCCCCCCGCTGTGAAACCACTGCTGCCTTTAAGTCAGCATTGTGCGTGGGTCCGCGATTGCCTGTGCACCGTGGCAGAGCGCTCACCACACGTTTCTAAAGCGAGACTCAACATGAAATATTGTATGTTGAAATGTCACCATGGGAAGCAAGGGAGACATAAGAGGAGCAAAGCTGGATGTATCGCTATGCTGTACATTTTGACGGCGCTGCTTTTGAACCGCCGCCATACAGTGTTGTCCCCCTCTGCGTTCCTGGGAAAACTGTGTCGAATCGCATGCGCTTTTAGATGTAAAGCACACTGACGTCATTATGAAACTTTTTTTCTATCCTTATTTTTCATGCTCCCTCTACACCCTCCTCTTCACTCCCGGCATATTCTCACCACATTTTTCGATTTAAGAAACACTTACACATCTGGTAGTGTTGGCAGCGACTCAGACGAATAAATCAGGAGACAAAGATACAGAATGACCGAGAAAAATGGCAAAGAAATGAGCTTTGCAATCTGATACCAGTCGGAGGTCAGATGTTTTAAGTAGAACCGAAGTGTGTTTTTCAGATCGCTCTCCGTGAACCAAAAGTGTGTCAGTTCCAGTCTGTGGGTTTCAATATCCAAATCTTGTTAGTAAAGTGTTGATGCCAGAAGTGAAACAGATCCCAGTGGCGTCTGTCACATTTAAACTATTATCAATACATATGTCCAAAATAATTTGTCTTATCATGATATAGAAAAGAAAATGACAGGTATTTTATCTCATCATAAAACACAGATGATAACTTTAGACTCACAATATAATGAGGTATGTCTACAGATATGTGTATAAGATCTGAGCACATGAGATACAGATGGAGAACGTTTATATCCACTTCAGTTGCACAAGAACACTTTACATTCCACAACACATGTGTGAAACCTAATCTTAGATATAAAACAGACTGAACATATACACCGGTATACAAAGTGTAAAGAAATATATTATGTGTCAGAATATGTGCAGTGAATGGATTGCACAGTTGAGAATATTAAAGTGATAGTCCATAGTGGTGGTACACGTAGTTTAACTTGGAGCAGAGCTGGTTGTAAAGCCTTTATTTAGAACTTATTTAGAAATTTTATTATCTTATTATATAAGTTATACAGGGTCTTGATAAGCATTGTTTTCTCATTTTCTCACTTTGTTCTCTTTATCTCTGGAGAGTTCTTCATGGTCACTACTAAGCTAAACATGTGGTTTCCTGACGTATTAGCGTGACCACAGAGACGATATTTGAACTGGACATTTGATCTGAGTTGGTTCAGTGTGAGAACGTGTGTTTTCACAGGGCGCCGAGTATGAAGTGGGATTTGGCTCAAAATTCAAATTTCACAACAAATATTAGTTCAAAGGTAAATAAATTTAGCGGTGTTTCCCTTTGGGTCGACGAGTGACACATTTGACAGATTATCAATGCAGCAGTCCAACTATAACAATATTACACATATACTCTATATCATGAGTGAACCAAAAATCACTCATGCTATTGATCTACGGGCACGTTGGGGTTGAATGTGTCAGTATTCACATTCCAGATGTAAATTGTGTGTAACGTTGAAACATAGTGAAATTGTTCTTTTATTCTATTCAAGTCACTGTAGTGTTTCCTGTAGATTGTCGGTTCAATCAGGGAAACTATAACATGGTGTTGATGTTTCGTTAAACAACCTTGACTTCTCTTATTTCTCATCCTGCCTTTGTATTCCAATGTATTATCACCATTATCAGATTATCCACAGTCGTCCTCATTCTTTAACTTTAATCATTCTGAAAACACTGTTTGTACAGTTTGTGTTAACAGTTTGAAAAATAACATGAAACCAGCGTCTATAAATAATGGCACCATTTGAAACTTCTTCGAAGTCTATTAGAATAAACTGGTCAAACTAAACAACTGGTAGTCTCAAGTTTTAACATCACACGTTCATTATACATACATCATACGGTACCTCATGGCATGGTGGTGCAGCGGTTAGCACTGTTGCCTCACAGTAAGAAGGCTCCTGATTCAAATCCTTTGCTGGGTGGAGTTTGCATTTTCTACTTCCCGTTTACTCATGAACTGTCACCTTTTTTAAGTACGACACACACTCAACAGTAATGAAACAACTTTGTAATGAACTTCTCCCCTTTCATCCTCTACCAGGTGCGTCCCCGTACCCTGGTGTGCAAATTGATGAAGAGTTTTGCTGCAGATTGAAAGACGGGACAAGGATGAGAGCGCCAGAATACTCTTCAACTGAAATGTGAGCAATTCTGTTAGATGTACTTTTAACCTGTAAAATTTAGGTTAGCAATTTTTTTCTACAAAATGTCAGTTGTAGTTCCATCATATTCCACTGATCAATACTTTATTGGGATTGTCCTACAGAGAGAAAGAGAGGTTTTATTTCTCTCAGCCAGTTGCAGCTACAGCAGCATGTTCTCCTTATGAAGGCCAAGAAAGTAGAAGCAGCGAGTCAAAACCGCCCCTATAGATATACAACTGAGAGAGGGCATTGTTTCTCTTTGGTAGAATCCGAAGGTCAGGGGTGGCTGATAAGAATCACGGGTAACCCTACTCTGAAATGTTGCAAGAAGAAACAGTTGCTACTGATTAGCTCAGCAGGGGCAAACTTTAAGCTCTGGAGCCTTTGCTGATGGACAACAGTGCAGCTGTAACTGAGCCATAGGTTTCCACAACGAGAAGAGTCACAGACTGCAGACGTTTTTCAGCTGGTGGATGGAGCGAGTACAGAGAGTCCTCTTCTTTTGGCGTCAGTGATGCAGCTACACTCTGTAATAGGAATACTTTGGCTCTTCTGTAATGTGTGCCGCCGATCCAGATCCAGCAATCACAGTCTGCGCTCTCTGAGTCTCACACCAACATATGTGCATATGTTGTGTCTGGTTTCAATTTAAAATGAATCGTATAGTCAAACTTCACAAATCTTATTTGTTTTGAAAGCATAATTCTGCACTTCTGCTTAATAATGATGTGGCAACAAAAAGGTCGAGGCAACATGTGCCAAGTAAAGCTAACTGAATGAATTTATCAGCTCCGCGAAGGAGATGATGATTGGAAATGATGCACAAAATCCAATCCAGACTTTACATTTCAGTCGGTGCGTAAGATCTGTAGATGCAGACTCGATGGTGCCAAGAATCTTGAGTACTTTCCGTCTTGGTTCAGTCTGTCCATTGACGAAAACACAGAATGCCAGAAAGGATATTTTGCCGAGGACTGTGAGGGCTGCCTCTAATTTAAAGCCCAGATAAAACCCGCTGATATCAGTATAAACGGGATGCACACTAATGCACTCAGAGTCGGTGGGGTGAGATCTGCTGCGCCCCTCGAGAGGTCTGCAGTCAATCACGACAATCTTTAAGCTCAAGTTTTGACACCTTGACCCCGACCACAAAGTTATAATATATGAATGATGAAAAGCATGTGAGGCTGCAGGCAGTGTTGAGCAATTAATTTCTGGCTCCGCAGCACAGATTCATCGGGAATGCAGCGGATGCTGCTCAGTGAGTGGGAGGACAATAAAAAAGGATGCTCACTTCCCATCCTACCACGCTTGCCCAACCGGACAAAAGTAGCTCAGTTGTACAGAAGTTGTACCCCCTCCCAAAAAGCACCACATTCCCTGAAGACCCAAACATGCGGAGGCAGGCTATTTATTCTCATTACGGGACCGGCAGGAAATGTGGTTTAAATTGTACAGTCATACAATGTGTCTACTTCCCCCCCTGACTGATATGCATAAAGGCTGTGATCATACTCTCCACATCCTGTCACAGTAAGGAGGGCTACCACCTGGGCGACTGTACTCCACACTCATTAACATGAGAATCGCAGCTTGTTTCAGCCGGGGCCTTACAACACTGAGAAGACAATGCACGCAGATGGAGAGGAGGGTGGGGGGGCTCAATACAGAAGCAACAGACCATCTGCTTTTACAAGTCATCAAACTATACTTGCATAAAACTTAAGATTTCTGTTGGGAGAGAGGTGGCTGCTGCAAAAGGAACAGGACGGGGCTCCATCACCACCCGATGCCAATCTGTGAGATGCTGTGAACGCAACTCAAACAGCTTCCACGGTGCTCTGTTGCTAAATTCCCAAATTCCTCCACAAAAGGAGACAGACCACTGGGATGGAAACTCCCATAAAGGCTCTGAGTCTTCCCACATGGGCAGAGACGCTGACAGCCTGTCAGAGACCCGAGCGAGGCTGCTTGCTCTCACTGGTGCTCACGCCCGAGACCAGGTGAGAATCAGTTACAACCCCAGAGTCTCAGGACCACCTAAAAACAGAAAACAGAATATGAACAAACGCTCTAGATGACACTGGAGTTATAGGTGACACAGATTCATTGGTTGCTCAATTCATAGGGATTTCACAATCTGTTTTTCTTGGCATTAAGTGAGTGATCTTACAGATTGCTGGAATTGTATCACAGCGATTGCTCAGTGGTGTCTTCTCTACCTGCAGATACCAGACCATGTTGGACTGCTGGCACGGGGAGCCACAGGGGCGACCCACCTTCATTGAGCTGGTGGAAAGCCTGGGAGACCTGCTTCAGGCCAGTGTGCAGCAGGTATGATTAAATGTTACTACTGAAATATTATGCATTGTTTAACTTTCATGGTCAACGGTCCATCAGTATCATAGGTCTGTGTCAAAAATGGCAGGAATGTAGAGTTTATTACCATCAGCTGTTGAGCCCTGGTGTGAAATCAAACAGAAGGTTTATGGTGGAATCATTTTTTCTTATTTAAAGCATTGAAACAAAATTTTAACTTTAAACCCTCACATACTACTACAGTATATTCGTAATATTAGTTTCTAGTTCTGTAGAATGACCACAAGTCCTGCAGCCTGGAGAAGATCCAAAGGGGAAGAAACACTCAGCAAAAACCCTCGGCTGCTTTTAAAATGGCAAAACTTCACAAGAGGAACCAAACTTCAAAACACATGGAAAAACCATGTAATAATTCATGTGACACAAGATAGCATTGTCTGGGATGAATTATATTGTTGGGAGTTTGCTGATTTTACGAGGGTGTCGGACGGCTTAAGAGGTATTCGTCACTTATCAGGCAACTAAAAATATATGGAGGAAAATCACAGCATTTTTGTTTAATGCAAACATTACACTGCAAGAAAGTATTTACATATAAATATGCACAGAAACATTTCGACATTAAATCCACTTTCCTCACTTTCTGGGTAGTGTGTGTGTCAGGAGTGGATCTAAGCAGATTCACTCTGAACACATGGCTCAAGTGTTGCTGCTCTTTTTAACTGCAGCTGTTTGTCAAATGGTGTTGAATCTTCCTGCTGCCAGTGAGTTACTTCTGTTTGTCCACCACGTTTTGTACTGGGTCACATTTGAACTTTACTGTCCGTGAGTCCCTTTCAGATAAATAAGATAAGATTAAAATGTCTGAAAACCTTTGGACCTATGTTATGCTTTGTTGATTTATCCATATTGTATTGGTCACTTGTAATGATCACGATTAAATACATATATGAACATTAATACATCACCTCATCCGTGAACATGATTTACAGCTGATCCAACGCGGCTTCACGCCATCATCAAACTAGGCCTTTTTTATTGTTTTGATTGAGAGACCCCTGGCAGCCAAAGGGACATTTTGAACAATTAATAATTGATATATTTTTCTAATGAATGTCAAAGGGTTTTTGATTGTCTGTTTTGGATCAAGTCGAACCTTCAAATGTGATCTGAAAATGATTAATGGCCCGGTACAGTGTAACCTAACCAGGGACTGACAATTAAAGCAGCAGGACTGATTTTTGTTGAAAGAAAAATAGGGTGTTACTGAGGTCGATGCAGGAAATTAAAGAAAGCGGAACACATGCTGCTTTACAAATGAGTCTGTAACAGTTTCCTACATAAGAAAAGGTCCGGCCTGGAACAGTTGAAGGCTTTGACTCTCATTACTAAGGCTAATGTTACAGTGTGACAGACTCTAACACCATCACCATAGGTTTACTCTGTGTGACCTTAGTTTCTTTGGCTTCTCGCCACAGCCTGGGGATGTATGTTTTTATATCATGCACGCAGCATCACTCTACTTCGATTAAATCCCTTGTCTCTCTTTAATTTGCATCGTGTAAGTAAGAGGCTGTAGTCTGAGATGTTCTGTCTGTGTTTGGTTGATTTAGGAGGGGAAGCACTATATACCCATCAACACAGCCCTGCTGGGTAAGATGGGAGACCCCTCCACCACAGCGCCATCAGAGGAGACAACCACGCGACCCAGCTCCCATTGTGACTCAGGGAGCAACTGGTGAGAACATGGATTCTTCTTCTGTGGTTTACATAACAGACGCCTGAAATTCCTGTGAACATGAAGAGAGGATATTATTTTGTCTCGTCTTCCAGGGCTGAGTCATGTTTTTAGCCACACTAGCAACGGGGCTCCATATGTGGAGATGTCAGTTGTGTGTGTTAGTCCACCACTCTGCTCCAGACTGAAATAATTTCATACCTAGCTGATTTATTGTCTTTACATTTGCTCCAGATACCAGAGGTTCCCAGATAATGAATCCTAATGACTTGGTGATTTGCAGGCTTCTCCTGTTTCAAGTTTTCACTGAAAAGATTAAAGATCAACATCCACTAGTTGAATTTCATACAGATAATAGACTATATACAATGATGGATGACATGACAGCTCCCCAAAAGGGAAGCCAAATCGTCTGAATCATCCCCTAGCGGCTGTTTACAGTATAAGTTCTAAACAAGGCCTCCTCCATGTTAGATGGGACATAGAAGAAACAAAAAAGTTAAGGAACATGCATTATACATTTTTCTCTAAGATCTCATTTTAGTTTGTTCTTATACCATGTCTTATCACTTTAGTCAACCTATAACTTTCCAACTATAATCACTGTCAGCCAAAATTGTTATGTGTCAGTAATAGCATCTTAGAATTTAGCTCAAAGCACCTCTGTGACTAAGTACAGCACTAGCCAGCAGCTAGCATGGCTGTGCACCCTCAGTATTGTTGGTCTCAAATGTGCAGCTGAGTTCAAGATAATTCATTTCCAAGTAAATCACCTTATCTGAAAGACATGAAAACTTATCCGATTCAGCTCTTAGGCTGTTTTGCGAAGGAAATGCCCTAAATTATCTTCCCTGCCTTTCACTGAATAATATCCAAAACAATTATTGTTCCTGCAGCGCTCAGGCTGAGCTCTACAAGGAGAACATGTAGGCCTGACCTAAGCACAATGGGCGGCCTGATTGGCACATGATAAGAAATATACTCCGGGTAACTCCATGGTCACAGCGCTTTCAATATTGTGGCTCCTTTGAGGAATTTCCCCCAAAACCATAGAGTCAGCTTCAAGATTATGTGCACTAAAAACAATATTTTTTAAAGCTTTGGGTTTTCACAAGTCCTCCTAGTGTTTATTGAGGAAGTGTTGAAAAGCAGTAATGACAGTTGCCTCTTAAGCTAAATTAAGCAGTAGTTTTAGCCTCCGAGTGTTGAAATGCAAAGTAAACAATATGTGTTTTCAAAGTACAATGTCACAGACTCTTCACATTGTTGATCTAAGTGATTAAGTTCCTGTGGTTTCTTTGTTTTTGTTGAACTTTGTGGTTTTGCTCCAGCATAATCGAATGATTCTCTGAACAGAAACAGATAATTTCAAGATATTTTAGACCCTTAACACTGGAAATATTTTTTTCCAGGAACATCAAGATCCGTCCCGCTAGTGTGAAAACGTTTGACGAGGTCACCATGGAGGACGGGACAAATGAGAACCATGAGGTGAGTTATTACACCAGAGGCAGACACACAATATTCACCTCCACTGTTCCTAAAACAAGCGAGTTAGGTAACAGACCTTTGATTTAAAACTCCATGTCAGATCATAAATCATATATTTGGCTCAATTGTACGAGATGATATCAGAGTTAAAGTTTTCATATACGTGGTTTATTAGTTAAGTAATTCCACAGCTGTCATGTCACATGGAGTCCCACAAGGCTTAATACTTGGCTCCATTTTATTCAGTTCCCTGTACTGCTGCCCAGCAACTATCAAAAACTGGATGCTAGTTTACCTTCCTGCATCTGATTCCTCTGATGGGTCAAATTTCTAACAGAATCAACCCTCATCAGTCTGGATTCATCTTTAAGCTTCACACCACCTATATAGACATTTTCATAACTTGTCTCTTAAATTGGTTTTATTTTGTTCTGTATGTTCTGCTCAATATAACAATGCTTGACCAATTATTTTATTTCATGTGCACCAGTGAAGCATTTTGTAACTCTGCTTGTTGAAAACTATAGATAACTGGCTTACTGACATTCATATATTAGTTATTTGTTCACTTCAGATAGAAGAATGAAGAATAAAATATTTGTTTTAATTATCCCTTCTCTGTCTTTCCATCATCATCATCAGGGCGGGCGGTCAGACAGTGGGATGGGCCTTTCATCTGACAATATGAAGACACTGAAGCGCCTCGAATCGCTGGCGGGTCGACCACTGAGCATCATGGCTCTTGCGTACGTAGACCACACCGTGCAGCACTACACCCCACATTCCCAGCAGGTCACCACAAACAAAACACTGGAAGGGACTGCAAAATACCTGCATGGAAACCTCCCCGCTGAGCTGGAATGTAGACGCTATAACTGTCATACAACACACACTCAAGTTTCTTCTGTCTTAAAAAGAAGTCAGTGGCCAGTTTTCCCCTTTGTGTGAAGAAAGCATGCGTGAGGGACAGACGCACAAAGGGGAAGTGGGAGGGAAAAGGCTTGAAGGTGACAAACTGAAGGACTGAGCACAAAAGCAGAGCGGCTGCGTCACTTGAGGGCTGGGCTGTTTTAAAAGTGCACACTAAAACCTCTTTGTTTTCACCAGAAGAGCCCTGAATACGATACCTCCCAGACTGACTTAACCTATGACGCATGGCCGTTACAAACACATTTAATCTCAAAAAGAGTGATGCAGACGGTATGTTCTCCAAAGCCCTGCAGAGCATTTGATGACTTTAAGATGTGGATCCTGTCGGGGTGAAAATATAGAACTGTAAAAAAAAAAAATGTAAACACTGAGACAATATGTTCTCACTTAAGGGTGGTATTCAAGGATAAAGTCAAATCTGAATTACCTTTCTGTCTTTTTCTCTTCTTCTAAGGTCTTACCACATAATGAGTTTGCAGGGTTAATGTACGCGGTCAAACACATGTACACAGCAATTACACTTCAAACCTTCTAGTCCTAATGTACTGTACCCTGCACAGTAGCAGACACTACTATGACTATTAATGTGTTCACCTCACATGTAAAATCACCCACCCTCACTGTCTGTTTGATCAATACGGGAAGTTGAGGTGTCCAGGACGCATCCTAGGTCCGTTTGTGGCATCAGGACGTCAGCGTGGCAGAAAGAGTCAAGCCAGGCATGCAGAGATTGATCGAGGCCAGGACTTCCTCACTGGGCAACCACTCAATCACTGCCACCTTTGAACTTAGGAGGGTTTACGAGGGCCTCCCCTGTTAGCTATGGATCTTTTGTGCAGCTCAAGTCCACCTGTTGCTCCCTATGGCTTCATCACTCCTCTAACCTGCCCTCCTTATTTTAGTATAGCACACACACAACTTCAATTCAGCAGACATTGAACATTGTGCTGAGGAAGTTGCCCAAACAAGGATGGAGATTTTGTTTTTGTTTTTAAATGCAAAATTTCAAAATCTGGAGAAAAAGCCCAACAATATTTATTTATGTGACATTATTTATGTCACATTTGACTTTAACCGAGTAGAAGGGATTTTTTTGCTCTGACTCATTTTGTTTCCCAATGCTCATTTCCCAATCGTCGCCTGTGTCAAGCTTGGTATTGGCAAAACAACACTGGACTATTGTAGGGTGTTTTCGATGCCTAGTACACCAGGTAGTTCAGTCATCAGGACGGCATTCCAGTTCAGTGGCATCACTTCCGCCTGCTGGGCTCTGACCCTTTGGCCTCCAGAGAGAAGCTCGGGAAGCCCTTGGCAACCTCCATAGACAATAAGAGGCAATTACTCATATTCTGAGCATCAAATGAAGCAGAAGAACTGGGGATGATTGATTACATCATACATGAATGAGGGAAGGTTTGGGCGATTGTACAGCTTCACAAGGGGCCACTTCTTAAATCACAAATATCAAGCAGGCCTCTATTGTGAGAGGAGTCAAGTCAAGTTATCGTGAAGAAAACAAACCGTTCACGAAAGAGAAGCTTGATGTTGTTCCCAGTACGTCACAGCTGGTAGTTAACCAGTCACTCAGCGCTTCTAATGAAGTGTTATTTCATCAGAATCATTTTTCAAAGGTGCTGCAAAAATGTATAAATGTTTATTTGTAAATGCTCTGAGGCAGGGTTTTGTCCACTTATAGAAGTTTGTTTTTTAAAGGTGGTTATTTGTACTCAAGATTTTCTTTTCTTTTGAGATAACTTATAGAGAGACCAATTATTTTCCTGTCCATGATATTTTGTTTTAATAAGCTTAAACCAGGGAATATTTGGCTTTTTGCTTAAAAATAGTTGTTATGCGGTTTTAGCTAAATATCTAATATCTTCTGTTGTTCAATTAATCTATGAGTCGGCTAATTTCATTTACTTTTAAAATTCTAATCATATTAGATTTTTGCCTTCAATTAATGACGTCTATGACTGAATCAAATTCTTGTTGCAGAGAAAGATTATTTTGTGTTTTTAGAAGCACGATGATAACCTGGTTATGTTTTTATGTACATCAATCAGTTATATTTATTTTCTCTCTCTCTCTGTGTTATCAGGATGAAGGCAGTAAGTAAGAGCAAAGAATCTGTGCTGTGTGACCCAGAGAAGGAGAAGTACCCCCCAACTGTTCCCTCTCTGGACTTCGGCATGAACGACTCGGTGCTGGACGACTCAGCCCTGGACGTCGGCCTGGAGTGTCACAGCCCGCCGCCTGACTACAACTATGTGGTGCGCTACTCCACCCCACCTGTCTAACCTCCAGCTCTTCTTCTCGGCAGCCTGAAGGCCATCGCTTCGTTCTCCTTCGTTTGGACTCTTATCTCCGGACTGTCCTGCGGCAGCATCTGAGAGGGAAACCCCACCAGGTTCCCTCTTAGAACAGACGCTCTGAAACCGCTCGTGAATCTACTCGACTGTTACTTCTGCATCTTCTAAATTCTGGAGCTTCCGCTGTGCAACAAAAGAAAAACCTGTAGAAGTTGATTCAGACATTAGGCCTAAAGCTGCTGGTCCGTTCCATGCTCACTGTGATTTGTCAAACAGCTGAAAGCAGGCTCAGGTATTTCTTTTATCTACTGTGAAAACAAAACGCGATGATTCCACCTTCACCACAGATCTTTACAAACTACATTAAACAATAACTCCCATAAAAGAAAGGAGAAATGATAGCTGAGACCTTTATTTTTTTTTATAATTTGTACTGGGAAAAAAACTGTTTGGTAAAGAGGCTCTTTATGAGGTGCAGCTATTTTTTCATAGGATCTTGGCTAAAGTCAGTAAAAAGCAATATCTAAAATAAGATAATGATAAATTCTGAAAAGTACAAATATAAATATATCAGCTCTATGAACTCAGGTTGGCTCACAGTGACTGAGGAGAGGACTGCTCTGTCATGTGGTGGATGAGGATTTCTTAAGATATAGGAAATCACAGGTTAATGGAGGAAACAGGGTAAAGCTGAGATTCAACAATATATTCAGATTCCTTCTGCCCCAGATCTGGTGTTGAAGAAACTCAAGTTTTTTTGTTTGGTTGAACTAAAAAGAGCGAAGGAAACCAGATGTGTTTATATTTGTTTTGTATAAACTCAGTTTGAAAAACAGAACAAAACTTAATAGAAACGTCTTCTTTAGAAAGCATTAGTGAAATAAACTGTGTATTTATTTAGTAAACACTGTCACTTAGTGTTCACATAGATTCAGATATAAGACCAGTCTTCTTAACTCTAACTCCACACGTACATGCTGTCTGTGCTGCTGTATAAACTGATATTAAAGCTGAGGGAATCTGCCTCTGGAGGAAACACACGTGTGAGTTTTCTCCGTCCTCCCTCCTGTGCTGAGTGTTAGTTAAAGCTTGCAGGGCAGGCTACAACGACTCTGCATGTGTGTGAAGTTCTGTTCCTCTCCACAGTGTTATTATCTGTTCATCTCCATGTTTGAGCAACATTTCAGGCTGATTATTTGTGATACACAATGTATTGTGTGCAAACTGTGGACCAAACCTTCACTCGAACTCATGTGTCGCTGCACACACACCCTGTAGAGAAGCAGTTAGCTCGTAGTCAATGACCTGGTTTTAACATCCGGCCTGAGTGATGGAATGAAAAGTGGTCAGCACTAAATTCAGGTGTGAACACACCCAGATAAATCCTGAATGCATCCTGAGATCCGATCACTTGAACCACAATCGGCGGTGGTCTGGGAAACATTTGGCCACATTCTTCTCGCTGTGTGAACGCAGATGCTTCATGGGTCATGTGTAGGACGGCTTAGTCAGCTGAGTTCCTCTAACAGTTTCATAATGAATCAAACTTGGTTTTACGCCTCTTACCGTCCATTAACTGATGTTTTTGTTACCGCAATGTTAAGACATCGTCAAATATTTCTTCATAGAATATCTTCCCACGGCATCGATTCAGTCAGTCCCTCCTGACTCTGTGACTCTCTCTCTGTTACTCAGGTCCACACACAGACATTGTCATCGGCCACATCTTTAAAGTTTTGAACTTTGTAGACTCAAATGACCCACGTCATTATTTGTATATAGAGCGATTGAGTAAGATTCGATCACAAGCAGGAGACACATTCAGGACGCTTTTTTTGTAAATACCAGGTGTTAACAGGCAAACTCAATTTATGTCTATTTTTGATCATATCTCTCAGGACGAATGTTAATACCAGGTGTGAACAGGGCCTATGATGACTGATGCAAAGTGTAAAGTGGATATTTTGAATCCAAACTGATGTATTATTTGTGGATCCAATTTGTTTAGGATTGTGGACAGGAAGTGATGATGCACTGATACTTTATATCAAGTATAATGTTTGTTTTGTATTCTAAAGCTATATTATTATGAAACAGTGTTGAGGGTTACATTTTATGAAGATTTCTGATTTTTATTTTGCATTTTTATTTAACTCTTAACTCTAGTGCTTAGTAGGAAATTATTGTTCACTGTATTTGTTATTGTTTACCGCCTAACATCGTCATGTTCACTTATTATAACCCAGTCTTTTTTATTTTAGTTACTCCTCTCACGATAACAACCTTAATGCAAAGATAAATTATTAGTATTTGGATTTTGTTGCTTTCTATATATATATCACAATGAGTAATGATTCCTGCAGCAGCTCAAACATCAACGTAGCTTCTTCTGTTTTGTTCATGTAGCGTTAACAAGTTAGTTTGAATGAAAGTGATGTTCCCTGACACTGTTAACTGAGCATATGAAGTAAATAAATAAATAAAGAATTATATATTTATACATTACCAGATATCTTGACTCATAATTGTGTGAAATACAAACAAACATATTGTTATAAAGCAATGCCCTGCACTTTGGCTCTACCAGTGACCAGTGACTCCCTTGATGATCCACTTACTTTTTCTCTAGCGCCACCCTGAGGATCACATTTGAAGTGAATAGTCTTGACAGCCATTAGATGGATTAAGTTGCATTTTCAGGCAGATATGCACTGTATTTTTTAACCTAAATTTAGGCATAAGATTAGACTTAGCCACTTAGCCATAACTTCTGTTTATCAGTTTTCTTTGCAATGACCACTACAGCCTCACAAAGCTGATGGGCGTAGACTCTTTTTGATGTGTTACCGTGTTCTGACCCTTTTTTTTAATGAAGTGAAGAGTCGTTTTCTTCAGCCAGCCATTTCAAGTGAGTTCAAACATATCTCAAAAGCAGCTTCTATAAAAACTCAGAGTGTGACTGATGACAAACTTGAAATCAGTGAACTGTGATGCAGACCAATGATCCCCCAATGTTCCTGGTTAGTGATTCTTTGTTCTTTGTGGAGCCGCCGTGGCTCAGCGTAGACGGAGGGTCATCCACTAACCAAAAGGTCGGTGGTTTGATCCCTGGGCTCCACCAGTTCACATTCCCAAATATATGATGGCTGTGCTGACAGTCTATGATAGAAAATGTGCGTTGTGAATGTGGTCTTTGAGTGAAAAAAACTATAAATACTGTCAATATATTTTTTAAGTCAAAACTCTTAAAGTTAAACCAGTGTCAATTTACAAGCCCTTATCACAGGCTTGAAGTGGTGAAAAATTCCAGTTGTTCACAATAAAGACTCGAGCGGCACCTCGGCCAGAACCCAACAGTCAAGAAACCACACTTATATTCAGTAGATCCAGATTTTTATTGTATCTGCACCAAATTACAGACACCCATAAATATCAATCTGTCACATATGTTTTCATCAAGAGCTGTGAATTACTCTCTGACAAATCAACTGAAATGCTGAAAATCTCACAACGTTAAAGAAAGTGAAAAAAATCCTGGATCCTGGATCCGAATCTATGCAATTTTTGACAGAGTTTTTTCTAATTTGTTTCATGGTATCCCTCCAGCAGCTTTTGCCGAATGCTGCTATCTAACAAAATAGCAAATGTAAATATAACCTAAAGAAAAGTGGGAACATTTTAATAATTTGTAATAATTTAGAAAATGTGTTTTTTATCCCTCTCATTCCTGCAAATCATCTCGGGACCATTCAGATTTATCTTCCAGCCCCTGTGAGGGTCCCGACCTGCATGTTGGGAACACACTCAAATTTGACTTGATTATCTCCACTTGGGTTCTCAGTCCTAAATGAACAGATCTGTTTAGATTGGACTGTGCCATCGGTGCTTGGCTCCTCCGCTGCTCCTTGGACACTGAGAGACTCACTTCCTCACCAGGACACGGTGTCGGCAGCATGTCTGTTCACCGGGACAAAGCCCGTCCAACAAGTGGGGAAGGAAGGAACTTTTAATCATCCTGGTCACGACCGGGGGACGCCACACACTGGGCTTCCTATGGGAGCGTAAGGCCTTCTGCTTACTGGCAGTGGGTGTGGTCCGCATGCCATGAGACAGGTCGGGCCCTTGACTGTCTCCATGTGTCCTCACAATATTTATTATGTTTGCCGGGAGCTGGGTGCCCGACATTACACCCACACACTCATCAACAACCCCCGATGTGGACTATTTCCAGAATGTGAGACACAAACAAACAAGGGAAGGATGTCGGAGGGGAAGGGTATTCTTCACTGTCATGTTTTTTTTTTTCTTCTCAGTAACAAACAGTCCTGTGAATCTGCACCTACACACAGTATTTTTCCATTCAGGCGGAGGTATGACCTTGATACTTCACCTCTGAAGAAACTCAGATAAATTCAAATCTGAATTAAATGCGAGTTCAAGATCTGTATGAAATATAAATATCCTTGACATTAAAGATAACACTTAAGTCTTTATAGCTCAAACAGTCAGACAAGGTATAAATTCTGAACTACATTTTTTAACATAAAAAAGGGTCATGCATAAATTCTGAACTATATTTTTTAACATAAAAAAGAATCATGCATATTAAACATAAGTACAGCGTATTCATACGATAATAATTGTTATTATTATGAGTATTAGTGCTGTTATCATTGCTGACCATTACAATTAGTAATATCATTACATCTATAACTATCTTTATTATTATTATTGTTATAACAACTAGTCCAACAGTGCTTTAAATATTAGTCTCAGAGGTTAGTTGTTAGCCGACTGTTAACTAGCTGTTAGTCAGGACTTATCTCTACTCACAGTGGGAGAAACTATGTGATTCATTACCGTCCAGTTTGTAGTCAGCACCACACCCTCTGTGCCGCCTGCTTGTTTCACTCATTTACAGTAACAGTTGCATTTATGACCCCCCTCCCCCCCACCCATCCCCTTTCTTGAAAGTTTCCAGGGTCTTCTTACCCAAAGCTGCACATTACTCCATTAATCACTCAAAAAGAGGTGTGAATTCAGCCAGATTTCATCTGAATATGAGTAGCTTGAAGTCCTATCATGTACTGATTGGTGGACAAAGCAGGACAAATGTCCCCCCACCCCCTCCCCATATAAACAGCCTCACAATGCTGTTCCCAGACCCCTGCCCAAGAAGGTGACTGGTGAGCCACAGCCAAGCCTCTCATTACAGAACAATGAGCCGGATACTGTCCCTGCTGAATTCCTCACGTCAGGCCACCGTTAACAAGCAGAGTGAAGGGTCAAGTCAACAACATCTACACATTAATAAAGACGTCTATGAAAGGATTCAGCTCCACTGTGTTTCAAAAACAACAGACTGTGAAAGTCTGTTTTTTACAGTAGCTAGAGTAACTGTAATGTTCACAGGTCAGTTCTGACTGAGGAATGGTTGGTCGTTGGTTGGTCGGTCGGTCGGTCGGTCGTTTGGTCGGTCGGTTGGTTGGTTCGTTGATTGATTGGTGGTTAGTTGGTTGGTTGGTTGGTTGGTTGGTTGGTTGGTTGGTTGGTTGGTTGGTTGGTTGCTAAGATGTTGGTTGGCTGGTTGGTTGGTTGGTTGGTTGGTTGGTTGCTAAGATGTTGGTTGGCTGGTTGGTTGGTTGGTTGGTGGTTAGTTGGTTGGTTGGTTGGTTGGTTGGTTGGTAAGATGTTGGTTGGCTGGTTGGTTGGTTGGTTGGTTGGTTGGTTGCTAAGATGTTGGTTGGCTGGTTGGTTGGTTGGTTGGTTGGTGGTTAGTTGGTTGTTTGGTTGGTTGGTTGGTTGGTTGGCTAGATGGTTGGTTGGTTGATTGGTTGGTTGGTTGGTTAGATGCTTGGCTGGTTGGTTGGTTGGATCCAGTCGAACCTATTTCTCCGAAGCAGCCATTAAAGTCTGGTGCAGATCTGGACCAGTGGGTGAATCCAGGAGATTGTTCAGTGTGTTTTTTAAATTTGTTCATGTGTGAAATTTAGCATTTAGCAAAATTATTGATTTTGAACAAAAGCTGTTGAGCGACCTTGCTGCTGGTGAAACGAAAAAAAGCTCATGAGCAACTTGTGGAACATCCGGGGACTCCACCTGAGTCTTTTAAAACACTTTATATGAAAGATCAGAAAGTTTGTATCAGTCTGATCAAGATCCAACACTTGAGGAAGTAGAAATGCATTAAATTTATTCTTAGCATGTCCCCGACCCGTCCCCTCACTCCCAGTTTCTTTATGAATCACAGACAGATATCAGACTTGTATAAGATCGGTGCTTCTGATCGTCTTCTGTGAGGTTCATGGTTGACGAGCAGCACAGAGTCTGTGTACGTGTGAATTTACCGACTTTAAATACTTTCCAGAGAATGTCAACAAACCTCCGACAGCCCTGGACCCTCGGGAGCCTTCAGATTCATCAATGCCCATTCAAAGGCAAAAGTGCAGTGAAACCAGCTCACCCACTTGCCCCCATTGTTTACCTCTCTGGTGGGGGGTAAGGGGTGTATAAGGCTCATACACCAGGAGGGCCTGGGAAAAATGCAGCGACCACAGCGGTGTAATTAACGTGGACATGCTGGGGTTATGTCGGGGTTCACATGCATATTTCTATGTCGTCCGGTGTCTCTCTGAGTCCAAACGTGGGACATCAGAACATCAGAACCTTCGCTGATGTCCAGTGGCTGTGAACTCGACTGATCTCTGCCGCACTACAACCACATTATGGGACATTCATTAAATAGCTCAGACCGAGGGGGCGGGGGGGGGGGGGGGGGTTGAGCACCGCGCCTCAGGCGATAGCTGCAAAGGATTTCGGGCACCAGCTGATAAAGGCATCATTTAGAAATGTTTGTGATGGAGCCAAATCAGTGACTTGCCACAGGAGGCCGCTGACTTGACTTGACTTTGCTTGACCAAACAGACGCAACCAAATATTGATGTTATAATCAATCAATCAATCAATCAGAACAGCAACACAACATTTAGATATCACAAGAAGGAAGTGCTGAATACACACAGTATCTGCCTGTTTTGTCTGAACAGATTTTTTGGGGTGAAATGTATTTTACGTGACTTTCTATCTCCCGGTGGAAGAGTTAAACACTGAAGCATCATAGTTTAAGCTTTGTTATAGAAATTATGTATTTATATTTTTTCAATAGGAGAGATCTATGACGCAGAAAATGAAATTCCACATTAACTGAAACATGCAGCATCAATAGGCCGTCCATCTGCCTGTCTGGGTCAGGACAGGGAACATGATCATCAGGGGAAGGCGTCCTCCATTACTGTGTGTTTATTACTATCATGTTGCTGACATGGGGGCGACCACAGCAAGAAGGTTGCTGGTTCGGATCCCAGTTTGATCTGTGTATTCCTGTGTGGAGTTTGCATGTTCTCCTCACGTGGTGTGGGCTTTCTGTGGGTTTCTCCCACTGTCCAAACACATGATGAATGGATGGATTTTGCTGATATGATAAAACAAGGAAATGAGACAATAACCTTTCAATAGATAACCGTGAATTGTTCTCAGCTCAAGCTCTGTAATATTTATAATTATTATAATAACAGATTGATGCTCGATTGACTGTGCAAATGTCATCAGCCTTATTTCTTATCATTGTATGTAATCTTTAAATCTCTGTGCCAATCCATTTTTCGTTTAAAAATGTTTGAGGTACAAAAAGTAAAAGAAAAAGTGTTGCATTCATTCATTGTGTTTCTTCATTCAATAGCTTGTGAACGTAAACATTTCTCACAATCTCCCAAAATCTATTTTCTGACCCAAAACCCTGAAACATGGCTGCTGCATCACTGTACATGTGTTTCACATTATAGACGACAAACAGAGGATCGGTGGCCTGTATCCCGGCCATGCAGACCTCTTCTCTAAAAATAGTAGCAGATGGTCCTGGTCCTGCAGAGCGCTGCAGCCACTTCAATAACATCAATGCAGTTACGCAACAAACTGAATTCTTGAGCTGCTTCACCCCCAACTGTCACTTATTTACTACATGGACCGTGTGCTGAGCTCAGGGAAATACCCTCGTTACTTTGGGATAGTTTAATAGCTAATAGCAGAAAACTGGAAGTGAATTTTATTTAATATAGTATGCAGATGAAGCTAAAGGAAAGTAGCTGGATTTTAAATATGCTGAACCTTAACTCTGATCCCTCTCATTGTTAGTGTGACTCTCCCAAACCAATCAGAGAAGCTGTAATATGTTGGACCAAACTTATAGAGCGACCGAGTACGTGTCCAGACTATATTTGTGTTCAGATGGTAAAGAATAAAGTTGTCAATGACCTCAGGACCTGGATCCGGCAGAGACCAGAGAACCAGAGTAATAACCAACATGTGAATTCTGACTGATGTGTGAGGCTGCTCCAGGTCTGTGCTTTATGAGAGCTGATGCAATTTGTCTACAGCTTTACAGTCAGACTGGTGTTACACTTCAGTTGAGCCTGAGCCCAGAATGACTCAGGGTGACACAGCAAATTGTCCTGGAAAGTATCACAGCCAACCTGTTATTCTTTTTTTCAATCAACTATTTATGTGTTTAGTATATTTAATCTCAGTCACTTCATTATAATATATATAATATTTAGGGTGAATCCAGACTTTCAATGATCAACAGCTAAGGAATTTATTTCTGCACATCTGTTAGGAGACTGGAATGCAGCTCATAACTAACTCAATAGCGCCATCTAGTGAATCCACGACCAGTTTGTTGGTGGAAGGTCATATCACTGCATCTGAATTTAAAACAGCACACCAAGACCCTTACCCTGTGTACAAGCACCATGATGTAGTCAACTGGTTACTGAGATGTGAAAATGGACGTTGATAATCGGAACACAATCGAGGACCAATTAAAAGAGATTTACAGTAAAGAAGTGTGACAGAAACATAGTTCAAAACAGATCAATTGGATATTATAGTAGACTTCAAAGATTCAAAAATGTATTGTGATCTCACCACTGGAATGGATGGACGGATGGCTGGATGAATGGAAGGATGGACGAATGGGTGGATGGATGGATGGATACACACTGAGTTGCCAAACCAGCGGATTAAACCTCATGGAAGATGTGACTTTTAAAAAGGCCACAGTTAAAATGTTATTCCTGTGACAGTCTTGTCTGTTTAATCTGTAACTTCTGAACAGGTCTCTTTTTGTTGAATAACAGACTTAAGTGAATATAAAGGTTCCATTCTAGGGTAAGGAAAACAACAATTCGTGCAATTTAGATGAAACACACCAGTTAAAACACCAATCAGATTATTCCATTTCAGTAAATATATCCATTTCACCTCAATCTCACACACTGAACCTTTAAGTGCAGTTGAGGATAAAACATGATGTGAATAACAACGTTTACTAATGACAGGATGTAACAGTTTGTTCGACTCATTGTTGTCTCATTAAATTTCAAAAAAGTTTACAGTCTTTGTGGTTTGTGGGATATTTCAGTAACTTCCTGTCATCGGAAACACAACCATCTGTATGAGGCATTTTGAAATGCTGCCGTACAACGTGGTACACATGTTGTGTGTGGGTGGAGGCTGCCCCCTTGAGGTGAATCCTCTGACGCGTGTACGCCGAGATTTAACCAGTCATCACTTTAATCACAGCAGCTGTAGGTTTGTAGACGTCCGCAAGGAGGCAGCAGCGAGTGGGAATACGCAGTCGAGAAGAACTCTCAGGAGAAAAACCTGAAGTGACGTCAATTTAAATACAGTGAAGTGATGTGAACATGTATGAAGACTAGACAGTTTCATTCATGAAACACATTTCATTACACAGAGAAAGATTCAAGGGACAATAAAGCAGCAACGAGACACAATTAAAACCGTTTGAAACAATTCTCAAGCTGAATAAAAATAGATTGTAAAGAGCAGAATAAAAGATGTCAAGAGGAATGAAAATGATAAAATACACAAATAAAAATATAGAGATAAAGGGGGGTGGTATCTGACTGTGAACATTGATGAGAAAATAGTCCAATAGGAAATGCAGTTCCTACAGAGTTGATTCCATGAGTCAGTTCTCAAAAGGCCTGATCTGACTTGTGTCCTCACTGTCATGTGCTGCATGAAGACTTTACATTAACAGAATTCCTCAAATAATCAATAATCACCTTGACACAGGCCTACAAACCTAGTACTTTAACAAGAAGGTTTACATGTTTATTGTGAAGGCTTGACACTACTCTAGTGTCAGGTCTCTGCTTAGGCCTGCAAGAACAAATAGAGAAATAGAGAAATGTCAGAATTTAAAAGGCAGAGCTTGTTGCACCTTGTTAAGCCCTGTGAGACAAATGGTGACTTGTGAACATGGGCTATACAAACAAATTTGATTGATTGATTGATTGATTGATTGATTAATAGATACATAAATAAACATATAAATAAGTAAACAAGCTGTCAGCCTGGACCCAACAGATCATAGGCTGACCGTGGACTGTCACAGATTGTCTCATAAATATTTTGTGGTCAATAAACAGATGCTTCAGAGACGCCCATGAACATTTATGACTTTTTTTCATTGGACTTTTAGTCAAGTCGTTTAGACAGCTCTGCTAAACGAGCCCACAGACACCTGCAGAGTTCTCCAGGAGAATATCAGGAAATTACATGAAACAATATGAGAATACAGACAGACAAAAAAAGATAAAAGAATAATAAGTATGTGCTCCACGGGGTGGTGGATCACGACATCGAACTTTAATGATGATTCTGAGAAACAGTCAGACCTCAAATTAAGTTTAGATTTAAAAAACAAAAGCATTGAAATAATGTTTGAGTTTGTTATTTCTTCAACTGAATTAACTTGTTGGATTAAAAGTGAGAATAGGCTGAATAAATGCCCAATGGACCAAAATACTGAGTGGAGATGCGTTATTAAAACACAGATCTTTGGATTAATTGAGTGGTGAGTTCCCTGAGACCTTTGACACATGTTGGACATGAAAAAAACCCAGCAGAGAAGAAAAAGAAAAATAAGTCGGGTGTAATTGCAGGAGACAGCAGTGAGTGATGTGTCGCAGGCCGCTGTTTGTCACAGAGGGGGTCGTTGGAGTTTCCTTGTAACCGGAATTAGCTGTGAAGTGCGACCTTGAGGTGTGAACACGGAATACCAAAGCTGCGGCTCGCTCCCAGAATGAAAGTCGCTCATACTTTGCACCTCGTTTACAAGTGAATATCTTAAATCAAACTGGGATTCAGTGTGAAGTGTGGTTGCAGGTTCCCACAGTGACAGGTCTGTGGCTCACTAGAAGAACGTCACTGGATAAAACTGTTCACCTATAATCTGTCATTATGCCCAAACTAAATGTATTGTCCCAGGAAAGTGAATGAAGCCCAAGATAATAAAAGTATCTGTGCGTAATTACGCACAGGCCTTTTTGCTGGATGCATTAGTGCACGCGTGTCCTCGGGCACTTTGAAGGGCCGTGAAGCTTGAGCAGCTGATTGGCTGTGGTGTTAAGTTATTCACTCAGAAAACGATCTCAGGTTCAGGATAGGCCCACTGTCAAATGATGACGCGCTGCAGGACAGGCGCAAGGGGACAGCTGGGCCGGCCGCACCGGTCACTCTCATTTGGATGCATATCTCCAGGAGTTGAGGAGTGAGCTGACGTCAGGCTGGTCTTAGTATACCTTCACCATCTTGTAAACAGAGACACATCATGAGATACTGAGGACGGACTGGAACTATTCGCCGCATTTCTCTTGAGGAACCCATCTGGACTATATAAAAACACAGGATTGATTTTTCTTTTTAGAGTTTAAGGGCAACAATGTCGCCTTAGAAACAGGCCTCATCATCCCCTCTGCTGCTTTCACTCGTTTCATTGTTTTTGTTCAAAACATGTATGTGGGATACCTACTGGATAAAGAGACCGGCATGTATCACCAAGGCCCAGTGAGAAGATCCAGCATCAATCTGCCTCCACAGAACTTTGTTTCCACTCCACAATATCCCGACTTTACGGGATACCATCATGTGCCAAACATGGAAACGCACGCACAGTCCGCGGGGAGTTGGGGACCTACTTATGGGGCCCCGAGAGAAGACTGGGGCGCGTATAGTCTTGGACCACCTAATACGATACCTACACCCATGAACAACTCCTCTCCCGGACCGTCACCTTACTGCTCCTCTGAGTACGGTCACATGCATCCTCCGGGTTCTGCGGTGTTACCGCCGCCGCCGGACGTTAATGTTGCACAACTTTCTCCTGACAGAGAAAGACGCAATTCGTACCAGTGGATGAGTAAAACTGCGCAATCGTCTTCTACAGGTGAGCTCCACTCCATAAACAATTGTGTCAAAATAATGTTATTTAATGGGGGTGATGCACTCGGTCCAGTCTTGGATGAAGAGCTTTGGGTTTTTGTGCGTAAAAGTTACTCGTCTCCTCGGTTCCCAATTTGGTTTTAAGCACAGATCTTGTTGATAATTATTGCTCCCTTTATTTTGATACTTCCTTGTCACTTTAAATAAATTGTACTATCGAATTAATTAAATTAAGGATTAGAGACGAGCGTCAATGGGATAAAATGAATGTTGGAAAAATGTCAAAAGAGGAAAGAGTTAAGGAATTCGTTGCAGACTGAAAGAACCCTTGCTCGTGTGTCACTTTATCCTGATCGGGCTGTTTCACTTCAGGTTTATAGTGTCAACATGATTACGTACTAACATGGTACAATTTATTAAGTCACAGTTGAAATTATCGACATAAATAGCCTTAAAAAAATGTATGACAATGACAATAAAAGCGAATTGGATCAGACAGTAGACAGACCAGTAGAATCAGTCAAATGTGTCCATTCATGGTTTCTCATGATGGTTGACATGGCCTGCAGACCAGCTGTAGTCATACTGCATTCTACTGTGCTCTACTGTATATTCTCCGTGTGGTGGAGAGAAGGTGCGAGGAGCTGGCGCCAGGCCCAGTTGTGATGTTAATGTCATTATTCTTGGAGATGTGAGCTCGACTTCCCTGTCACGTTGTTTGGTGTGTGGAGTGGTATCCGTCATATCCAGGCGGCGGCCTTTGCTTTCAACACCTCTTCACTTTGATATGCACCAACCTCTCTTCCTCTGTGAGGAGTTATACTGCCGGAAAGAGTGACGCTTTTCACAGCTACACGGCCTCAAACGCGGAGTAATAAATTACTGGAGGTCTTCACAGTACAACATCACAGACATTGGGCCAAAGTAATAAATAAGAGTTTCAAAAACGAATGATATTGAATTACAATCCCCAGAATAAAACAGCTTTGATTTACCCCCAATTTAATTAATTTATAATAATTATGGCTGCAGTTTATGGTAGAAAAACACGTTTTATCTATGTTTATGATAACATGAATCACTGTCAGACATTTGTTTTCTTACATGCAAACATAGAAACTAGACAAGCACTTTCACACATGCCTATAAAAGTGTTAAACAGGTCGAACTGTTGCAATATAGCCAGGATGCTGTCTGGAGGTGTTTTACGCAGAATAAAAAGCCTCTTCTCTTATCGGCTGCATCTCTTGTTTCTTTCTAACTTGTCAGTTGGCCCGACTCGTGGCTGTTTGAAATTCACTCTTCTACAGCTGTCATCAAAGGGACATCAAAAAGCTCCATTTGCGTATCTGCAGATAAAGCAGAGATGTGGAGCAAGAGACGCAGCTAATAAAGATGCAGTGCGCAGATAGGCCGGTCCTGGCATGCAGCCTCCTGTGTGTAAATCCTCCAGTTCAAACACTCGGCTGCCTTCCCATGTTGTGTTTTTAATACTTTGAATTTGTTTCTTTCAGGTAAAACAAGAACGAAGGAGAAGTACAGGGTAGTGTACACAGACCATCAGCGGCTGGAGCTGGAGAAGGAGTTTCATTTCAACAGATACATCACCATCAGGAGGAAATCTGAACTGGCTGTCAACCTCGGCCTGTCGGAAAGACAGGTATGTCTAAATACTTATGTCCAACTCTCTAAGTACTTCGTTTCCATTCCAGAAGAAGGCAATACATACTTCAAATACATTTCAAATAACTGTACAGCCCACGATATGTGCGTTCATTCGGAGACACCGTATAGAAACGAAGGCTTCCTTTCACATGTATGACTTTATAAAAGTGAGGCCTAAAAAACACATCAACATTATCACAGAGATATTTCGTTTATATGTTGACTTAAATACATTTTTACCCACTGGTAAATTGTCTAAAGTTATTTAATTTTTTGTATAAATTCTATGTTTGATGATTTAATTTCCACCAGCAAATATACAATTACAGGTTTCCTGATATTTCAATATGTGCACTTACTAATTGTGGCTTGATATTTTCAATTATTTTGGAACACACCATTAAATAGCAGATAGGAAATGGGAGACTGTAGTTATTATTCAAGATGTTTTGTCATTATTGTTATTTGGTAGTTTCTCCTGTTAACCTGTTCATAGTTATTTTATTCTAATTTAATAAATCATGTTCTATCTTCTGCTCCTGGAGACCAAACAAGAATGCTAAGCTAAAATGTATATTTATTGTTCACTGTCCAGTTAGCCTCTATCAATATTATGATTACTATTATGTGTTTTTTATCTGCTCAATAATTCAGCAAGGTAAAATAGTTTACATAACAATTGCAATCTTATTTGTGCAATTTTGACTTGGGGAGTACTTTATAATAGTTCGGAAATTTAAAATATAGGCCTGGTTTATTAGCAGTAATGTGCACTCTTGTTATTCAGCTTTTTCCCCCAAGAGCATTATAAGGAGTTTAATTGTATTTCATTGAAATAACAGAATTTTGTCTTCGTGTGTTTCCAGGTGAAAATCTGGTTCCAGAACCGCAGAGCCAAGGAGAGGAAGATGATCAAGAAGAAGTTGGGTCAGTCTGACGGCAGCGGCGGGTCCGTGCACAGTGACCCGGGCTCGGTGAGCCCCCTGCCGGTGCCGGGGTCCCTCAGCCCCACGGACATCCACGGCTCTCTGTACCCTCCTCAGATGAACACCTTGCCATCTATCAGGAATATACAGCAAGTGACTGTGACTCTGTGAAGAGTTCACCCTCTGGACCATGATACCAAAGTGAGCACTCCGACACGCTGACAGGACACTTGATCTGAACTCCTGACGCACAAAGCTGTGGATGAAAACACACGTGATTTATAGCAACGACATGCTGGAGGTTCTTCAAATATGGCTTTTAATAGAATAGTTCTAATAATGTGGGGATTTGAGAAAAAAAACGTTAAAAAAAAACGACTTGTTTCAAACTTAAGAGCTTTAAATTTGTTATGTGAGTTATTAAAATATAAAATATGCTTTTTCTTTTGTATGTGACGAAGTGTTTGTGAATAAAATAGTAGAGAGTGGAGGGGCCTTTCAAAGGAAGATTTAAGGTGGATTGTGTGGAGCTCATGCCACTGGACAAACTGCTCTGACCTGACAAATCATTCACATGTTTATCAGCACAGTTGTATCCGCATGTGCAGAGAACAGCAGGTGAACTTTTCATGGCAACTTTCAAAATGTAAATAAAATGCTTTTCTTTTTTTGCAGTGGGTCTACACCTGTCGTTTATTTTAACATTTAGAGGTGTTTTGAGTTCTACAAAGTCTGGGTCACATTCACATAAAGGTTATTTTGTATGTTCAAGCAATATGGGATTTAATACCTATCACACAGGGCTTCAAATCCATGTTTTTCATTGGTTGATACTGAAACCAATACACATGCAACTGTGGTGACCAGATAATTGATTACAAATATAGGTGCAAGACCAGTTAAGCATCTCAAAATAATAAGGCTGATGCCGTATTAGGCACAGACAGACAAGGCTGATGCCTTATTATTTTGAGGCACTTCTTCTGATTGGTTAATTATATTTTCATGTTGATATACTCCTGAGGAAATGGACTTCAAAAAAGGCCAAAAGCAAGTTTTTGTGTGGGAATAAATCTGGATCTGCAGCTAAATTATTTTCCAACAAAGATACAAGAGGCCTGCTTATTAATCTACTTTTCTGATTGGAATTATTCAGAGTTAACTCTTAAGAGACATGTCTCTTAGTCCAAAGTTCAAACAAGAATCACATCGTGGCTACAGCTGCAAAATGAGGAAAGTACCTCGCATCACACTCAGTGGTTTGTTTCCAGTTCTGTCTGAGGTTGCCAGACTTTGGACAATTTAAAACCAGTAAGCTCTAAAGAAATCCAAGGATGAAGTAGTTGTATTAAAACTAATTTAACTCGTAGTGATCTAATTTTTGTTTTTAGATTGACCCATCATTTAATTAAAGCAGAGGAAGAATTCAAGTGAACAAATGAAATATAAGCTCGTTTTAAGGTTAACGTCATCAGGTGACATGTTGTCAGCAGCTTTCTAAGGACTTCTACTGGTTTAGTCCATAACTGAAACGTTTAAAACAAATTCCAAGTGCAGCATTTATATGTATAAATTACATGTAAAAGTTAACGGTCTCGTTTTCCCTCCTGATTCCTCTCATTGATGAAGTTTACATTTTATTCTCTGTTCGGCTTCTCGTGAACGCTCGCGCTCCGCCCGCTCCCGCTTCACGCGCCCCGGCCACCGTGCGCGCACCCAGAGCGCAGACGTCACGAGCGCCTCACTGCCCAACATGGCGGACTTTGATACCATTTACGAGTTGGAAGACGAGGAGGACGAGCTCGTAGCGAGCGAGGAGCCGCTGCCCAGACACTGTCCGGAGCCCGTGGTGATGCGAGGGGCCGGGCACATCACAGTGTAAGCGGGGGGCCGCGTGTCTGTCTGTGCCTGGGGGAAAAGGGGGGGTCGCTTGGTTGTCGTTAGCCCGATGCTAGCCTGCGAGCTAACAGCAAATCACAACAGCTGACGGGTTGGTCCATTAGTTGCCTGGACACGCGCGAGAAAATGGTTCCGCTCCCGCGACCACGATACCATGGTAGTCTAGTTTTTACAAGTGATGCCCCGACAGCCACACGTCTGACTGTCACGTTGTCACCGAGCAGAGTGTTTATGTTCATAGCACCCTCATCACAACCTTAACATCTGTATTCACTTCCTCTAACTCTTCTTTAGATTTGTTTTCATTTGAGGCTACTTCACATCTGTATTACATATATCTCATAGTTCCAACTTCCTGCTCCACTTATCTCACGTGGACAGCTTCAATCACTTGAACAGCTGATTGGTCAGTGAGCGGATTCCCAGACAAATAACCTGAAGCTGTTTTGATAATCGATCGATTGTTTCATTCATTTTATTGGAGCCATCTTAGTGGTCGTCCAGCAACGTGACAGTCGTAGACATGTCTGACTGTCACGTTGTCACGGAGCAGAGTGGTTGTGTTTCTAAACACCATCATCACTGCGTTTACGTCTGTATTTACTGCTTTCAGCTATTCTTCAGGTTTACTTTTACTACTTCTTTACGCTGCTTTACTTTGTTGTCACATATATTTGACAGGGAAACTTTTTGCGTCACTCATCTCACGTTGACAGCTTCCATTACTTGAACAGCTGATTAGTCAGGAAAATAATCTGAAGCTGTTTTGATAATCAATCAATTGTTTCAGTCAATTTTGAAGCCAACAGTGAAACTGTGTCAGATTTTGTCTGAAGTGCTTTTATTTTCCATGAGTTAAAAATAATTTAAATAGTTCTGCAGATGTGGACGTTTGTCTGTCGGTGATATAATAGTTTTGGACTTTTAGTCAAACAAAGTAAGAGATCTGAATACATCAGGTTTGGCTCAGCGAAGTTGTGATGGACATTTTGCCAGTTTTTGGTGTAATTGTCTAAATAACAGCGATAGAGAAACCAGCAGATGCATTTATTGGTTATATACATGTGAGTTGATAGGACGTCGATTGATGGCTGATTTCCCATTTGAAACCTCTCTGTAAATGTTGAAGTGAACATTGTCACATCCCCACTCACCTTCATCACAACATTAACTCGATTACACAATGTAGGTCTCAGCTGTGTTTGCCAGCCTTGCGTGTGGATGTTATATCTGTGACCGCTCACATGGCTTCTGTTGTTAATGAGCTTTGTCTAATCATGTCATGTTAAGATGAACCGTTCTCAGTGAAATGAAATACAAGAGGAAATAGTATTACATGTGTGAACACATTTGCATATTGACAATATTGTGCAAACCGTTCAGTAAAAGGTCCAAATGTAAAAAGTAGATCTAGCCATTATTTGATGTGTCCACCATTTGCCTTTTAAAATGGCACCAGTTTTCTAAAGTAAAGGGCATTGTTTTTATCAAGGTAGTTTGTCAAAGCATCTCAGAGAAGTTTCTGTTTCTTCATATGATCCCAGACTGACCAATAATCAATGTGGAGATCAGGGCTCTGTGATGGCCAGACCATCTGTTCCTGAACTCCTTGTTCCTGTGGCTGAAGATACTGTCATTTCAAATGGCTCTCTCTGTGTGTCTGGGCTTGTTGTCATGCTGCTGAATGAATTCAGGAGCAATCAGACACTGAGGCTGTAGGATGAGATGTTTCAATAGGAATCTAAAGTCTTAACCTTTTACACACTTCTGCAAATAAACTGATGACGCACCACATATCAAATGTGGAATTAATAAATGGGAGGATTATACGTCTATTGATTGTAATCAAATCGGCATCGGCCTCTATCGTCCTATTTATAGTCAGGATGTTAATAATGTATTGGATGTTTGAAGGGATTTTTATGTTTAGAGATTATGATATTGATGATTATTAATTGTTTTAATGGTTTAATCTGTTCACACTAAGAGCTACAGTAGAAATAATCGTTTTCTGTGCCATTATGATATGATTTAATGCACCCAACAGCATGTTACGTTTCATCATGCAATCAAACAATATATTTTTGCCCTTGCTGTGGATTACTATTGTTCTTATTACATTTATAGTAAAAGCACATTCTCTACATTTTAATTTATTTGATTTATTCATTGAATTTGTTTATTTCTTTTTCTTCTCAGGTTTGGACTGAGCAACAGATTTGACACAGAATTTCCCTCTGTTCTCACGGGAAAGGTACTGTTGCTTTTTGGTTTCCTAGCATGTCGGTCTCGCAGGCTGCTTTTTGGTTCAATTCCAATTGGGAAGAATTAAGCAATTCGAACCACAGTGATTCTTTTGTTCTTTTGGGCCTTTAACTGCCCCAACTTCCCCAAACCTCCCCATTCAAACCTCTCCAAGTGGGTCTGATCTCACCGAGAAGCATTTCAAGCAAGGCACCACAGCTGCATAGAAAAGAGCCTGAATGTGCTGCTGTCCAGCTCTGTAAATGAGTAAGCCGTCTATGGGTCTCCGTTGACGGCGACCCCAGTGTTTGGAAGGGTCCAACTCCAGGTGATAAAATAATGAAATGAAGACTCCGCCGGAAAGCTTCCTGGGTCAGACACAGAAACACAAAAAGGCTGCAGGGGCAAGAGCTGGCCGAGGGAAGTGTGGGCCCATAAAAAGTACCTTCGGTATTGTGACCCAGGGTGACGTGATGGATGAGGCCACAATTATGATGATTGAAGGGTGCAGATCAGGCCCTGCTGGGCTTTATTCCGAGGTCTTGGGCTGTTTGCAAAGAGACCTTTGCATCCTGTCATAAAAGATTACGACCCCTGTTTTATGGCGTACAGACTCAGCGTGGAATGAGCATCCATTCAAGTTGTTTGACCGTCGCTGCCACAGGCACTGAGCTTATCTCTCCTTTGAATCCCTCCTTGCCTTGAACAGACTAGAGCTCGGTTAGCGAGTCAGAGCCATTGCATTCAGAGATCTCATCTCATCTCTGAACAACATCTGCAAATATCTACCTGTTGCTCCTCTCAAGCCCTTTGATCTCCGCGCTCAGGTTTTCTTTTGAGAAAGTAGGAATCTTTCATGTCATCTCCAACAACCACAACAACACTTATCTTACCCATTGTCCTTCTAAGATGTTTGCTTCATGCCCCAATTCTCTGATTAAAAACGAATTGTTTATAACATAGTTTCTCTTTTTCATCTTTCCTAGGTAGCACCAGAGGAATTTAAAACCAGCATCAGCCGGGTGAACGCTTGTCTGAAGAAGAACTTGCCCGTGAATGTGAAGTGGCTTCTGTGCGGCTGCCTGTGCTGTTGCTGTACAGTGGGCTGCAGTCTATGGCCCGTCATCTGCCTCAACAAGAGAGTGAGTCCCACACCGCCCGTGACGAGACGCGGACATTTTAACTCTCCCTTACATCAGCAGTGATTACTCAGGGGCTGTTGTAGCAATTCAGCCGCATTGGCCTAAGTGTAGAGGGTAATAACAGCTCGTGTTCAATTAGTGGCTCTGTGTAGAAATGATGCATTGCACCACACAGCTCCAGCCCAGCTCAAGGGTGTGTCCTTTAAAGGTGGCGTTACCCACCACACCGAATTACTGGCTACAAAGTGGAAATTACAAGCTGGTAAAATGTGACTTCAGTCCATAAATCCTTACATGTTTAAGTGCAGAAAGTGACCGTGTAAAGTATCCCGCTTGTGTTAAGGTTTCTCTCTTCCAACAGACACGACGGTCGATCCAGAAGCTGTTAGAGTGGGAGAATAACCGACTATACCACAAGGTAAGAGACACGACAAATTACACATAAGCACCTGTGAGAAAGTGCTTAATTGTCTGTCGGCGTGCGCAGAGTATCTTCATGATGGATCATCACCATTAGTCTGTCTTTGAAAACTCTCGAGAGCCTCAAAGCTGTTTGCCTTAGATTTGGTGCTCGAGGTCTGAGAGGGACGGTGAGGTCAACTCTAAAATGCGGTGTTAATTTAGTTTTGTCTCGCAGCAACAAATTACAGCTAGTAGCTGTGCACAGGCATAAAGGAAACTCTTCAGGGTGTCTGGCCACCGTTTGACCCCGGTGAGGCCAGACAGCCCCTGCTCCTAAATTCCCCCGACACTGAAGGGGAGATTTCAGACAGATTTTCAGAGTGTGTGTGTGCTTGACTGTGTGTGACTGTGTGTTTGTGTGTGAGATGTTCAATCACGTGCCTGTGTCTTCTCTCGTCAGCTGGGTCTGCACTGGAAACTCAGTAAAAGAAAATGTGATAGCAGTAACATGATGGAATATGTAAGTACACTGTCACAGCAATCGGATATACATTACTGCAAATTACATAACTTGACAGTTTAGGGTTTCACATTGTGGTTATTTCATTACTGATTCATTTGTGGATAATAGTTTTTTATTTTACTTAAAATTAAAATAATGAGAAATCTACAAATTTTCCTACAGAGCGAAGTGAGTGTGTTGAATCCTGTTGACATCTTTGTTGTGTTTTCTACTTCTTGAGTTTTTTGTGTGTGTGTGCTCAGAACATCTTTGTGCTCATAGTCTCACATGACATGTGCTCACTTGGACATTTTACTTTGGGACTGGAAGGAAAAGCTCTATAAAATGTCCGGAGCAACTGACTCTGACATTTACGTTCTCACATACAGTCCTTTCAGAAGATCTCTAGAAAATGTGCATGTGTGGTAAATGTCTGAAAGCAAGCAGCTTTAGTCCGTGTGATTAATACCAGGTTATCAGTCAATATTCTCTAAATTGAATAATAGTCTTCTGTTGTCAACAATGTTGTATTTTGACATCTTTCCTTTTTTCTCTCTGTAGGTGATTCTTATAGAATTCTTACCCAAATATCCTATATTCCGACCGGACTGAGGCGGCTGTTATCAGACTGGACGTGTGGCCCTTGAATCTCATCATTAGTGCCTTGTATATACAGTATGTCGGAGGTCAGGGTCTGCGCCGGTGTTCCCAGTGGCGGCCCGTACATCTCCCAGTACCTTGTACGTTTGCAACACTGTCACTTTGCTTTAGAGCAGATTTTGCACATTTTCCCGACAGAACTAGATTTGTCCCCTTCTGTTGCACTCAGATGTGAGTTTATTTTTTTGTTACACGTGACAAAACAAGTGAGACTTTTCAAAAAAGTGCATTTACCCCAAAGAACCATCAGCCTGTATCCCATCTGTTATATCAGTAATCCCTTGCAAAGAATGTGATGCCTCCACCCTCCTTGACTTTCCTTGCCTTATGTAGAGTTCTTTGAACGTGTAACAGGAGGAGGAAGGTATCGGATAATTCAAGTCTGTAGATTCAAACACTGTTCGTTGGGTTTCCTCTCTTTGAATCCAGTTCTTTGCAAGTAGATGGGATGGGTTGATATTGCCTGACGTGCAGTGGACGTCATCACCCAGTGTTTTCTTGACATGTAATTCTCTGTATATGAGAACTAGCTCGTAGAAGAACTTGATCTGTATATACAACGTTAGGATAAGCTGTACATTCAGTGGTATTCCATTGTTTACATAAAGTTACTTAGCTACTTAGTTTTTTTGCCAATATATTGTTGTACCATAGTTTTGATGAATGAAAGATGTCTACGTACCTTTCTAGTTTTTATGGACCTGTTTACCTTGTAAGCCATATAGTTACAGTGATGCCAGAGTTAGGACTGATTATTGCACTTGAGCGCAGCAGAAAGTCAGGATATGAGATTATAACTAATCCTGAATAATCCAATAACAAGAGCTGCGCTTGTTCCTGTGTGTTTTTTTGCCAATGAAGATGTCATTCGATGACTCATCATCTCTCAAAGCTTGAGAAGCATCAGCAGCTCCCTGACGTGCAGAAGGAAGAAAAGTTTATTTTTTCAGTTTTAACCTGACATTTCATTGAGTTTTTATAGTTTTGTACTCCTCCATGTGCCGTGTTTGGTCCTCCTAATGTGCGAGGAGCACATGCATCAACAGTACATGGTGTTTGGAGCAGATGGTTCCTTTGTTCCAGTCACTCTGTCCAGTGTTAGTATTATTTTCCTGACTGTTAGTGGAGACATTGCTGTATTGCGTCGTATTAGAGTGCCTCTGGATTCGTTGGTGAAACAAAGAGACGTGCAGGTGGAAATCTGTTCTCTTGTACCAAGGAGATTTCAAATCCCTTAACCAAGTGTTGTCCCTGTTACAAATCCATGTAAATGTTTGTCATGATGACTTGATCCCTATGGAGAGAGTTAAAAAATAAATTGTCAATTTTGATTTGTCCTGGCTGTCGCATCCTTTTTCCACTTGAAAGTTTGTTATTTGCCGTCACGCTCAGTTAATGTGTCGCCTTAGTAAAACCGGATCCTTATTGACCTCTGCTGCTGCTCCGCTCGTGTAGCCCGCTGCCCCACCACCAGAAATGTGGCTATTTGTCATGTTTAACAAGGTGTTGCATCGTTAAATTTAACTAGACAGCGTGCAATTACCCAACACATTTGTAAAAGTCAGGAGTGCTGTTAGCGTAATCTGCTGCTGATTTCTAATGTTGCGCATCAGTGGTCACAGTCTAGAAAATACTGAATCGTGTGTCTACTGTATCTCACCACAACCCCCGAACACGGAGGTGGTGGGTTTAAACGGGGCCCGTTTTATGGTCCTTTGTGTTTTTTGTTCTCTCATTCACAGTCTGTCCCTGTTGAGAGGATTTTACTGCAGTCATTTACTTCAACAATGTTCTAATGTTTTAAACTCGAGTTACTGCCCCAGTTTCAGTTGATGAAGGATAGCATCTTAAATTGTGGTGCAGTTTAAATAAGCGTCAACCAAAAAAACGTGATTAATCCAGCAGTTTATTCCTTAACGTAATTTAGGATTACAGCCCAACAATATTTTATAGTGAATTTGAAAGTACTCAAGTGATAATTTAAAAAGAAAGAAGTACTTGTAATTTATTTGAACATTTCCCATTTATGGTACTTCCTCTCTATTCAATTTCCTAAGACATTTTTACAGGTATCTCACTACTGTGGTTGGTAGTCATTTTGATATGAAATACAAGGAACATGATCAGCTTATAAAATTTGATGTATAATTACACAGTAAAGGAAACTCTGGTATTGTCAGATATTTGGCTGGTTGGACCTCCTCAGTTACATCCAGTCAGATCCTGAAGAGTAAAAACATTTTATTTACTGTGCACAAAATATCTTGTGCACATTTAAGAAGCAAAATCCTCTTTCAGGATGTTAGTTATACATATTTCTGGACAATGCAAAAAATCTTTTGCTGATAATACTTTAAAATGTTACTCTGTGATACAAGACTTAAACCTGCACCAGAGTATTTGTTCATCATTGAAAGGCTTGAACACGTCCACCTCTGGCTACTTGTCACTATGTTGATCGTCTGTTTCTGTTTGACTTTCCTATGTTCTTTCTGCAATGTGTAGCCAGTTGTACTGGTCAGTGTTTAAACAATAAGATATTCAGATATGTGAACGTCACACTCTACATTTAACCTCTACATTCATACTCAATCATTGCTCTGAACCACTTAAGTCTGATTTTGTACGAAGACTCTTTGTCCAAAGATGATGTTCAGACATTTGAAAACTCGTGTTTGTGCCTTTTTTTTAAAACTATATAATGAGTTTTCTCATGAGTCTCTAATTGGTCAGCTGGAGCCTGGGTCCCTTCTTTATTCTGCAGTTTGTGTCCACCAGGGGTCACTGTACAGTTTATTGTACATCTGACTGTGGTAAAGCACCATTTGCACTCATCCTGCAGTTTACAATGGATGTTTTATATTCCAGTTGAACGGGACACAGCAACAATAAATGTACATTAAAAATCCAACTATTTAGTTTGGCTTTTATGTAGTGTTAATCATTATAAGGTTTTATTTATTTTCCTTTTAAAAAGTATGTTGATATTCTATTCTAATCAAACACCCGTAAATACATTGAATTATTCATAATGTGCTATGTTATTAAAGTTGAATGATTGATTGTATAAACAGAAGAATCGCAAGGGTTATTATTATGATTTTATTGAACATAATGTAACATTGGACAGGCCAACGCAGACACTTAATATTTCAGAGTCACTCTGAATCAAAAACTAATTCTGTGGTGATATTCTGGATTATTCTATAAATCTCGCACCAGTTAAGATACAAGAAAAGGCCACTGGGAATGTGTTGACACAAAGAGTAAATTCATCTGGACCAGGCCATTCATCTTCAAATTCATATTCAATGTAAATACACTTTTATCATGACAGGAAAAGAATGAGCAAACACATTTTGGTAGAGCGGCAATTTAAGGCAAGTATACGTTCTGGTTTGTCCTTCAGTGTCGACAAGGCACCCACTTGTCAGAGTCCATCAGTTGGAGGCATTTTAAATACAGAGCGCTCATACAGGGACATGGATCAAATGGCAAAAAGTCTCTTGTTTATGCATCAATGCCAAACATTCATCACAGGTTTATTCGCTTCTTTAGACGCAAAACAACTATCATAATGTGTCCTAGTTTATTTCCTGTAGCTAAAATAAGAACTAACAGGAAATAAACTTGGACCCAAGCTGTTTCCTACCCATGCAGTTCTGGTAAAATGGTCCACGCAGGTTTCAAGTGACTTTTTCAGGAGAGTTCTTTAAACTGATCACTTTTATGGCTTGAATAAGACCGAACCTCCGATTTCTCAACAGAATGTTCCCATTGGAATCCAGCCAGTGTCAGTTTCAGACCAAATGTGAGTGTAGTCCTTTTATTTACCTTTAAAATTATCTACATGTTTTTTTATAATCCATTCTTACTTTTCCAACATGGCTTAATTGTTTAATTTGCAAGTGCAATAAAAATAAAGTTGATAAAAATCACACTAGTGATACACCAGTTAAAAGAGGTTTTTTTTCCTGTCTTTGGCATCAGACTTTACACTCAGCCATTTTCTTTTATATATATATATATAGTCACCTACTATTCATCAATACATAACTTTCTACATGATCTGTCAGATCTACATTTCATCTTTGGATTCTGTTTATGTGAATCACTTGAATCAAGTCACCACTAAACGATAACATCATCCAACGTATTTAAGCTAAAATATAGATAAAGCTTCAGAAGAGGGTAAAACTGGCATCTGAAAAAAAGAACCACAATCCTTCCAGTTCGTCCGTAGCCGTTTTTAGTACTTCACTGATTGTCATCATCTTTGCACCCTGATTCCACTGCCCTGCGAGTTCACCAGACACTGACACAAACAGGCACCTGCACACAGGACGGCTCATATGTACACACGTGTTACATGACCAATCAAAAGCCCGAACAAGAACGTAACCAAACAGTGAGTTACATATGGAAGAGTCAATGAGTGGCCCAGTCAAGAATGCAGCTGAACAGGGCAGAGTGTGTGTGTGTGTGTGTGAGAGAGAGAGAGAGAGAGAAAGGATTAGAGAGTGAACGTGCTTGTGTGTTCTACACTAGGCTCCCGGGCCACGACACCACAGTCAGCGTGACTTTGTTCTTCTGCAGCTTGAGCATGGGGATGAGAGACGAGTTGTTCATTCCCACCGTCGTGGATCCGTTCACCGCCACAATCTCATCACCGCACCTGGAGAGAACCACAGGCCAGTCAGAGCGATGAAAGGACACGGGAGCAGATCATACTGGAGTCAAACTGGGATGAACTTACTTGAGGCGCCCGTCAAACTGAGCAGGTGTACCAGGCACAATGGTTTTGATGAAGAAAGGCTGCTGGCCGTGGCTCTCCTCGTACCCCCCGACGATACTGAAGCCCCAGCTCTCGTTGTTGGTCTTCTGCAGGACGATGTCCCGGCACCAGTGCATGTGACTGTGACAACGAGGACACGGTCAGAATTAACTTTTTCACACAAAGGACAGACCCTCCAGGAACTGGTGGCAATGAAAGCTTCTCTACCTCGGTAATCCCAGCCACCGAGTCCACAGCGGCGTCCAGTTGAGGGCGTCATCTCGCGGGTCGTCCATTAGGTCCAGTTCGTCCATGGTGGCGGCCTCGGCTTCCTCCTCTGTGTCATCGGAGAGCGTCTGGATGACTCGCAGCACCACCTGGGACTGAGCTGTCTGAGCCTTCAGCACCGACACGGCCTCGTTGTAGGTGAACTGGGTCAGATCCACACCGTTGATGCTCAGGAGAATGTCACCTGAGGAAACACGTGATGTCGTGAAGACAACTGTTAGTTCAGGGGATCTTTGTTTTCAACATTAGACATCAGTTGATTCATTGAGTAGAAGGTTGATTGCTTTGAGCTTTAACATGTCATGAGTTGATGTACAACTAACCAATAGTTAGTTGTAGTCCTGGTTTAATGTCTTTATCTTTAAGTCAAATCCCTTATTCAAAGTTAAAATGGCAGATGTTCCTTCCTACCTTTTTTGATGGTTCCATCTCGGTGCAGACAGCCAACAGGCTGCACACTTGTGATGTAAACAGGCAGGCGGCTGCGACAGTCCCTCCCCCCGGCAATGGTGATGCCCAGTGAAAGCCGAGGCTCCTTCTTCAGACTCACAGTCTTCTCATGGCTGGAAAACCCGCCCGGGGGATCCTGCATGAACAATGAGGCAGATTAAAATGAAGCAATGACAAATATATTTATCAACATCACAGTTTGGATTTTTAAAGTTATGCTGCACTTTTTCAAGTTCATCATATTCTTGACAAACTTTATTGCTAAATACTTTAATCCTATCTTGTTTGAGAGAACATGTCAATTTACTTCAGCCCCTCAAGGATCTTTTGACTTAATTGATTCTCGTAGAAACAAATGTGAAACACTTGAGTGGGAGCTGAGAACTAAGGGAAGAGGGAACGTGTGAGGATCAACACTAGGCTCTCGTAGAGGAGGAGATGTGTGGAAAATGACAGTTCCAACCAGCCCCCTTGTTTCTTTCCTGAGTCTGTAAACCATCAGAAGGGAAGCTTGGGGGAGGTGGGGTCTCTTCCTCCTCCCCAGCAGGGAGCCCACCCCCCCCAGCAAGACGAAAAGGCTCCACTCTGCAGGCGAAAGCTAACTGTTACCAGCTTTGATCCTCTGCCACCCATAGAAACAAGCAAAACACAACAAGCCAGTGGCTGTGTAGCAGTAGAGTGAGCAGCACCCCGGGCCTTTTGATCAGGACAGAGGGAGGCCCCTGAGAGCCGCTTTCATCTCTGCACACCGACGCAGGTGTCTGCTCTCAAAGCTTCTCACCCCCAACTCGGGGGTTGCTATTCTTTCTACTAACAGTGTATGGTACAACTGAGTGTGACCGACAAAGGAGCGGCCATCACGACTACGTTGTGTTAACATAAATGTGCAACGTTTGTTAGATACTGTGACCAGCATTGTACTTAAGGATCTAAGAAGAAGTTGAAATTGGAGCCATTTACTCCTGGTTATGGGCAACAACAAAATAATGTGATCTAAAATATGAATGATAAAAAGGAGACAGGAGTAATTTCTCTTAGTTTGAGAGTTAATACTCTTTATATTACCTTCATGTAGGTGGACTGTCGTCTGAAGTACTGGGGATCAGGCGCCCTCCTCGCTGCTCGTCCCTGTTGTCCCTCTCTGCTGCTTCCTCCGTCCTCCTGAGTCTCTGCAGGTCTCATCACCACAAAGTTCACACGTACCTCACTGGCCTTAATGCGCACAAAGGAAAAGCAATTACTTCCACAGAATATCCATTGTCAAGACAGTTTGAATCATGTTAAATCAGTCACATTAGCAGCCCGACTACTTGGAACCTTGTTTTAATCACTTTCACAATGTGTGATTTAATGAGCGCTGCAGCCTCTAAACGGGGAAAACTTTTTTTGTGCACATTGCATAATTACAAAGTATCTGAAAGCAGTGATTGTTCCTTGGAAATACTTGTTGGAAACTAAAAACCAATAAAAAGAGACTGAATCGAGGATTGAGATGATCTGTTTGCATGTTGTTCATCTTCTTTGTGTCGCTCTTGGGTTGGAATTTCTCACAAAAAAACTCCATTCTGACAAGTAAGTTATGCTTTCACCCAAATCGCTTTATTGCTGCTTATTTTGTGAGCAGGATTAAGCAGCAACTTTGAAACTTATGATAACCACCAGGGTGAGGGGCCAGGCCTGGTCCTGGGGAAGAACCCATACACTTTTGGTGTAGATGCACATTGAGGGGCAGATCCCGGAATGTTTTTCACTTATTAAAATATCATGTGTACAATTGCTCTGCCTTGTCTGTGGTATGTATTCAACAGAGCGATTCAAGGTCATTATTGTGATTCATTTGCCAACTAAATCAAACATTTTAAGTGTCTTAAATTCCATAAATGCAGCAACACAAACCAGTCCATGCACACAACCACATTATTACATAAAAACCTGCCTTTAATATACCTGTATGATCTGGGCAGCGCTCTCCGGTGTACCATGTCTAAGGTCGTGTCCATTAATGGCCAATACTTTGTCATTGTTCCTCAGTTTTCCATCTTTTGCTGCCAAACCCCCAGACAACAAGTCCAGGATGAAAACCCCGCTCTCGTCCGATTTGCGGATGAGTTTGATTCCGAGCGGTTCGCTGCGCTGACTCTTCATCAGCGTCACCTGCAGGACTGTGCCGGGGTTGTGGCTGGAGGTAGCGTTGCCGTGGGGACTCTGAGAGGGCTGCAGGGCGGTGGAAGTGGTGGACGAGGGAGCGTGATGATCAGACCGTGGATCCCTTGTTTTGAAACCTTTCTCCTGCATGACGGTGAGTCTGAGGAGGGAAGGCTGCCGCAGCACTGCGACGGCCCGTGCGTGGGGGACTGAAGCCAAGCTGATATCATTCACCTGTGTACACAACACCACAGGGAGGAACAGAGACACTGCAGTCAAACTGTAAATGAAGACTGACGCTGGGACAAGTTTTCTGTCAAGCTAAGAAGTTACATTTACTACTTGTTTATTTTCACAGTTTAAATGATGAGACTGTCAAAGTGTCCTGAGAATCTGATGTGAAATTTGAGCGAAACTGAAATGAATGCATCAGTTCAGGGGGAAGAGAAAGATAGAGTTTCAAGAGATCTGTGATGCAATCTGCCCTCATCTCTCTTCACGTGCACCAGCTTCCCACAGAGCCAAATAGAAAATATAAAAAAAAAACTGTGGCTAATGTTCCATGTCCTGCAGGCAGGAGAGGACACACTGAGGGAGGGGGGCCAGAGCCCAGGCTGAAATTTCAGCTCATTTTACCGTGGAACCATGTGGATCCGGAGGGTCGAAATTCAAGGAGGAGAGGAAGCCATAAGTTATTAAAATCATATTCTGTCCTTCTACTCTCCTCTATGTCCACTTCCAGAGAGCCCGTCATATCATTACCTAATAACTGATTAAATAACAAGGGAAATGGAAGTTCAATGTACTTTATATTTGGACCCTGACCCTCTCAAAGTCAATCAGTGACAGCCACCAGGTAGAGTTGTTTACACTGATATGACCCGTTTGCCCGCAGCAATAACAAACCACACCTTGTTACCATGGAGCTAAAACTTGTTTATCTTGAATGTCTACTTCCTCGTTCCCAGCAGAAGAGCACTGGGTATACAGGACAATGAGACTCCGTTAACAAGGAGTTAATGCAGAAATATGCTGATTTGAAGCGTGTCAGGATATCGACAATTCCACTGGAACACTTCGGAATTCCTCTGATGAATAAGAGATGATCATGTGACATCACAGCCTGTATTATCTCAACACTTTCCGCAGGTTCATGAGTCCCTCTCACCTCTAAGATATGGTCCCCTGGGGCCAGTCTGCCATCACGCCCTGCCAGTGAGTCCCGGACAATCTCCTGGATCACTATGTTCCCCAGCGGTGTGTCTTTCCCCCCCACGATGCGGAAGCCCAGCTCCTCCTCCGGCTCCTCTCTGAACAGTTCCACCATGTTGGCCTCGGCCACCAGACTAGACCGCAGAGGGGTGTTATCTGGAGGGGCAGAGGGACAGAGGAGCAAGTGGAATTAATATGGCTAAATCTCAGCTTTTATAATATCCATTCTCCGATTCCATAGGAGAGATATACATTTTAAAATACTGAAAGCACACAAGTGACATGTTAGGTATTAATTTCTTCATTTAAGTATTGATTGTGATCAGCAATGGATCCCCCAAAAAACAAACACACACACACACACACACACACACACACACACACACACACACACACACACACACACACACACACACACACACACACACACACACACACACACACACACACACACACACACACACACACACACACACACACACACACACACACACACACACACAACACATACACACACACACATACACACATACACATACACACATACACACATACACACACACACACACACACACACACACTGTTTGCTAGTTTACAGCTTCCCTGACTGACTTTATCTTGCCACATCTTTATATTGACATTACTTTACAATGTTACGAAATAAACTACACAAGTGATGGACAGAGGTGTGAAAAGATACCTAGTAAGAGAGATTTAAAGTAACCATTATGTAGTAATAACTGAAAAATAGCTCTTCAGTTCTTTGTCAATTAAGTACCTTACAGATATTTTAAATTATGATTTGAAAATCTTATCGAAAAATCTAACTGCACATAAATCTTCCGTGTTTGGATAAATGGAGAATATCTTGTACCAATCTCTTCACTACACAGAGATTAAAAACTGATCTGCTTATCAAATAATTCTGGAGAAATCTTTACAAATAGTGACACAGCGGTAGTAGAATTCATTTGAACTTAAGGTGACGACAGTTCTCACGGAGCACAGAAAACAGGAAAAGGGATCGGAAACTGAGAGAAGCAGAGGGGACGTCTTCCTGTTTTCATCAGAGTACGATAGGGAAAGTTTCAGTAAACTGAACTACACTAAACTTTCTCCACCTTGGAACTGGTCTGTACGTACACAGAGATCATACAAATGTTTGTATGCTGCCGCAAACTCCTCTAACAGTGAAGTCCCTCAAGCAAAGACAAGCACCCAGCTGACTGCAGAGGTAGTAAAACATGGATGAGTCAACATGCCGACATTTAAAATAAAAAAGTAACAATCAATACATATATAATTCAATTAGATTAAAAAGTGTAACCTCGTTGTACTTCAAATTTTTATTTATTTGATCTAAGAGCACGCAGCAGTGATTTGTCTAAATACACACGTCTCTGGGATTATCAGTTGCCTGGAAACTAGATTTCATTGAACTTTGGTCTGTGGAAATATCTCGTCAGTTTCTTAATCAGCTTTTCCCTCGTACAGACAGAAATGTGTGAGCTGGCACATTTTTCTATGTCTAGGCTGGTGATTCACCTGTGACAGACTAAGAATCAAAACCTTCAGGCTATAAACATCAGCACTTCCCGTCCGTGTTTTGTGACAACAGCCCCCACTGGAGAGGGTGAGCACGGGGATTTCAGTTTTCTGCAATCGGCCGAGCGGGGAAACTAATTCCACCACGTCTGGGATCTTCCATAAACATTATTCACTGTCACTGCCAAAGAGTTGGACCAGCCTGCTATAACGTAGTGATTGTAATCATCATGTTAATACAGAACACAGACTATTGTGACTGGCTCACTTTTATAAAAAGGTAAAAAAGACCTCATACCATCCTCACTCTCCTCATAGGCAGGATTAATCAGCCCAGGCTCAGGCTGATCCCGGCTGGGATTTCGAGCTGACAACGTTGCCGAGTGTTTAGCATCACCGGGCGACTCCCCGTCACTCTTGCGTCCCTTTAACTCATTCCACGAGGGCCTCTTCCTTTTCTCGGCTTCCTCCTTCAGTCTTCTGAAAACAGGACATCTGTGGAAAGACAGGGACAAAGAGGAAACTAGTAGAAAAGATTTCATTTTCTTGAGTTTGCTTTGCACATATGAAGAACGCAGCAGGAGATTGTCTGAGTCGGACATTGTCACAATAACAGGAAAATGTCCAGAGCATACAGGCGAGGGCTGGCGTCTAGTTAGAGCATGAAGGAGACAGTTCATGACATACATTTCACAGTGGAAAACACAATCAACACGGCTGTGGCCCTTTTTACCAAAAGCTCTCGAGTCTCTTTCCAAGTTGACATCTTCTTTATCTATGGCAACACTTTTAATCCTGAGATACTAGTTATCGCTTCTTTTAAATTAGAAACATCAGCTTTCAACTACTTTCCTGTTGTATTCTCTAACGGGCTCATTCTGACATTTTTCAGACATTTGACAAGGCTCTGGCAGGAAAAGTCCAGGAATATTTCCAGAGCAACTGACTAAGATGTCTGCTTTTCCACATATGCATGTCTGAAGTAAGCTTTGGACACATCACATGAGAATAAGCATCTTTGCAATGGAGAGATTTTATTTTATGTCTCTAGTTTGGAAGAGTGCCAGATGACTGGGAAAACAGGGAGAAAGAAAATCAATGTGGAGTGTTTTCAAGCGGAAAGGGGAGAGCGTAAAAAGAAAAAGGATGTATTAATGCACAGGGTTTGAACAGAAGCTCTGTGCAGATGAATAGACAATTTCACTGCATTGCAGGTTGTCTGGGTGAGATGCACTGAGTCTGATTAAGTCAGTCAGAGTGCTGCGACGGACGCATGCTCCCATGCCTGAACATTGCCTCCTCGTTGTTTGCACAGAGAGGCGACAGCAGGACTATCCGCCCCCCCACAACCAACTACATCATGGCTGGGATGATAAGCACCATGCCGGCCATGTGAAAAACAACTTAAATACCCTGCACCTCTTCTTGAGCTCATTAATAATAAGTTAGTGTGTTCGTAGAGGAACTGAGGCTCTGACCAGGAATGAATGCAACACCTCCAAAGAGGAGAAGCAAACGCTAATGATAGTTTGTCTGTGGAGATCCTCAGTCATCCAGGTCATGGTATATCTAAATGCTAAACAACAGGTCAACTGGACCTGGTTGAGTTAACGCTAATGATAGTTATTTCACATTCCACAGTCTGTGTCAGACACAGTTATGGGGGGGGCTTTACAAAAATAATAATTTAGAAACACAACATATACAGTGCTCCACTCAAAATATTTACAATAAATAGATACAACTTGAATGCTTCATGTTGTCTCAATCAATTAATAATTTGATACTGTGATTGCCCTAGGATCCTTGTACCCAAACACCTTCACTTTAATATGCATGCTCTCATGATAGACACGGTCAGTCAAGAGACTGACACAGAGGATAAAAACATTTTTATCCACTTTAAAAAAAAAATGTAAGATCCAGATGATCAAATGTGGCGGGATTTCTCCCAGTGCTCGGTGCTGATCAGTTCAACTATGACACAGGCTTATATTACACTGTATGGCTGTTAATGATAATGGGAACAACCTTTGTATTTAATGTGTACAGGGAATACACAGTATTCTTTGCAGACATTGCTCATAGGTTTAGATCCTACTGCACTTGATCATCTTATCCAGAGGTCTAACTATATACCGAGAGCTTGCAGCCATGACAACAAGTACGTCTCCACCTGAGTCTTACCTGTTGTGCAAGTGAGGCTGAAGTTCACAGCGCTGCATCTGCTGCTGGCACTCGTCGAAGTGAGGACACATTACGACCAGCTTATCCAGTAGGTTCCTGACCAGCAGGCTGGAGGGACGGCACTGATGCAACTGCAGCCGCTGGCGGTCCACGGGGCAGAAGTCCTGCTCTTTTAAGAAGTTGCTCAGACAGTGAAAGCAGTATGTGTGGCCACAAGGGGTGTCCATGGGTTTGAGCAGGGGCTGCAAACAGATGTGGCAGACCAGCTCGTCGTCCACCTCGTCCTGGTACTCATACAGGTGACTCTCCTGGCCCTCATGCTGCTGGCCACACTCCTTACAGACCCGTGCCCATGAGAGTCCTGCAGCACTGCTGCAGCTGCTGCTGGTACCTTTGGTTTCTATTGTAGTAGCCATTGGCTGAGGGTGCTCAGTCCAAACCTCAGTGTCCTCTTAGATCTTATCTCCTCAGAAACAGTCTCTTGTAAAAGTCTATTTCTGCATCTCCAAAGCTGAATCCATAGTGAAAGTGAAACAACAATCCAGAGTCGTCAGCTTCTCCTTGTCTTCATTTGTTTTTTTTCTGTTGAGAAGGAGAAGCACAGTTTAGTCTATTGGAGAGTTTGGACTATTCCTACTCATACTGGCCAGCTCCACAGGAAATGACAAATCCATTGAGCAGCAGCAATAAGGCAGCAAGCCACAGCTGCTTCCTCTCAGCAAGTTTCCTGAGGGACAAAGGGAATTCTCATCTCAGCTAAAAGTCACCACGCTCAGAAAAGGGCGAAAACTGTGAAATTAGGCAGGAGAGCGGGACTTAAGTCAAAGCCCTGCTAATGGGAAGGAACAAAGACATGGCACTACACGAGAGTAAGAATTTTGAGTGAACTGAGCAGAAATTTAACCCCCATCACTAATGACCCCTTACACCCAATCAGCAGTGGTCCCCAGCCCTTTGTGCCAATCCTAATCTCCTTTAATGCCTTCTCATAAGGCGAGTGCTGATTGGAAACACATTCTTTGTTGAAACTTTTATGTTGCTCACTACAAAAAAAAAAAATGGTATTTCATGAATCAATCCAAAATATATTAAGTCTCAGCTCATGAAATCTACTTTGTAAAATAGATTTCATCCATAGGAGGCAAGGTTAAAAGGGCTTCCACGGAGACCACAGCAGATACTAAATCGACTGAAATGTAAATGCGTTGCAATAAATTACTTTTTTTGCAACATAAGTGAGGAGTTTTTGAGCTGAGCACTTATGACCTAATGGGTGAGTGGCACGAGAGACACAGAAACATTCAACACACCACAAAATGCTACTTTAAGATCACAAATTTGATCCTGAATATACAAAGTAGTAAAGGAACCTTGTACCTTGCACATAACCACAGATGAAAAAAAGAGCCAGTCCATATCTCAGCCACAAAAGAACTGCTTTTACCTCAGTGTGAATACTTTGGAGCGACTCACCCGAGATGATATCTTTGTTGTCAAGCACCCAGTAGCCACCGCACACAAACACAAGGCTCTAACATAGCGGCTGCCTGAAGCTCGAATGAAACCAGAGCCCTGCCTCTCCAGCAGCACACCGTCACAATAATGTGTGTGTGCCTGTGTGCCTGTGTATGTGTGTGTGTGCGTGCACCGGTGTCAGGAATGCAGAGGGGAATCGTGTAACTAGGCAGAGAGAGGGAAAGAGAAGTGCTCCTTCTGCCTCTCTCCAGCAAATGTGTGTATATTTATGTCTATGTGCGCGTATGTGTGTGTTCGGGTTCTAAGACTGCTGATGTTGCACTACTCCAGGTAAAGTACTCTCTATAGGCGAATGACTGATTGCAAACACACAAGCCTGATTACAAGTGTGTGCGCACACGTCTTTCCACACACACACACATGCATCCCGGCTGAGGTCACACAGGACTTCTTTCTCTCTTTGTCTTTACTTTTTGCAAGTGATACCTTGTGCTGTAATGGATAGCGGGCCATGGATCCTGTAGCTCCGGGAGAGAAGCACAGTAGAAACTAGGCTGAGCGCCACTTATTTAGAAACCACATGACCTGCTGCACCAATGAGACCATGAGATGTTAACTCATTACCCTCATGTTAAACACAAAGTGTTCCACTGTAAAAGGGCAAAGCAGGTTCTCTTATTATTAAAAGCATTCACAGCCTCATTCCCATCAAATTGGGTGTCTACTGCTGTATTCTTAAGGTGCAGCATTTGCTTTCTGATAGTCACTAGTTGGGAGTCACAGCAGATAGAGCGATTTCCAGAGGTGGCTGACTCGGAAGCTATCTATCAACCCCCCCCGGTTCCCACACAAACACGACAGCTGATCACTACGTTTGTCAAGGATGCAGCATGAAATCATTAAAAGGTACTCGTCATTCTTGGGATCTTCCACATGTAATGGAGACTTGTCGAGATGGTTCAGCGTAAACCAAAAAAGAGCAGTGAAGACACGATAAGTCGATCGATTGATTTGTCGGTTAATCAATTACTCGACTCACAACTTTACCTATCCAGTTATAAGGTTAATAAACAGAATATCTCAGAGGTTTTGACTGATAACATTCTGCATTTTGAATACGTTACCTTGGGCTCTAGGGAAGGTGGACTGGGAGTGTTCATTATTTTCTGGCAGTGTACGTGAAATATTTTCTAGGCCAACAAAAATCAGACAAGGTTTTTGTAATTGGATGATTGTTTGAGCCATTTTCCCCCCAAAAAACGACAAACATTACAGAGTTCCAGTTGACCAATGCACGACTTCAGCTTTTAACAGTTGCTCAATCATTTCTTATCTCTGGGCTCTGGACTATTGGTCAGAAAGGTCAAGCAAAACGTAACCTCAGACTGAGATGAGCAAGTTTCACCATTTTCCTTCATTTAACCAGGCAAACTATTAATGCAGTACTAAAGAAAATGACAAGATGTTAGTTTGACACAGCAGCTACAACAGGCATTCTAAATACATTACTGTGTTCTATCAGACATTATCTATGATTTTCAGACTAAACTCAGAGATAAACTCGTCTTGAAAAAAGTCCTCGAGTTTGCCATTCACATATGTAGAGCGTAGCAGGAGATTGCTCAGGTCAGACATTTTAACCACAATAGGAAACTGGAATATTCTGTTCAGAGGTGGTGCATGGAAAGTAGATAAAGATATTTGTATTCTTTTGTATTCTTTTTTGAAAGTTTTCAGTTAGAGACGTCATCAACGTGCCCAGTCGCTTGCAGTGGATTTTCCAGACAAGCTCGAGCTGTTTTTCTCACATGGCCTCACTCAGACATTATCCGGACATTTTACTTGGAGGGGGATGGCAGGAAAAATTCCAAAAAACATCCGGAGCATGACTCTGACACTTGTGTTCTCACATAAAGCCCCTCTAGAAAATTTCAAGGAAAATGTCCGGGGTTCAGTTCAGGTCTGAAAGCAGCTTACATAACAAGATATAGATTAATCCTAATCCTACACTGGAACAAGAAAATTATTTCCCATGAATCCCACACTTAAAAGAAATATTTCTCCAACTAGTGTTAGAGTTCATGCTTATAAAACTAAGACAAGAAGACAGGTTTGCCATAGATGGCATGAAATGTGATTTTTACCGGTCGAGAGTCAAGCACAGTTCAAAGCAATCGTGATGTGGGGACGCCTAGTCCAAAGTCTTGTGCTCATGTGACAGTCTGGGCTTTCCGGAGAAAGGTCTGTGGCCCTGCAGTATCCTCGAGTCTCCCAGAGGATTACACATGGTGGCGTTCCGTTCGAGGCTGAGCCGAATCACTCGCTTTGATGGTTGATATGAGTCAGTCACATGCGCTGCCACACCCTCGGTGAACACAGGTGAAGCCGCAAGAACAAACAATTTCTCCACCCGGTGAGACAGGAGGTGTGTCACGCTCGCTTCTGCTTACACCAATGTCTGGAGTTAGAAATAGACATTACACACGGACGCTGCACATGAAATGGAAAAAGAAAGACACATCTACCTAAAGATGAACGACTACGCTCCTCAGTGTCTCAGGATAACATCAGCAAAAAGCTCTAACAAGGCCAAAATTAGACTTGAATAGCTTCATCCTGTCACTTGTCACTAGAGATGAATTGAATAGTTTCTACCCTAAGTTAAAAATAGTCTTTCCTCTCTTTCTAAAAATAAAAACTATCATATCCGCCATATGATTCATCTATTTTGAGCACTGTCTGGACATTATGTAACAGCTGCACAGCAGGCAACGTCTCCTGCTTTAAATATAATGACCTATATTTGCATTGCACATAGGCAGGAAATAAGTCCACCTGTCCAAGTGACATTAAAACCACCATCCTCCAAAGAGTTTCCCACTCCAGCTTCCTCCTGGTTTGAGCTTTCACACGACCCAACCAGCCACAGACGTGCTGTGGTACCAGTGTCTCCGGAACATATCACACATGGAGGTTAAGCTCCAACTGTACAGAAACCAGGGACAAAAACATCACAAACGCCACCCATGGGTTTAACTCTGGATGTCCCCATTGTGTTCAGCATAAAGGAAAAAGGTAGCTACTTTCTCAAGGGATCTTCCAAAGATGCAGCTTCTGGATAAAGTTTGAACATGCTATTTGTCGATACAGACTCCCCAAATGCAACAACATGTCTCCAAAGATCTTCAGATTTTCTGTCTTCTTGTATTTTCCGAGAACATTATGATGCATCAGCAGCTGCAGAGGTGTCATGAGGTGTCATGAAAACAACAGCAATAGTCGATGGACTGAATTTGATAGATTTTACATTTTGACCAGTGGCGTAAGAAGTAGTCAAATTCTTTGCTTGAGTACACAAGTACTTTGTGAGCAGTACTTTGAGTAAGTACTTTGAGATGTGAACTGCTACATAAACTGTTGGGCAGTATAATCTATAATGATGCATCTACTGGTGAGGGGAGTCACCAGTTATCCCACATACCCAACATCCTTCCAGTTTGAAGGAATCGGTTCGGTAGTTTTTGTTTACCCAACAGTACATATAGATGTTGACAACATTAAACTACTTCTTTTATGTACCTATCAACTATTACTATAATATATACAGGAACACTCTGAATATTTGGAACATTTTAAGGTCAATACTTGTATATTAGTGTAAATTAGGGGATGGAATTACAGGGTAACTTGTGATACTGTGATAATCGACACATTGCAAGACAATCATATAACGATGCCTCTGGATATCTGTCTAACTGAAGAAGAACACAAATGCAGGATTTGTGTATTTATTCACTGCAATTTGGTGCTTGACACAAACTTAGATGAAACAAAAGACTACATTTTTTATTCTATTGTCTTATTTTAGTGTCTCTCTAAGATTTGTCAATCACACTGTCACTTTTCAACGTGCCATCTAATGTAAAATAAACTAAATCTGCCAAAAGTCCATATCACGTGTACTTTTACAACTAAATAACTCAATATTGATGTAAATTGATATTGAAGCGCCAACATAATGATACTTGTCAGGAGTAAGATATGTAACCATATTGATAGTATGTTTCATTTAAAGTACAAATGCAGTATTTGTACATGTAATAGAGTAATATTACATGTGCTCACTAGAAGACAGGTCTACTTCATGTGCCTCCCCCTCTGTTGTGGTTTCACTGGGACCATAAATAAGTCAGTGTCCCTCCTCGTGTCAGACCAGTGCTGTTGGTTTGACGCTTATCTCTTGACTGGGAACCACCAGGAACCAGCGCAGCTCAGAAAGTTCCCGTGTCTCAGATGGACGTGAACACATCAGCGGCTCCGGTCTGACTTCACCTTCACGACCGGCAGCTGAACGCGACACATGTAAACTCAGTGAAAAACACAGGACACACACACACACACAGAGACAGACAGACAGAGAAACACACACACGTCTCAAAGTGACGAGCGGCTTCATCCTCCATGTTTGTTTGTTCCCATAAAAGCGGCTCGTTGGGATCGAGGCGACACCGAAACTCGTCTTACCTGCGTGAAGGTTGTTTTCCGGAAGCAGCAGCTAACCTTAGCGCGCCTCGGCTCGGCTCGCTAACACAAAGAGGTCCGTGTGTGTATGTGTGTCTGTGTGTGACTAGAATAACCCTTGTCACAGACACACACACATACACACGTTATAATGTGAATACATGTGTTTACCTCGGCGCTGGGGGGACCGCACAGCTCCGTCCCAGGTGCAGTTCAGCCTCCGAACACACACTGGGCGACTTTCCCAGTTTCGGGCGAACGTGGTATCGAGCTGAGAGACGTGGTGGTGGAGCACAGGAAGGAGGAGAAGAAGAAGAGGGAGGAGGAGGAGGAGAGGAAGAAGTGGAGGAGAAGGAGGAGAAGAAGAAGACCATCCAGATGTAAGCACACACACACACGTTCACATTGTGCATTGGTGCCTTCACTCTGATTCATATTAAGGCTAGACAATAAATCCATATCGTTAATTATTGATATGGATTTGTATTATGGTTTATTAAAGGTTCAGTTTATCTCTACTACTCTCACTCTTTATGATGAAAATGTAATTTGGCACATTACACATAATACTATAATAACATACATGTTAAATACAACAAGTATGAGATTAAAAATTATAATAAATAATGTTACATACTTATGATTGAGTATATATACAATAGAATACAATATGATATGAATATATATATCATATTGTATTCTATTGTGAGCTTATATCTATTTATATTCATACACATACATCTTTTTATAGTTATAGCATTCATATATTATACTGCTATTTAGTATACGATGCTCAAATTAGAAGATACCATTTTATAATCATATTCATATTGTTTACCAAACCTACTGATACTTCTGCTTATATTCCACTACCTCGCTACATTTCATATTGAATATTGTACTTTGTGCTGCATTGTATTTTCTTTGCAGATTCACCAAACAAAATATGATCAACCTATAAATAGTGATGTATTTTATTAGATTACAATAAGACTTAACTCCCATGGATATTTACCCAGTGTTACATTAAGTCATTCAAATGAACGGCTAAAAGATGTAGCTATTGAAAATATCAATGATCAAACCATAAACATGATATGGTTTTGAAATGAGCCAATTTCATAATGAACTTCTACGCTTGGCACTGTAAGGTAATATTATTCTGATAACTTTGACTCCTGAGTACATAACCTCTACTGTCATCCATACTTTAACTAGCTCATCCTCTAAACTCCCAGTTTACCAGAGTTCTTCCACTTAGCGTGTATTGCTGGTTCTACCACTATGTAGTGTAACATTTCATTGTGTATGTGAAAAGTAATGCTACTTGTACATGTGTTAAATCCGGGACCACTGTCATGTGACCCAAAACACACATACCAGTGTTACTGGACTGACATTTTGTGCAAGGTTTTATTGAGATTATTACTTCTGTCCAAATTTTGCCTGTTAGAAGACTAGTCTCTACACTGGCTAACTAAAGTTAAAAGGGACAATACTTTACAAAGTGTCTCCATTATGTATATTAAAACACCTCCCACTCACTTAAAGTGACAGGTGGTATTTGTCATCAGTTTATGGAAGCATTTCAATTTGTGATTGACATAGCACAGTGTATATACTTTGGATCTGCATACATTGTTGTGAAATCTGAAAGGAAATCAGTTCAAGCGGTGACAAGATGCACAAACTTTATTTATATCACATCTGACATCTTTAAATATCTTATTTCACCCAAAACTCATACATATTTACTTCACTGTGAGTTTATTACGATGATCATTAGACTCATACTTTGGATTCAGGAATCAGTGAATCTTTGATATTTCTGATTGCTGACAATAATCTTTTAGTCGATTGGCAAACTGGCTTAATTGGAAACAGTATCTGTCTTTAATAAAATGCACAAATATCTGTATTGTGGATGCTTAATATTAAAAAAGAAGTATAATTTGGGACTGTTCCAGTTAAAAGACCTCAGACACATGAGCACTGGGTGTAAAGCAGCAACCCCCCCCCCCCCCCCCCCCCCCTGCAGAATAGAAGGGAATTCTCTGTGCCATAAAACCTCTCTGTGAAAGCCTGTTTCCCCCAGGATTTATAGCTGTGGTAGGAAGCTCAGTACAAAGTGACCTTTGCTGATACAAGCCAACAGAAAGAGACGTGGTGGTAATACAGACATCAATTGGTCTGTATGTCATAAGACAGCCAGGAAGTGAGGCTACTTATCTTAACATCGCATGGGGTCAACTGAGGATGTGTCATCTATGAACAAGTAGTTTCACCTACATTATTGTGTTGCCTTCAGCCTAAATAAAAAGACGGGGGATGTATCCATTGTTTATTATAGTACAAACCACAAAATAACATTAAAAACCCCCAAAAAAGTTGAAAAGCATTGCTTTAATACATATTAAGAAATTATTAATGCATTATTGATATAGCCCAAAAACAAAGGTCTTTGCTAAACGTACAACATACAACTTCCCATTTAACAATTTCAAACAGGATATACTAACATAGTATAATAGTAAACCAAGAGTGTTTGCAGAACTATAACTTTTAAGTGCCTCACACAAATTACGAGTGCTTGTATTGAATGGTGACACTTTTGTGAGTTATGCCAAAAAACACATTGTTAACAGTGAGTTGACAGAATGATGGTTTGTGATAAATGTGGTAACAAAGACCCCCGGAGAGAAAAGTCTGAGGGTCCGACTCCAGTGACTGTCTGCATCGATGAGAAAGAGTGACACCATGTGTTCAGGACAAGTATTATAGCTCCACTCTTTATATAAATAATAATAATAATGGTATCAATAACATTAATAGAAATAATAATAATAGTAATAATAATAATATAAACCTTTAAAACCCAGTTACAAGGTGCTTAATAGGTAAAAAAAAAAGTAAAGTAAAATAACAAAAATAAGATAATCTTCATGCTGAAGATCGCACAGCAATAGAGCACAGACACAGAAATAGAGAATGTTATGAATAAGATAAGACTAATAACAAGCTAAAATATTTTCTAAACAGTCAGGTCAGTATAGGAGAAGGTGCAATTTAAATAGGAGACATGTAGCTTTCCTGCACTATAACATTTGATTGGCTGTTGATAGCATGTAACAGAGTGACAAATGTGATCAGTCATGAATTTAAAGCCATCATTCGTCATATCATAATCAAAAGGTGTTAGTACTTATGAAGATGCAGATTTAAGATATTTTACATTTTGGAGACTTGCGATCTTTGTAACTGTCTTGTGGCATGTTTTCAATAATTCTATTTCTCAGTTATAAATTGCGTCGGGGTCTGATGGGAAACTTGGTGGTGGAGTGAAACAACAGAGACAAGACAAACACTGACCAGACAATAAAATACATCCTGACGCTCTGTCTTTCTCTGTCTCTGTGTCTCTCTCTCGCACGCACACAAACACAGCTCCGTGTTTGAGAGGCAGAACCTACAAACAAGAGAGACGCTGTTTGTCTTTCCTGGGATCAGTAAACATCCTCAACACAAACAAGTTCCTCTGGAGTGAGAGAGAGGAGAAACTCACACCGTCAGGGCAGCTGCACTCTCACTACACCTCGGTCTTTGATGTCCTTCAGAGGGAGCTGATAATGGACGCCTCCTACATCTTAACTCTTTTAATTGGAGCTTGGATGTAACAGGTTGCTGCCGTTGTCTTGGCCTGATGTGAACTCAAGGCGAAATTAGAGAGATTATCCTTAGTTTTGAGTCGTGAGGTGAAAACTTGTCCAAATTAAGGTAGAGGCCTCTCGAGCTGACTCACGCTAGTGTATAAATCTTGTGTTGCTTAAACAGAGCTCTGTGATGTTGGGGTTATCATTTAATTATGTGGAAATAACCTGATTACGAAATAAAGCTGAAATTATTCTGCCATCAACACCATCTGTCTCATCCTCTCTCAGGCTTTTGTTTCTACTGAAGATGTGCGCCTTTGAAAATCGATCACAAATGTGTAGAATCATTTTCTTTTTTTTAAATCAGTTTAAAACAATTGTTCAATAAAACCTTTTTTGTACACGCTTCTCACACAAGTGTTAAAACAGTGTATTTATCTAGGACTATTTTCATCCATGTATTAATATACATTTGTATACAGGAATACAGTATCATGTTTCTACACTTAAAATGGATTTTATTTGCTCCTTTTGGGAACAGTTATTTTCCTCCATATTGTAATGTCTCAACCTTAAAGCCGACGTTATTCCGAATTTATTCATTGATGATAAATCCAAGGGAAAAAACAAAAATACTTTAGTCCAACTGTCAAAACGTTCTTACTCGCCCTTTCTATAGCTTTCAACTCACATTAACTCTAGTGAAGGTGTGTAGCTTTAAAAAAATGGCCACAAATATGTTCTTTTCAACTGGGCAATAAAGGTTTTAGTTATCAGTAACCAGGCAGGTGTTAACTGTGCATTAGTTTGGGACTATCTTCATCTGAGGGTTTGTCTACATTGGCACCTGGTGAGTGTTTTGGTAGTAGATCACCTCAAATTAGACAAAAGTGCTCACGTTTGTTTATAATACTGAATCTGTCATTCCGTAAAATGATGAGGCTCATGGATTTGTTGCGGCCTGTGGCACAGAGGCCTTAACAACACAGGCAATCATTTCAGAAATGTATTGATCATTCTATAAATATTGAATATCATCAAACATTTTTGTTTGTTTTTTCCAAGTACGACACCTCACAGGGCCTTGTTCTGTGAAAGAGGCTTTAGCGACAAGTACATGTGTATCTGCTCTTTTGTTTTGAACTGTTGCCAAGGGGAAACCAAGGACACTTAAACGTTGCAGCAGCTTGCTAAGCCCCCCCATGGCCAGGCATAAAAATCCCTCCTCCATTTTGCCCCGGGGCAGGACAGCAAGGCATTTGGTTCAGGCCACAGCTTGCACATCAGCCTCAGGTCCTGTCTGGCTGTCACATGACAGCTTTTAATCAGTGACTTATGAGGCAAAACCCACCAGACAACTGTGACATTCAAACTTCCCTTCTGGGGACTTATAGGCATTTGTGTATTTTGAATTGAATATCTGATTTTGGCTTGAATAGGCCACAACATGCTACCTCATTTTGTTTTTTAGGATTATATGGCATTATGGTCTCTTAGCTGTAACAGAAATGTAGCCATGTAAACATGATGGTGTAGCATGTTAAGAATGACACTATAGTGGGAAATCTTGACGACAAAAAGCTTGTATGTTCATGTCTGTGAGTCAGAAAAGACCTTCCAGTCTTCCCTGTGTAAATATGCTTTAGCCCCAGATGATCCTCAAGGCCTAGCTTGTTTGTACCTGCCGTGTCGTTCTGCTCGTCTGCCCAGCATGACACCCTGTAGCCCAGGATCAGCCCTGTGAGGATCAAAAGACCTTGGTGATCTTATCAGATAATATTCTTGTCCGCCGTCCCTCCCCTTTGAGTCCAGCCTCCTCACACTGTTGACCTGGACCCTGCACACTGTTCCTTATGGCCCTTTGGCCTTTCCTCTTCTTATCACCGTGATGGCCGTGCCGTGATAAGGCCGGTCCAGCCTTGGGACAGAAGGAGGGTGCAGTCCGCTCTTCTTAACCTCCACAGTTTGCATAACTCGGACACTTCAGGGCAGTAAAGAGGTTATCCCCCCTCTGTGCGAGTGCTAGTGTGTTTTACACACTCACACCGTGCAAATTATATTGATCATAAATGTGATCTGACCTGTACATTGTAGACATGTGATATGCACATGCAGTATGCCAGTCTCACGTTATTATTTTATTGTATATTAGTTAATGCTAGGTGTGATTGTGGCGATATTGTGTTGTTTTCCTGCTGGGAATTTGTTTTAAGCTTATACCTGATCATCCTTTTAAGAGAATGCTGAACACTTTCTAACATTGACATGTGATACATCTGTCTGCGTTACATACTTTTATGAGTCTGCCGGCAACGCAGACAGACAGGGAGGACTGGTGTCCAAAGTCACGACCCTGCCCTGACCTGGATGAAGGAAATGGTCACGCTGCTCGAGACAAAGCAGGGCAAAGGAGAGTCTGAGGGGCTGGCTGGTCAGCCTCTAACAATGGGTCCGTGCTCTAAGACCGCTGCCACACAAAGGCCAGAGAAACCCCCCCCTTCCACTCCCACATTGCAATAGAGCTGGCATTTCACACTGGCCTGTGAACAGCCATTCAATCAAACTACTGTTTAACCTGACCCCTGACCTACACAGAAATCGAGATGAGTCTGGCGGGATGTATTTAGGTGACTGACCTCACCGACCTGACCCGAGCCAAACATCGGTTACTACACAACCCTGTTACCTTGCCATCTTCAATGAAGTGAATAGTGTTTTTTTTTATCTTTAAATCAAGGATCTTTTCTATTTCGTAATTGTGATGCAAAATGTCTGTGAATATTCCATTTAAGCATGCAATCAATAGACTCTCCAATAAATAATGTGTCTAGTGATTGGTGTTGGGAGCAATAGCTCCCTGGGGAACGAGGGACACCACCAGACCCTTCGTCTGGGTCAACTACCCTCGAGCCAGGGCTGAGAGAGGCAACCACATGACCCTCTGCCTTCTCAATGGACTGCTCCTCCCCTCTACCTGTACGTGGCTCGGATCAAGGTGTGGGGGCTGCATATCAAACAGACTGGGCCCTTTGATGTGGATGGAAACACAAACACTGATTTGAGCAGAGTCGTAACAGCTTATTTGTTCCCTTTAGTCATTCATTGAGCCGCTTGTTGAATGTGTATGTCTTCAAAGGGCTGCTGCATGCACCGGTGGTACAGTAGCCGAGGAGGCCGTGAGAGTGCCGTGGCCTCGTGGGTTGTGGGAAGGCCATCTGGCTTCCTGCTCCTTAGATTTGATATTGATTTATTGGCTGTACATGGGAAGATAAGGGGACACCAGCTGCCAGAAGTTGTCCTCTGCATCCTCACAGACAATGGGCCTCCTGGTCATCCACATCCTGACTCAAGAGCTAATGCATGTTAAGTTCTTACAAGGAAAATTGAAATCACTGAAAAAAAAATAACACAATAAGATATTTTTGAACAAATTCTGCATTGAACTTTAGATGTGTGGGTTTTTCGTGGTGATGCTTAAAGCTGTTGAAAAAAAAACAACAGCAGATGCAGAGCTCAATGGAAAATGGACCACAAATTGGATGAAATTTATCACAGATTACCAAATAAGTTATGGATCAGTACTTCCACAATGATAAAACAGAGAATGTCCTTAAGGCTACACATTTATTGCTGATTTCTACAATCCGTGCGACGTATTTGAGCACACTTAGCATCTGCAGGGCTGAGATAACACTAGTTTAAATGTCTGTCATAAAGACAGTTCCCAGTAATGAGGTGCAAAATTGCATTTACTATTCCTAACAAACCCTGACATCCTTCACAGCTTAACACGTCACAGAAACCATTAGTCCAAAATTAGGCTCTTATGCATAACAGGTCTCCCATTCCTGTCGAGTGAGCCAGGGAGCACGGCAGTTTGGCCTTGTCGGCGGAGGTGTCGAAATGGTGTTACAGTGAATTGTACATATGCCTGATGATTCTCACCAATACACCTCTGACCCTTGAAAAAAAAGACACACTCACACAGACAGACTGCTCCCATCCCCCGTCCCATCCCTTTCTTCCCTTTCCCCTCCCCTGCCAACACAAGCCTGTGATGTGACTGTCTCGGATAATGAGGTGAGAATTTTATTGCTGCAGTCTATGAGCCTGGCACCAGTCCGTGAGGCCCTAGGCCCCTCTGGTATTGGGCGCCCCCTGTTGACCGCCGTGAGCTCCCACCATAACACAGACAGCCCTTTCGGGTCCTGCAGGGATGCACTTCAAAGTGGGAGATCAATGGATGACTTGCGCATGACATCCAGGGAATGACAATGCCTCAGCCAGCCTACACCTACTGCTACGTGCCCGGCAATAGAGACACAAAGACATGCAGGCTGCTCCCGCACTACACTTGCTGCATGGAGGAAGTGCTCATTCAGGAGGGGGCTATACATACAGGAAGAAGGCAGTGCTCTATCTGTATTCTATAGTGACAATGTGAGGGGCAGAGGAAGGACATCAAGGAGACAGAGGGGCAGCAGATTCTCGGTGGCGTTCTGCTTGATTGCTGAAGCATTAATTGATAAGATGCAGCATGAGTCCACGTCACCACACTTATCTTTAAAGAAACCCATCACATTATCTTGAGTCTTACAAACTACACACACACATAACAGTGAGATCAAAGGGTCTGGAAAGTGAGGGTTTTTTATCGTTCAGGGGAGAAATAAATGTATTCTTACTGTGACATTCCTTCTGTTAGATCAAGTAAATGAGTCCAGATCCTCTTACCGGCCTGAGCCTTGTCATACAGGCCTCTATTTGTATTAATTTGACACGTCCAATTACCCAGTGAACTTCACACTAGTAGCTTGATTGGTCGATCGAATAGAAAATGTAGCCCTGAGTGTCTGCATACAGCGCTCAGCAGTAGTTGGCTCTCGACTTGTTCCATCACCTCTGCAATGACCTCCACCGCTTCAGAATGAGATGTTTGAGTTTTCAGAGGTGAAAGCCAGTATCACTGTCACACATGGGGGACTTTTTGTGATCAGGCCGTCGTTTTCCTCTGGTTGGATCCGTCATTCAGAAAAGGCCTTTGTGAAGCAGCCAAGTGGTCCAGCCGCAGACAGAAGGTGGGCTCCCGGCGTGCATCTGAGGTTGTCAGCCCGGCAGGGGAGGGAGGCGCTCCCAGCGGGCCGAGACAAGGAGAAAACAAACATGATGCTGGAACAAGACAGTGACGACAGATCCCTGCTGATAAGTACCGTTACACAGGGAATCAGACCTGATGTATTCCCTCGGTAGATTGATGGACATATAATCCAACTGACTGGTGCATATAATGACACAATGAGGAACATACATGAAAATGCCTGTCTGCGAGTCTTTCTGCCTTGAATATAGACTAGACTGGCAGTACATATCAGTACTGAAACAACTACAATACATTGGCATTTAACAATTATAGTGTTCTCACTTTACTTATGGGTTTCATGGAAATAGATTTGACTACTAATAAATCATCTAGTTAAAGGTTAAAAGCTGACCTTTATATGAAATGTATAAAGGTCAGGTTTTAATATATGAAACAGGAAAAAAATACATTTCACTGTACATGAAACCAGGAACTAAATAAATGAATTGTGCATCTAATTAACAGTTACTACTTACTTCACCCCAGTTTCTGTCACATCAAGCCAACATGTTGTACTATGGCGCCACCTAAAGGGGTCTGTGAAATAAGGAAACATGATTTATGACAGCTACTCAAATCAATGTAATGGAGATTATTTAATGGGAGAGCACATGCAGAATGACTACTCAAAAATATACTTTTGTATTAGGCCCATTTAACTGTTACCACTATGGAAAAGTAAATAACCACAATCGGATTATTACTGTACCAAAAGTTAAGAACAAAATTCTACTTTTCTATTTTATGCCACTTCATTCTTATATATGTATTGTTATACACTTGTGTTTCATACTCATACTCTAACTTATATACAAAGAAAAAAATTTATATATAGTGTTTACAGGCTTTTAAGAGTGTAAGTGTGTAAGATTCGATGACATCTGGTGGTGAAGTTGAATGTTGCAGCCTCACCTCCCCCTTCCAAACGATAGAGAACCTGTGGTCACTTCAGTTGTCATAAAAACTGGGGGGTTTTTGTCCAGTTTGGCATACTGTAAAAAACAAAACATGGCGGCCTCTGTAGAGAGGACCCGCCCCTGATGTGAAATATGAAGTATCTTAATATAAAGGCTCATTTTAGGGTAAAGAAAACAACAATTTGTACAATTTAAATGAAACACACTAGTGCAAACATCACTGGGATTAGTTTATGCTCAATTCCTGCCAATTGATCCCTTTCACTTAAATCCTACACTCAGGACCTTCATCTTTCCACCTTACATTTGACTTGTTCAAAACTTCCCCTGGTGACTCTCTTGAGTGTCCATTTGAAAGCCTCGAATAGTTTGTGAAGAGCACCCCCTGGTGTTGCTGGGGCGTACCTGCAGCGCTCCTCCCTTTGTCCCGAGTGACGTTGAGGGTGTCACACAACACCGCAGCTCCTCCGGCCCGGACACGGACACCTCCTCTCTTCTCCTCTCTCCGCTATATTTGGATAAACAAAGTGTGCAGGAGCTGTGGGATGGTCGTGGGATCATAACAGCGCACAGCGATGGCCTCGGTAAAGAAGGACAACCGGCTGACCACCTCGCAGAGCTTCCTGTGCACCGGGTTCTCCGGGTTCCTCAGCAAGAGCGTCACCTCTCCCCTGGAGGTGGTGCGGGTCAAGAGCCAGGTGGGAACCTTCCACTGCAAGAGGGGCTTCTGCCAGAGCTTCCTCCTCATCTACCAGAACGAGGGGCTTCGGGGCTTCTGGAAGGGGAACCTCGCCTCCTGTCTGCGGCTCTTCCCTTACACCGCGGTGCACCTCGCCACCTACAAGAAGTGAGTTTACAAACACTGCTGCTCGGTCAGCTGGTTGTCACTGGTGCTCACTGGGTTCGTGATGGTGGTTATTAGCTGGTTTCGTGATGGTGGTTATTAGCTGGTTAGTCGGTCTGGTCAGCTGATGTTGACCTGGTAAGTTTGTGCGACGTGAAACAGAAGATGACGCGTGTAACAGTCAGTGGAAACACAACAAACAGACCCGATAACTGTTTGTTGTTTGTTTGACGCGATAAAATAAACCAAACATTTTCGCTTTTTAGTTGTTTATTTGTTTTCTGAGCGGCGAAACACGTACTTCCTGTTTTACTGCAGGAGGCGGGCGCGCTGGTGTTTTAGCCAATGAGGAGGCAGGATTCGCTCAGTCGATATTTAAATATACATGGTGAGTTGTTCGCCCTGAGCTCGGTATCGCAGGTAGTTTGTGTAGTATACAGGTTTTCATTAGGTCTGCAGCTTAGTAAATCAATTAGTCCAGTAATCACTTTAAGACTAACAACTATTTGTATTTACTTTACTACTTAATCGAATAAGCATCAGCTGATCAGTCACTGCATATTATCAGCTCGCCATCTTTATGTCTCTTGACTAATTATGAATAACGAAGAACTAATTGGTCTACTTGTTTTGAAATGGACTAATCTTGGCAAAAAAAACATTTGTATGACACAATAGCTGTATATAATTAATAAGGCAACCAACTCTTGACATTTAACCAAACAAACAATTACCTAATTAAACAAGAAGCTTATGAAATAGGATGACAATTCAATTTAGCATTAGTTGCATGTTGTACATATGTATGTACATGTACATATCCTGGATGTGCATATCACTGCTGCCTGCAAGGCTTTGCTCAGGGCATACAGCTGCCCTATTCCTCGAGTGGGTTACTACAGGACAAACCATACATACCAGCAGCATGGCTGATAAGTAAACCTGCTGGTGTGTGAGTAACAAAAATCCATCCATATGTCATAAATACATTATCTGCTGTCTGTAGATATGAAGCTGCCACAGTGTGTATGTCTGTCCAGAGCCTCAGGACATGTGTTCATGTAAACACCGCCCCACCACAAACCTCTGTCCTGAACTGTACACTGTGTTCCAGGAAAGAAAGCCCCCCCCCCCTTCCTGTGCCTTGGTCACACACATGTTCACGTTACTCGTCTGCTGGTTCACAGACGTATATAGATTCATGGTTTAAAAATACATCAAAGCAACAGTAGAGGTGAAACAAATGAAGCGGTTCTCAGTCTAATACAATTAAAGGTTATTTATTACAAACAAATTCAAATGAGACAAAAAACATGGAGATGATTAATAACATTCATACACAAGGTTCTTATCAAAAACCCTGAAGCAGCTGAATCTAAAATTATAATTTAATTAATCAATTAGATATTCCGCAAACGTCTGAAATATTAAAATGAGCCTCCCGAAACCCAAATAGATCTTTGTTTTGTCTCTGCCAGGGCTGCAACCAACAAATATATTCATTTTTATTCTGTTAAACAATTATTTTATCGATTCATAATTTTCTCAGAAAATGATGAGGAATTTCCTAAAATCACCCATCTGAGATTCAATCACTGGTGAATGTTTGGTAATTTTGCTGAACGATTGCTTAACTGAAAGCTAAGACAGTTAACCTTAAGAAGCTGGAACCAGCACATGTCTGCTAATCAAGTTAAATGGTGGAATTTATTAAATTCATTTTACATTAAATGGCAAAAACGTTTAATCTTGTTCTTGCATTAAACCAAAGTTTAAAAATGCGAGTGGTTCTCATTTAACAAATATAATAATAATCACTGTTTATATTGACTTATGAGGGAAACAGTCACTGTCCGATCAATGTATTCGCAGTAAATAAATGTGTCCTCTGTGTGCAGGATCGTCCACCTTCACATGGACGAACTGGGCTTCATCTCTCAGTGGAGGGCCATATTAGCCGGGGGCCTGGCTGGTTTTGCTGCTGCTCTGGCCACGTACCCACTGGAGGTGGTGGAGACCAGGCTCATTGCTCAGAACTGCAGACAGCCCACATACATCGGAGTAATACACACCCTATCAAAGATCTACAGGAGTGAAGGGCTTCTGGCTCTCTACAGGGGCTTCTCCCTCACGGTTTTAGGTGTGAATGCATATTCATACAGAGTCATTCCATGAGTAGTTGATGTTAAGGTTTATGAAGTAACTCTGGTTTTCACTAAGTGCATTTGTCAGTCATGTAGTTCTTGTGGCCTGAGAATAATATTCAAAAATACAACCCTTAAAGCTTTTCTCTTCATCCTCTATTTCCCCCTTCGTTTGAGTTACACAGGTCGTTAACCATTCATGTCACCGTAACTTTCTCCAGGTGCATTTCCCTTCTCTATCGGATGCTACGCAGTCTACAGGAACTTGGACAAGATCTGGCAGGAGCCTCCTTTTCGCTTCACTCCCCTCCAAAACTTCATCAACGGCTGTCTTGCAGCAGGAGTCTCTCAAACCCTCTCGTACCCGTTTGAAACGGTGAAAAGGAAAATGCAAGTAAGTTCACCAGAGCTCTTGCTATACTGCAGGTGGCCTGTGCGTTTTACATTAACTGAAACAGACACATTCAAATAAAATGCAAAAATAAAATGAATACAAGAATGTCAGAAATGAAAATTGGAAATAAGGAAACACAGAAATATGATAGTTATTATAACAGTCTTTATACACCTGGTAAATTAAGTTTAACTAAAAAATATTTGTTATGAGACATCTGAGATTCTCTACTTTACTGCAATCAACTGCGTAGCGATGGGACTGGAAATCATTTGATAGATATTTCAATTAAATAAAATAATTATCTTATACTTGTCTAATAAATCCCCCTTATTTTTTTACTGCATTATTGTTAACTGCATTATTCAAATTTAAATAACTAAGCTCTAACAAGTTTTTAGTGCAGCAGGTCCACTTGATTTGTTGTGTTACCACCTTTAGTCCATAGGGGGGCAGTGACGTTTCCCTACTTGGTCTCATATTTTTTTGTTGCACATTGAAAGTTGTGATTCTTTAACCACAATATTAATTGTTTTACATTTTTCAGCTTTATCCCGAAATTAAATCAGTGTATGCAAATGTAATGTCAGGACATTTTCTGAATATGTGTTAAATCACCTTGGTCACAGGACTGCCCCTTTAATGCCTGCAGCATGTTAGAAAGGACCCGTGGGGAACAATGGCGCTGCAAAGGACAGAATTCTACTTCCGGTTTTATTGGCCTATTATTAGTAACCACAAGGTTCAACAGCAGCTGGGAATGTGAATGTGTCCCGGGTCTGCACAAGCTACAGATAAGTTCTCTAAAGATAGCCACCGACTATCAGACAGTGGTCAGCCTCAGAGTTGTGTGCGTCCAGCTCATCAAACATGTCAACATTTAATTCAAGGATTCTGCTCTTATCTTGTCTTTAAAAGTCTAAAAGGGTAAACCTTTACAAGCCAGCTGGAGCATGGATGATAAGAAAACAGCTGAGTATGTTTACTGAAGCTCGGGGTAATGATTTAAGCTGAGTATTGTTTAACTACCTCGATGCTTCCTCTACAAAAGCAGCTGTTTGAATAGTCTAATACCATTAAGCCCGCCTCTTCCCTTTCGGGAACCATGAAACTGCAACTTGCATTCCTCCGTCACATGACAGTCAGCCTGCAGAGCTGTCAGAGTTGTTAACAAAGAGGACACTCTGTGACTCCTGTGAACTTTAACATACTTAAATATGTTAATATAATAATATTACGCAATGTTTTCTACCTTATTTGATGTGAATCTCACTGCAATTTTAATAATCAGTCAAGATTTGTATATTTAGCATTTTCTGGTCTTCACACAAAACACACTGTGGTGTTTTATATTTAGATATTTTACATTTAAACAATAGATTCTGGTCATTGGCTCCTAAAAGTTGAAATGAGAAGTTGATAAAATCACTCCCAACCAAAAGATTGTCAAAGAGATCGTATTTCATATCTGATCACACGTCCCGTAGTAAACACGGACGGGGGGAGGTCAGACGGGGTCAAAATGGGGGAGGTCAAGGAAAGCATGACCATCAGGGTAATGCTTTCCTTGACCTCTCTGCTTATAACTTAAAAGACCCATCGTGATTAACCTTTTTAAACGTCACTTTCATTCTCCTCTCAGGCGCAGAGTGCACGTCTTCCACATTGTGGTGGAGTTGACGTCCATTTCAACGGGGTGATGGACTGTTTCATACAGGTGGTGAAAAACAAAGGCGTACTCTCATTGTGGAGCGGTCTCACCGCCAACATGATAAAGGTACGTTTTCACTCATAGATTTGTCTTAAATGTTCATTATTTCAGCCCCCGCTATCATTCATATAGTCACAGTGCTGGTCCACTTCATCTTGGCACATACAGCTATTAGGAACAGAAATAACTGCACGTGCTTAGCAACATGAGTTTCGTTATGACGTGGAAAGGATTGTAGCCTTTGCAAAAGGGTACATGAGTAGGGGGCTGGAGCGTGGAAAGCAATGTTCAGTGTGTAAGTCATAGCGGGAATATCACAAGGAAGGTGTAGCAGACTGTCTCTTTTACGGCTTGATCCACTCTCCTATTTCAGCTGCAATGTCATGATGGATGCAAGTTGTTTGACAGATGTAAGAAGTTCTCAGGGATGTTTATAAACAGAATATCCATCTGAAGGAAAACAAAGCTTGTTAAACACTAAGCAGAGTTTTATAGGTACACAAACCAGACCATAACCCCTACACTGTTCCAGGTTTTTATCACACGATCACATGATGGAGGTCACTGATCTCTATCTCACAACCGTGTTTTTATTCATTCCCTCACAGATTGTTCCCTGTTTTGGCCTGCTGTATACCTGCTTTGAGTTGTGCAAGCAGGTTTGCCTTTACCGCAACGGGTACATCATCTCACCCCTGAGCTACCAGCTCGCACCGGGGGTCGACCAGAGCCTCGGGCCGTCTGAGCTCCAGGAGCTGAAGCGCTACCTGAGAAACAGGAACTTTGACTCAGGGGAGTCGTCTTTTTGAAACCGCTGCTGAAGATTTTTCCTGTGGAAAATATTGACTGCTGACCACACATGACCATCAAAATTAGTTAGTTATCAGTCTGAGCTACTGTAATAATTCACTGTATTAATAACACAGTATTGCATTTCAGGTTTACTGTCTTCATAAAAGCAAATAACATGTATTTACATGACTGTATGTCCTTTCTGCTGTAGTCTACCTCTTTGAAAACAGTTATTTTAACCGAGTATTTGTCAATTATGTATTTCCATGACTTTTTTAACCAAACGTTATGTGCCTTGTGAGATAAAAACTATTTATTTTGGGGCAGATTTCAGTTATTGTCGCATTAACTACACATAATGCCATCGTAAGTTAAAATGCTATTCATGCTGTAAAATAAAATCTGAGCACTTTGACCTTTTGCTATTGTTGTATAATAAAATGAAAGATATATTATGTGAATGTAACAATGAATGTGAATATTTTGATAAATAAGAGTAGGACAAAAAAAATACTTAGAACATTAAAGATTTCCTTTTCACCCACATTTGTTTTATTTTTACAAGTAAATATATGAAAGGCTTGATTATGTAGATTATGTGTTAATAATCTCAGGTGAAGTTAAAACTGACCTTCAGGCAGATAAAACGTCCTTTGTGCCGCTTTATTGATGCCGTTACATACAGCTTAACATTTGCAGGTTGCTCACAGATTAGCCTGCTTCCAAAGTTGTAAAGTAACTAAACCAATTTACTGAAGTACTTGAGTATTTTTGTTTTCTGCTACTTAATATGTTCCCTCAATGTCATTTGTTGATTCAGATTGATAACATAAATAGAAAGGCAGGCAGACTTCTTACATCCACCAGAGCTCAACAGTCCTACACATTGTCTTGTTCTTGCAGTTGTAATATAAAAGCAGAACTGAAGTGGCCGGATCATCTCAATTAGAGGTTCTCAATTTTTTTTCTTACCAAAAGAGGATACAAGATAGAAACTATTCCCTACTCTTTTAGACATGTTTTAAAAAAACAATCACCGTATCAACACAGAATTCATAAAATAAAACTTTTCACCGCCCTCCACTTCGTGCCATGCACGTTATCATCATATTTTTTTAAAACAAAAAAAAAAAAAACCAAACAGGTTACCACGACACTTGGTGGAAGGTTGTGGTATTTGCCTGGGAAGAAAACTTTAAATTTAAGTGTTGATCAGATCAGGATTACTGGGGTGATAGATGATTCATTGACTTGAATGAATTTAAGTCTGGTCAAAGGTATATTCTTGTTCAAATTAAACTTAACTTTATCAGCTGCAACTCAGTTTCAGTGCTGTGTTGGGAAAAAGCAGAAAAACGTGAAAATTAAGTGTGAATGAGAAGTGCAGATAATTAACTTAATAAAAAAGTTAACTAATTAATATAGAAAAGTTTTTATTTTAATTTGTTCGAAAGCATTTTGAGCTGCATTTCTTGTATTAATGGTGCTAAAAAAATAAAGTGTATTATTATTATCATTATTATTATTATTAATATGTGAAGGCTAGATCTGTGAGCTGATTGGATCTCCTGCTGCGTCACAATGTGGGAAAGTGATTGACAACCAAAGGACACTAACAGATGGGGTGACCTTTACCCACCATGACACCTCTACTGCCCCTGTCTGACCTCTGACTTGACCTTGAGCCAGTGACACCCACCTCAACAACTTTATCAATCAAAACTTTCTCCTTTGAGTTCTGCTGAGATGTGATGCAATATAAACGTATCACTAACTTTTAACCCACATTGTTAAACTTCACTTCATGTTGCTCAGACAAGGCTTGCTCCTGCTGTGCCTCCAGTGCTGAGAAGGGGGGGGCACACCAAATCTGTTCCCGGGTCTGACCAATGAGGAGCCACCGTCGTAGTTTTTTTCTCGCGCTCAGTGTCCTTAAATCCCCTGACCTCACGATTGCACCCTGCCATCTCTACTCCGCCGGCAAACCATCACCACCCACAGACCGAGTTTCCGAGGACGCACGGCGGCTGACAACACCCGAAGATGAATGAAACAGCCATTTCCTTCGCCAAGGATTTCCTGGCTGGTGGTATCGCCGCCGCCATCTCCAAAACAGCTGTAGCGCCCATCGAGAGAGTCAAGCTTCTCCTGCAGGTGAGTTTCAGCCCTGTGTCCTCCTGGGCGAGCACCTGACGCCTCGTGGAACTTTAAACAGTCGTATGGGTGAATCGAGTCTTAAACTGGTCATGTGGGTTCTTGCAGAGCTAATTGTAAAGCGTGCGTGGAGCATTTAACAAGATGCATTGATTTATTGTGGCAAGTTATACAGTTTAAAGATGCTGCGTTTAAAATGAAGGAAGGGAAGGCGTCTATTAAAAGTGGTAGTAGTTGTAGTTGTAAGAGCAGATCTGGTGCAGGCAGACATGAGGAATGAGCTGAATACATGCTCATCAGGTTGCAAAGAAAATCCAGTGTCTTCTGTGTAAGAGGGAGATTCCACCCTCCTCTGTGTGCTAGTGGTGTTCAAAGCTGCTGATCCACCATGACAGGTGTGTAGTTTGGCCTGACCACAAACAGTTAAGGTCAGTGCAAGGTTTGTGTCATGGCTGCTGCAGTGCTAGGCCTGGACTCAGGAGGAGGAGGATGATGATGAAGAAGAAGAGGAGGGGCTGTGATTTGTTAATTGAATGCTGTGAGGAGTTGTACTTTGGCCCATGGATGCTAATGTGTCTGTCAGCCAGATGCACGAGAGGCCTGGGACTTTGTGTTCTCACTGATTTATATGTTTTACAGGTTAAAAGCTGATGCAGATTCACTAAGTTCAGTTTTTTCATGTTGCATCCATCCTTCCTCATGTTTCCTTCTCTTACTCACTTGAGTGTCTCTGGTTTGATTACAGGTTCAACATGCCAGCAAACAGATTAAGGTTGACCAGCAGTACAAGGGCATCATTGACTGCGTGGTCCGTATCCGCAGAGAGCAGGGCTTCTACTCGTATTGGAGGGGGAACCTGGCCAACGTCATCCGATACTTCCCCACCCAGGCCCTCAACTTTGCTTTCAAGGACAAGTACAAGAAGGTCTTCCTCGATGGCGTGGACAGGCACAAGCAGTTCTGGAGGTACTTTGCGGGCAACCTGGCGTCGGGCGGCGCCGCCGGAGCCACGTCCCTCTGTTTCGTCTACCCCCTCGACTTCGCCAGGACACGCTTGGCCGCCGACGTCGGCAGAGTCGGACAGGAGCGCGAGTTCAAAGGTCTGGGCGACTGCTTGGTGAAGATCACCAAGTCTGATGGCATCAAGGGTCTGTATCAGGGCTTCAATGTCTCAGTACAAGGCATCATCATCTACAGGGCTGCTTACTTTGGCATGTACGACACCGCAAAGGGTGAGTTTTCATTATCAGACGCTGCAAAGCTTGATGTCTCTGTTGTCGGTGCACCTCCTGACCTTTGTGACTCAGTTTAACCTTCCTGGTTGACATTCCTCTTGCAGGCATGCTTCCAGACCCCAAGAACACTCACATTGTTGTCAGCTGGATGATCGCTCAGTCTGTGACTGCTGTCGCCGGTCTTGCATCCTACCCCTTCGACACCGTCCGTCGTCGTATGATGATGCAGTCTGGACGCAAAGGAGGTAAAAATGCCATATATACAAAAGAAATCCAACTTCCATTTTGCTCCTGTTTTACTAAAACAAATTGTTGACATCTTTTGTAATTCTGTTTTTGTCCTCAGCCGACATCATGTACAGCGGGACCATCAACTGCTGGAAGAAGATCGCACGTGATGAGGGCGGCAAGGCCTTCTTCAAGGGAGCGCTGTCTAACGTGCTCAGAGGCATGGGTGGCGCCTTTGTGCTCGTCTTATACGATGAGCTCAAGAAAGTCATCTAAGTTGTTTTTGTATGTGCACTGTTCATGTTGTGAAGTTTAACTGTAACATATGTACATTTGGAAGGACTTAAATACATCACTATATTTATAGGGACCAACTAGTATTGTCTGCTAGTTGTACCTGGGGAATCTGTCATGCACTGTTTTCTTGGCCCATGCTATTTCTTTTAAGTATTTTTGCCCCTCACCTGAATGTCCGTCCCCGAACACGGGAACCTTGAGTGGAGAAAGAAATAAAGGAAACTACCGAGTGAATCTCCTGCCTGGTTTTGAAATTTAATACCGTGTATGAAGGGCGCCATTACAGACGGAGTGTGACTGAGTGACCTGACAGCGCCATGGTGCTCAGGAAAACGTCTGGCAGCCTCTTGCGTGAAATGGAAGCTGCAGGTTGTACTTGGGGGTGAAGCCAAAATAAGCTGAGAAAGTTGACCTGTTGAAAATATAAAAACCAAGTCATGCTCGCAGAAAGGTGACCCACAGGAAGTCTGGAGCTCAACTAGTCTATTTTACATGCACTGATATTTCAGAATTTGTACTGCAAAGAAGCGACCAGGATCACCTGTAGGGACGTGGATTATTCCAACATCTCTAAATATCCTTCTATCCTCTGCCAGGGCCTCGTCTCACTGCATTTTTTTGCTTATGAGAAGTTTAAGCTGATTTACCGTTAACCAGTGAAACACCCATTTCCCTTATGATCCACATTCTAAATATCTCAGATGGCAGAAAACAGGATTACACATGCAGTCATAGTTCAGTTTTACTTTAATGTGTATTTTAAGACGTGTCCTAGATTGAATTCCTCCTGACATCTGACCATGCCGGCTTTAGAGTAGCACATGATTGTAGCGGGGCCAGAACGGGACATTGTGCAGTGGTATGGCCTCTGAGACCAGAGTGTGTCCCGGCCTATGACGCGTCTTCATCCTCCTGTTGTGTCTCCAAAAACAGGAAATTCACACCAAATGTTTAAATTGTGTTAAATGTGTGATTTCAGTGCCTGTAGTGTCAAGATTAGTTTGACTTTTTAGTGTTTTGACTCGACATTGATATTCCAGCAGCATACTGTCACCTGGTATTATGAGCTGCAGACGGGCTGTGAGGTCACGGGGCCACTGGGCAGCTTTAATCAGTTTTCGTTGCCTAATCAAAGAGCTGCTGCTGCTGCCTGGGAACCTCATCTCTCCTTTTCTGGGTAAAAAAGGAATAAGGCGAGTGTTTCAATTAAGAATCTGTTTGACATGTGCGATCTGCAATTCTTATTTGCGATAAGAAAATGCTCCGGGACCAAGGTTACAGACTAATGACAGTGCAGAGACGTTCTCAGTGAAAAGCTGCAGGCCATTCATATATCTCAGAAATCCTCCACGAGTATTAAGTCAGTGCATCTCTAATTAGTCTTTCTGGAAGAGTGACCACATAATAAGAGTCAGTAAGAATTGTGTTACATTAAGTATTAAAATATCAGTCAAGATTTGAACGATTATGCTTCTCTCAAAGTTCATCAGAAGTTTAGTTCCGTTACTGGAGATGTTTCTCTTTTTGGATCTTGTTAAACGACCTCGGCCCAACAAACAATCAGCCAAAATCATGAATGTGTTCGTGAAGTCACAAATGTGCTGCTCAGGGTTTTTATTGTATAATTTTAATAATCTCTTCAGTCACTTTCTCATCACAGAGTGAGATTTATGTGGTTATCATGTGAACTTAAGGAGCCCAGTGAATGTGGACATAATCGCTGTGCCTCGGACACTTGACCCAGTCTGATCTTGAATGGAGGACAGTCTCATTTTAGCAACACTATCAGATTACATGATTTACTCAGCTGGAAACCATCTGATCTTCCTCCCAGTGAATAACAACATCTTGGATGTGACCTCTGGCCCCAGGAAAACAGTTTAATACTACTTTGACCACTCTGTCTCCGCTCTCAGCAGGCAGTGTGTAGTTCTTCCTCCACTCAGCCTTCCTGCACCACAGCTATACTCTATCACAACTCTGCTAGGGATTAGTGAATCTGGAGCAATGGGGATCACAGCCATTCACGCACTGTCTGTCTCTGTGGCTGTAGATACAGTGCGCCGAGCCTCCAAGAGATCACATCATCAACGAGTCCAGTCGACACATTTTTCAACATCGTAAACTTCATTTATTTTGCCAGAATGCAGACTCTGACTAAATGTGTGCTTGCCTTCAGTGATGTTTATATTTACAGACAATAGCTGCAGGCTGTGCAGTTTTAAAGTGTCTATGATCTTTAGATTGTGACTCACAATTAAAACATTCTAAAACTTTATAGAGTCACCACTTCCATATGGTAACCTTGTGACAAGAATAAAAAGTGTCTCCAACACACACTGACTGAAAAGGAAAAACATGCCCTTAGGTCACGGAGAGTTTTACTGTCAAATCAACACGGTGAAAAACATTCAAGTGTTGTTCAATAATTGTTTCAATGCTTTTGCTGAGCAAGAGTTTCCATAACATAACTTTTTACAACACTGCAAATAAAAGCACCTGCTCTAATTCCTTTGTGTTATGAGGTGGAGATGCTGTGGCCCAGTGGAGGCACATTCGATCCTTGGGTTGTTGCATCAGGATGGGAAAATAAACATTTGTTTAGTGCCTAGTCCACAGCAATGACAATATTTGTGAGACCTTTTTCAAATTCTAGCATCAGCAATGTGCAGGAGACTGCAACAACACCACAGTTGGGAACCTCCGAACAAAGCTTTATACTACTAGCTGAAGCTGGTTTAAATTTAATTTCATCAACTTTTTTCCATTATATTTAATAGGATCCCATATAAAATCTCAATTTGTTGTGTAACTCAAAAGTAAAAATATCCCCCTCTGAATTTCCGTGAAGTACAATAAATTAGACTGAAATGTAAACACTCATGTAAAGTATTTGGCACCTCAAATACTGGAGCCCACGTAAGTTCACCACATGAGTTGTAGTCACATTCCACCCGTGGCAGTTGGCAGATGATAAACAGAGTGAGTTCCCACATGCAGGTCTGGGATCAGTGAAGCTTCCCTTCACCCTGGTGTCAATAAAGACTCCTGTCAGACAAGCTGTTGCGTGACGTCAGCTGCTAGACTGAGTTACATCACAACTCCACCGGGGGGAAAAAACAGACACTAAGATACTATAGACTGATAAACACTTTCATATGACTACTCAAATCATATGCTGTAATAAATCACATATTGAGTGATAATCTATTGCTTATAAATGTTTAATAGGAGAGCATAAATGACACAATACAGTTTTTAATTGTCGCAAAATCCCAGCAGGCCTTCCTTTATTAAACACTTGTAACTCTACCATAGTTAACTATATTATATTTATATGTTTAACTTTATCTTTTACCACAGGGTCTGTGCACATAGTCTGATTCACCATCATATTTACCACCATCTTCTGATTATAAGAGACTAAGAAGAGCAACACTGATGTGGGCCAAACTGGGAACAAACACACATAACTGGGGAAGGAGTCACATGAATTGTCAAACACAGGTTTAACATATGTGGATTGGTTTGATTGACAGGTTTAAAGGGGAAACCTAGCAATGACTGATCATAGACACACTGTGTGCTGTGGTATGACTTTTTTAATTTACTGTGAGAACAACAACTGAATTCTTTTCACTAAAAATGTTCTGTGATGGAGTTGGAATCAGGATTTAGAGAACATAAGCTATGAAACAATAAAAACACACACGTCAACGTTCATGTGAATCTGTACATGAAGGACAATGAAATCAAAGCGGCAGCTGCAGATGGATTACAGTTAATCCACAGACTCTTATTTCTGCAGTGGGAGAATCTGCTGACTCAAAGCTGGTTTCTAATTGGAAGCTTGTGTCCTCAGGCATCAATATCATATCCAATTATTGCTTTGCTTATTAAAAGATTAATCTTGCAGTTTAAATGATACATTCCTAATACATAAATTCCTAATTTCCTCTCTTCCGCAGGGATATTTATTGACAGAGGTCTGCAATTGGCCTCCTTTGCTCTATGGTGAATTCACGCTCGAATGTAAATAATAGGCCTTGTTATATTTAACGGTATATTGTACCTGTGTTTTGATTGATTTGTAAAACTCAAATCAACTTCAGTCATCATATCACTAGGCCTCCAGTTCTGATTTGTTTTTAGTTGAAGAAAAGTGTCAGCGCCACCTTGTGGATTTTAGCTTCCACTGCTTTTATTCAAACAAAACATGACAATAGATTTTTAAGCAAATAAACCAATATTATGAATAATAATAATTAAAAAAAAAAGACTACTTCTACTACTGCTACTACTTCTAATGATAATAATAATGTTAACAATAATAATACTGCTGAAGATGTCATCATGATAAAATCATAGCATCTCGTACTGACGGAGGGTAAACTATTATAAGTCCTTCCTGGACAATGACAAACTTGGTGCATTTTATTCAAGACCTGAAAGTTGCACTTTCTTTACTTGAGATAGATAGATAGATAGATAGATATATAGATAGATAGATAGATAGATAGATAGATAGATAGATAGATAGATAGATAGATAGATAGATAGATAGATGTCAGGTAAAGCTGTAGCCTATAGATGGCATCCTGATACAATCAACAGCAGACACGCGGGACCGCCTCCAGCCAATCACAGCTCTGCTCTTCCACCACTTCAGTAAACTTCAGCTTTTTTCCGCTTTGTGGAAGCAGCGACTCCTTCTCCTTCCTCTCCCCGGTGTTAGAGGAGATGCAGGCGGGTAAACTATGCGCAGCGTAGCCGGGCAGGTAGTGAGAGGAAGAGGAAGAGGACATCTCCTGTAGCTGCAGAGGAAGAGGAAGAGGAAGAAGAAGAAGAAGATGTACATATGGCGCCTGTCCATCGCTGTAACCCTCGGCCTGCTGTGGTACTTCTCCGACTGCGGCCGCTCTCTCACCAACTATGTCCTGTGTTTCCTCGTCTGCTTCTCCTCGCCGTGGCTGCTGGGGACCAGTGGGCGAGAGAGCAGCACCCAAACGGATGAGGACCCCGAGGGGAACCCCCTGCAGGTATGTGACCGGGCCCGAGCGAGGCGCCCACTTGTTTTGGTTCAGTGGCAGGAGTTTGTGTTGGAGTTCTTTGACGAGCTCTGTCGCATGATCTGAAATGTGTCCCGGTTTAATGTGAACATGAGATGCTTGTGTGGATCATTCACCTCCTGGAACATCCTGTCTCGTGTCGATAAGTCAGATTAAATGGACCAATATTGGTAAATGCATTTGTCATGTCCTCGTTAAAGTCAATACATTAATCCCGCTCCTCATTTAGACGCCTGGTTAAACAAACACTTGTGTTGTGAGTTTATTGAAATTAGACAAATACTGAAGATTAAGGTCATACAGACAGAGGTGCTTTGGTTTCTCCTGTGCAGAAGCCTGAAAAACAGGTTTTCTCACCCCACCGTGACCTGAGGTGCAGCACTAACTGAACCCATACGTGACCCTGTTACATGTTATTCATGCTTCCCTGTGTCCCAGGATGGTGTTGATGAAGACTTGTTGGATGGAGGAAGCAGCGTGCAGACCGAGCTGCTGGAGTCCCAGTATGCAAATGTGAAGAGGTCTTTAAGACAAGGTGAGGCGTGTTTCTAACATTCAAACAGATCATGTACTTTTTTTAAGGTGGTGTAAACACATCGTTCCCTGAAGGTTAGAAAGTGAAGAGTGAAGTGAGAAACTTTCTGTCCTTATCCTCGGGGGCTTTTGTTTTTGTCGTCAGCACATTTCACAGTGTTTTCACTCAACACAGTTGAAAAGGACAGTTTTGCATAGACACAGCTGCATTCACAGCTCATGTTACACGAGGAGGGGCTCTGGGGAAAGTAAAAAAAATATGAAAAACAGCCTCGAGAGAGGGGATGTGTGAGGCTACAGTATGAAGTGTTAAACAGGAAACTGGGTCTTCTCTTCTTTCTATGCAAGTTGTCTTTGCTTTGCACTCATTGTTTTGGAGATCAAGATCCATGTCACAACTCTGAATGAAGCTCTTTAAGAGAGATATTTCCCTTCTGTCTGTATTAAGATTTCTTTAAGTGCAAGTCATACCTTTTAAAAACCACAGAAAAGCTGTTGAACTGAGGAAGGTAGAATAATCTTTCATAGAATCGCTGCAGTCTTGGTTAAATTTGCACCTTTCTATGCATTCATATCTGTATGTGTTTTAAAACCTTGTAAACCTTTAAACTATCCATACCATACATGCATGATGTCAATTTTTCAGCCTAATCTCTGCTATAATTCAGACCTAATTTTAATGCAATTAAGGCAATTTATGGTTGAAAAAACATTACTTTGTTTAAACAAACAAATACAGAAGAAATATCCAGGACATGCAGTAAAATGATTAAAAAAAAATCTGCCTCCCTATTCAATTTTTCTTTTTCAAATCGGTTTGTACCATTTTCATTTCATTTCATTTCAATGAAAATAAAATACTGACGGTAAATACTGAAATAGAGCAAATATTCACATATATAAGTGAATATAAGTGTTTAAAAATACATTTCAAGTTAAGTTTTAAGTACACCTCAGTACTTTCATCTGGATTTGCATGATTTCTAAAGAAACTCTTTTAAAACAAACTCCCCCGAGGGACTTATCCTCTCACAAAAAAATTCTCAAGCTCTGAAAACTCTCCTATTCTTATAGTTAATGAATAGCTCCCAGAGGATTTAATGATGTACAAGCCTGACAAATATAGATTCATAGGCGCTCTGATGTCTATGCAAATGTTGGGAAATAAATAAAGTAACAACGTTCCGATATCAATTGAATGTCACTGTATCAGCTTACACATCCATGTATGTGTAAAACCTTTAATCAAGGTTTCATGTATTACAGTTTAACCATATACGTTGCTGTAAATAACTATAATTATAAAGAAAGCATAAATAGAGTCAAGAAAATGTAAACATACTTTTATATAACCATAAACACACATATTTGTTTGCGTTGTCTAAACTGTAAAATACAATTCTTCATATCTCTGTACCTCAGCAAACAAACAATGATATACATGTATCTGTTAAAGGCTCATATCGGCTGATGTTTATCTTTTATTTAATATTTTTATATATTGGGCAAACGATACATTGGTTGGGGATTTTGAGTCTCTCAATTTGACGGTGATCATGCTAACTTGGTGTGAATTTGAATTTCCCTGCTGACTGACTGACTGACACTGTGTCTGCTCTCCTCAGTGTTCGAGTGCGTCTATGCTCAGCTGGTCCTGCCCTGGTACGCCGTTCCGGAGCCCCCCGAGCACCAGCCTCTCCACCAGGTGCTCAGCAGGGAATTCGACTACGTAATCGACCGCATCATTGAGAGAGCAAAGGACTTCGATATCTGCCAGGCGGTGGTGGGATCCATTCGTATTCTGACCCAGCACTTGCACAATGTGAAGCAGTCTGACAGGTGGGACTTTACCCCTACTCTCTTTTTAAATGGCCCTTTGTCATTCCCTGCCGGTGCTGCTTCACTTACTCTTTGCACTCAGTAATGTGCCTGAACTCTATAAAGGCCTCAACATTTTTTTTTATCGTCAATGAATAATTTATCAAACCTTTACTGGATCCTACTTGTCATGATGTCCTAATGGTATTTCCTTTGCTAAATGGTGTTTGAAGAGTAATACGTCATTTTAGATTTAAGATTCACATCAGGTGATAACAGTTGTGAGGTGATAAACAGCTACAATCTTATTTAGTACTTCCACTTCACTTCTTTTTATTTCCTCTTCTGTGTGTTCTCTCCTCTCAGGGAGCTCCTGTTCGGCTCCCCAGCCGATGAGATGGCTGTTCTTCGAGAGCTATCTGACGCTCTTGTGCGCAACCTTTTCTCAAAATCCTTCTGGGGCCAAGAAGTCAACCGCTGTACCTTAAACGAGATTGTGGCCTTAAAGGGTAGGAAAGCATTAAATGATCTCTCTTGCAGGCGCGTAGTCTTACATAAGGCGATAAGCCGCCCATGATACTTACACAAGTGAGAATTGCATGTAATCCTGTATTGTCAGTGGCATTGGATCAGGAATTTGGGGTATATAACAAGAAAGCTCCTTCCGCAGTGATCTGCCAGTTCCCCTTCAGGGTTTCATCTTTTTTTTTTTAGCAACAGATAAAATGCTTTATCTTGTGGGAGCCTAGCCGTGCAGTAGGTTTTAGCAATTATACATGTTGTTCCGTTACTATAAGTGATTTCTTTCAGCTCTAGTTAAAAAATAATCTGCACGTCCACACTGCTTTCCATTTTAATGACCTGAAACAGCTCATATCTGACAACAGTGTTTTGTGCAGAGACTGAGTGTTTGCAGTAAATTTGCATAGTTGGCAACGTTGCACATGGTTTCTCTAATACAGTAAAAGGCCTAATTCTCCTTCAGCCGAAAATTTGGATTTCACATATTAGTCACAGTTATTGAACTTTATAATGTTCGGACATCAAAGACATTGGATCACATAAATTAATATTAGTACTTATTTTAAAATCCATTGAGCCTTTTAAATTCAAAAGAAGAACTACTGCGCTAGATTTAAATTAATAGTTTTACATTTAGGGAAATTTTTACTTACTACAACAAGGAAGTAAAAACTTCCTTCCTGTAGTGGAACCTTTTCAGACCTGGTATAAACGTCTGTCCTGAGGGATCCAATCACAAGTGGTCACATGATCAGTAACTTGTTTAAATCCCTAATCTCGGCCAAGAACGTTTTTAACCTTCACCCTCCATAAAGTCACAACTTGTCAACGTGGTAATTAGTGAGATGAAGCATGAGAATATTTTGAAAACCAAAAAAGTGTTCCCTTTAAAAATGTTACTACAGAATTTCCAGATGATTTTTGACGTTTCAAAAACATGAGTCATGATAATCTAAACAAACAGTGTCAGATTGATTTAGCGCGTTGGCTGTTTACCCCAGGGCTGGGCCTGTTGGTGACATGGCTGTCCGACCCAGACAACCTGAACCAGCTGGTGCTGAGCCAACTCGACAGAGCGACCCCCAAAGGCTCCGTGGAGGATCTGTGTGGGTCAGACCCGGAAGAAGCCTCTCTGGCTTCGCAGGAGAGCAAAGACGAGGGCGAGGCCAGAGAAGTGTGAGTGGCTATAATCTTATTTCTGCAACCCTGCCGACCCGACACAGTCACAGTGAGCCTCGGAGCTGTAATCCTATCGGACGCCTCCTGTGTTAGATGTTGGATCTGATGGGTTTTGTCCGATGGGTGTTTTTTTGTTTTCTAGGGACTCAGAGGGAGCGGAGATTTCAACTGGCACCAGGGTCAAGAGCAAAAGGAAAGGTGGGTTTTTAGTTTCAACACAAAACTTATTCTCCGACACAGTACATATGATTTTAAACAGTTAATTTCCCCCGGAGGATAATGTAGACTATGAAGGCAGATGGATGTAAAGTCATTTGTGGGTGTTTGGAGAATAGACGGCTGTGCTTGTATAACATCTCGCACAATGGTTTGATAAACAGCAATGTGACATGATTTTCTTCACCAGCCTGCATTTCCATGCCTAATTAGTCCCCCGCTCCTTCTGTTTATTGGTCCAGATAGGTAATTACACAAACAGCAAGCTGAATGCCAAATAATTCCTTAGCTGTTTTCAAGCTGTTCTCCTTTCTCTTTGTATTGAAAACAATCCAGCAGTGATGATGACTGAATAAGAGGGATTATGCCGTGATAATGAACCATCTGATATGATAAATGTGCATATTCTCTTTTAGGCCCAGACATAAATTCTGAAAAAAAAACATAATTTGACATTATCAGTAGGAATTATGCATCCCTGCAGTGACATTTATTGATTGTTAGGCCATCACGTAAAGCATTCCACTGAAAGTTTGATTACAAATCATGTTTACAGTTCTTACACGTCCAATTAAGTGTGAATTATATCCAGTGAATAGTTTCCTCGCAGCATAAAGTTTATGCATTTTTGCAGCTGAAGTGTTGATTAGGTCAGGACCAAGGTCGAGGTATAAATTATTCTTATTCTCTCCATGAATAACACTCAGGACACGGGGGGGAGAAAATGTCCCTTCATTACGACAGTGAACACACTAAAGAAAACTGGTACTAAAGATAGTAAAGACAGTAAAATATTAATGAGAAACTGTGGAACTGTCTGTCACAGGGTTTCCATCTAAAACTCATTAATCCAAATTTTAGGCCTTGAAATGTTTTATACGATAAAATAATACATTCTAGATCTTAATAATGTTGATGTTCATTTAATGCTACTTCTGTTGCAATCAAATTTCATATTTCATAGATATGTTTTGGGGCCATACATAGTTTATGTGTCAGTGGAATGACGACTAACAGCCTGGTTAGAATGTATCTCGGTACACTCGACTTGGTTGTGGATACCTATCGTCTCTGCCTGTAGTTTGAGACATAGCACCGAGGGTTATTCTCGACCAGGCTACTTCACCTTTTCTTCAATAATTAGGAAGTGTAAGAAATTCTAGGATTTCCACTGATATCTGTCATACCTGAAGTAGGTCTTAAATGGTAAGGCATAAATATAACTGCAGAAACCCTGTGTGACTTTCACTCTTTAATATTCAGCCAACAAGCTGAAGGAAGGATGGTCAAAGTTCGTGGAGAAGATGAAGTCCAAGAAGGCCAAGAAGAAGAAGATGAAAATGATGGAGCAGGACCTGATGATGAGGATCATAGCGAACCAGGAAAACGGGCCCAACGAGGACGATGCCAGCAGCAGGGAGGGCTCCATTTACAGCCAGCAGGACTCTGACGGGGTGAGGCAGCCGCAGAAAAAACAACACAACACATCAAACTGATGCTGACGACTTGTGAGACATGACATATTGTCGCTTTTTGGCCAAACAACATTAGGAGGACAGCGATCTGGAGAACTACTTGACAACAGTGCAAGAGGACATGATGGAATTCAAGCTGTCGTACGAGATGTGGCGCGTTGGCCGCTGGGCTGTCAGCATCCCTCATGTGAGATATAAATACCACTGACAGTGTGGAATGTCCTGCAGGCCTGTAAAAGCTTGTCCTTGGATGGCTTGTTAATGTTTGAGCTGCAGTTTGAACACGAGTGAACCGCGTTGCAGGTCGACCTGGAGGATGAGGAGCTGACCTTCACCGTTCACCTGGAGGAGAACAACAGCCCGGAGAACCTGCAGTGGGACATCAGGAAGACGTTCATGGATGTGATTTATTTTCGCAACAGATGGCAGGTACAGTAATTGCAAGTACTTGTTTAGTGCTTTTTTATTGTCTGCTTTTAACAGATAGAATTACCTGCGATATTAACTCACTTTATTAGGTACATCTGCTTTAAAATAATGCAAAGCAATACAACAGCACTGTAATAAACATGTATATCTCTGAGGGGATGTTAAATAACACACCTTTCTGTATCATTCAGTCCAGTTCAACAGCATCACAAACTACAACCTCCAAAATTATAATAAAGTTCAACACCTCGCTCAGACAGTTTAATAAAAAAAAATCCACATTATCACCATCATGAACACAGGATGAAGGATTGTTGAATTTGACTGCATCAGTTTAGGATCAAATAATAAAATGGCAGCTGAATGTAGAGTCTGCACACTGTAAACAGATCAAAACTTATCGAAAACGGGATTCATGTCTGCAATATGAAATGAAAAACCACACTCCAACGTCAACTTGTGGCATTTTCTGAAGTGAAATATCAGTAAAATGCTGAATTACACCTTATTATTGCCTTCTTTTTAACCACTGACTTGAATCACTGAATTGATGCCTGTGTTGCAAGCTTGAAAACCAAAATCTCCCAATACACACGGTAGATAATGCCAAACTATTGACATCATTGAAACGGAACAATGCGGCGGTTTCTTCCAAGGAACCAGAGGAGCGGCGTGTTGTGTGAGCCCATGTTTGTTGCAAAGCTTTTCCTGCAGTTTTTCTACTGTTCAAGGTTGTTTCAGAAATGTCAATGTAGAGGACAAGTGTATGTGATTAATATTTATTATATTGACGACATTTACAGAAAAAGACTCCACACGCAGCAAAGAATCTGAACCTGCACACGCAACAATCCAATGGCTCGATTGTTGTGGGGTAAATTCTTTATTCTGAGATGCTGGTTCTATTGTGGCATCTTTTGAGTATCGTGTACATGACCTTTAACAGAGGATTTTCCACAAATGGACTGTGTATTTTGGATTAGTCAGGATTTTCTTCTTTCTATGTATTCAGTGTGAGCCTAAGGGAAGCACTGCTGTGTAAACAAAATACAACTTTTGTTTCACAAGTCTGGGATTCAGCTCTTTGCCCTTCTCAGGACTCGACCAACCTCCCCTCGATCCTGGGACTGGAGGAGTCGGCTGTGAGCGATGAAGCTAAAGAAGAAGCTCGAGTATCAGTGGAGCACTTTCTACAGGTGGGAAAAACACACTATCTTAGATGTGTTGACAGGATAATTGCTTCCAAACGCTTTATGGATCAACTTTTTCTTTTCTTTTCCAGGTGTTGGTCTCAGATAATATGATCGGTCACACGCAACCAGTTTTTCAGTTCCTCTGCCCGCTTGACAAACTGCTGAATGAAGAGGAACACTATGAAGGCGTGTGGGGCCTCCTCAGCGGCTTGGCCTACTTCCTGACTCCAGGGCAAGAGGAGGAAGAGGTAAACTTTCCCATGTCTGCTTTTCTTCATTCTGACATTAACAGATCACTCTAGTGCAGGGGTATTCAACTAACATTTAAAGAGGTCCAGTTAGAGAAAAATTGTTGAAGCAAAGGTCCGGAAGATCATTATGTCTAACTATTTAGTTTGATACCCATTTAAGTTGCCTAGTAGTTGTATCAACATCTCCATGTACTAAATACCTGACCGTCAAATCAAATGAATTCAGTACAATATATATGATCACGTAACATAAAACTGAGCATGTATGATTGCAGATATGTATAATGTTCTCTCATTAACTAAATAAAAGTAGGGCTACATGTTCAAATAAAGGGTTTAACTTCAGAAATATAAAATAAAGGGAGCAAAAGCTATTATTTCAATTTTTCTGTTTCACATCTTGTCTCAAAGAATTTTACAGATAATAAATCTCAACACATCTTAACAATTGAACAGTTTTAGAATAACTTTTTCCCCCTCTTATATCCCAGTCCCCCACTTTCTTCGTCTGTTTCTCTCCTTTCTCCATCTCACTCCTGTTTCTACACTTTCTCCATCTCACTCCTCTGCTTCTCTCCATTTCTCCCTCTCACTCCTTTGTTTCTCTCCCTTTCTCAATCTCACTCCTGTTTGTCTACTTTCTCTGTCTCTCACTGCTTTGTTTCTCTCCTTTTCTCAGTCTCACTCCTGTTTCTCCACTTCTCCCTCTCACTCCTTTGTTTCTCTCCTTTTCTACATCTCACTCCTGTTTGTCTACTTTCTCTGTCTCTCACTGCTTTGTTTCTCTCCCTTTCTCAGTCTCACTCCTGTTTCTCTCCCTTTCTCAGTCTCACTCCTGTTTCTCTCCCTTTCTCAGTCTCACTCCTGTTTCTCTCCCTTTCTCAGTCTCACTCCTGTTTCTCCACTGTAGGGCCGGGTCCGAATGGGACGGCTTCTGGGTCCGGCCTCGGAGAGCGGTCCGCATGTTAGTGGCCCCTGCTCTAGTGTATTTCAACCTAGGACTTTAGCTAAAGCTCTTACCATTTATACGAAAATTGCACTCAACTAGTTAACTGCTGAAATATGGCAGCATTGTTACAAAACCATAAGCAGTCAGATGATCAGACAGGTTTGTAAATAAAATCCTCAGGTCTGCCAAGACATATGTGGAAGTGAAAATGAATGTTCCATCTTTCTGTTAACATTGGTCAAAGTTTGAATTCAAACTTCCTCGTTCAGCTTGAACAGGAACCTCACATATGAAGAACATATTATCCGAGTCAGATGCTTTCACAGCAACAAAAAAATGGCTGAAACATTTAGGCGAGGGGGCGGAGCAGCAGGTGGGGCCAGCATTAGTCCATGTCACCAAAAGCGCTTGAATCTTCGAAGTCTTTACATTATAAGGGAAAGATGTCTGGAGAAAATGTCCGGACATTTGTGTTCTTACAGACAGCCCCTCCAGAAAGGTTCAGGAAAATGTCTGGACATCTGAACGTGTCTGAAAGCAGCTTAAAAATATAAAATTTTCCTCACTTTTGGTTTTATGTCAGAACAAATTGGTCTGGGTTATAAGATTTAACCGGATCCTGTTTTTTAAATCTGTCTGATCCCATCAACACTTGTGTTTCCCTCCTCACTGGAAGTCAGGTGTTGAACCGTGTTCCTTGAGCTCCGCATCACTTACGATTGAGGCGATCAATTGGCCATCACTTATGAATATCAATAAGCGAGGGCAAAAGCTTAATAGAATACGTCCAAGTAGTGAAGTTTAAACTTTTATTCCTAACATTTTAGTTTATGCTCATTGCATGTGTCGGGTTTGTCACTGGTTACAACCTTTTATTAAAAACACATTTAAAACATTCAATCTCATGGGCGACTAAATGCTTATACAGGAGGAGCAGCCATTATCAACAGGAAAGATATTTTGGCAGCAGCAATTTAAGGTGGAAACAGAGACAGTCAAAATGAGCGCATCAAACTTCAGCCTTTCAAACGATAGAGAAAAGCTCGTCCATAAAATTTGGAAGTTTGGTTAAACTGAAACTGCCGATGTGGAGATATCGTTGCTCTTAACCTCTACTATGAGTCAAACTACTAAAACCTTGGATCCTATATTTATCACATGACTACTTGATATTATTACACCTTCACTGCATGATAAATGTTCATATCTCCTCACCCCCTGTGAATAAAACAAGTCTCTCTGCTATAAATGTTGTCTCGAGCTGAAACTGTGATAACTGACACCTCAAATACTCTTTCAGAAACTTCTTTTATATACTTAATATTTCCACACATAATGATTAAACTGAACAATACAATCTGTGCACTCTACCTTTTTAAAAATGTTACACTAAACTGATATGTGGATTGCACCACAGAGGCCAAAGGGTCACTATCAGTCACTAACTATGTTTTTTTCTCGGCAGACCACCAGCCCTCAGACAGAAACCACGAAAGAAATCATAATGCCATCGCCGCTCCCAGAATCCTCATCTCCGCCATCAGAGAACCCTGTTGCCTCTACACAGGGTGAAGCCAATGTTCCCAGTGCTACTCTCCCTTCTATCCTTATCTCAGACTGGGATCCCCCTGCAGAACCACAACAGGAGGCTGAAACACAAACGCCCTCTGCTGTTAACTCAGAGCCCTCGAGTAATGACAACGGTTCCCAGGACAAAACGGGGGACTCTGAAAACCCCCTGACCTTCCACTTTAAAACCATCATCAGAGGACTGTCCCGATCCAGGTCACAGGAGTCTCTGGTCTCAACGAGAATCAGCAGTGAGGACGAGCCGCCTGATTCAGCCTGCTCGCCACACTGCCGCCAGGATCGAAGCTCGCAGGGGGACAGCGCAGAGGGTCCGTCATGGCTCAATTTCAGCGCACGGTCAGCTAAAAGGGACAAAATATGTTTCAGGACTTTAAACGGAGCGAGCAAAGCCAAAGGGAAGGAGCAGGGCACGTTGCCAAGAGGGGAGGAATCGGAGGGTCAGAGGAGCCAAGTCAACTGGGAGCAGCTGGAGGCGACCAAAGCCATGTTTGATCTGCTGAAGGAAATATCTGGTTTGTTTATCTTTTTTTGGGTTCTGTAATCAGCATTTAGAGCTTTGAGAGCATATCTGTTTTATTCCTTTTTTACTCTTTATTCATTTACTGTGTCACTTACTACTTCGCAGTATCACAAGCAAACTAACCTGTGGAAACACGATGATTTAGAGTGATCGTGAATCTGTCTATATTAATCATCATCTGGTATTTCGTAAGGTGAAAGTTTGTTTTGTTTAGATTCTTCTCTGAGTCGGTGCTTGCAGGAGCTTTTGGGGAGCTCAGATAATCCATAATTGAAACCTGGCGGCCAAACAATGGTACATTCAGCTAAATAAAAGTTTAGATAGACTGATAGACAATGAGCAAATATTATTGTAATGATGAGTCTTTTTAATTTAGTTAATTATAAGGTTTGGATTTGTACTTTGGATCTTGTTTGAACTGTGCTAGAATTTAGAAACAACACTGTCGACAAACACCGATAAGCGTTCACGATGGTGAATTAACATCAGGAGGCTTCAAATATGTAAATCCAAGCAGCTGCAGTAAGATTTAGGGAATTAAATCATTGCCAGTCACTCAAAAGAATTTACAAATCAAGTAAATTATACGTAGACAGGGATTTAAGTTCTTTGTCATTCTGTCAGATTCCAGCGAGGCGCTGTATGAGATCAGTGAGAATCTGAAGGCGGAGAGGATAAACTAACCAGACTCCTGAATCTAAAAAAAGAGACGAGTAAAAATTAGGGGATGGAATAATGATAGCTTTTTTAAATATTCAGCTTCATGATAAAAAAAGTTGTCTGTGTTTTGAAGTTATTTCAGCGATAAAGACATTTTAGTTTTTTTTTTTTATTCATTTTATTATTAAATTTAAGTCCACATTCATGGACTCCAAAGCAATACTTAAGACTTAAGAGTAAGAAGGCAATCTCATCTGGTTTTATAGACTTATGGTACATTATTTGAATATGAATTTGTTCTGTTTTGTGTGTACATACTGTCACTGTAAACATAGTTGTGTTGGTTCGTGCAATCACTATGTCGCAGGGGCAATTATTTCACATATGCTCTTCCAAGCGGAGTTCAAGGAAGTATAAAGAGAATAACAACTCTTCTGTGGTGTCTGCAGCAGACTGAGTGCACGTCAGCAATGCAGCAAAACATAGGCCTGTGGTTGAGCTAATGCAAACTCTCGTCCTCTGCCCTGACAAGTCCGCTCCGCGCTGGAGGTTTCAGTTCTCTTTCAAGTTCCAAAGTGAATTCAAATTGATTTATTTCTCTAATACCTCTTGTGTCTTTACAGGAAACTCCATCCTCATAAACATATTTGATGCTATTCTGAAACCTGTCATGCCCATCCTGAAAAAGTGAGTCCATTGCAAAACACCTTTCCACACTTGACACGTTTGTGTGTTTATGAGCGTGACTTACGATTCAGAGGTGTATGTTTTTTTTTCCCCCTCAGGAAAGTGAACTCCTTCTTAAACAAGATGAACCCAACCGAGGAGCAGATGGCCGCTTACATCGACGCACTGCGAGACAAACAGTGGCCTGATTCTCAACCTGCAGCGCCTCCTCCCCCCCGTCGCACGGAGGAGGAGAAAACCAAGAGCAGGGAGCGAGCTAGTGACCTCATCAATGCCAAATGTAGGGCGACACTTCACAGCTCGTTAAAAAGTCAATATCCTGTTATCGTTCATTTGATATTAAATGTTTGTGTCTCGTCTCTGTAGATTCAAACTATCTCATTCTGAAGAAAACGGACATGGAGTCCGTCTTTAATATTTTCCAGGACAGGGAAGAAAACAAAAAACTGGTCTACGTGAGTACTGATTGTATATCATTTTAACTTTGTATTTGATATAAGAATATTTCTTTAATTTTTTGTTTTGTCACCCTCTCTCTTTTTTTTAAACAGATGCTTTTATCATTCCTCTTCAGGGAATTTTTCCCCAGTGAACTTTCCCTTAATGTGAGCGCCGCTGCCTTACTGAAAGTGACCAACGCTATCAACTGATCAGTGGATCGTACATAACATTTTAATGGTACTTTTAAGGCATTTTTATAATCGCAAATAATTTATTAAATATTTTAACATGACATAAAATATTGGAGACTTTTTTTTCTGAACTTTACCTCAAAGATACTGTGAATTTTTGTTCTATTTTTTTTATTTTTGTATCCCAATTTTGCATATTGAACTTTAGGTGTAAAACTCAGGAGAAATCAAAGTACATTTCACATTAAGTTTGAATTTCACCCCCTCACGTTTTATTGACAAAGAATTTGAGTGTTTCTAACATATTTTGTCACTTTGAGCACGGCTTTATGGTGAGTGTTTGTATACTGGATGATTTGACCTAAAGTTGTTTTAAAAATAGAAAATCTTATCATTGCAGTTCACATAAATCTTTCAAAACATGGATGGTATAACTATCAAGTGAAGTAATGTTTATGTAAAAAACTTGAATGTATTCCAAATAAAATATTTGAATAAATTCAACCTTTTTGGTTTGATTTTTGGCTTTGTGGGCTTTTATTTGAGGGTTAAGACCATGTGCAGGATTTGTTTTAATAAATACATAACTATACTTTGAGATTAGATCATTAGATCACTAGATTAAAAAGCTTATGTATCGTGCAGCCACATTCATATTTACCTCCACAAAGGAGGTTTTGTTTTTAACCCCTGTCCCTTTTTTTGTTTGTTTTAATTACACAAAACCTACTTGATCAATTTCCATATAAAACTTGGCAGAACGATGTGGTATGGTTCAGGGAAGAATGCATTCAATTTGGGTGCAGAGCCAAGTCTTTTTTTCTTTACTATCTTTCATGTAGTGAGATGTTATTCAACATTGTCAATGGTTTTTCAAGACAGTATACCGGACGTATGTAAGGGACTAATATCTATGAGTGCGGGCCCTGGTAAAGCTTGATTGAATTTGCTCTTGGTTCCCACTGGAATAAACTGGAGAAAACAAACATTTGTCAGTCCTGAACCATGTCCAACAAATGTTTGTGCTGCTTGTCAAAATTATGTTTTCAGATTAAGTGTGAGCAATTTAACATATTTTTATCACCAAAAAAAAAGATTTCAGTCAAAAGCTCTGTCCATGCTTCTATGACCTTTTAATAGAATTTCTGTCCCTAATGCCCATTTCATTATGTAACAGAATGAATTACAGGATTATTCTGGTCTAGGTCACAGGAGGGGGATTATCTCGCAGCACAAGAACATTAATTCATTTTTTCTGCACCACTAGGAGCCAGGTGACACTGAGGCAGACACTTAAAGTAATAGAACAAAACTGTCCAATGTTATTTGATCACATTGTCAGTCTGAAGTGATGACCCATAAATATACAAATACAATAAAGTCAAGAAGACTATTATAGTGTAACATGCTGCCCAGTTGCTACTCCAAGTTCCTGTGTATTGTTTTCTTCAACCTCAGTGTGCAAATGACCAAAGACGTGTCATGTCATCATACCTTTTTCATGAAATGTTGTCTTGTGTGAAATCAGAAAGCTCCAGCTCCTTTTTGAGTAATAATTTAATTCAAATAAATCTAAATAAAGAACACTACATTCACTATTCTTGACCACATGTGGAAAAAAAGAAGCATGTTCCAATGGTTATATAAAGTATGGCTCCATTATTATTATTTACATATAAATGTATGCTTGATTGCATGCTGCATGATGTAGCCTTAAGGTATGAAACATGAAAAGGAAGAAATAATGGTCTAAAATAAGATAATGCTCTTGAAATCAAGAAATCGTATATATTGCCCAAATAAATCCTATTCCTCATGGACAAGTGCAATGTACTGTGTTGTAGAATGAGTTGACTATATCTAATTAATAATTTTAGAGTTTCCCATGGGAATCAATAAATCATATTAAGAAATCATAATTAATTTGTACATTATGTATTACATTATTAATCTGCATTTTCAAATAACTAAAGCGATTTTGCAAAATCGTATCTGAAATGGTATTGTAATGTAAGTATAAAGTTTAAATAGTATTTAAAAACAAGAGTTTAAAATCCTACTGTGACTTAGTATGGTTTCAAATCAGCACATTTGAGAAAATGGGTGCAGCAGGGTTAATGAACGTATTTTTTTGTGAGGATCGGTCAATGTCTCGGGGGGCACCGTTGAACCATTTTTCACCACTTTCTAATTTTCTGCAAATTTTTGTAAGAATTTGAGCATGTTAAAGCCCTCAAAAAGCAAATTAATTTGCCCTAAAAATTATAATGATAATCCTTACAATTTCAATATTGTAAGGATTGTCTGTCAATGCCTGTCAGTGCTCAGGCCCTAATTATATTCTATTCTACTACACTATTAAATGTAAATGAAAAGAAACATATGAGTGGTACATCTAGAAGGAAATCAGTCATTTAAGAAGGGTTTAGTAAAGGACTAAATCCCAGTTGCTGAAGTGTCCATGAGCAACACTTCAGCTCACTGTTTCCTGGCTGGTGTTGCAGTTGCTCCTCCTGTCCAGCAGGTGGCAGGCCAGGGATTTCCAGCAGCGGACAGTGGGCAGCGCTCAGTGATCCAACATGTCTGCGCCCTGAAGGATGCCGCTGACAGCGTGAAGGTGCCGGACAACCCGCAGGTATGGAGACACGAGGCTTCTCTCGTCGCTTTTGGTTTAACTCGCTTCTCTCTCACATGTTGTCAGTGTTGTGTTCAAGGACGTTACGTATCCGCAACCTCCCGCAGATACGTGTGAGTGAATGTGTCGTGAATTCAAAGTGCTGCTTCCGTGCGTCACGTCCAGTTTAAATGAAGTGTTGGTTTTCTATTAATGAACTAGTGGTGTTCACACACTGAATCGTGCGTGTGGATGTTTGTCACTAGTGGATTCACCGAGGCCTCAGAGGAAATAACAACAAAGCCAGAACATCTCAACAGACTGGACTTAAAGCTTCACATTGTGCGTGTGCGTGTGTGTGCGTGTGTGTGCGTGTGCGTGTGTGTGCGTGTGTGTGCGTGTGTGTGCGTGTGTGTGTGTGTGTGTGTGTGTGTGTGCTATTTTTAGTGTTTCAAGTAACAAAAGGAAGTGTGAGTATAACAATATATGTAAGCTGCATGTTTATGTTGGCACCGTTGTTTTGGGAGATTTATGTATTTGTGTGGTTGCCTTGAGCATTTTACTGTTTGAAGGCTGCAAAGTTCAGTAGTCAAAACATGTGATCTGCCAACTAGGCAATCCAAATCTGAATTTTGCAAAGATTGAAAAAAGTCTGAAGAAAGTCCTGGGGTTTTGGACTACAATTAATGGACATGATCAATATTTCACTTATTGCTAAATAATTGACATGTCCATGAAAAGTCATGAGACTGTTTATTGCCTAAAGCTCAAGTAGACTAGCCTGACGTTGTCAGACTCACAATTCTAGTCAGAATGTGAGTCTGAGACCGCTCCATTGGGTTGTGATTATGGGGCGTGTTTCAACTGACCAGGAAATAAAATGCCTCTTGTCTCAATTGGATAGACCTACAACCAATCAGAGCAACGTAGTATGTGACGTATGTTAAGTAACGCATTGTGAGTTATTTACTAACGCCAGGTTCACACCGGACGCTGAAGCGCAGCGCAAAGCCTTAAATAACAGCTGGCTCCCATCCACTCCCATGTTAAAACTTTGTGCGGGTCACACCGGAGGCTGAAGCTCCGCGCTGCGCCAAGGCTGCCTCGCTCCGTGCAGCGATCGTATTCTCCACATAGGCTTGAGTGGAGAATACGTAATTTACCCTCGACACCCGACATTTAACGGAGCAAACAGCGAAGTTGTTCAACATGGATGACATTAAATTAATAATTGAAGTGGAGAAGTACAGTGAGTTGTATGATCCTCGGAAACATGTTGTATAAAGACAACACCAAGAAAGACAAACGTTGGGACGCTGTTGCTTAACGTTGGAGCAACAAGTAAGTATATGCTTTTAATCCACTGGATCAACGGGTGATATTATTAGCGCTGCTCGGCGGTTCAGCGTCGCTTCAGCGTCCGGTGTGAACAGCCAAGCGGCGGCACGATAGGGATTAGCGCGGTGCTTTGGCGTCGCCTCCACGTTCTCTGTTCCTCTTTCAACATGAATGCGCTGTCGATGTCTTCTAAAACCGACTCAATGGCAGCATCTACACATCTCAGCTCTCCAGCGGCAGGCATGTTTGTTGAAAACTAATTCAACCCAAGGGCACTTTGATGACGTGGTTGATTACGTTACCGTTGATCATCTGTCCATCACCGTATAAAGCCCGCCCTGACAATCTGATTGGCCCGGTCGGGAATAATTTCTCCCCAACGGAGCGACTCCAGACCGAACTTCCCGACCTCAAATGTTGTGGGCGGGGCTAGGTTCGTCTGGCATCCAGGCTACAAGTAGACATATTAAGTTTGATTCATTTACCACAATGATTTTTTGTTTAATATATCATTAAAACTTTTTTATTTTGTTGTGAATATTTAATTCATAAAGCGGTCATTTAGGACCTGTACTACACAAACTCAGGTCTGTCCATTTTTCCTAATTGTTAACAAATAAATCAGATTCACTTACATTTTTCGCATCAGACTTTTAACTTTGGAAAAGCAGAGCTTGAACTGATTACACTCATTATTCCTTTATTCAAGCAGTTTAATGCAGCAATGACTAGATTATTAGTTACACCAGTGTGTAACTGCAACTATTACTTAATTATTAATCCTGTTGTGCAAATGACTTGCATAATTCCCACAATTAATATTGAAATCTTGTTATCTCTTTAGTTTACAATGACTAATTTCTTAAGTTCAATTAATTTTAGTCAACTTTTCATCTCAGTTCATCCCGTGTTTGACATTTCCGCATTTCAGGTGTGAAAACTGTTTTTTAGTTTCACTCTCTTTACTCAGTCAGCACCCAGTCACATTTATCTCCCAGTCTGTAAAACTTGGAATCTGCTAATTTAAATTAAATCCTAATTGGTCAGTTTGTACCTAATTGATTTTTATATCCTTGAAGATAAATGAGGAAATGCTTTTCTGTTAATGATTAGAGTAGATTTTCCTTAAGCTACATAATAAAATCATTGGAGGACCTACAATAAGTCCTGTTAATATGAAACATCTGCTAAAGGTCACCTAAAATAATTTATACCATTGAAACTGATTCTTATTGGTTGGACGGCAACTTTCATTGACCTCATATAACCAGACCTGCAGAGCTGGAGTGTGTGGCTCTGAATTAATGAGCTTAATTAAATTGATTAAACTGTTATAAGCAGCAATACTGACTCTCTGCTAAAGAGCCTGACACTATGAGGGTTTTTTAGTAACCACCTCCAATGACCTAAGATTAGATTAAAATGCTTCTCAGTGAGAATCTCAGAGGTTTCATTTCAAATATGTTTGATGTTTTGACATCAAAAGCAGTTGTAGGAGGAAAGAGAGGGATATTTTCAAAAGGCTGCAGTGAAGCTGGCCTGTTTGGTGACTCATCATCACTCCCATATTTAACTCGTATTGAGGCCATAAAGCCGTGTTGAAAAAGGTTGGAACCCCTCATTACATGGTGCATATGTTTTTATTTAAGGTAACATGAGGCCAGGGATTACTGGATATTTAAAAACTGATTTGATGGCTTTGTCTTTGCTAAAAGAACGTAGCTCAGTTTTATAACGACACTGATGAGGAAACTATATTTTGCTGTACCTCATGTGGACGGTTCATGGGCAGGTGATGACAGTGGAGCTGGTCTGTACAGATAAGGCCTGGTGTTAGATTTCTTTTGTATTTGGTGAACAAAGAATCTTTAAATGCTGAAATGTTTGAATTTAATAATGAAATTCAGACACTTTTGGATTTTTTTTTGAGATGCAAACAAATTAAAGACACATTCTGGTTATATTTGACTTTGTTTCGACATTTTGACTTCCTTCCTGACATTCAGACTTTATTCTCGATATGCAAAATGGAAGAAAGAAATCCTCGTCTCATTTTTGTTCTTATGCCCTAACTCTCCTCTGTAGATCTGTGCCTCCTTGATCTTTTCAGCTCATACTATTGGAAAATCGCTGAGTCATCGCCTAACTGCACATCCTTTCCTGCTAAATAAAGATCTGATTTGCAGAGTTCTCATAGCTGGAGAGATTCAGGGTTTGCCCCCTGTTAATTCTGTTGCCATCTCCAAAGTTCATGCGCCCTCATCCATGCTGTTATATATTAATACTTTGCTATTATTCTGAATATGAGGTCTAGCTGCAGCAGGGGAAGGGCAGATGGCGGAGTTCACAGTGTTTACTGTCACATTTTGGCTGCCGTCACACTTGGCTTGCTGTTTCCGAGCTGTAATTCTGAAGACCGGATTCTGTAATGTCAGAGCAAAGTGGGCCCACGTGTCTCCTTGCTGGGATGGCTGCAAAGCTTGTCCTGCCGTTGACTTTGACTGCATTGTGTTCATCATTCTCTTCGTCTCCTCCCATTGCTTGTTTGTGCGTTGTTGCCCATTATCCCCAACAACACCAAGACGTTTGATGTTAACATCTGTGAAAATCTTTTTGCTCCCTTTTTTTCAAAACTAGGTCATATAAATCATGAATCCAGATGTAAAATTCAGCATGTCCTGTTGTGAATCAGAAGTTGCTGCAACTACAGCCTTTGTTTCATGACACCCCCGTCAGTGGTGTTGATGTGCTTTGTGCTCCGACACAAGAATAGATGACAGCAATCAAGCCACCACATATATAACACTGCTTGTCTGTAAAATATGTCAGAGTACGATCTGAACTGTGCGCTGTTTTCTCCTCCCTACATTTCTCAAGTGCCTTCTCTCCTGGCGACGCCTCGTTATTGCTGTTTGTTGCTTTTTCAGATTTATTCCAAGCGTAGGCAGTTTGTAACCCTTTCTGTCTTGCCATTCAAACATGATGGAGTGAGTGAAATGTAATGCAGGGTAGCCGGTAAAGAAAACGGCCTCCCTGGGATTTTGATCACAGGCAAACGGAGATAATACATGCAGGGTTTTTCGACTGGGAGTCATCACTATTCAAGTACAAGGTCCTGGATTGAACCCGAGCTGCGGTGATGGGCATGTGCTGCTTCAGTAGTCAAATTCCTTTTTCATACAACAGTTATAAAAAAGTGTAGAGGACGGCTGCTTCTCTTATTAAATGTGTCGTATTCCGGTGTTCCTGCTTAACAACAGGGATGCAAGCGAACTTAAATAACAGATGTGGCCAATAGTACCACAGATTTCAGCCGTACATTGTGTTATTGGTGAACACCTCAATCTAAAACCAGACATTAATATTGATATTAACAGCCTCCACTCCTCTGTGAAGACTTTCATACAAAATCTTGAATGTGGTTGCAGAGATTTATTCCTATTCAGGAGTTTGGCGTTGAATCCGATCTCACAGTTGGCACTCGAGTTCATAACAAAAGTGGTGATGTAGAGCTGAGGTCAATACTGTGTGCAAACTAAAGTGTTGGGAGTACATCACAGCTTAGTATATCATTGTATGCTGCTGCATTGACATATCCCTCAACTGGAAAAATAGAATGGAGAGTGTTCTGTACGTGAAGACTGAAATAAGTCCTTACAGGATGACGTGTTTTCCAGCTGTAAAACCTGCTAAGAAGAGATGTTTAGTTTATTGATTGAACAGTCGATTGGCAGATAGGTAGCCAAAAGACAAACATTAAATGCTTGCTGCTTTTCAAAGGTGAGGATTTGCTGCAGCTTCTTATCTTACATTATATCGTGGTGGTTGTCACTGGGACTCTTGCGTGCACTCTGGCCCCGGAGTACACAAGAGCACGAGTGACAGTAAGAGTGCAGACCCATGTCTCCCTGCCCGCGGCGAACTGCGTGATCCTCCCGGGAAAGCAGACACCTACAACAGAATCCATGACGAAATGTGCCTTCTTGCAAGGACGATGAAAACTTAATGGATGTTTTGATTTTTCGCGATGCTGTCGAGGGCGAGAGGGAGAGAGCGTGTGAGGCAAAGAGTAGTGCACTCGATTCTACAGTGAATCAACAGTGCAAAACACAAGTTTAGAGACCTAATGCCATTATGAAACTGTGGCTGGACAATTCAGATTATGAGCGCAGCCTAAGTAATTCATAGGAAACCCTTCAGCCCTGTCTGTATTGCTGTAATTGTCAATCATTAAAGGCATAATAAATAGAAAAATTTAAATTCACTCTTTATCTACTCACCACTTTGCCATTGAAGGGGTGGGTGAAGTGTTTGAGTCCAACAAAGACTTTTGGAGTCTCAGGGGTAAACAATGCAGCAGCCGAATCAAATACAATTGAAGTACTCATTTTCAGTACTAATCTATACCAAAATAAAACTCATTTAACAGATTCTTCTAAAGCATTTTTTCTCAGGATCTATGTTAAGTACAAACTTGGCTAAAATGTAGATGGTCAACGGAGGCATCGATTTGTGAATATTGATACAAGACACGTTGTGATGGATTTTACTTTAAAATATGCTGAACACCGAAAACCGTCGCCCTCTAGTCCGTGATTAATACTTTTGGCCCCGTCTGTCCTCACTATAAGAATATCAGCTGAATGTAAGATGAATGAAAAGTGCAAATGGCTTCTTCAGAATATATTTGTCAAGATAACTGTACTCTAAATGTTGAATGTGAAGCATTTATCACTGCCTTGTGCTTGATTTGTAGTTGTAACCGAATGAGATCTGGTGTTAACTTCAGGCTATGTGATGTAAAATGGCTTTATTCTTTTAAGGTGGGGAAATTATCACTTATTGATTTTTCACGGGTTCACTTCTGGGTTAAACCTGGTCGCTAAAGTCCCCTTTTTTGTTCTTGTGGGATCTCTCGGACTCTTCCTGAGTTTTTCGTTTATTTGACTGGCCTTTTGCGCTTGGCATTCGGCGATCAATAGCTCCGGGGCCAGAGTTTGATGGGATGAATACTAATGTAGTGGAACAGCATTGGCATATAACTGGCTCACTATAACTGTATATCTGACGTTATCTCTTAATCTCATCCAGGGTGTCTCTGGTGGGGCTCAGTGAATGATCACAGCCCAGTACATTTGTTCTGTTTGGTTGCTGCATTAGGCTCATCGATTACAGTTAATCTGCAGCTCCTAATTCATAACACGGTGGCGTCTAAACAAATACTTCATCGCAGAGTTTCCTGCTGCAAGCGAAGGTCCTTCCTGTGCCGTCCTGTTTATTGTGCTGTTAACAGAGATTTGGGTTATGTGTTCAAGGACACCAGTGATTTATTGTGGCTCTAATGGCATTTAAACCTTTTTCTGCAAAGATGAGCAGAAAAATTATATTGATGTTAAAGTTTTACTATGCCTGTTCTCTTTTTCTATAGTATCCAGGGACTTTAGCTTGTCCCAAAGGTCTTCTCCTCATGTTCATCTTGAATTTCTTTGGTGGCAGCCTCTGTTGTGGTCAAGGACATCTTAGAAGTGATGTTCATATGAGTGAATTGTACCCTACCGTATCTTAATGTCTAATATTAAATGTAAAGGTGAATGCTACCACTAGATGGACTGCCAAACTAAGAGTTGAAGAAAACCAGTTTTCATAGGCTGCTTTAAGTGTCGGTGGAAGATAAGAGGGAATGTTCTCCTCTTCCTGTAATTTCAAGGAATACTAATCATGGTTTCTGTTTGGAATTGGATTGTGACCAATCTTTATCTGTTTAAAGAGATGGGAACTCAGCAGGGTTTTCTGTTAAGACTGAGTGATGAGACTGGAATAAGAATATGTCAGTTCTTATCACATTATCACAGAATTAAACCCCCAGGACCTGACATGTGTATCAAGTGATGGATCACACATTTCAAACCTAACCTCAGACAGAAGCTTGCTCAAGTAAATTTATTCTAACGAAAACCCTCCAAATGGGTGCCGGGAATTATCAGCTGAGCTGTAAATACTATTTTTATCACACAACACAGAAGATTAGGCCAGTAAGTGAAAGGAATGCTTCATGTTTGCACAGACAGGGATGGGTAACATGTATATAATCCTGTCAAAGACATTCAAGCGTGAATGTTATTCCCACTCTCTCGCCTCATTTTAAAAATCGTGCCCCATATATTTGATTTGATTTACAACATTTCCTAAAAAGTGGCCTAATAAATCTGGAAATAAAGGGATAAATACCATGGTAATAAATGGTCTCGAATGTTTGACAAATTTATATTGTCTCTGCAGAATCTTTTAAAATGACTGTCAATGAGTCTGCAGCCATGATAACGACTCTGTAATACTGTACTTAAGATAGGCACAACAGTGTTAAATATTAACATCAGCATGTAAACCATATTCACCACGTTAACACCCAAAACTACAAATGTCAACCTCATGGTGGCGCTGGATCACATGTCAAACACGCAAGCAAAATCCGTCCCTTTGCAAAGTTTGATTCTTTAATCATTAATTTAGATTCTCCACAAATTTCGGAGCGCCTAGCTGCTGTTTTCCCAACCAAACCAGACGGGCGTGCCACCACTGCACCAAGTTGGCAAGCTTCTTAACACACAGTGACACATGAAAGGACAGTGCTGGAGATGCTGAAAGCAAACAAACACAGCTCAACCTTCAGGCTGTGTGTGTCTGCACCAAATGTTATCTGTGATGAAGATCAACAAATCTTCCCCCAGATCTACCTCACATCCTGCCTTCTTTCTAAAAGTGGCAACAGCTCTGGACTTAAAGCCAAGAACTGATGAACTTGCATCAAATAAAAAATGTCAGGTGTCTGCTAACTTGAATGCGTCTTGTTTACGTCTGTTGGCTGCATGTGAGATTAGCTGCAGTGTTTCGGATGTTTGTGCAGACGATTGCTTATCAAAGTGTTGCGCTGTTTCTAAATTACATGATCAAAGATCTTATGCTTTGATCCTCTTCTTGACTTGTTTTGTGTTCAGGCAGTTGAAACAAGCTATGTGAGACTTGTAGACAAAACAAAATTAAATATTCAAATCATCTATTTCATCAGAATGCATTTAGTTTTATTAAATGCCTTGTAGTTGTCCTATCTGAGCCCGTGTGGTTTCTGTTGACATGTTACTGGCTTTATGTGGATCACCATCATCATCAGGAAATGCATTAATATCATCAAAGATATATAAATTGAATAAAAGCATATCAATAAACAATAAATGTCTGGCCAACGACATGATTCTCTTTTCCCTGAGTTTGGCTCTTAGTGAAATTGAGATTGAAAGCCCCGATGAAAAGTCAGTGGATCACAGTCATTAGGATTCACTGTCTGGGAACAAGGTTTTTGTGCCAGCCCATCAGATAGATGCATGGATGTGAAGTACAAGTTTGACCTGCACATGGCTAGATGAGAAGTCCTTGGCTCTAGATGAAAAGTCAGGGACTCGCCAATGTCATTAGTATTCATTCTGTGGGTGTAATGACTATTCTCTCAGTTCTGAGTCTTACAAATTACAATTCATCCAACAGTTGTTGAGACATTTCACTAAAACCACAGTGTCAGCATCTAGGGAAGTAGAGTGAGGGGTGGAAGAAATATGTCAGGATTCATTTTCTGAACATCATTAATAGCTAAGCCTGGAACCAAACGGCGATCAATATTGTGGTCACTACAACCACGCTGCCAGCTTAGTTTTCAAATTTAAAAATGATTAATACAAATTAGTTACAAGTTATTTAATATCTAAGTGTCTGCCAAAATTTGGACTTTGGTGGTTTGTGTTTTATTAGGTGCTAGAGTGACTTTCTTTTCCAGTTCCTGACATCTGTAACTAGAAGGGCAGTCAGTGAGTGTACACCTCCACCAAGGCCCAGCAGCCCCCCCACTGTCCATGAATAATTTTTTTTTAAGTGCCTCAATCCGTACCCTGACCTGAATCCAAACCAACATTGAATGGGTTCTCCCAAGACCATACAACATTCCGACAAGTTGTTTGTTGAACCATCCTCTGTTAACAACTTTAATCCCATTGGTAGGTAAATAGACTGGCACGCACACATCTCCACCAAGGCCAAACAATACCACAAATTAAGTCTTGTTCTAAAGGAAAAAAGTAGGGACCTGATAACCTAAGTCTTATCATATCTTTGTCATAAAACATGGTTAAAGAAATGGGAAATAAAATCTGTATCTTCACCCAAATGTAATGGGTTGTTTCTGGGTCCAGTTCCCATCCTTATACCAAGTATGGTGGAAAACTGGCTTGGTAGTTCTTGTGTAATTCTGCTTAAAATTAAACCAATAAATAACCCAGAAAAGTCAGCAATACTAGCTGTAGTCCGAGGGGCTTGAGTTTCCCAACCCGGCAAAGGTGGTTAGGATGAAAAGAGTGAACATGGTAGCTGAAGAGAAACAAACCAACCACAGACAGCTGCTCTAAAATAAACCTGCATTCACACTCAAACCTTTTGTCTGAGTGTTACCTTCAAAAGATTATAATGTTTGATTCCTCATTTCATGCGACAACACAGAATCTTTTTTTATGAGAAAATATTGGACTTCATTTTCCTCCTTCATTTTTAATTTAGCGGAGCTATGAAGGTTATTTGATCAGACGTTGATTCTCTGTTGTTGCAGCTGCAAAGCACTGAGAACTAGATTATTATTCAGCTTTTGTTTTTCATCACGCTGTAGTAAAAACAAGATATGAAAGAAATAAAGAGAAGAAGACCTGTTTTACACTGAGACAATGTTCCGGGACTAAAAAATCAAAGTGATATTTGATAGGACATCCGTAGTGACCTTGACTTTTAAGTAAATAACGAATTCCGAATCACCGCTCATGTTGGCTAATGCTTGGCTCCGTAATGAAGACTAAAGAGAGCCTATTAGCCTAAACAACAAACAGCAGTGGGCTTCACCAGTGCAATTAAGCCAGTTTTTTTAACAGCAAACTGATTAATTTCTTTAATCAAAGTCAGCTTTATCCTTGAAGTGCAGTCAGTATTAATTATGTTGAAACCCGCCATGGAAGCTGCTGCTGTTGTATGAAAACCCCTCAGAAATGTTCAGACACACTCTAATGATGAGGATAAAAATGTAATGAGATTTTACACAAGGAGTCTAATTTCATATTATCTTCTCACAACAGTTTATGCAGACCTGCACATTACCCTGACAGGTGGGATGTTTTTCCTCCAGCTTTTCTCCTGTGTGCTCAGTTTTATTGACATGTTTACCTCAGTCAAAGGTGTTGTGTTTCCGTCCCTGGTAGTTTGTTTGACAGGCAGCACAAACGCTTGAAAACTTCCAGATTTCTTAGGCAGGCCAACAAACTTTATCTTGTGGATGTTGGTGGTAAAAGACGATTTATTAACCAAAACAGCAGGAGCTGATAACCAGAAACCTGGTGCCAAACCCTAAGGGAAAAATTGTAAAGACATTTAAGTTGAAGTGTGGGGAGAAGGAACGACAGTGTTTGCTGCAACAGCAATTTGCAGGACATTTGCGCTGTTTTTTCTCTCTATTGTTGCTCACTTGACGTTTCTTTATTAGGCAGTAATTTAAATGCTGGCTTTGTTATGTGTCATTTATCAAGCATGTTTTAACAAAGTGCTCTTACACTTAAACTCTGCATGGCCCTGATAAATTGCTCTTTCTGTGTACTCTTGTTATCAACGACGCCGTTGCCGGTAATTGCCGAAGCAATGTAATATTCTGCCTAAAGAGCCGCTGAAAATTGTCTCTGTTCCTTCCAAATTACTGCAGCTGTGATTTGATTATTCACAATTCACAGCAAAACATGAACCCAGCTCAGATTGTACAGGTCTGCGCCGTGTTTCCACCCCTGCACAGTTGATGCTGCTTCATTCCTTGAATCTAATGTAAATTCAGCCGTGTGAGACGTACTGTCAGTGCAGTTGTGATGCCTTATGTAGGTCAATTCTTCTTCAGCGCTCACTGCATGGCCTTGTGATGAGTGATTTCATTTTGTGTCAGCGAACTGCGGTTTTATTATTCATACTCCTGAGATTGGAGTTGCGGTGCATTAAAGCATGACGCTGTCATTTCCCCTCTCTTAGAACTGTTAGTCCCTTTGCCCCAAATTGGAATTAAACCCAACATTTGATGCTGGACCTAATTGTATTTTTTTTCTCTCACTTTCACAAAACTCCAGTTAAACCTCATCTCTCTCTCTGGATGTACAGTGCAGTGTATTATTTGTTTATGGATATTTGTTTTGCACTTACAAACACATACACACACACACACACACATTTTTGTACTTCTATCTTAGCAAGGACACTCATTGACATTATGCATTCCCTAGCTCCTCAACATTAACCATTATAACTATAAACCTAACCCTATCCTAAACCGAAAAGCAAGTCTCAAACTTTTAGCAGCTTTTTTAAAAAGATGATCTCGCTCCGTCAGAATGTCTGAACTCTTTCCGAAGCTTTGGAATCTTGTCTTTCCGAGTTGACATCTTTGTCTGTTTCTTCTAGGTATGACACCTCTTGTTAATCCTGAGATCTTAAAAGGTTTTGCATCTGTTGCATGTTGGAATTGTCCTCAACACGTCCACTTGTTCGCGGAGAATTCTCCGAATGATCTCCTGCTAGTGCTGCTGAGCCTCTCACATAAAGACCCTTTGGACAATTTCAGGAGATCATCAGGAGATCAGTGCACGTCTGAAAGCAGCTTCTGCAGCCTTCCCATTCAGTCTTCCTAAGTGTCTCTCTCATTGTTTGAGAACAGAACTGGACTCTCTCACTCCAGATTTAATTCATATACTGGTCTGTATTTTCTCACTGGCACTAGTGCAATACAAGTTTTCTACAATGAAATAGCAGAACACATTAGGTGATTGGTAGTAGTATTGTATGCGAGTCGCATTGTGAAGACAGATCTTGAGGGAATTCAATCTAAATGGATTCTATTTAGGACTCTTCTTGTGGTATGCAAATCAGCGTAAAGCCCCTACAAATATTCCCTCACGGTGGCTGCACTTTAACGGATGCTGGATAATCAGCAGCCCAGATATAATAACAACTTTTCTTTGGAGCAGTGTTCCCCCCTTTGTTGCTCCAAAGCAGCGTGAGGTCCCATATATCTTTTCTGTACTGTGTCTTCTGTTGATCTAATTGGATACCCTCTGTTGCCTACAATGAATCATTGCTGGACGTCTTCTCTCCCCTCAAGTACTTATTTTTATTGAATGCAGGGTTTCCCTGAATCACAAGGCTCAACCTTAAAACTTGTATTTGTCCCTTGGCTCCAGTCATTGATCTTTTTTCTTCTCCCCTTTTTATTCCTTTGGAGCTGTCTCAGTATCAGTTTTATTCCAGCAGAGGATTACAGCCCTGCTTTTATGTGTTCTGCCTCCCTAGAGAAAGGCCAGGGGTTCAGGCCATTCCCCTGCACTCCACTAATTGACTCCTGATTTGGCGAATGTATTTTGAGGTGGAATGAAAGAGCCAACCCCTGTTTGCGTTGGTACATGACGATGACACCTCTTCTGTGTATTAGTATTGGTACTTATCCTTCCTCTGTCCTTGACTCTTAACCTCTACTGGTGCAGAGGAAGCTCTGCTGCACCACAGGGAGTTTAGCCGCGACGCATCAGAAACAGAGGTGAGGCGATGGAGGCGTTTTGGCATGCACTCCATGATTTTTCTGTGAGAAGTTTAAGTCCTACCAGTTCGAGGTTCTTCGTCATGGCTAAGATCTCAATCAGCGGCTGATCCTCGATACAAACACCTCCAGGATAGTTGCTTTCACTAAGCAAATCGAAGGGAAAGATTTTTTTTTAATTACCTGCCCGCTGTAGAATGGAAAGGCATGAGTTTTGCTTGTGGGTATCAGTATTGACTCGACGGTATGATGTTTTAATGAGCCCGGAGTGTAAATGATTTGTTTTGTATGTTCGCAATGCTAATTTGTTTTTCTTCTGCATTTTCAGTGAATGGATCTCAGTTGACTCAGAGGCAGATTTAAAGATGTCAAAGATCTCCAAGGCAGCCAAGGCTGTGAAGAGATTGGACACAGGCGGTATTATCCGAGCTATTGTGAGGTCAGGGCAAGCATCCCCTGGACCCCCCCTCGGCCCCATTCTGGGACAGGTAAAATTACTTACGATTTCACTTCATGTTCTATTTGCTCACGCCGAGTAATCGGGAGTATAACCTTAATTGCAGGAGCAGGGCTTCATTTCATCAACTGACCTTCTGCGTACCCTCTCTCATTAACTGTGAGACAACCTGATCCTTCCCCATTTTCACTTTGCCAATCACACAGTTGCTCAGTCACCTCATCGTACATCCGCAACCACCGCCTCCATCTACCCTCATATCCCCCTTTATATTCCCATTCTTATTCTAGTCGCACAGCTCCGTTGTGCAGGTTGGTGCCACACTCTGCCTCAGTCTGCAACTAGTTTCTCACAGTTTCCAGAGACACCTCCATTGGCAACAGCTGTCCATACACATGAGCCTCACTCTTTACAAGCCAGCTGACGAAATGGGATTGGACATGTGAAGGTCTTGTCTCAAATTCCTGTATCAGTGTCTCTGCTTCAATTGTTCCGGAGAGACAGCTGAGGTTGTTTTGTGTTTTATTGCTCAGGGATGCACCACCACCTGTGCCAATTCTAACTAGAGTAATTTATGTATTGGCTTGTACAATAATAAAGTAAGTCAGCAGTCAAAATGTGGCATTGAAAAAAAAAAACGGTTTGGATTTAGTGGATGAAAATAACCAATTATCTTTTGCAGTAAATGCATATTATTTTTGTGATTTAAAACTTAAATACCTTTTCAACTCATGAACCGAATTTTGTTTAGGTTCTGAGATACATATTCTCTTAGAATTTTTACTGTAAATTTTTGTTTGTCACACTATAATTTCACAATCTGCTATAATGGTCATTCAGTTATTAAAATGTGATTGTCTTTACAAGATTGAATGAAAACTGCCTGTGGCTCACTCTGTACATACAAATGATCCAGTTAGCCTCTTTAATGGACAGTGCTCATCAGCCTTGGATGCTGTTGCACACTTGGAAACCAGATCAATTCTCACAGTTAATCCATCTTTGTGACTTAATGACGACACTCAGAGGAGAATGTAAAAGTGAATACAGCTGGCAGGAAAGGAGACACACGCAATCCATAAAATCAGGAAATAGAAAGTGTGTAGGTGTCAGAAAGGAGTTAACTTATGTGAAAATATCACATTTCTCTTGTCTGACAGGAGGAGTCCCATTACTTAATGTTGCTGTACAAAATTACATTCTCTGCTGTCACCAGCTGCACCGTAAAATAAAATAATTTCATGAACCCGATCACACTGGCAGACTGTGACTGATTAAGTGCTCAAAATTAACATTAGTTTAAAGTTGTTTGAAATAAATAGCTTATATTCTTTTTGAATTTTTTTTAATACCTTTTATATTCACAGATTTGGTCAACAATCAACAAATAAATAGTGTTATTTTCTGAACATTTTCTCAATTAGGCTGGAAACTGTCAGACGATTTAAGCAAGAAACTATTATAACTGAAAGTTTCACTCCCATGGCATTGTTGCTCAAACACTTAAGAACCATTAATCAATTACCATTCCATATTTCTCAATTGGCTGTTTGGTAATTTGAGTGATCTTTACATCTTCTTCTCTGATATTGTCAATAACTCTCCCTCTGTCCCTTTTTCTTTTTGTCCAATAGTTTCCTCCCACCTAGTTTTAATAATGAAGTAACTCAACCTCTCAGTCAAACAACTTGGCTTCAGACTCTGTTGTTTTCTCTGTCTACACGCTGCATTAGTTTTCTATCTAGATGACACTCAGAGTTTTTGACATCACAGAAGTCAACCGGTTGGGAACCTGCCTCAAAGCTGCACTAATCAATAGTTTAATTATTAACAGATCAGAGAAAGTGTAATGTGGAGGGAAATCGCTCTTTCTGATGAAACCATGAAGATTGAACATCGGACTCTGTTGCACGTAGTGTCGCTCGAGTACTGTCAACTGTACTGCCCTGTGTGTGTTTGTGTGTATGTGTGTGTGTGTATGTATGTGCATAGCTTTTTTAAACCCTGTGTAAATGCAAGGGAAATATAATTTATTTATAGGGCGTATTTCTTTTTTCGTTGCATTTATCACATGTTTATGTCAGGGAATCGCTCTTTCTGATCAAACCATGAAGATTGCGTGCGTGCGTGCGTGCGTGCGTGCGTGCGTGCGCATAGTTGTTTTTAAACCCTGTGTAAATGCATGTGAAATATAATTTATTTATAGGGCGTATTTCTTTTTTTTCGTTGCATTTATCACACATGTTTATGTCATGCCGACGAGGATATATGTTCTGCTCTGCTGGATTTGTTAATATGGAGATGTTTGCTAACAAGTTTTCTTCAACGGGTGATGATGTGTGGGGCTGAAATTGTTTTCTCCAGAGTCTCTCTCTGAAAATACACACAGACATTTTCTATCCAATAATAAAGAGCGGGATTTAATCTCAGCCTATTGCAGCATTTTTTATTTCTGCTCAGAAATACAGCCGGCAGGATTGTAACTGCTGCCAAGCAAAGAGGCCATAATAACCCAATTTCACCGTCTCTGCACTGTTTACCAGTTAGATGTATAATAGATTTTTTGATTTTTACTGATCACATTTAAGGCTCAGCTAAATCTGCCTTCCTTCAGCTACACTGGAGGCCACCGATGCAGAAAGAATCTCTGTCACTCAGCCCTGGACTCTGGAGGTCGTTGAGTTTTTCCCATTGGCAAATATGTAGCCTTTAGTAACCCAGGAACTTTTTGACTTAATTTGACATGACAGAAGACACTGCACACCTGTAACTTCATATGCAAAAACATCTTTTATAGAAAACATTTTAATCTTGACAAACAGAAGACAAATTTTGATCACAGCAATCAATATTCATACATAAACACTCCAAACAATAGCAATCATGAATTTTGTATCAATGCTCCGTGTTTCTCATATCATGTGAAACTAGTCGGAGTGACATGAGGGCTGGTATGTTCTCTCACCCCCAAAAAATGCTGCTGTTGCGATATTCTGAAATTCACCATTCTGCCTCCTTCCCAAACAGGCTATGGTTAGAATCTGATCATTTCTGAAAAATGTGAAATGTGTGACAGCTCTAGACATGCAAACTAAGAATAGTGGTTTCTTCACCAACTTCAACAAGTGCAGTGTGTTCGTTCCTGCCTGTCTTTCTTCATATGGTCCAATTCCCCTTGCAACATATGTTCCTGGCTCTGTCCGGCACAGATATTCTGTTTTTGTTTAATTTGTGAATGCAAGGCTACTATTGAAAGGACTTTTAATGTCGTTGGTTTAGATTTTTCTCACTTTCAACATCCCTGCCTGTTTTTTCTGTTTCTGTCCCTATGAATTGTTTTCTTGCAGTTTGTCCTTTCTTAACTGCTTCTTTAAATCCATCACCTGCTACGAAAGTAAAGTATATAGAGAAAGGTACACTGGTCACAGGCTGCAGGTAACAATTGTCAACCCACTCAAACTCGGGTGGAAGTTGTCGAGGGATCACAACGTTCCTTGATTATTTCCTCTCACCTTCAGCACTGACACTGGTGCAGCTGTGTTTCCAGTTTGTGCACGATTATGTGTAATTGAATGGTTGAACGAGACATACAATGTAAAGAGCTTTGAGTGGTTGGCTGACTTGGAGAGTGCATATAAATTCATTCACTTTGCACTCATGAGCACTCTTAGTGTATTTTTGAGGTATGTGTGCTTATTTGAGTAAATCCTTTTTATGTTTCATTTATTTCTTTTTCACCACCTTCAGAGGGATATTTATGGTTTTTATTCCAAAATTTCTATTTGACAGCTAAAGTTATGTTACATACTCTGATTAATAACACTATATGTACCATATCGTATATCAGCAAATCAGGATTTATCTACCAGCAACATCCAAATTGCTTTTACCTGCTGCAACAAGAGTCTTTACTTATTAATGCATCAATGCATATAATGTCATGTTTGTTATTCTTTAATGAGCTATTGTGCATATCTTGATTCTGCACTGTGGTATTATAATTGTACTTGGTAAGATTGATACTTATATACTCTTTTGTCTTCACAATGGAAATATAATGGAGAAAGGCAGCACATCCTCAGATACAGTATGATGAGCCGGAATCAGCAGCAGCCTTTGTGTCTGTTAATTAACTAAAATCAACCCTGGTTCCGTTCTATTTCATTTAAATTCCAGCAGCAGGAACAGACCTGACACGTGAGACCATTACTAGTTTGCATTTTCATCCAGTATTGCATTGCATATCATAAGAGCCCCACATTCTTTTGCATCATTTCTTTCTCATAGAATATACTTTGAAGTTCTCTCCGAAAGCTGTGGTACTGATGCTGTGTGCTATGATGAATGATTTAGACATCTGTCTGCTAAATGTGGCTCTTGCTGCCAGACTAGGTGGGTGTGAGCTCGTACCGCGGCTGTCGCAGCATCGTTGGTAATGAGTTGAGATGGGTCGTAACCAAGAGCTCAACCAAGCGAAGCAAAGCCATATGTTTGTCTAAAGGGTTTTTGGACTGTTTAGGATGTCATTGTTGTCAGGCCAGCGTGTCATGTGCGTTTTGTCTCTCTAGACTCTCGTGCACCATCGAACACACACGTTGTGTCACAAACAGTAAATAAATGGCAGTCGGCACGGCATCAGCTCTGCTTTAGGCAATGGCCCGGCCCTTTAATCTTAGCCAACCTCTCCTCAGTTTTTTTTTTTTCTCGTTTCTGACTAACCACCCTTGACAGAGGAAGTGCAGAGAGGTAGGCTGCCTGTCGGCTGCAGGGCAAATTTAAACAAACGAGAGGAATAAAAGGAGGAACGAGAAACAAAAAAGGAAAACCGACATCTTTGATACTCAAGACTAAGAGTGAAATCAGCACATGCGAACAAAGGGGAGGAATAGAGAGCACCGGCGAGGGCGGCAAAAGAAGAAGAAAATGGAGAGAAGTGGCTTCTGCACTTTGCTTCACGAGGATATGACAGTTGGTGGGAGCAGAAGGAAAATGCTGAGCATTGTATCTGGAGTTTAACAGGTGTAGCAAAGGTGGTCATGTACCAAGGCTGCTGCCTATGCAGACACTGCTTTTAGTATTATAGAAATCTGAGATGTTGCCCAACAGAGAGTGCATCCAGAATGTATGTGTTTGAAATGTAGAGTGTGCGACGGGGGAGGAGATGAAAGAAAGAGAGAAGCCAAGGCTTGGATGCTCTCTTCTACGCTGGTTATCCCTCTGTGTTTTTTTTTCCTTAAAAGTTTCTCTGAACCGGAGAGATATTCCCCACGGAAACTTTAAAAAACCTGTTCTTGGGGCTGAGTGTGTACATTAGTCTTAATACATCTTGTAAATACAGTTTGTAAATCAAGCATAAAGCAGTGAGAATAAGTGCTTTCATGTGGACAAATAGCCTCAATTTCAATTAATAGAACCATTAAATCTCAGAGGAGAGGCCGACGGGTGCATTTCGCGGCCGCTGTGAGCAAAGAGTCAGTTCCTTCTGAAAAGCATCTCACCCGCTTACTACAACTCTTGACATGCGCACTCCATCACATCAAGACTTCTCTCTCTCTCTCTGCATTAAAGATAGACAGCACGACGGCACACTCAAGGATTACTACGAGAGGATCTGGGCTGACGGGGCAACTGGCATAATTGTGACGAATGAAGGTCTTTCATCGGCGTGCCACTCTGTGAAGCAAAGAGCACGCTTCTCTGCTTAATGTGTGTGTAGCTTCCATTCACTCCACCAGTTGAGTGTGAGGAGAAACACGCAATTGTCTGTGGCTGCAGATGGGAAGCTGATTGACTTTAATATGAAGAAGGTTCTGCAAGTAGCAGGCAGATATTTGTCTCTGGGCCGTGAATAATATGAACTGACTCCTCATGTATTTCCCCGTGCGTGTGGGCGACAGGCTGCCAATAACGCTCCTACATAATAGCCAATGAACTGTCAACACTCGGCGAGAATGAAACACTTTATTAGTTTGCACTCTGTCCTGGAGGTGTAGCTGACAACAGCTGTGGAATAACTTCACAGTATACACATGGCATATGTCCAAGTTCCGCATGGTACACGTAATACGTGCTCCTCTTTGACAACCTGGAGGCTCGTAGCTCCAAGAGGAAACAAGGCACTTGACTGAACTGAACATCCACTACACCTGCTGCTCTGACCCATAATCCCACAACGGCCAAATACTTCCACACCAGAATAACACATTTGTGAATGAAAGGCTCCGTCCGTTATTCGTGTGGGATTAAAAAGTTAATTATTTCATCTAAAGTGAAAAACAGAGTTGATGGAAGGACAGGCCGCTTTCCAAAAGAGACGTCTCTGAAAGGTGCAGACGACAAAAGACGGCAAAACATGAATTCAGAATGTGTTGTCAAACTGTAAAGGGATTACTTGCACTGGTGTTCTGTTTTTGCAAACAATGCAGTAAAGTAGACCTGGAGTTTGCAAAAATGCTTATTGAAAATCCGCCAGCCCTACCAGTAACATATTTTCTTTTATGAAAACTGTCTTTTATAATGTAATCTTGAATTATGAACATTAAGTTGTGTTAAAATGTCTATTAGATGGTTTTAACAGCTCGGAAATGTATATGAGGATGACAAAAGCAATTGAAATCTAAAACAATTAAGCCAATTAACTGATATACAAACTCAAAAAAAAAATCAACTAAAAATGATGCCGGGAGACCAGAAACACAGTTCAGCAGGGACGGTCAAACATGAGGCTCATGAGTCTGCAGGTTTTCACTCCAACCAAACACCACGGTGACTGATTCCTCTGATTAACATTCACAGCCAGACAGGATGGATGAACTAACAGTGAAATCAGCACGTTACCTTGAGTTGGAAAGAAAATCGGACACTGCTGATGCGGTGCACAACCTTGAAGCAGGGGCCCTTAAAGGTGTTGCAAGATAAATCATGGAGGTCATGAGAGTATGGAAAAAACCATCTGTATGTTTCGCGTCTGTCCCCTGATTCTCCTTTGCATTTTAATGTAGTGGAAAAAGTATAGAATTTAACATCGTCCTTCCCTAAAATGTATTCAAATGAAGAACTAAATATAAGAATGAAGATCAATCAGGCTCACAAAGACTTTGATTTAAAGGGTCACCAAAGAGGTTTGAAACCATTGAGTTGCGTTGAAATATTGGATCACCGTGAAGAGCGACTTTTACTGCTTGGATGGCTTTTAAATCATGACTCTGTGGTCCTGAAGGAAGAAAAAAATCATCCCTCCTCTGTATTCTTTTTTCGCCTCCTGTTAAAGTTCCTTGTAAAGTGTCAAAGAAAATGTACACTAAAAGGTCACAAGAATTTTTTTGGCATCTTATGGCAGAAGTGCTGATCTAATTTTTCCCTCGGACCACATCAACAGAAACTAATGAGTGAACCATGGAGGAGTGTTCCGCACCCCTACACAGTCGGAATCTACATTGGTTTCAGATTTCTTTGCAAAAAAACTTCAAGTTGGTGTGTGTTTGAAGGACAGTTCATAAAAATGGTGGCAGTTGAGTTGAGGCAGCTGTGCCCAGAATAAACAAGAACAAACACTGCCAGACTCCAGTTTACGTTTCTGGAATATTCTTTAAACTCGCATAGATGTGTTCACAGTGTTCAATTTAAAAATACACACCCACAAATCACAGCGATGCATTTTGAGTTTTTCTTAGCACAACAAAATGTGCAGAAAGCTGAGCTTGCCAAATGCATTTCCACAGCTTGGCATTAAACCCATCACTGTTGTACTGAAATTCAATACAAGTTATCTGTTTGGACGTGATACTGGCTGGTCTGAGTGTTGAGTGTGGGTGTGCTCACATGCGTTTTTGCATGCGTGCATGTTCAGAGAGCTGGAGACTCTCTAGAGTTCGTGGGAGATGAAAGAGGGTCCTAAGGGCGTCTCTGCAGGCTCCAGGCTGACGTGGGAGAGTGTGTGGCTTTGGGAGCGAGACAGTGAGTGGTAATGAGAAGGAGGAGCTTTCCCCTGAGCCTCACCCTCTCCCTGCTCCAAGCTCTGGCTTGGCAGGGTTGACTCTCCTGGTCCTGCTCCAGCCACAGTCCCAGCTCCCGCAGCAGCTCGCTCCTGCTTGTGTCTCTCCCAGGCTGAGCTCAGCTTCACAGCCAGAGCCAGCAGGTTCTTCCCCAGGAACACAGTGGACACACGGGGGTCCCGGTACCACAGCATGCCTGTGCCCCTCAGAGCCAGGGTGAAGATATTGATGGTGACCAAGCTGAGCCAAGGGTACAAAGCCTCCTTGCGGGGCCCCCTCTGTCCTGGCAGACCAGTGGCCCCAAGCTCTGTGAGGGCCACGCACGGCAGCAGCAGGAGCAGGGCGTAGCAGTAAAAGAAGACCAGACCCTCTGCCCAGATTGGAAGCTGCTGTTCAACAATCCCTCCAGTCCCTGTTGAGACCCCTCCTTGGACTTCCCACAGCCCTGCCTGCAGGTCCAGTATGTCCAGCAGGTCCACGATCACCCACAACAGCCGACCCCGCACCTCCTGCTTCCTGCGCTGAGGGGTCATGTGGTCAGCTCCAGTCAGGATTAGGAACAAGGAGGGCAGGCAGATGGACAGCAGCAGTGTCAGGGTCTTCCTGGCCAGCGGGTCGGGCGGCCGACGTTCCTGTCTGTAGTTATGGCAGACGAAGAAGAGCTTGAGCTGGAGCAGGGACAGGAAGAGGAACCATAGGGCGTTGGCGAAACCCCGCCGTGGCGACCGCACCTCCGACACCACGCCGGCTGACACGAAGCGCAGCGCCAGCAGGAAGCCCGCATCTCCTAGCAACACCACCGCACACTGCCAGACACTTGGTCCTGGAAGGCCGTGAGTGCCCAGCATGCTCTGCTCCAATAGGTAGAGGTCGACCACCGCCATCGTGCTCACCGTGACCAGGGTTGATACGCACACCTGGGGCGTGGGCACCATGCCTGTAAAGAGACACGCACAGATGCACAGTGGGAAAGCTGTTACATCAACAGAATTCAAACTCTGCTCACATCGCTGCCCACGCGGCCATCTGTCCGCCGTAAACTGACACATTTGCAAGATAAGAACATGTACATGTAAAACAGTTTGCTTGTTGCTGTGGTCGGAGGCACAGGCTGCAGAGTAAGCACCCTTCGTCCTTGACCAAAGCTTCATCTACCCCGATGCTTAAGCTGAAACTCCTGTCATTGTTTTGTTTTTTTCTTCTCTGCAGCTCTTTAAATTAAATAGTCGTATTTTCTCTGCAAACCACCAAACATTACTCCTTTTTGATTCGGAGGCTTTCCCAACTTCTCCCCTGTTACTTTTCTCTGTTCACTGTTGTTGTCTCCGCTCTTTTTTGTACTCGGCTTATCCATTATTTATTAATTGTGTTCAGACACAGCAAGGTGCCCTGTCAAAGCCTTTTCTTTGCCTCCATAGTCCGCACTGTTTATTCTCATACTGTGCTGCAGCCTTTAATCATCCCTCATTTCAGATGAATATTGATAACTTGCTATTTGTATAGAAATGCGTTTGCCTTGTGTGTCTGTGTGCACGCTCTGGTTGAGTGCATGCAGGCAATGCTAATGTGCCCCCCCCCCCCCCGTCTTCCTATTCCTAATGTTGCGGCTCATATCCAGGCCCTGGACAGTAAAACCTCAGTAGTGATCTCAGCATGGAAAACTCTCATTGACTTTACAGTGTAATCGAGCCAACACCTGTTTGTTGTATTTAAGTGAAATCACAGCTCAGAGCCCGTGGACTTGTCTGTTTATCTGCTCGGCAACACTCAGGGTGTCAACCTCTCAACAGGATCAATGGCATTATAATATAAAATCATTACCGTTTCAGATGTGTGGTAACGGCGACAGTTGAGCATGATCGAGCGGGAGATTGTGAGCATGATTGCGGCCTCTGAGAGAAATCTGCCAGTGAAAAATGTGTATTGATGCCTCGCCGATGGAAGACACATCGCTCCCCTCACTGTAAGACTAACAGGAGCCCTGCCATATCCTCTGTGCTGACTGAATCACTGAAGAGGGCCTAGGGACTCCAGTGAGTACAAAAAGGAGAGGTTTTGAGATTGTGTGTGTGGACAAGGAGAAGGAGCATAAGACAGCGTGTGAAAGATTAATAGGCCTTTTGGCTGTCTACATGCCTGATAAAGTGTTACTGTATGATGGTAATAGTTCGTAAATAAGCTCTGAGGGAGAGGGGGGAGGGGGTGATGAAGAGGAAAAGGCTGAGATGCAGATGGAATGTGACTTCCACCCACTTATAGAGAAGACATGCATCTCATAAGCTAGCGTGGCCTGGATGAACCCCGACGCATTCATCGCCCTGAGTATTGAAATATCACCGACATTAGAGTTTGTTCTGAAACAGATGATTAAAAGAGATGAAGAAAGGAATGATCTCGACTGATTAATCTGCTCGGAGGCATGGTGGGAGGACGGGCGTGGATCACGGCAGCGTTCGTAATATCCGATGCCTGTGAAGCCCTTTGTCTTACCCACACACTGCAACTTGATTATCATTGCCTGAAAATCTGAGTGAATTTCACCAGATTTAGAGGGATATTGGAATCAAAATTAGATTTTTTTCTTTCTGTCTATGTAAAACAGAAAAAGCATGCTCTGATGGGATGAAGAGAGGGAGGGGGGTGGATAAGTTTTCAGCCCCTGTTGCAGCTGTTGTTTTTCTCAGAGAGGTCTGGCTTCTGAAGTCGTTCCACCTGCGCCTTGTATTTTGCTCGAGGAAATCTCCCTGTCAACCTGTATTCTTGTTGTGACTCCCACTGTCAGCGCCGTGTAATGTATT